>NC_140991.1:251384677-252049784 GCF_052327205.1 Somniosus microcephalus
TGCACTGTTTGAAGAACTGAGGAGGACTCCTTGTGTCCTGGCCATCATTTATCTCTCAGCCAATACCTCCTTAAACTGGTCATTCATTTCATTGCTGTTTGAGGGATCTGGATGTGTGAAAATTGGCTGCTACATTTGCCTACATAACAAAATGACTCCATTGCAAAAGTGTTTTGGGATGTCCTAAGAATGTGAAAGGCGCTACATAAATGTAAGTTCTTTCTCTTTCTTTCTTAGTCTGGTTGCTAATAGAGAGTATAAAAATATTGCAGGAATTTGAGCAATTTAGGGCAGAATACCAAATTTTTAGATTCTGATATTCTATTTGGCATTATGTTTAAATTGCACCCCTGAAGTTTCCGTGTGCTGTATCGTGACCTTGCTTTTAATCAACCCTTGTCCTGTGATAAACACTCAGCCTTGAAACCATGCACCATTCAATAACTCTGCACATTCAGCCTCCTGAATCAGTGTCTGGACTATATCTCAGTTAGATACAACAATGGTTCAATCTTTCAATGGGTTGTCTCTGCATTTAGTCACAAGCACCATTGATAAAGTCCATATTCACCTGCTGATTAATAAGAAGTCTCCTCATGGTACAGAAATGCCATTTGTGGCAAGTTAACTCATTTCAAAGGTTTTGTCCCAGTGATGAGGGGATGATTCCGAGCTGTGATTCCCATTCTACACGCTCCGGTTTCACAGCACTATTTGAAGCAGCTGGAGAATATTCTGTTACAGCTGACTCAGGCAGTGTGATCGTGACATGAAACTGATACTTGTCAGGTAGAAGGAGGCCTTGTGGCTAATTGCTTGGCTGCACTTGTTCCTTATGTGAGAAATAACACTGAGAGAAACAAAAGGATCCCTCGTTACACTGCAATTACTAACCTGCCACCAGCAAAGAGCTTTGAAATACTATTTTCATGAGGCGTTTAGGTTCCCACAAAGTCAATTTTCATGCTGCTTTAACTGTTCAATTACATACATTAGGAATGGATTATCATTGATACGACTGTCAGTGAACTGAGAATGGGTCTCGTAGTGTTTCATTCTTTAGCTGCATCACTTCAGACAGTTGTTTCTTTGTGTGTGTGGGGGGGGGTTTCAACATCTAAGGGTAACAATTCTGGCGGTGGCATTAATGGGACAGAAACAAAGCATTGTGGGACCTCTCCACAGCTGTCAATCAATGTCCATTTCCAACTGAACTTCCAGTTTAGCTCAAATATCATAGTGGTTATGTTACTGGATTAGTAATCCAGAGGCCTGGACTAATGATCCGGAGACGTGAGTTCAAATCCCACCACGGCAGCTGGGAAATTTAAATTCAGTTAATTAAAAAAATATGGAATTAAAAGCTAGTATTGGATTTTCGTAAAAACCCATCTGGTTCACTAATGTCCTTTAGGGAAGGAAATCTGCTGTCCTTTCCTGGTCTGGCCTATATGTAACTCCACACCCACAGCAATGTGGTTGACTCTTAACTGCCCTCTGAAATGGCCTAGCAAGCCACTCAGTTGTAAAAAACTGCTACGAAAAACAATGGGCCGGATTTTCCGACCCTCCCACAGGTGCGTACGAGGTGTGTACGCACCCGTAGGGGCCACGCAAGTGCCAGTTTCAGGCATGCGAAGTGCATGTGTTGAAAACCGGCACTTGCAATCTGTCAAGAATCCTATTGACAGATCCTCCGCCTGCCGCGGGAGAAGGACCTCCGCGAGCAGAGAGTTCCGCTTTCTGCACAACCTCCGCCCACTGAAAACCTTTAAAAATCTTACGCCTAAGAGTTAAAAAAAATTAAAATAAAACCGGACAGACGACCCGCCATCAACCCCGGCACTGGCTACATACACGGCAATGACACACCCAGCCCAGTCGACCCTGCAAGGTCCCCCTCACCAACATCTGGGGACTTGTGCCAAAATTGGGAGAGCTGTCCCACAGATTAGTCAAGCAACAGCCTGACATAGTCATACTCAGAATCACACCTTTCAGCCAATGACCCAAACTCCTCCATCACCATCCCTGGGTATGTCCTGTCCCACCGGCAGGACAGACCCACCAGGGGTGGCGGCACAGTGGTATACAGTCGGGAAGGAGTGGTCCTGGGAGTCCTCAACATTGACCCTGGACCCTATGAAGTCTCATGGCTTCAGGTCAAGCATGGGCAAGGAAACCTCCTGCTGATTACCACCTACAGCCCTCCCTCAGCTGATGAATCAATACTCCTCCATGTTGAACACCACTTGGAAGAAGCACTTCCCTCTGAAATGGCCTAGCAAGCCACTCAGTTATATGAAACCGCTACTACAAAGAAGTATAATAAGAATAAAACTAGACGGACCACTTGGCTTCGACCTAGGCAGCGGATTCGAATATGACAAAGGAACCCAGTCAACCCCGCAAAATCCTCCTCACTAACAACTGGGAACTTGTGCCAAAGTTGGGAGAGCTGTCCCACAGACTAGTCAAGCAACAGCCTGACATAATTATATTCACTGAATCATATCGTTCAGCCAACGTCCCAGACTCCTCCATCACCATCCCTAGGTATGTCCTTTCCCACCGACAGGACAAACCCAGCAGAAGTGGTGGCACAGTGGTATACAGTTGCAAGGGAGTGGCCCTTGGAGTCCTCAACATTGACTCTGGACCCCATGAAGTCTCATGGCATCAGGTCAAACATGGGCAAGGAAACCTCCAACTGATTACCACCTACCGCCCTTCTTCAGCTGATGAATCAGTACTCCTCCATGTTCAACACCACTTGGAAGAAGTACTGAGGGTAGCAAGAACACAGAATGAATGATGGGATTTCAATGTCCATCACCAACAGTGGCTAAAAGACATAGCTGTTATACTGGGCTTGGGGCAGGTGGTGAATGAACCAACAAGAGGGAAAAACCTACTTGACCTCGTCCTCACCACTCTACATGTTGCAGATACATCTGTCCATAACAGTATTTGTAGGAGTGACCACCGCACAGTTGTTGCAGAAACAAAGTCCCATCTTCACACTGAGGACACCCTTCCTCGAGTTGTGTGACACTACTCTTATGTTCATTAATAAACAGACATTCTTATTATGAACACAGCTAGCTTTTGCTAGTTACTTTATTGAGCAAATGTGGACTAGGTACAGTATCTGTAGAGGCTTCCATCTTGACTGCTGCCTTGTGGGTAGCCTAGTGCCTCATGGGTAATGTAGTCTTAATATACATACAGCTGGGTAGTGTAGTCTTATACATACAGCTATATACAGCTCTACACAGCTCTACGGCTCCACCTAGTGTCCACTATAGAATGACATGTTATTGATCATTACATCCCCCTTTCTTTGAGGTTTAACAAAATCAATATCAATCAACTTTCACGAAAACAATAAAGATAATATCAGTAACACTTTTGTTAGTGCTCTATAAACATAAACATTTTCAAAACAGTCAACACATTTTCAAAGCTTTACATTGTACTCAAAGATTAAGTCTATCAGGCTTTTTTACTTCACGTGTGGATCTTCTCAACACGGGTAAGTCTGATGTGTCTTCATGAGATTGTTCTGGTGGTGAATGACAAGATGCAGTTGCGGCATTGTCATCAATCTGCTCTTGTATAGATCGAGGTCTCCTTGCGATCTTTGCTTGGAGAGGGTTTCAGTGTTTCCTTCACTCTTCATGCCATAACTCTCAATGTAGTCAATGCACTCTCGAAAAACTGCTGGCAGCTGGATCCCATCATACAGCATAGTCCTCTCAGTAGCCTCGGCTAATGGAACACCAAGGATTGGCCTGAGGGAAGAAGGAGTATCCACCAGAACTGCTTCCTGCTCTGGTGCAGGCTTCACAGAATCACAGAAACCCCACAGTGCAGATAGAGGCCATTTCGGCCCATCGAGCCTGCACCGACACATATCCCACCCGATCCCCGTAACCCCTACACCAACACATATCCCACCCTATCCCTGTAACCCCACGTATTTAATCCCCCTAACACTAAGGGTCAATTTATCATAGCCAATCAACCTAACCCACACATCTTTGGACTGTGGGAGGAAACCGGAGCACCCAGAGAAAACCCACACAAACACGGGGAGAATGTGCAAACTCCACACAGACAGTCGCCCGAGGCCGGATTCGAACCCGGGTCTCTGACGCTGTGAGGCAACAGTGCTAACCACTATGCCACCGTGCTGCCCTCTTCTTTTTCTTTTTCTCTTTCCACTGCTTAACAACATCTGCTGCGGTTATATCTTTGGACTTTTTCTCCTTGTGTTTTTCCTCTTTGTGCTTTTCTTCCTTTGGCTTCTCTTTGACCTTAAAGTCTTTTTCCTTCTTGGAGAAACTAGGCTTTTTGAAGACATGGATACCCTTTGGCCTTTTCATCCTTGATGGGCTCTCTGCTTCATCACCTGAGTCATCTGGTCTGCTTATGGCACAGTTTATACGGTAGACTCTCTTGACCAGTTCTAAGTCTTCACAAGCTTTGTCACCTAGTATCGAATCAAGTCTTTCAGCCACAACAGAAAACATGAGATGATGCACTTTGTCTTTGACTGTCACTTTAAGTCTGCATACACCTAAGCTATCTATTTTCTGTCCATTATAGCTCTTCAGTAGTACTGACTTTTTCTGTATTTTGGGCTTTTCTTTCATATTTTTTATGTCACTCATACTGATTAAGTTTGCTTTTGCCCCAGTGTCCAGTCTCAATGTAACTAATGCTCCATTTATCTGCAGTGGGATCATCCATTTGTCCACTTTTACTGCATTGACTTTATGTTCAGCATTGTCCATTTCTGAGGGCTGCACATTTTCTGTATCTTTTTTGATATCGTCACATGACACCATTCCTACACAAAATGTCTCACTTAAATCAGTGTCCTCAATCACATTAACTTGTTGCCCTTTCGTTGTTTTTACTTTTGAAAAGCATTGTTTGGCAAAGTGATTCTTTCCATTACACTTTGTGCACATTTTTCCAAACGCTGGGCATCGTGTTAACTGGTGTTTGTAACCACAGCGTTTACAATTAAAAATTTCATCCTCCGATTGCTTTTCATTTCTGTTCTGCCCACGTTTCTTCCCCTTGTAGGACACAGCACCGACAGCAGCATTATCACTCATTACAATCGCATCATTATTGATTTCACTGAAAGTCTTTGCGTGCTTTCGAGCTAGCTCGCTGGCTTGGCATATTTTCACCGCATTTTCCAAATTTAGTTCGGTTTCTCTCAACAGACGTTCCCTGACTTTTTTTATCATGAATACCAAACACAATCTGGTCACGAATCATGGATGCTTTGAGCTCAGAGAAATTACATATCTGTGCTTTCAGTTTCAGATCAGTTATAAAGCTATCAAAAGTCTCATTTTGTTGCTGTGTCCGAGAACGGAAGATGTATCTTTCATACGTCTCATTCTTTTTGGGAGAGCAATGTGCATCAAAATTTTTTAGCACATCTTCTAATTTTTCTCTGTTCTCCTCTGGATTAAATACAAATGTATTAAATACCTCTATTGCCTGTGGGCCTGCAACCGTAAGCAGCAACGCTATCTTCCTTGCATCTGGCTTTGTACCGAATCCGATGGCTGCAATGTAGAGTTCGAATTGTTGTTTAAGAGTCTGCCAATTGTAGTCGATGTTTCCTGTGAGTTTCAAACGCTCTGGTGGCTTCAAATTCTCCATGTCGTTTTTCACAATTTTCAGCAGATCTTCACCATTCTGGTACCATCTTATGTTCATTAATAAATAGACATTCTTATTATGAACACAGCTAGCTTTTGCTAGTTACTTTATTGAGCACATGTGGACTAGGTACAGTATCTGTAGAGGCTTCCATCTTGACTGCTGCCTTGTGGGTAGCCTAGTACCTCATGGGTAATGTAGTCTTAATATACATACAGCTGGGTAGTGTAGTCTTATACATACAGCTATATACAGCTCAACACAGCTCTACGGCTCCACCTAGTGTCCACTATAGAATGACATGTTATTGATCATTACAACTACCACCATGCTAAATGGGATAGATTCATAACAGATCTAGCAGTCCAAAAATGGGCATCCATGAGGCACTGTGGGCCATCAGCAGCAGCAGTATTGTATTCCACTACAATCTGTAACCTCATGGCCCAGCATATCCTTCACTCTACCATTACCATCAAGACAAACGACCAACCCTTGTTCAACGAGGAATGTAGAAGAACATGCCAGGAGCAGCACTAGGCATACCTAAAAATGACATGCCAAATGGTGAAGCTACAACTGAGGACTACATGCATGCTAAACAGCAGAAGCAGCATGCTGTAGACAGAGCTAAGCAATCCCACAACCAATGGATCAGGACAAAGTTCTGCAGTTCTGCCAAATTCAGTCATGAATGGTAGTGGACAATTAAAGAACTAACAGGAGGAGGAGGCTCCATGAACATCCCCATCCTCAACGATGGCGGAGTCCAGCACGTGAGTACAAAAAACAAGGCTGAAGCTTTTGCAATCATCTTCAGCCTCCTCCTGAGGTCCCCACCATCACAGATACCAGTCTTCAGCCAATTCGACTCACTCCACATGATATCAATAAACAGCTGAACACACTGGATACAACAAAGACTATGGCCTAGAAATTCAGTTGCGTTCGCCAGCCATTAGCGCCTTAGGAGGGGTAGATCTCGAGCGCTAGGCACTTAGCGCCCGGGCGCAGGACGATCTGCGCCTACGCCCAACTTCAGTAGACATTTAGCGCCGGCGCAAAGTGTTTGCGCGCGCTCAGCTGCGTGCGCAACTTATGACGTCATTTCGTCGTGCAACGCCCTTTGTGCGCCTCAAACCGGAACTTCAGTCGCGCCCGCCCAATGTGGGCGTGGCGGTGTTAAGAACTGTGAAGTGGAATGCAGCAGAGGCCCTGCGGGCCTCGGGGAGCGCTAATTAAAGGGCACTTACACTGAACTATAAAGGCCAGCCATTTTGCTGCAATGACTTTTCTGCAACGGATTTCTGGACAGAGACCAAGGAAGAGACCTTACTGATTTGGCCCAACAAAGGAGAGGTATTTTTGGCTTCTGGCCAGAGCTTGGAAATTTGCCTCATTGTGATTTCATTGTTTGCAAGTATATTATGGGGGCTGCATGGGGTTCCAACCCTCAGTTCCAGCATTATGTGCGAAGGGCTCGCAGACGCTGTGTGAGAGGGGCAGCCATGCCTAGACGCAGAGGGGGCATCAGGCGTTGGCAACGTAGGCCTTACCCACTCAGGGAATACCGCCAGCAGGTGTCCTATCTCACCATGACTGCCGCGCAGTGTGTTAAGAGGCTGCGCTTCAGAAGGGAGGTGGTTGCAGAGATCTGCCAGCTGCTTCACAGAGATCTGCGTCCACAGCTGATGTGCAGGACGTCTCTGTCAGTGGAAGTGAAGGTCACGGTGGCTCTGAACTTTTATGCAAGCGGCTCCTTCCAAGCCGCTGCTGGGGACATAGCTAACATCTCCCAGTTCGCCGTGCATCGCTGCATCCGGCAGGTCACCGATGCCCTTTTCACAAGGCGACACCAATTCATCTCCTTCCCCATGACCCTAGAGAGGCAGGAGCAGCGTGCAGTCGGATTTGCAAGGATCGCCGACTTCCCCATGGTGCAGGGCGCCATTGACTGCACGCATGTGGCTTTGCAGGCACCTATCGACAATGCCGAGGATTACCGCAACCGGAAGGGCTACCATTCCCTCAATGTACAGCTGGTGTGTGACCACAGGCAGCGCATCCTAACTGTCAATGCCCGCTTTCCAGGCAGCAGCCACGATGCATTTATCCTGCGCCAGACTACTGTGGCTGACATGTTGCAGGCACAGCCTCCCCCAAGAGGATGGCTTATCGGGGACAAAGGCTATCCTTTGTGTACATGGCTCATGACCCCGCTCCGCGCGCCCAGGACCCCTGCTGAGGAGGCATACAACGAAAGCCATCAAGCCACAAGGAACATCATAGAGCAAACGATTGGCGTCCTCAAGCAACGGTTCTGCTGCCTGGATCGCTCCGGCGGATCTCTGCAGTATTCGCCGGATAGAGTCTCCCAGTTCGTCGTCGTTTGCTACATGCTGCACAACCTGGCTATCCGCAGGACTCAGGCACTGCCACCTCACGTTGGACCACCACCTCAGGAGGACGAGCAGGAGGACCATGAGGAGGAGGAGGAGGAGGAGGAGGAGTACCAGCCCAGGAGGGAGCCACAAGGTCCAAGGGCCGTCCATCGGCGGCTTATTGAACGACACTTCTAGGCCCCCTGTCAGGGAATGGCTTGTGGCAATGAAGGGACATGAATGCAGCCGCTCCGCAAGCCCTCAGCCGGTTAACGCAACAACCACTTGAAACATCACACATGGGCAAGCTGAATAAAGAAAAAGCTTTATTGAACAAACTCAGGGCCCTTCCCACATGAAACCCAAAAACAGACAACACCCCCAAAAAACAGTCAAAAACATATCTCACTCCCACAACCTGGGGAGGAATAACAAAACTTGTCCATCCAAATGGCCTTCATCCTCGGCCTTACCAAAACAACCCCCCCCCATAGACAACACAACCACCCCCATATAAAAAAACATTTGCCAATACACTCTACTTTGTGTGCCGAGAGGGCGAGTCCTTGTCCAGGCTTTTCCGGCCCCTGGCCGACCTGCTGCTCCACCTCAACCTGGGCCCTGTGGGTGCTGCAAGGCTGGGGGAAGGCTCCTGAGGGGCACATTGCGTGACGGCAGATGCCCTTGGGGGTCGGCCTAGACGAGCTCTGGCCCTCGAGGGGCCGGCTGCTGACTGCTGCAGCTGTGGCTGGGCAGCATCAGTCCCTCCAGCAGCTCGTCGCTGCTTCGCTGGGGGAGTGGCAGTGGCGGCTGCAGCAATGGGGGCAAGCTGGCTGATGCCAGGCGCTCGCTGCTCGCCTGAGACACTGGCACTCGGCCGGGCTGGCACTGCAGCAAGCGCAGCAATCTGGTGAAGGCCAGACCGCTGTGCTGCTGCAGCGCGGCGGGTGCCCTGGCGATGCCTGCCTGACACAGCGAGTGTGATGAAATATTTCCACTCATCACTGCCTGTGACTGAGATCGGTTTCAGTGTCATTTCCCTTCCCCCAGACCTCATTGTATTGTGTACTGGAATGTGCTGTATTGTATACTGGAATGTGCTGGAATGTGCTGTGTGTAGGGCTCCGCCCATACCTGGCCCCGTTTGTAAGCTAGCTTCAGTCTAGCCCCAATCTCCAGAAGGACGACATCTCTCTCGCTTACGTGTTTCGTTCTAAGTTAATAAAAGCCTTGTTTTTGTTCTGCTACCTTCGAGTCTCGGAATTATTGAGGCACATCAATTTTATTAACTTATTTTTTCAACACTATGGATCAACTCCTGAAACCCGAACGTTTGGATTTGGATCAACATGCTCCGGACGCATCAGCACGCTTCGGACACTGGTTTGAGTGTATGGAATTCTTCCTGGACAATTCCGCAGCCGTCAAAGACGCTACGGACGCTGCAAGGATGAGACTCGGAATTCTGCGGAATTGGGTAAGCCACCGGGTTTACCCCCTCATCCAAGACGCCGAGACGTACCCGGCCGCCTGCGACATCTTAAAGGCGCATTACCAGCAGCCTACGAATGAGGTGTATGCTAGGCACCTGCTCGCCACCCGCGCACAGCGACCTGGGGAATCGGTGGAGGAGTTCCTAAGCACCCTGAAAATGCTTGGCAAAGACTGCAAGTGCCGAGATGTAAAAGCCGCGGTGTACACTGACGAGCTTGTTCGCGATGCCTTCATCACAGGCCTCAGCTCCACTTACATCCGGCAAAGACTGCTGGAAAAAACGGGGTTGGACCTGAAACAGGCTGCGGACACCGCGCGATCCCTGGATGTGGCCCAGAGAAACTCGGACGCCTACTCTTCAGCCCGCGCCGTCCACGCCACCACGTGTGCACCGAGGGTGCCGCCATCTTGGAAGGCATCTTCCCCGCCCGACAGCCCGACACCGGCTGGGCCCCGCTCTCCCCCCAGAAGCCCTACGACAGCCGCGACGCGTCAGGGACCCAACTGCTACTTCTACGGGCAGCCAAAGCACACCAGAAACCTGTGCCCGGCGAAAGGCACCACCTGCTTTAAGTGCGGTAAGAAGGGGCACTTCGGGAAGGTGTGCAGAGGGAACCCCGCCGGAAAACCCGCCACCGCCGCGTGTGCGCCGTGGGAGCGGCCATCTTGGACGCCATCTTGCCCGACCTCGTGGGGTCCGCCATCTTGTGAGCAGACAGCGTGGATGCCATCTTGTATCGATCAGGGCCCTACAGTGGCATCGGTCACAGTGGACCAGACCAGGCCGCACCCACTATCCAGATCAATGGTGGACATCGAGGTAAACGGGTGCCGGGTTAAATGCTTAATTGACAGTGGAAGCACGGAGAGCTTTATCCACCCAGAACTGGCACAACAACTCTCCCTAAAGGTGGTCCCTACTCAGGGTACCATCTCTATGGCTGACAAAACCCAGACATCGACCATTCTGGGTTACTGCACGGTACAATTGTGCGTTAACGGAACTGTATATGATAATTTTAAAGTATTAATCATGAAGAACCTATGTGCGAGCGTGATCTTGGGCCTGGATTTCCAGTGCAACCACCAAAGCATCACGCTCAAGTACGGTGGGTCCCAGCCGCCCCTCACAGTGTGCGGTCTGGCTACCCTGAAGGTAAAGCCGCCTTCGCTATTCGCGAACCTTACCCCTAACTGCCGGCCAATAGCGACCAAAAGCAGGAGGTACAGCTGGGAGGACAGGCGGTTTATCGCGACCGAGGTAGACAGGCTCCTGAAAGAGCGCATTATTGAACGCAGCAACAGCCCGTGGCGCGCCCAAGTGGTAGTGGTAAGGGGTAGCGAGAAGAAACGGATGGTGATCGACTATAGTCAAACGATCAACAGGTACACCCTACTAGACGCCTACCCGCTACCCCGCATATCAGAAATGGTGAACCAAATCGCCCAATACCGGGTGTTCTCCACCATCGACCTCAAGTCAGCATACCACCAGCTCCCTATCAGACCAGAGGAACGCCCGTACACCGCCTTCGAGGCGAACGGACGCCTCTACCAATTCCTCAGAGTCCCCTTTGGGGTGACGAATGGGGTCTCGGTCTTCCAGAGGGAGATGGACCGCATGGTCGATGACCACCACTTGCAGGCAACCTTCCCCTACCTCGACAACGTCACCATCTGCGGTCACAACCAGCAGGATCACGACTCGAACCTCGAGAGGTTCCTGAAAACCGCACAAAAACTCAACCTCACCTACAACGAGGACAAGTGCGTTTACAACACCACGCGCCTCTGCATACTAGGCAGCGTGGTGGAGAATGGGGAAATCGGACCAGACCCCGACCGATTGCGCCCCCTACGGGAGCTGCCCCTGCCCAACACTCCCAAAGCCCTGAAAAGATGCCTGGGGTTATTTTCTTATTATTCCCAATGGGTCCCCAACTACTCCGACAAAGCCCGCCCCCTCTTGAAAGCATCCTCTTTCCCGCTCTCTGCTGAGGCCCACGCCGCCTTCAAAAGCATTAAGCAGGATATTGAGCGGGCCACGCTACAGGCAGTGGACGAGAACACTCCATTTCAAGTGGAAAGTGATGCGTCTGACTTCGCCTTGGCGGCCACCCTCAACCAGGCGGGGCGGCCCGTAGCTTTCTTCTCGAGGACCCTCCAAGGGCCCGAGATCAGACACTCCTCCGTGGAAAAGGAGGTCCAAGCCATCGTGGAGGCAGTGCGCCACTGGCGCCACTACCTAGCCGGCAAACGCTTCACCCTACTTACCGACCAGCGGTCGGTAGCATTTATGTTCAATAATAAACAGAGGGGGAAGATTAAAAATGATAAGATTCTTAGGTGGCGGATCGAGCTCTCCACCTTCGAGTACGACATCATTTACCGGCCAGGGGCACTTAACAAATCCCCTGACGCCCTCTCACGAGGGATGTGTGCCAGCACCACCGGGGATCGGCTACAGACCCTCCACAACGACCTCTGCCACCCAGGGGTCACGTGGCTGTTCCACTTCATAAAGTCCCGTAACTTACCCTACTCGATTGAGGAAGTTCGGTCCCTGACCAGGAACTGCCGCACTTGCGCTGAGTGCAAGCCTCGGTTCTACCGCCCAGATAGAGCCCACTTAATCAAAGCTACACGGCCCTTTGAGCGGCTCAGCTTAGATTTCAAGGGCCCCCTCCCGTCCGTCGACCGCAATGTTTACTTCCTGAACATTGTGGACGAATACTCCCGGTTCCCATTCGCCTTCCCCTGCCCAGACATGACCAGCGCCACGGTCATTAAATGCCTCAACAGCCTGTTCTGCCTGTTCGGTATGCCGAGCTACATCCATACGGATAGGGGGGCGTCCTTCATGAGTGAAGAGCTACGCCAGTACATGCTGTCCAGGGGGATCGCCACGAGCCGTACCACCAACTACAACCCCCGGGGTAACGGCCAAGTGGAGCGAGAGAACGGGACAGTATGGAAAGCAGTCACTCTAGCTCTAAGGACCAAGGGCCTCCCTATCTCCCGCTGGCAGGAAGTCCTCTCGGATGTGCTCCATTCGATACGGTCGCTATTGTGTACGGCCACTAATACCACGCCTCATGAACGAATGTTTGTCTTTCCCCGGAAATCCACCTCAGGCGTATCCATGCCGTCATGGCTCTCCACCCCAGGTCCGGTACTCGTGTGAAGGCATGTGAGGGGCCACAAGCCGGACCCTCTCGTGGAGCCAGTACACCTACTCCACGCCAACCCCCAATACGCATATGTCCGGCACGCCGACGGAAGGGAGGACACCGTGTCCATAAAAGACGTCGCCCCAGCCGGCATCGACAACAACCACGGCAATAGCGGCAACGACGATCACAGCAACTCTTACCCACCCACTACTCTTTCATCACCCCCGGAAGAACACCGACCAACGGCACCCCCACCAACTACCCCTTCAACAACCCTGGCGGCACCCCCGGCAGAGACCCAGGAGGCTACCGGGGACACCCAGCCGACACCCACGGCACCGCAACAGCCACGTCGGTCGCAGAGGACTATCAAACCCCCGAACAGACTAAATCTATAGAAGGGGTGAATGTGATGAAATATTTCCATTCATCACTGCCTGTGACTGAGATCGGTTTCAGTGTCATTTCCCTTCCCCCAGACCTCATTGTATTGTGTACTGGAATGTGCTGTATTGTATACTGGAATGTGCTGGAATGTGCTGTGTGTAGGGCTCCGCCCATACCTGGCCCCGTTTGTAAGCTAGCTTCAGTCTTGCCCCAATCTCCAGAAGGACGACATCTCTCTCGCTTACGTGTTTCGTTCTAAGTTAATAAAAGCCTTGTTTTTGTTCTGCTACCTTCGAGTCTCGGAATTATTGAGGCACATCAGCGAGTGTGGCAGCAGTGAGTGCCCGTACTGCCCTGGTCTGTGCCCGCATCAGACCAGCCAGTGACTGCACGGCACCACTGATCAACTGTCCACTCGCTGCCTGTGCTGCCCTGAATTCGTCCCGACTCGCGTCCTGTGCTGCCCTGAATTCGGCCCGACTCGCGTCCTGTGCTGCCCTCAATTCGGCCCGACTCGCGTCCTGAGATGCCCCGAATTCGGCCCGACTCGCGTCCTGTGATGCCCTGAATTGTTCGAGACCCCTGGCCTCTGCTGCCGCGAGTTGTTCGAAACCCCTGGCCTGTGAGGCCCCGAAATCGGACACACTATGAGCCAGGGACTCAATGGCCTCAGGCAACCGTGCCACAACCCCCATGAACTCGGTGTGCCGACGATCCGAGTCCGCGGACATTTGATCAAGGAGGCGCACCTCCTGGGCGAGGACCGTCTCCGGACTGGAGGCCGGACTCTCCCTCTGGGGAGAAGGCCGCCGAGCTGCCCGACCCTTCCCGCGTGGCTGCACGCCACTGGGCCCAGCAACTACACTCCCCTGCAACACTTCCCCCCCCTGGGGAGAAGGCAGCCTAGCTGCCCGACCCTTCCCGCGTGGCTGGACGCCACTGGGCACAGGAGCTACACCCCCCTGCAACACTTCCCCCTGGCTCTCCTCCAGGGAAGACGTGTCCCCTCCATTGCCATCCCCTGGCGCGGATGAGGGTTCCCCCGATGGGCCGCCTTCCTCTTGCTCCTCCTCGTCCTCCTCTTCCGAGGGACTGACACTCGCAGCTTCAGGGACCTCCTCCTCACCAGCTGAAAGCAGGAAGGCACAAGAGTAGCTTTAGAGTGAGGACAGGGCGTCAGCGAGGGAGGCATGAGTGGTGGCATTCTGCGCATTGGTCGGACAGTGGCAAAGGATGTAGATCTGAAGCGCAAGGGGAACGAGAGAGGTCCAAGAGGTCATGTCCTTACCATTGGGGCCCAGCACAGGGTCGGCATCTCCAATTGCAACGGGGCCAATCACCCGGGCACCCATGAGTCGACCCACGCACTCCTCAAGGTCACTGAGCTGCTGGAACTGGGGACGGCCTCCCCCGGTGACAGTCCGGCTCTTCAGATTCTGGGCCAGCTTGGCCTGCAAGAGAAAGGACGGCCTCTAAGTACAGTGTGGTGCCCTGTTGTTGTGTGCACTGCCTCCCATGGTCGAATAGCTTGGCCAGTGTGGTGCCCTGTTGTTGTGTGCACTGCCTCCCATGGTCGAATAGCTTGGCCAGTGTGGTGCCCTGTTGTTGTGTGCACTGCCTCCCATGGTCGAATAGCTTGGCCAGTGTGTAAAGTGCAGAAAGTGCAATTGATGTTCATGCCAGTGCCATAGCTGCTGGAGGAGGGCTGGCCATTAGACCTTTGAGGTCCCTTTGCCCATAATGTGAGGTGCACATGCAAGGATGAGGAGGACACTGGAAAGGGTACTCACCCTGACAATCCGAGTGAGGTCGTTAAACTTTTTCCGGCATTGGACAACAGTCCGGGGGACATCGCAGGTGGCTGTGACCCTCTGGGCGATATCCCTCCAGGCTCTCCTGTACACCCTGTTGGGAGGCTTCTTGCCACTGTCCGGGAACAAGATATGGCTTCTCTTCTCCAAAGCCCTAACCAGCACCTTTAAATCATGGCCAGAGAAGCGCTGCACTCGCTCATGGGCCCTCTGCATCCTTCCTGGCGCTATTTCTCTCCAGCAGCAGTGTTTAGGCCTAGCTGGAGGGCTGCAGTATCCAGGGCGTGGCAGCAGACCAAGTCGACCCTTCCCCCTTAAGAGCTGGCCGGCGCCAGGGTGTCTGCTGTCAATCAAAACATGACCGCACCTGCGCTGCGCCCGGCCTCGGCGGTATCAGTCTGCACCGCCGGCTTAGCGCCTAAGGATAGCCGTGCATCGCCAGTTTTAGCGCTCGAGCAAACTCCTTGGCCAAAGCTACTGAATTTCGGCGAACTGCCCTCCACTTTCCGGCGGGCGCAAACTTTAGCGGCCGCCCGACTTTACCGCCCCAAAAGTGGCTATACTGAATTTCTAGGCCCATGGGTCCTGACACCATCCTGGCTTTAGTGCTCTAGAACTAGCCTTACCTCTAGCCAAGCTGTTCCAGTACAGCTACACCACTGGCAACTGCCTGACAAAGTGCAAAATTGCCCAGGTTTGTCCTGTCCACAAAAAGTAGGACATATCCAATCTTGCCAATTATCACCCTTTGAGCCTACTCTCAATCATCAGCAAAGTGGTGGAAGGTGTCGTCGACAGTGCTATTAAGCGGTACTTACTCACCAATAACCTGCTCACCGATGCTCAGTTGGGTTCTGCCAGGTCCACTCAGCTCCAGACCTCAATGCAGCTTTGGTCCAAACAGGAACAAAAGAGCTGGATTCCAGAGGTGAGGTGCGAATAACTGCCCTTGACTGGTAGCATTTGACTGAGTGTGGCACAAAGGAGCCCTAGTAAAATTGAAGTCAATGGGAATCAGGGGGAAAACTCACCACTGGCTGGAGTCATACCTAGCACAAAGAAAGATAGTTGTGGTTGTTGGAGGCCAATTATCTCAGCCCCAGGACATCGCTGCAGAAGTTTCTCAAGGTAGTGTCCTAGGCCCACCATCTTCAGCTGCTTTATCAATGACCTTCACTCCATCATAAGGTCAGAAGTGGGGATGTTAGCTGATGAGTGCACAGTGTTCAATTCCATTCGCAACTCCTCAGATAATGAAGCAGTTCGTGCCCACATGCAGCAAGACATCGACAACATTCAGGTTTGGGCTGATAAGTGGCAGGTAACATTCATGCCACACTAGTGCCAGGCAATGACCATCTCCAACAAGAGAGAGTCCAACCACCTCCCCATGACATTCATTAACAACCTGGGGTCACCATTGACCAGAAGCTTAACTGGACCAGCCACAAAAATACCGTGGCTACAAGAGCAGGTCAGAGGCTGGATATTCTGTGGCAAGTGGTGCACCTCCTGACTCACCTCCTGACTCCCAAAATTCTTTCCACCATCTACAAGTCAGGAGTGTGATGGAATACTCTCCACTTGCCTGGATGGGTGCAGCTCCAACAACACTAAAGAAGCTCGACACCATCCAGGATAAAACGGTCCACATGATCGGTACCCCATTTACAACCTTAAACATTCACGCCCTCCACCACCGTGGTTGCAAGGTATATCATCTACACTGCAGCAATTCTTCGACAACACCCCCCAAACCCACGACCTCTACCACCTAGAAGGACAAGGGCAGAAGACGCATGGGAACACCACCACCTCCAAGTTCATCTCCAAGTCACACACCATCCTGACTTGGAAATATATTGCCGTTCCTTCATCATCGCTGGGTCAAAATCCTGGAACTCCCTATATATCAGCAGTGTGGGAATACCTTCACCACACAGACTGCAGCAGTTCGTGAAGACAGCTCACCACCATCTTCTCAAGGACAATTAGGGATGGGCAATATATGCTGGCCTTGCTGGCA
This sequence comes from Somniosus microcephalus, assembly GCF_052327205.1. Lineage (NCBI taxonomy): Eukaryota > Metazoa > Chordata > Chondrichthyes > Squaliformes > Somniosidae > Somniosus > Somniosus microcephalus. The sequence goes on from NC_140991.1 coordinate 251,401,641, forward strand.
ATACCCACATCCCGTGAATGAATAAATAAAAAATAACTTTTTTTTTAAACATTCATGCTGAGCTCCCACTGACAATATAGACAGTGCCTGGGAGCTCGCTTACATGTGGCAGCAATTTAGAAGGTTGGCTGCAGGTATTGGTTTAAAGAAGGGGAGAAGGTACGTAACATTAATGCCACACTAGTGCCAGGCAATGACCATCTCCAACAAGAGAGAGTCCAACCACCTCCCCATGACATTCATCAACAACCTGGGGTCACCATTGACCAGAAGCTTAACTGGACCAGCCACAAAAATACTGTGGCTACAAGAGCAGGTCAGAGGCTGGATATTCTGTGGCAAGTGGTGCAATTACAGGCCAGTCAGTTTAACGTCGGTGGTGAGGAAGCTTATAGAAACAATAATTCAGGAGAAAATTAACAGCCAGTTGGACAAGCATGGACTAATAAAAGAAAGCCAGCATGGATTTGTTAATGGCAAATCGTGTTTGACTAACTTTGATTGAGTTTTTTGATGAGATAACAGAGTGGGTGGATAAGGACAGTGCAGTTGATGTTGTGTATATGGACTTTCAAAAGGTGTTTGATAAAGTACCACATATTAGGCTTGTTAGCAAAATTGAAGCCCATGGGATAAAAGGGGCAGTAGCAGCATGATACAAAATTGGCTAAGGGATAGAAAACAGAGAGTTGTGGTGAATTACTGTTTTTCAGGCTGGAGGGAGGTATACAGTGGCGGTCCCCAAGGTTCAGTACTAGGACCACTGCTGTTTTTGATATACATTAATGATTTGGACTTGGGGGTACAGGCCACAATTTTGAAATTTGCAGATAACACGAAACCTGGAAACGTAGTAAACAGTGATGAAGATAGCAATAGACTTCAAGAAGATAGTGGAATGGGCGGACATACGGCAGATGAAATTCAATGCAGAGAAGTGTGAGGTGTTACATTTTGGTAGGAAGAATGAGGAGAGACCATACACACTAAATGGTATAATTTTAAAGGGTGTGCAAGAACAGAGAGACCTGGGGGTGTTTGTGCACAAATCTTTGAAGGTGGCAAGACAGGTTAACAAAGCAGTTTCTCAGGCATATGGGATCCTGGGCTTTATAAATAGAAGACTAGAGTACAAAAGCCAGGAGGTTATGCTAAGCCTAAATAAAACACTAGTTCAGCCCCAGCTGGAGTATTGTGTCCAATTCTGGGCACCACACTTTAGGAAGGACATGAAGGCTTTGAAGAGGGTGCAGAAGTGATTTACTAGAATTGTTCCAGGGATGAGGGACTACTGTTACGTGGATAGACTGGAGAAGCTGGGTTTGTTCTCCTTGGAGCAGAGAAGGCTAAGAGGAGATTTGATAGAGGTTTAAAATCATGAAGGGTTTAGATAGAGTAAATAAAGAGAAACTGTTTCCATGGCTGAAGGGTCGATATTGAGAGGGCACAGCTTTAAGGTAATTGGTAAAAGAACCAGAGGCGACAGGAGGACAAACTTTTTCATGCACCGAGTGGTTAGGATTTGGAATGCACTGTCTGGTAGGGTGGTGGATACAGAGTCAATTGTAGCCTACAAAGGAGAATTGGATAAATGCTTGAAAGAGAACAAATTTCAGGGATATGGGGAAAGAGTGGGACTAACTGGATTGCTCTTCGAAAGAGCCGGCGCAGACTCGATGGGCTGAATGGCCTCCTTCTGTGCTATACTATTCTATGATTCTGTGATTCCATGATTTAAAGGTCTGCAGCAGCCTTTTTAGTTCAAGTAGAACTAAGTGAAGTGATTGATACAGCTTAGCCCAATTGAAATGGATTTCCACAGCAGAAGAGCAGCAAGGTCCTATGATACAGCAGTAGAGCTCGTTCTGTATGAGGTCTGTGCCAGGAGGCCTGCCCTGTTTAGGACTCCAGCACATACTCCCCAGAGAAGAGCTGCATGCAAGGCCTAGGAGGAGGTCGTCAAAAGAGTCAAATCAGTGGCCAGTTCCTGCAGAACCTGGATATAAAAAAGGAAGAAAAGGAGGAGAACTGCAAAGATAAGATGATCTAAATGTGCACTGTCCCCAGTAGCTGGGAAAAGTATGCATGCCACTTCTTCCTTTCAACCTGTTACATCTGTACTGCTGTCCCAAGCACAGCACCCTAATGCTTAAAAGCTTTTAATGCTTACCATCCAATACAATACAATACAAATCGCTTTATTGGCATGATAAGGTACATCTTATGTTGCCAAAGCATCAAAATACATTTATGGTTGAACACATAAACGCGGTTCCATTCATACAGTGTATAAACAGGTATATCCCTGAGTTTATAAATATATTTTCGCCTTGTTTATATATACTCTTGTCTTAGTTTACTGGTTGTCCCTCTGATCATGGCAAGCTGTAACATAGTGTGCCGCCAGTGTTACACAGCTTCTCTCCTCCCCCAGTAGGAATGGGAGTTTTTGGTTGTCAGTCAGATTTCTGAATTCAGGGCATATTTGTGAGAATTTTTGATAGAAATTCTCTCTGATGCCCTGATATTTTCCACAGGCTGTGAGGAAGTGCATCTCTGTCTCAACTACTCCCTGACTGCAGTGAGAGCATATCCTGTCTTCTCTTGGCAGCCTGGTCTGCCTGTGTCTGCCTTTTTCGATCGCTAGGCTATGTTCGCTAAGTCTGTACCTTGTCAAGGTTCTTCTCAGTTTGTTATCCTTTACCATGGTCAGGTAATCAGCTATGTTGTATTGTCTGTTTAGGGCCAAGTAGCAATTGAGTTTGCTTTGGGTTTTTGTTGTTTCTGCCCAATATGACAGATATTTTTCCTTTTGCTTAGCGACGATTGTGTTGGGTCGAATTCTTTGTGTTACCCTGTCACTGTCCTGGGGCTGGTTATTGTTAGTATTGTTATTAGTTACTTTATTGAGTCCCAGGACTAGTTGACTGAGGGTATTCTTCTTTATGGTCAGCTCTTGGCATTTCAGGGCGTCGTAGTGATAGCATTGGGGGTTGCTCATTTGTAGGTGATTCCAAAATTTGGTGGCTCTTTTTTGGATAGTGATTATTAATGGGTATTGGCCTAGTTCCGCCCTGCATGCGTTGTTTACTGTTTTCCTTTGAGTCCGGAGGATACTTTTACAGAATTCCGCATGTAGGATCTCAATTGGGTGTTTGTCCCATTTTGCAAAATCTTGTTGTGTTAGTGGTCCCCAGACCTCACTGCCATAGAGTGCAATTGGTTCAATTACTGATTTGAAAATTTTGAGCCAAATGCTAATTGGGATTTCTATTTGGATTGATTTTTTGATGGCATAGAAAGCCCTTCTTGCTTTCTCTTTCAGTTCATTCACAGCCAGTTTGAAGTTTCCCGTAGAACTGATTTTTAAGCCCAAGTATGTGTAGTGAGTGGTTTGTTCAATTTTGGTTGTTCCTACTGTGAAATTTATTGTGGGTCCATGTTGTTTGGATCTTTGCTGGAACACAAGGACTTTGGTTTTTTGGGGATTTATTGTCAGGGCCCAAGTCTGGCAGTACGACTCCAGCAGGTCCAGGTTCTGCTGTAGACCCTCCTTAGTTGGTGACAGCAGAACCAGGTCGTCGGCATAGAGGAGGAATTTAACCTTGGATTCATATAGGGTGAGGCCGGGTGCTGTAGATTGTTCAAGTAGTTTTGCCAATCCATTAATGTAAATATTAAAGAGTGTCGGTGAGATTGGCGAGCCCTGCGTCACCCCCCGCCCCTGTGGGAAGTATTTTGTTTGTTTGTCTCCAATTTTAACTGCACATTTATTGTTTGTATACATTGATTTAATTACATCATATGTTTTACCTCCTACCCCGCTTTCGATAAGTTTCAGGAATAAACCGTCATGCCAGATGGAGTCGAAAGCCTTCTGGAAATCTACAAAGCATGCGTAGATTTTGCTTTTGTTATGGTGAACGTGTTTGTCAATTAGGGTCTGTAGGGTGAAGATATGATCGGATGTTCTATAGTTTGGCAGGAATCCAATTTGGCTTTTACTCAAGACATTGTGCTCTTCAAGGAAGTTTATAAGTCTTTTGTTTATGATGCTACAGAATACCTTCCCCAGGTTACTGTTTACACAGATGCCTCGATAGTTGTTTGGGTCGATTTTGTCCCCACTTTTGTATATGGGTGTTATGAGTCCTTTGTTCCAGATGTCAGGGAAATAACCGACACTCAGAACCAAGTTGAAGAGTTTTAGAATAGCCAGTTTCAGTTTGTCGTCTGCGTGTTTAATCATCTCGTTTAGTATGCCGTCTGTCCCGCAAGCTTTTCCTGGTCGCAGGTCCTTGAGTTTTTCAAGAAGTTCTTTTTCTGTTATTATGGCGTCTAGCGGGTTTTGGTTATCTTTTATGGCCATTTCAAGCTTTTCAAGTTTTTTGCGTATTTGGTGTTGCTCTGGTCCTAGTGTGTTTTTCTGGTATAATTTTTCAAAGTGGTTTACCCATGTGTCCCCATTTTGAATGGACAAATCGTCGTGTTGTTTTTTGTGTAGTGTTTTCAAGTTGTCCCAGAAACAATTCGACTCAATGGATTCCTCCATGGAGCTGAGTGTATTCTTAATAAATTGCTCTTTTTTGGTCCTGAGTGTGTTTCTGTATTGTGTTAGCGTCTGACAATAAGTAAGGCGTAATTCCTCGTTTTCTGGATGTCTGTGTTTTTGGTTTGATAGTTTTCTAAGTTTTTTCCTCATGTTATGGCAATCATGGTCAAACCATTTTTCATAGTTTTTTGTTTTGGGTTTGTTCTTGCGAGCTTTCAAGTTTGCATTTGTTGCCAAATTATCAAAAATATTGTTTAGTTTACTAACTGCCCGGTTTACGCCTTCTTTATTGTGAGTGTATATGTTATCCAGAAAGGTGTCTAAGAGAGCTTGAGTTGATGCATTGCTAATTGTTTTCTGGTATTTTTCCGTGTCGTTTTTGGCCCATCTGTACGATTTTTTGGTGTTGTACAGTTTACTGGGTTGTGTTTCTATGTTGTTTGTTTCTGTCTTTTTGAGAAACATAGTAATTTGACTGTGATCTGACAGTGTTGTTTGTGGTTTGACTGTGAATGCTCTGAAAGAGGATGGGTCCAAGTCTGTAATCATATAGTCTACTGTGCTGCAGCCAAGAGGTGAGCAGTAGGTCGATCTTCCTAGGAGGTCTCCTATGAACCTACCATTGACAATGTACAGACCCAGGTTTCGACAGAGCTGTAGTAGCTGTTTACCGTTGGTATTTGACTGCTTGTCGCAGTTATGCCTGTATGGAAGGGAAGGGATGTCAAAGTGGTTATTCCCGAATACGTAATTGTTTCCCTGATTATTGGTGAAGTCTGGTTCTTCGCCCGTTCTTGAATTGACCATAGCTATACAGTAGGGCTCCTTCAAACTGCAACTTGTCACTCTTAGTGATGCATGGTCACCAACTCACACACGCAATGGAATGCAGGATGGGCATTTGGAGCCACTGCGTATGGGCTTCTAACTTGTCAGATCTCAACATTATTTTTCTGTCGGCAGGCCAAATTGGCTCCCCGTTGAAGAGAGCAAACCTACATAGGAGGAGGGCTTGCTAATCTTACACCAGTAACATCCTTTGAGGAGGACATGGTACACATCAGGAATTGGAGTACTGACGCTGTTATGTCTTCTAGCGCTCGTAGTGCTTTGTAAAGACGCCTCTGGACTCGGTAGTTTGTAATTATAAACTACTGTTTTATTTGAGTTGTAATGGCTGCCTGCCGCATGGTGCGGGGTGATATTTCCAAGTCCTGTGCGGCGCCTGCGCACTACTTTCCCAGCATCGTAGTGCTGCTACACTTGATTTGAGTGTTAGTACACTTGTACAATGTAGTCCCAACATAACTATGTAACATCCCTCTTTCCCAACAAAACTAATTACATCAATTTTTCTATTTTACAATGTTTCCAGTTGAATAACGTTAACAAAATATAGAACGTGAGCTTTCTTTGCTCAATTTATATACAGATATTTGTCCATGTTGTTTTACTGTTCTGTGCGAATTATAATTGTCTTTATAATTATTCGCGATACCGCTCAGGTGGTTGTATGTTACTCCTCCATCTTGTGGACTTGGCTGTAACTATTCCTTTCTGCGGTGTTTTGGTGTGTTCATTTTTTGTTGCCGGTGCTGTCATGTTTGGCTCTGGAGAGTGCATGTTTGCAGTTGTTGTATTTGAGGTGTTTGTTTCTGGCGTTATATTGTTTTCCGTGTCTGGTACCCTAACTGCTGTTAATGTTGTCCGCTGTTTGACAGCTTCAGGTGAGGGTCTGATATGGATGCTGTTTCGCCTGTATTGGTTTCCAGGTTCTGTCTCTACCAAGTAAGATCTTGGAGTATCAGCTTTTCCAATAACCTTGGCTGGACTCCATGTTCTCAACAGCGGATCTTGTATATGCACTGATTGCCCATTTAGCAGCTCCGGTAGTGGTTTTGCATGCTAGTTATAGTGTGTGCTCCCCGTAGCTTGTGTTTCCATCAGCTTCTGCCGAACGTCCTCTTGGTCCTGGGGAGGATATATCTTTGCTGGTAGAGTTGTTTTGTATTTTCTACCGTTTAGTAGTTCTGCTGGTGATTTCGAGTCTGCTCTCAAAGGTGTCAATCTGATTGCCAAAAGGGCGAGGTCTTGATCTTCTCCCATCTCCTTGCTTTTAATGAGAGCTCTTTTGACTGTTTGGATCTGTCTTTCAATAAATCCGTGTCCCCTTGGGTAATGTGGGGATGAGGTAATTATTTTAAATCCGTATTTTCCAGCCAGTGCGCTGAATTCGCTGGAGGTGAATTGTGTCCCATTGTCGCAGATGACCTTTTCTGGGATGCCCTGTTCTGCGAATAAGTTTTTCGCAATTTTTGTGATTGTTGTGGCTCTCATGACGTTTATCCTTCTGACAAAAGGAAATTTTGAGTGGTAGGCTGCTACTATGATGTACCACTCCTGGTTGCACAGGAACAGATCTGTTCCGACCGTGTGCCATGGTCTCGGGGGTACTTCCATTTGAATCATCTCCTCCTTCTGCTGTGTGTTTCGGTATTTCTGGCATATGCAGCATGTGGAGACCATTTGTTCTATGCTTTTGTACATGCCTACCCAGTACACAGTTGATCTGGCTCTTAGTTTACATTTCTCCATCCCCATATGGCCTTGGTGTATTAAGCGGAGAAGTTCCGTTTGCATCGTTTTTGGTATTATGATTCGTGAGCCAGCAAGGAGAACACCGTCCTCCACCGAGATGTCGTCTCTGATTGTCCAGTACTGTCGGATTTGGTTTTGGACCTGCTGGATCTTCTCCGGCCACCCCTGTATTACCTGTTGCATGAGTAGTAGCAACTCCTCTTCTTTACCAGTCTCCTCTTGAATTTGGCTAAGCTTTGTGGGAGTAACATTTATGAGGTGGTGTACTTTTACTGTCAGGCCCTTCATCTCGGGTTTTTCATGTGGTGACAATGGAGACAATGCATCTGCCAGTGCCATTTCTTTTCCTGGCCGGTATTTTAATTCGAAGTCGTAACTTTGGAGTCTTAACAGTAACCTTTGCAGTCTTGCTGGGGCCTTACTTAGGTTTTTCTTGTAAATTTGTTCGAGTGGACGATAGTCACTCTCTACCTCGAATTTTCTTCCGTATAAGTAGGTGTGGAACTTTTCGCATCCGTATACTACTGCCAATAGCTCTCTTTCGATGTTTGCGTATCTTGTCTCTGTTGATGTCAATGGCCCAGAAATTCGTGTCGGGGGCGTCCCGCGGGTGCAAGCCCCTGACCTACAATTACATTGTGCGCCGACAGTTGAGGCCTGGGCCTGCGTGGGTTTCCTGTCTGTGGCCCGGTCCAGCTCCTGGCGCGCTGTGCTTGCGTGATCCAGCGCCGTACTTAGTGCGATGCGTCAGCTGGGATCACGTGAGCACTGGGCAACCAATCGGAGGAGGGAAAAGTCCATTCATGAGTTTGACATAAGACCTGTCAAACTCATGAAAACTCCGGGTGCCCAAAACAGCACATAACCTTAAAATAATTTTTTTTAAAACATCACACTATTTAAATCAACTATAAATAACATTAATTAACCATTTTAAACAATAATTTAAATTTTTGAAAAAAATAATTTTATAAAAAATCGGAGCTAAAAATACACTTACCTTACTGTAAAGTATTTAAAAATAATAAACCTGTGGAAAAAGTGTTCTAATTTTAATTAATTGACCACTTACCTTTTAAAATGAAGTCCTTACGTCTGCTTTTTTAATGTGTAAAAAGTGGAGGCCTTCACGCACGAGCAAACCTGGAAAAAAAAAGGAAGTTCAACGCGCACGCGCTGCCTCATACGTCGCACGCGTTTCACCTCTTAACCCCTGCTTTCAGGGGACCGGAAGTGCCGTTTTCCCGCGCATGCGCTGTGCATGCAAGAAGCCAGCACTTCCATCGGGTCCACGCATGAGTACCCCGTGCGTACTCATGCGTTGGGACCCGAATTACTGGGCCAATGCCTTCGATGCGAAAGCTATTGGTTTTCCTTCCTGCACGAGGGCTGCCCCTAGCCCCCTTGTAGAGGCATCTACCTGTAGGGTGACAGGTTTTTTTCTATCGTAATAAGACAGGCTGGTTTCTTTACATAATAATTCCTTTAGGTGTTTGAAGTTCCGCTCATGGGATTCTGACCATTGGTATTCAGTGTCTTCTTTTAGTAATTCTCTTAGGTTCGCTGTGTAGTCTGACATGTTCGGGATGAAAGAGCTCATATACTGGACCAAGCCGAGGTAGCTTCTCAGCTCCTTCTTGTCATTTGGAGGTTTCATCTCTGCTATTGCCTCGACCTTTTCGGGATTAGGCTTGACACCTAATGTGTGTAGATCATGCCAAAAAATTTGCATTTCGTACTTTTAACAATGCACTTCTCGGCGTTCAGCTTGATGCCAGCCGTTCTGGTGTGCTCCATGGCCTCGTGCAAGTGCACGTCGTGGTCTCTTTCATTTGTTCCGTAAACTTGGATGTCATCAGCGATTCCAATGGCTCCTTCACAGCCTTTGTATGTTTCATCGATCTTTTGTTGGAAGATGTCTTGGCTGACTTTCAACCCGAATGGCAGCCGCAGGAATTTATAACGCCCCAATGGTGTATTAAAAGTCGTCAGGTTAGTTGATTCTTCGTCCAGTTTTACGTTCCAGTAGCTGTTTCTGGCATCCAGTTTGGAGAAGACTTTGGCTCCTGCCAGTGCTGGTGTGATTTCTTCTAATGTTGGTGTGGGGTAGTGGTCCCGCTTTATTGCCTGGTTTAAGTCTTTGGGGTCCAGACAGATTCTGAGCCGCCCGTTCGGCTTTTCCCGTACCACAATCGAGTTTACCCAGTCTGTGGGTTCAGTGACCTTTGTGATTATTTCTTTCTCTTCCATTTCTTTTAGTTCAGTGTATAATTTTTCTTTTTGCTCGATGGGTATTTTTCTCGGAGCGTGGATGACGGGTTTTACCTCTGGATCTATTGTTATATGGTACTTGAACTCCCCGAAGCATCCTACAGTGTCATCAAAACACTCTGGATACATGTCCATCAAATGTTTCGTGTCCATGATTTGTGGACAATTTTCCAGTGGGGTGTTGCTGTCGACTTTCAGTGATGTTTTTGTTAGTTCGTGGTTTACCGAGATTAACCCCAGCTTCTCGCAGCTGTTTAATCCCAGGATCGCCAGTCCCTTGGAGTCAGTCACATAGAACATGCGGTTGATGTTTCTGCTTTTGTGTGTTCCTTTTATATAGGTTGTTCTGAGTTGTCTGATCTCGTTCCCCCCATACGCTGTCAACGTGACGTTGTTTGCTTTTAAACATCCTCTTTTCGGGTATCTATCTTCGCCCAAGTTTTCGGGGAAGATCCTCTGGTATAGCCTCAGTGGAAGGATGTTGCTCTGAGCTCCTGTGTCCAACTTTACTTTCAGATTGACGGTTGTGGGCTGTCCTTCGATTCTCTTTTTAATCTGGATGATAGTGTGCCATTCTTTCTTTGGGGTGCTTTCCACTCTGGACGTTTCGTGTAAGAGAACCTTTATGGTTTCAATGTTCAGAGCTTTGTCGTACCCGCAGTCTTCGTCATCTTGCTCACCCATGGTATGGATTTTGTTTTTCTTTTGTTGGTTCTGCTGTCCACCTCTGCTTTTGGCGTGTAGCCCCTCTCTTTTAGCTCTGCACATCTTTTGCCAGTGGTTTGCTTTACCACATGTGTTGCAGCTTGTTCCATACGCTGGGCATTTTCTTCTGTCTGTGTAGTCGTGTTGTCTTCCGCATTTTCTACACGTATTCTTCCCGCTGTCATATACTTGTTTTTGTGTGCTGTGCTTTTTGTGCATTGCATCTACTCTGTGATCCGGTTCGGGAGTTGTCCGCATGTCAGCCGTATGAGTATTCAGCGTTTTCATCTGTTGTTTTGTGGCTTCTTGAGCCCTCACTGTATCTATGGCTTCTGATATTCCGGGCTTTTCTTTTCCTATTAGTTCTTTTTGCACTTCTGTATGTGCTGATCCCCATATTAGTTGGTCTACCAGCCTTTCTTCTAGTTCCGTAAACTTGCATTTGCTGGCTTCGTTTTTTAATCTCGTCAGGAAATTGTCAGCCGTTTCACCAGGTTCCTGTCTTAAGCTTTGGAATTTATACCTGTGTATGCGGTGGTTTGATTTAGGCTTGAGATGGTTACTGAACTTTTCATTAATCTCCGTAGGGTTCATTTTATCCTCTTCGGATAAACTCCAGCTGTTATAGAGATCTAAGCCTTTTTCTCCCGCCCACAGTAGAATGTAGCTGACATTTTCCTCATCGGAGGAGCCTTTCAGGAAACTTTTAAATGTAAGCTCGCATTTTTGCTTAAATTTCCGGAAAGCTTCCACGATATCGTCGGCTTCCCAGTTCATGATGGGGAGCATATTCGCGGTCAGTGCATTGGATGCTGCCATTTTAGCTGCCCATATGATTCGCGGTTAAAACGCTGCAGAGTTTACTTTTAAATTTCTTTCTTCAATCTGATATTGTTTTTATTTGCGTAAGTTTTACTCACTTATACCGCTGCCACCATGTTATGTCTTCGAGCGCTCATAGTGCTTTGTAAAGACGACTCTGGACTCGGTAGTTTGTAATTATAAACTACTGTTTTATTTGAGTTGTAATGGCTGCCTGCCGCATGGTGCGGGGTGATATTTCCAAGTGCCCTGTGCGGCGCCTGTGCACTACTTTCCCAGCATCGTAGTGCTGCTACACTTGATTTGAGTGTTAGTACACTTGTACAATGTAGTCCCAACATAACTATGTAACAGACGCAAATAAAATACGGTTGACTTTGTAGAGATAGGTACTTGGGTAATGGCGGTTGTGGACAGTGCACCACTCGTGCAATCTCAATTGCCCCACCTCCTACTCCACTTCCCTTCTTTAGTCTTTTTCTATCTCTTCTGTCAAACCTAGTAGGCTTTGAGGTCAATTGAGGACAGAGCATAACCAGACTTTAATGTCTGGTTGGCTGCCATGGGTATGCTGAACATACAGCTGGTGGCCATTATAAGCGTAAAGATCTGTGCGAGGACAAGGATTGCCAGCAGACAACAAAGTCTAAAATTTCAAGCGGTGTATTGTAGTTGGGAGCTGGTGAAATAATTTGTATTCAAAATCTAAGAATCTACTTCCTACTTTTAGGCATAGTTTTAAATGTTACAATGATTTCCCTTGGAGGTTATTTGTTTGGTTTGAAGGAGTGCATGGCTGTTATAGTATGTGATGTATATTCATCGGTTGTTGATGTTGTATAACTTAGTAGATTTCAAACTACTTGGCGGTCCTTTCACCCACCCAGAGTGAGACTTTCACCCACCCAGAGCGAGACTTTCCCCCACCCAGAGCGAGACTTTCCCCCACCCAGAGTGAGACTTTCCCCCACCCAGAGCGAGACTTTCCCCCACCCAGAGTGAGACTTTCACCCACCCAGAGTGAGACTTTCCCCCACCCAGAGTGAGACTTTCCCCCACCCAGAGTGAGACTTTCCCCCACCCAGAGTGAGACTTTCACCCACCCAGAGCGTGACTTTCCCCCACCCAGAGCGAGACTTTCCCCCACCCAGAGTGAGACTTTCCCCCACCCAGAGCGAGACTTTCCCCCACCCAGAGTGAGACTTTCACCCACCCAGAGTGAGACTTTCCCCCACCCAGAGTGAGACTTTCCCCCACCCAGAGTGAGACTTTCCCCCACCCAGAGTGAGACTTTCCCCCACCCAGAGCGAGACTTTCCCCCACCCAGAGTGAGACTTTCCCCCACCCAGAGCGAGACTTTCCCCCACCCAGAGTGAGACTTTCACCCACCCAGAGTGAGACTTTCACCCACCCAGAGCGAGACTTTCCCCCACCCAGAGTGAGACTTTCCCCCACCCAGAGCGAGACTTTCCCCCACCCAGAGTGAGACTTTCCCCCACCCAGAGCGAGACTTTCCCCCACCCAGAGCGAGACTTTCACCCACCCAGAGCGAGACTTTCCCCCACCCAGAGTGAGGCTTCCCCAACCCAGACCGAGACTTTCCCCCACCCAGAGTGAGACTTTCACCCACCCAGAGCGAGACTTTCACCCACCCAGAGCGAGACTTTCACCCACCCAGAGTGAGGCTTCCCCAACCCAGACCTAGACTTTCCCCCACCCAGAGCGAGACTTTCACCCACCCAGAGTGAGACTTTCACCCACCCAGAGTGAGGCTTCCCCAACCCAGACCGAGACTTTCCCCCACCCAGAGCGAGACTTTCACCCACCCAGAGCGAGACTTTCACCCACCCAGAGTGAGACTTTCCCCCACCCAGAGTGAGACTTTCACCCACCCAGAGTGAGACTTTCACCCACCCAGACCGAGACTTTCCCCCACCCAGAGTGAGACTTTCACCCACCCAGAGTGAGGCTTCCCCCACCCAGACCGAGACTTTCACCCACCCAGAGCAAGACTTTCCCCCACCCAGACCGAGACTTTCCCCCACCCAGAGCAAGACTTTCACTCACCCAGAGCGAGACTTTCACCCACCCAGAGCAAGACATTCCCCCACCCAGACCGAGACTTTCACCCACCCAGAGCAAGACTTTCCCCCACCCAGAGCAAGACTTTCACTCACCCAGAGCGAGACTTTCACCCACCCAGAGCAAGACCTTCCCCCACCCAGACCGAGACTTTCACCCACCCAGAGCGAGACTTCACCCACCCAGAGTGAGACTTTCACCCACCCAGAGCAAGACTTTCACTCACCCAGAGCGAGACTTTCACCCACCCAGAGTGAGACTTTCACCCACCCAGAGTGAGACTTTCACCCACCCAGAGCGAGACTTTCACCCACCCAGAGCAAGATCTTCCCCCACCCAGACCGAGACTTTCACCCACCCAGAGCGAGACTTTCACCCACCCAGAGTGAGACTTTCACCCACCCAGAGTGAGACTTTCACCCACCCAGAGTGAGACTTTCACCCACCCAGACCGAGACTTTCCCCCACTCAGAGCAAGATTTTCACTCACCCAGAGCGAGACTTTCACCCACCCAGAGCGAGACTTTCACCCACCCAGAGCGCGACTTTCACCCACCCAGAGCAAGACTTTCACCCACCCAGAGCGCGACTTTCACCCACCCAGAGCAAGACTTTCCCCCACCCAGACCGAGACTTTCACCCACCCAGAGTGAGACTTTCACCCACCCAGAGCGAGACTTTCACCCACCCAGACCGAGACTTTCACCCACCCGGGGCGAGACTTTCACCCACCCAGAGCGAGACTTTCACCCACCCAGAGCGAGACTTTCACCCACCCAGAGCGAGACTTTCACCCACCCAGAGCGAGACTTTCACCCACCCAGAGTGAGACTTTCACCCACCCAGAGTGAGACTTTCACCCACCCAGAGCAAGACTTTCCCCCACCCAGACCGAGACTTTCACCCACCCAGAGCAAGACTTTCCCCCACCCAGACCGAGACTTTCACCCACCTAGACCGAGACTTTCACCCACCCAGAGTGAGACTTTCACCCATCCAGAGCAAGACCTTCACCCACCCAGAGTGAGACTTTCACCCACCCAGAGCGAGACTTTCACCCACCCAGAGCGAGACTTTCACCCACCCAGAGTGAGACTTTCACCCACCCAGAGCGAGACCTTCACCCACCCAGAGCGAGACTTTCACCCACCCAGAGTGAGACTTTCGCCCACCCGGGGCGAGACTTTCACCCACCCAGAGCAAGACCTTCACCCACCCAGAGCGAGACTTTCACCCACCCAGAGTGAGACTTTCGCCCACCCGGGGCGAGACTTTCACCCACCCAGAGTGAGACTTTCACCCACCCAGAGTGAGACCTTCACCCACCCAGACCAAGACTTTCACCCACCCAGAGTGAGACTTTCACCCACCCAGAGTGAGACTTTCACCCACCCAGAGTGAGACTTTCACCCAGCCAGAGTGAGACTTTCACCCACCCAGAGCGAGACTTTCACCCACCCAGAGTGAGACTTTCACCCACCCAGAGCGAGACTTTCACTCACCCAGAGCGAGACTTTCACCCACCCAGAGCACGAATTTCACCCACCCAGAGCGAGACTTTCACCCACCCAGAGCGAGACTTTCACCCACCCAGAGCGAGACTTTCACCCACCCAGAGTGAGACTTTCACCCACCCAGAGCGAGATTTTCGCCCACCCAGAGCGAGACTTTCGCCCACCCGGGGGCGAGACTTTCACCCACCCAGAGCGTGACTTTCACCCACCCAGAGCAAGACTTTCACCCACCCAGAGTGAGACTTTCACCCACCCAGACCGAGACTTTCACCCACCCAGAGCGAGACTTTCACCCACCCAGAGTGAGACTTTCACCCACCCAGAGTGAGACTTTCACCCTCCCGGGGCGAGACTTTCACCCACCCAGAGCGAGACTTTCACCCACCCAGAGCGAGACTTTCACCCACACGGGGCGAGACTTTCACCCACCCAAGTGCAGCAGCACCCAAAGAAGTGGAGGTACATTTCATGGGGTTTAGCGAAGTGTTGAAAAGCCTATTAACATTTATTTAGGGCAGCAGCTGCGATCTAGGCATAAGCAAGTGTATGTGTGGGAGCATCATGGAGGGAGATGAGATCAATACTAGGCCCTCTCGTTCCATCAATCGACTGTGGGGAATTAAAGCTGCTACCCCAGCCTATACTGCCACCTTTTTCCTAGTGGTCCCTGGGGTCAGTGAAGGCACCAGCAGTAAGGAGGGAAATAGGCCAGGAACCCAGGCCGTGCTCCGAATGGCGTTTACATGTGGCGGACACAGAAAAGTTGACCGGTGACCATTCTGGCAGGGGCAGGGGGAGAGTGAGCAAGTGTGAGAATGCATTGGTAGCACTAACCACTTTTTGTCCCCTTTCCCACTACTTTCCCAGCAATTTCAGGATAGTGGAGGAAAATCCAGCTCAAGGTTTTTGCAAAGCTTGTAACTATGTGTGCTTGGTTCCTTAAATTTACTTCCAGCCTTTCTTCAGTGTTTATCAACCCTGAGTAAAGGTTTGTGACTGAGCTCAAATGAAACAGAAATTATGGAAACTGGTTGGTTGATGTCACCATGTCAATACTACCTGATCTGAATGAAAGGACTTGCATTTATATAGCACCTTTCGCAATTCCAGGACATCTCAAAGTGCTCTACAGCCAATGAAGTACTTCTGAAGTGTCGTCACTACAGTAATGTAGAAAATGCAGCAGCTAATTTGCACACAGCAAGGTCCCACAAACAGTGAAGAGATAATGACCAGATAATCTGTTTTGGTGATATTTGTTGAGGGATAAATATTGGCCAGAACACCAGGGAGAATTCCCTGCTCTTTTTTGAATAGTGCCATTGGTACTTTTACATCTGCCTGAGAGGGCAGACGGGGCTTCGGTTTAACGTCCCTTCCAAAAGCTGGTACCTCTGACAGCACAGCACTCCATCAGTACTGCACTGAAGTGTCAGACTGGATTATGGGCTCAAGTTTCTGGAGTAGGAGTTGAACCCATAGCCTTCTGACCCAAAAGCGAAAGTGCTACCTCTGAGCCATGGCTGGCACCTGAAGGCTGCTGGTATTGATGGTGGGCTCGAAAATCAGCAGGGGTCTAGCATAATGCATCCTAATTCCATTTTCCACTTCAACTGTCTGAATTCCAGTACTTAGCAGGAAATCCAGGGCTAGAAATTTGTTATAGCCAAGGAATGGGCGGTGTCAGTAGAAAAGTTGGAGAATTAGCGCCAGGTGCAAATGCTTTAGACTGCATGAAAAATTTGTGCTCACTGCTCAATAAAATGATTGGAGTCCTAATTCAAGTCTTAAAACCCAAGCTCATTGGCGTTACTCTTAAAGGGTGGACCAATATCGGGTGCAGTCTAATCGCAACACATCATTACTTAAAGGGAAGGTTCATTGATGCTGCGGCACCTCATTTTCAACATTGCTGGCTGTGCAGAAGCAGGACCCGGACCCGGACCCCAGGGAGAGAGCCTGCAGATTCTGGGATGAAGCATTGGAGGTGTTGGTGTTTGCTGCGGAAAGACGGAGGGCGGTGCTCTGCCCAGCAAGTGGCAGGATGCCCTCGCCACAAGTTTTCCGCACCATGTGGAGGGAGGTAGCGCAGCACGTCTCGGGAAGCACTGTGGTCCCCAAGACCCACACACAGTGCAGGAAGAAATTTAACAACTTCACTTGGTTGGTCAGGGTGAGTGAATGCTTCAACAAATGCTACATACCACAATTTTCACACACTGCCCAAAGCACCACACCCACAGCACTCACCCACCAACAATTGCTACCTACCAACACTCACACCCACATCTCACACCTTGCACACAATGTAAAAAGTCACAGAACACCAGGTTATAGTCCAACAGCTTTATTTGAAATCACAAGCTTTCGGAGCGCTGCTCCTTCTTCAGGTGAAGTGGAGAAATGCATAAAGGCACAGCTTATATAGTCAGAGAATCATGTCAGATGTTTACAGGTAACCTTTCCAACTGCCATTTATCACACCTCGGCAGAGAGATAATCACAGCAGTCAAAGGTGTGAATGGTGTCCAAACAGGTCAGTCAGGGAAACATTACATCAAAGAACAATGAGGTGGGGTCACAAGGGGTCAAATATTGCAGATGCTGGGGTCTGTATGAAAAACAAAAAAACAGACAAAAAACATTTTTTTTTGGCTGGAAATCACAGCAGGTCCGGCCGCATCTGTGTAGAGAGAACAAGCCAATGTCGACTCGAGTCTGGATGACCCTGCATCAGGTGGGGTTACATGTAGCGTGACATGAACCCAAGATCTTGGTTGAGGCCGTCCTCATGGGTGCAGAACTTGGCTATCAGTTTCTGCTCGACGATGCACACAATGACAGCTATTCAACTATGGCAGGCACATCACCCAAACACATTGCTCCACACTCACTCACACACTTTCCTTTCTCTTGCAGGCCAAGGTGGCTCACAACAGGAGGGAGCAGCAGTGCACAAGCGGGGGACAAGCTGCTGCCCAACCACTGTCTGCACTGGAAAATTGAGTGCTGCAAATCATTGGGTGCCGTGGCCACCGGTGACATTGACCCCCTTGGGACAACAATGGTATGTTCATCCCTACTCCTTCTCACATTCCACTTCCCCCTCACTCCACAAGCGTTATACACTTTCCAGCTAATCACGCTGTATGCATGCCTTTCTCCCTTCCTGCCCCCCTCCCCTCACCTTAACCCAACATTTATGCCTTTTATGCTTTCAGATTCAGAGGAGGAGGAAGCACACACCATGTCACTGCATGTCTCACCCACAGACACCAGCCCAGATACTGGCTCTAGGCATTCTTTAGAGGCTAGTGTAGCAGTGGGAACTGCACAGGGTGAGGCACCGGTGATGAACGGGCTGCAGCAAGTCCAGGGGGGAAAGGGTAGTTCAGGGGCCAGATCCCCGGAGGGCGAGTATGCGCGTGAGTTCTGCTGCACAGGACTCGGATGAGGACCTCGATGGGGAGGCCTTTAGAAGAAGGGTGATAGGTGTTAAGTCCGCGAATGATTGAGACACGGACTAGCAGGAGAGAAACAAACAGAACTTTACTGGTGAAAGGCATAAACGAATCTAACAAAACAGAGGCTCTCTAGCGCCTTTTATACAGGGGTGGTCACTGCCGGTACTGCAGTCTGAGACCAGTTATTCTCTTAAAGGTACATACACAACAATTCCTCCCCTTTTAGATAAACAGTACATAACATTCATTTAACAACTAATGATAACGAATTACAATCACAATTACTGTTGCTAGATACATTGGTTAAGTTTAAGCAATTATAAGTTCAGTCTTTGAGGAGACTTCTTGATTCTGTCTGGATAACGCCTCTTTGGGGTATCAGGTTCTTCTGGCAATGCTGAGTCGGAATCAATGTCATTGTTTGGTTCACCTGCTTCCAATATTACCGGGTCTGCGGTAGCTGCAATTGGAACGTCGATTTCATTACCAGGTGTATCAGATCGTGGTGTGGAGTTGACGTTTTCCAGTGACTCCAGAATCTGGTCAGCATGTCGTCTTACAATGCTCTCCCCAACGTCCACGGTATACATGAGAGGTCCTTGTCGTGTACAAATCGTTCCTGGCTGCCATTTCTCAGTGCGGTAGTCCCGGGCCAAAACTGGTTGACCTATCTTAAAACTCCTGGTCGGCCTTTCATTCATATTCTGAAACTGCCTGTTCTCCACATCTCTTCGGACGTTTGGCTTAACCAAATCCAAGCGGCATCATAGTCTTCGATTGAAGAACATCATGGCTGGAGTTTGGTTGGTAACCGCAGGTGTCGCATTCCGGTAGGCAAACAAGAAGTTGTCCACCTTGTGTTGTAGGGGTATATCTTCATTACACATTGCCTTGATAGCCTTCTTGAATGTTTGGACAAACCTCTCGGCCAATCCATTAGTGGCTGGATGATATGGGGCAGATGTGTAATGCTTAACACCATTGTTCTTTAAGAACCTCCGGAACTCTTCAGACACAAACTGTGGTCCATTGTCAGAGCAAATCTGTTCAGGCAGCCCATTCCTGGCGAATATGGTTCATAAAACTGGGATAGTTTTTTCCGTGGTGGTTGAGGACATTTTTATTACCTCTGGCCACTTTGAATGTGCATCCACCGCAATTAAAAACATCGAGTCCATGAAGGGACCAGCAAAATCAATGTGCACCCTTTGCCATGGAGATGAGGGCCACTCCCATGGATGCAGAGGAGCTTGTGGTGGGGCGTTTTGGACCTTCTGGCATCCTGCACAGCTCTTGGTCATCTCTTCGATTTCTCTATCGATTCCCGGCCACCACACAAACGCTCTGGCTAAGCTCTTCATTTTTACCCCACCCAGATGACCCTCATGAAGCTCATTGAGCACTCTATCCGTCAACTTAGGTGGAATTACTACTCTGGATCCACACATCAAGGTTCCTCTGCACACTGACAGCTGTTCTCTTCTCGGCGAGAATGCTGGCAGCAGTGGTTCGCCATGTGCTGGCCATCCCTTCACCGTTAAATCATAGACCCGTGACAGTGTCGGGTCATTCCGTGTTTCCTTTTCTATGTTTGCATTCGTCACAGGGAGACATTCGACTATGGTCGCGTGGAATAACTCAATTGGATCCACTGCAAGGTCTTCTTCTTCCACCGTCGGCAACGGTAGACGTGACAATCCATCAGCATTTCCATGCTGTTTAGTTCCTTTGTACTCGATGTCATATTGGTGTGCCCCTAGGAAAAGGGATCATCTCTGCAGCCGTTGTGCTGTCATTATCGGTACGCCCTTCTGAGGGTTGAAAATGGAGACAAGAGGTTGATGATCAGTTAGTAGAGTAAATTTTTGACCGTGCAGATAGTGATTGAACTTCTTCACCCCCCACACTAGGCTGAGGGCCTCTCTGTCAACCTGGGCGTAGTTACGCTCGGCAGAAGTTAACGAGCGTGACGCAAAAGCTATCGGCCTCTCCGAACCATCAAGGAATTTATGTGACAGTACCGCCCAAATGCCGTAGGGAGACGCATCACACGCCAGCCTGATTGGCAGTGCTGGGTTGTAGTGAGCCAATAATTCCTTTGAAGTGATTAAGTCCTTACTCTTCTGAAAAGCACGCTTACAATCATCGCTCCATTTCCATGCTACCCCCGTTCGTAGCAGGGCATTCAGTGGGTGCAGAATTGTCGACAAATTCGGCAAAAACTTATGATAGTAATTCACCAACCCGAGGAATGACCTCAGCTGCGACACATTTTCAGGCGCTGGGGCCTTAACAACCGCTTCAATTTTGTCAGGGGACTTATGTAACCCCTCTTCATCAATCACGTGGCCACAATACGATATCTGTTTCTTAAAAAATTCGCACTTGGGGCGGTTGGCTCGCAGCCCATGTTCCCGTAGTCTAGTGAGCACCTGTTCTAGGTTGTTAAGGTGTTCACTGTCATCTTCACCTGTTACAAGGATGTCATCCAAGTAACACTGAGTCCCCGGAATCCCTTGCAGGACTTGTTCCATCGCTCTTTGCCATATTGCTGGAGCCGATGCTACTCCGAATACCAATCGATGACACTGGTAAAGACCTTTGTGAGTGTTTATCGTGAGATACTTCCTGGAGGACTCTTCAACCTCCATCTGCAAATATGCTTGTGCTAGGTCAATTTTTGTAAAACGCTTCCTTCCAGACAGCGAGGCGAAGATGTCTTCTATCCTTGGAAGAGGATATTGTACTGTGCGAAGGACAGGGTTCACCGTCACCTTGAAATCCCCACAGATGTGAATCTTCCTTGGCTCTCCGGACTTATTGGTTAACGTTTTCTTCATGACAGGAACGATGGGTGTCGCCCACTTGCTCCAGTCGACCTTAGACAACACGCCCGCCTTCTCCAGATTCTCCAGCTCTGCCTCGACGGCTGGGCGAATTGCATATGGTACCGGTCTCGCTTTGAAAAACTTGGGAACTGCATTCTCTTCTATTTTTATCGAGGCGGTTACGCCTTTAAGCGTGCCCAGTTCTTGTTGAAATACCTCTTTGGCGTTAGCTAAGATTGTTGACAATCGTCCAGGAGTGACGTCTTCATATTTTTTACCGTCCACCGTCATTGCATGAATGGAATGCCAATCTAAGTTTATCTTCCTGATCCATTCCCGTCCCAATAATGGTGGTCCACCATTTGGCAGTATGTAGAGATACAATTTCCGTATTTTCTTGCCATTGTATTCGACAGGCACCCTTATTTTTCCTCTGGGGTATACTTTTTGCCCCGTATACATCGTCAAGACGATGGATGTCTCTCTCAAGTGTATGTGTGAAAATAGCCGCTCGTAGTCTCGTCGATTCATGACGGTTAGCGCTGATCCTATATCCAATTCCATTTTATCTTGGGACGCTGCTATCGTGAGAGTGACCCAAATGGTTCGGTGATCCTCTTTTGCGATTACATTGTGAAGTTTGAGACAGCTTAGTCTTCTGTTTCCGGATTCACTATCGCTCATCTGGTCTTCGGAACTACTGTCCGTCATCTTTTGTACTTTCTTGTACGGTTCCTTAGTAGCCTTTTTGTTGTCGCTGGTCTTCTTCCCAGACCTACAAACTCGTGCAATGTGTCCAATCTTTCCGCATTGTCTGCATATTTTGTCTTTGGACCAGCAGTCCTTCTGGTCATGGTTAGTTCTGCCGCAGCGATAACATTTTGCAAATCCCCGTGTCATTTCATGGGTGCCGTATTCCTGTGGTTTTTGTTGAATTTCTGCAGCTCCCCTGGCTGCTGCTTCATACGATATTGCCACGCTGAAAGCCTTATCTAGCGTCAGCTCTTTTTCTGCGAGTAACTTCTTCTGTGTTCCTTCACTCAGGAGTCCACAGACAAATTTGTCCCGTAGGGTATCTGCCAGTCCTGCTCCGAACTGGCAGTGCTTTGATAGCTTGCGTAGTTCCGTAAGATACTCAGCATTGCTCTCATCTTTGTGCTGAGTTCTCCTGTGGAATTTAAATCTTTCTGCTATCAACAGTGGTGCAGGGTTTAAGTGCTCCTGTAGAACAGCAACAATTTTGTTAAAACTCTTCGCCTTCGGTTTGGCTGGAGTAATCAGGTCCTGCAATAGGCCGTACGTTCTAGCGCCCATTAAGTTTAACAATACCGATGCCTTTTTCCCCTCCGCTATATCGTTTGCCTCGAAATATACCTCTACTCTTTCCACATACGTGGTCCAGTCCTCTAATGTATTATCAAAAGCAGTGATACAGCCAGTCTTCGGCATCTTGCAAATCCAAAATGGCGCCTCCCGCGCTTTGCCTTCTTCTCCGATTTAACAAAATGGCGCCTCCCGCGCTTTTCCTTCTTCCCCGCTGTTGTTAGCGCTGCTTTCCACGGTTTCCTGCGCGTTAAATATTAATTCGTTTTCTTTTATTATCTTCCCGTCGTGGAGCAGACCCTCTGGGACACTTCCCTCCCTCTTCTGAGGTCCGAACGCTGCCCAGCTTCGAAACACCGGCCGCGCCCTGTATGCTCCACCCTCTCTCTCTCTCTCTCCTTGCTTCCTGACTCGCTGCCTGGCCCCGTTGCAGCCCAAGAAGGATCAGAGCACTACCTGCCACCAGCCCGATTAGCTGGGAAACCACGGACTGAGGAACCCAGCCTGGCTCTGGACAGTCTCTCCTGCAAGTTTTGAAATCGATGATTGACGGTCGACACCCGTTTCTCGAGTTTCAATGGCCTATTTTTTTTTTTTTTTTTCTTTCTTCTGGCTCCGACATTCAACACGTCATCGGAGCTGCTGCTGAGTTGCAGGTAAGTTCGTTTCTAACTCGTCGCCAGTGTTAAGTCCGTGAATGATTGAGACATGGACTAGCAGGAGAGAAACAAACAGAACTTTACTGGTGAAAGGCATAAACGAATCTAACAAAACAGAGGCTCTCTAGCGCCTTTTCTACAGGGGTGGTCACTGCCGGTACTGCAGTCTGAGACCAGTTATTCTCTTAAAGGTACATACACAAAAATAGGCATACACATGGAGAGGATAGGTGCAATGGCAAGGGTGTCCGAGAGCCTCTCGACAATGATAAGGGCTGCAGAGGAGTCCACCTCCAACATTGAACAAGGCTCTGCGCACACCATGGACCCCATCATTTCCAGTCTGCAAAGGATGGTCAACTCCCAGAGAGACCATGGCAACCCAGACCTGATGCCGGATGAGATGGGCGATCTGGCAGCTTCCATTGCAGCACAGGCGGAAGCGACACAACGTCTTAGTGCTGTAATGGAGTCTATGCTTGGTGGTATCCAATCTCAGACAGCTCTCATGCAGTCTCAACTTGATGCCACGCAAGCGCTGACTGCTGCCATCGTGGCTGAGTCTACCACTCGACCGGGGCTTTTACAGTGTCGCAGCAGGCCAGCAATCTTTGCTCCAACAGATTGCTAGGGATGCTGAGGAGCTGTCCTGGGGGAGTGGCAGTAGGTCAATGGAGCAGGAACCTGCTGTCCTCTCTCAGGGTGACAGCATTCCTGCTCCTACAACTGCCACTCCACCATTGCCCCTGTTACTGCCTGTCATCCAGCCAGCACAGACTGCTACTGCCCATGCTGAGGTGGTGCAGACTACAGCTGGGCCTTTCAGGTCCAGAGCTGGTCAAGGACATCCTGCAAGGCCATCTGAAGTCTCCTGCACGGACACTCAGTAGCCTTCCACCAGCCCTGCTGCAGCCACTGGGCCAACTCTTCGTAGGAGCACTAGAGTAGGCAAAGGCACAGTAATGAGAGGCACTAATGGATTGCACAAGGGTGAAAAGTAAATATTTACTTCTCGTGGTGTCTCATTTCAGCTTTGCACTGTGATATGGCCTGCGAGAGGGATGGAATGATGGGGACGTGGTAAGCAAAGGGGGTCTGGACTTGAAGTCATCCTGGTGTGAGGCTGGCGGTCTGGTTGGAGGAGGTGGCAGAGTTCTGTGACCACCTCCTTGGTGAAGTGAAGCCATCTAATGCACTGCTCCTCACATAATTGAAGGTAGCAGAAGTGCTCTCAGAATACCCTTGGAGGGTAAGGCCTCCTGGTGAGAGCCCTGATGTCCCTCCTCATCTCTGCACACATGTTCCCATATTTCTCGCTGCCTACGCCCCCTCCACCATAAATTCTGGAGGGTGAGGTGTCATGCTATATAGCCCCCATTAATGTTACCAAGTGTAGCAGTTTGAATCTTTGAAGAATAAAAGTAGCTACTTTTTAGTTGCCGGAAGACTCCTGATACAAAGAACCTTGAAATTACTGAATGAAACTGTTGCAGTGGGTGAAACTAACAAAAACACACTGAAACTGCACTAACCTGACAGCTGTGAGTGATTACTGATGATCCCTTTAAATAACACCCCTGGAGCCGGCTTCCTAGTACTGCACGCCAGTTCTTCCTGTCGGTGTTTACTCCAGGTAGTGAGGTAAGTGGCGAGAATCAATTTTGCAAATCAAGCAGTCAGTGAGCGTTGCACACTCTCTGATGTCACGATCTACCTGGCATTTACATTCTCGGTGATGCCTCTTACCGACGGCACTGGATTTGCCTCGCCATGGGGATACTGCTCTAGTGCCCCATTAGCACCATCTCTGGTGCTAACAGGAGGCACTAAGGGGATGAATTTGCCCTCCCTAGATTTCTATTGTGCCCTTGTTCCATGCATGCTCTTGTAAAGGAGGGATCATTGCCAAGCTTTTCATCAATTATATGGTTCCAGGAGAGGGAGCCTGACTCCACTCTAACTAAAGTAGGGACAGTACAGATCCCTTCACAAATAGCAGCTTCTCCTTTTCTGATTCTGCACAGAATCTAGCACCAATATGTCTGCTAATCTCTGATAACCTCACATTTTGTGATTGAAACTGATGAGGTAGATCAATATAAATACAGCAAACACTGCCTAAATGTTTATACTGGTGTGTATCCCAACAACATCACATGGAAGAGCTGTCTGCCTGCTACACAGGACATGTTATGAGAGGTGTGTGTGTGTTTTTTATGCAGCTCTTCTGCCTGAGAAAGTGCAGCATGAACACCAGCCCTCCATTATCAATATAGCTTGTCTTGCCCTCAAGTATCAGCCCAGTGGGCATGTATATCCCTAATTACAGCATAATTTTAATAGGATTTGACTCTTTAAAAAAAAATGCAGGATCAAATATTCTGAAATTCTGTGGTTCTACCACTGGTCTCCCCTTGTAACTCCACTGGGAAACTCATGAAAGCCTCAGAAAAACAATATAAACAACTGAAAACCCATTTACACCATTTCTCTGGGGTTTTCACTGGTCTCTCACCAGAGATATAATGGGAATCTGGTGGGAGACCCACACATTTTCAGGGCTATTGGCTTTAATCTGGTCTGCACACCATATAGGACAGAGGGGCGTATAGGCTTGGGGTGGACTAAATTGGATAAGGCTCGAAAAAGGCACGGGGATCCCAATGCGTGATCTGCCCCCGCCCGTTGAAGGTAATGCACACAGCATGCAAAATTCATGCTGTCTACTGATTAACATGATTGAAGCGCTGAGCCCAGCGCTAAATGCGCTGCTGGTTGGCTCAGCGCTCGACAGGGGGCCCAATATTATTGACGTCTGCTCTGTATTTAAAAGTTGCCTGCATAGTGAAAGACTGTCTGCACTTTGTAAAGGTGAGGTGCTTTGTGAAAGAAATACCTCATTCTGACTGGAGCTAAGCAAAGGGGAAGTTAGCAATGTTACAACCGGGCTGAGAAAGGGTTCTCGGATGCAACACTGGAGGCCTTGGTGCAAGGGGTCTATAAGAGGAGACAGGTCCTCCAACCACAGGGGGCAGGAGGCCCTCCAGACACACTGTATGAAGGCAGTGAGAGGAGATAGCTGAAACAGTCAGTGCCACCAGCCTTTCCCTCAGGACCTGAATCCAGTGCCGGCAGAAGATTAATGACCTCACGTGGTGAAGGTGAGTGAATGCATCTTCAAATGCCATATCCCACCAAGTGCACCACTAGCCTCACACACTGCTCAATGCAC
This sequence comes from Somniosus microcephalus, assembly GCF_052327205.1. Classification (NCBI taxonomy): domain Eukaryota; kingdom Metazoa; phylum Chordata; class Chondrichthyes; order Squaliformes; family Somniosidae; genus Somniosus; species Somniosus microcephalus. The sequence continues at coordinate 251,427,691 of NC_140991.1, forward strand.
CACACCCCATCACTCAGCTATCAATCTCTAGCAATCACAACTCATACCTCACAACCATAGCTTCACCTCACCCTCACACACTTACCACAGTTGCAAGCCACGCACTTAGCACTGTTGCAAGCCTCACACCTCGCACACAATGCCAGCTATTCAACCATGACAGGTGCATCACCCAAATTCATCACACCACACTCACTAACACACTTCCCTTTCTCTTGCAGGCCAAGACGGCTCGCAGCCGACACCAGCAGGAGCAACAGGTGAGGGGCAAGCATGGCTGCAGAACCTGACCCAGCTGGAGGAGGCTGTTCTAGATATAATTGGAGGGGCCATCATCAAGGCCTTGGTGATTGGCAATGCTGAAAGCATTGATGACGATGGTATGCTCATACCTAATCCTTCTACTCACATCCTACTTCCCCCTCACCCCACAGTCTCCTCTCACTTACAAGCTGCTGATGGTGTACATTTTGCTTTTTCCCCACCCCCTCACCACAACCCGACCCTTGTGCTTTTTCTCCTTTTCAGATACCCAAGGACTGCCACCAGCCCAGCCTGTGTAGGAAGAAGTAGAGAAGGAGAGTGCTGGAGAAGACCTGAGTGGCAGCAGTACCGAGGAGGCGGATAAAAACAGTGGGAGACCAAGGCAGTGCGGACCAAGGAGTGACATCACAGGATGGCAGGTAGGTGATTATTAATTTTTTTTAGTCTTTAAGCTAGCTAAGAAACTGTGTAAATTGCTATAATTTCACTTTATTAAATTAGTAACTAAAAGTAGATGAACCAATTAAGTAATAAAACTAAAATAATTGAGAAAAAATAATTAATAAACTAATCAAATAAATAAAGAAGGTTAGATAGACATGGCAGGGCATGTGGTGTGCTGTAACTGCAGCATGTGGGAGTTTGTGGAGACCAGCGAGAACCCGAGCAACCAAACCTGCACTAAGTGTCTGCAGCTCAAGGAACTTCGGTTCAGCGTTGTTGAGCTGGATGGAGTATGAGGTGCAGACATTGCGGGGCATCAGGGAGGGGGAGAGTTACCTGGACACTTTGTTCCAGGAGGCAGTCACATCCTTTAGGTTAAGTAGTACTTTAGAGTTCATCAGTGGTCAGGGACAGGAGGGTGTGACTGCGAGTCAGGAAGGTATGGGGACCCAGGGTGTAGTGATGGAGGAGCCTCGGCCCTTGTCTTTGACCAACAGGTATGAGGTACTTGCTACCTGTGTGGATGAGAACAAGGACTACAGGGTGGATGAGCAAACTGGCCATGGCACCATGGTGAAGGAGGCCACTCATGTGGGGGGGGGGGGAGTGAAAAGGAATGTAGTTGTGGTAGGGGACAGTATAGTCAGGGGAATAGATACTGTTCTCTGCAGCCGCGACTGGGAGTTCTGAAGGTTGTGTTGCCTGCCAGGGTTAAGGATATCTCATCTCAGCTGGAGAAGAACTTGGAGTGGGGACAGGAGGGTCCAGTGGTTGGGGTCCACGTAGGAACCAACGACATAGGTAGAATTAGGAATGAGGTTCTGCTGAGGGAGTTTGAGCAGCTAGGTTCCAAATTAAAAAGCAGAACCTCAAAGGTAATAATCTCTGGTTTGTTACCTGAGCCACGTGCAAATTGGCATAGGGACAGACAGATCAGGGAGTTAAATGCGTGGCTCAGAGTGGTGTGGGAGGAAGGGGTTTTGTTTCATGGGACACTGGCATCAGTACTGGGGAAAGAGGGAGCTGTTCCGTTGGGATGGGCTCCACTTAAACCGGGCTGGGACCAGTGTCCTGGCGAATCAAATAACTAGGGTGGTAGATAGGGCTTTAAACTAATGAAGTGGGGTGGGAGGATTCAGGAAAGGTAAATTCAAAAGCAGTAAGAGAAATGTCAAGGTTGTAGAGCAGAGTAATGATCTGGGTAAAGATAAGCAGAGTGGATCAGGAAGGGACAGAGATTATTAATAAAGATAATAGGACACCAGTGACTAAAGTGGCATCAGGTAAAAATAGAAAGTTAAAGCTAAAGGTACTATATCTGAATGCACGAAGCATTTGCAACAAAATAGATGAATTAATAGCACAGATAGAAATAAATGGGTTTGATTTATTAGCCATTAGAGACTTGGTTGCAGAGTGACCAAGGTTGGCAACTAAATATTCCAGGATATTTGACTTTTTTAGAAGAGACAGGCAGAATGGAAAAGGAGGCGGGGTAGCCCTGATAATAAAGGAAGGGATAAAGACAGCAGTGAGAAAGGATCTTGGCTTGGAAAAACAAAATGTAGAATCAGTTTGGGTGGAGCTAAGAAACGAGAAGGGGCAGAAAACACTCATGGGAGTAGTTTATAGGCCCCATAACAATAGTTGTAGTGTCGGGCAGAGTGTAAATCAGGAAATTAGAGATGCATATAACAGGGGTAATACAGTAAACCATGGCTGACTTTAACTTTCACGTAGACTGCGCAAACCAAATTTGCAGGAATAGTGCAGAGGAAGGGTTCATGGAAATCATATAAGATAGTTTTCTAGATCGGTATGTCAAGGAACCTGAGGGAATTGACTATTTTAGATCTAGTATTTTGCAATGAGACAGTTAATTAATAACCTTGTAGTAAAGGAGCCTCTGGGTAGCAGTGATCATAATATGATAGAATTTTATGTTGCGTTTGAGAGTGATTTAGTTAAGTCCAAAACTAGGATCCTAAATCTGAACAAAGTAAACTACATAGGTATGAGGGCAAGTTGGCTAAGGCAGGTTGGGAAACTAATTTAAAAGATATGACAGTGGAAAAGAATGGCAAACATTTAAAGAAATAATTCATAATTCACAATAAATATACATTCCCATAAGGAATAAAAACACCACGGAAAAAATGGTCCACCCGTGGCTAACAAGGAAAATTAAAGTTAGTATTTGATTAAAGGAAGAGGCCTATAAGGTTGCCAAAGAGTAGTAAGCCTGAGGATTGGGATGATTTTAGAATTCAGCAAAAGAGAACCAAGAAATTGATAAAGAAATGGAAACTAGAATGAGTAAATTAGCGAGAGACATAAAAACAGATTTTAAAAGCTTCTATAGGTATGTAGAAAGGAAAAGATTAGCGAAAGTAAACATGGGTCCCTTACAGGCTGAGACAGGAGAAATTATAATGGGGAAATAAGGAAATGGCAGAGAAATTAAACAAATACTTTGAGCTGGATTTTGCCAGCCCCGAGGAGGCAGGTTTAAAGGTGGGTCAGGTGGGAAGGATGCAAAAAATGGTGTCGGGCTCTGATCCCACCTCCAACTCGCCTATGCGCAACTTTCCCAAATGCGAGCTGGCAGACTCCGTTTCGGTCCTGCCTCCAAGCGGCGGGATAGGCCCTTAAGGCATTTAACTACCACTTAAGTACCTCTATAATCCCATTTTGAGGCCTTTCAGAGTTTACCACATTTCCCGCGTGCTGCACGTCTCCCCTGGAACACGCCAGCTAATCCTGTCGGGTTCACAAGTGGTTGGCTTACTAACAGCTGCAGCTCCACCATAAAAACGGCATTTTCCACAATGATCATTTGCAGGTGGCAGAACATTCTTTTCTCAGGTTTTGGAGAAGTTTTTGCAGGTCTACTGATTTTGGAAGTGTTGAAACTGAGATCCATCTCCACTGTGACCTCCTGGGAAACCTCTCTCCCCACCTTGACTGAGCACTTCCTCAACTGAAGTGTACATACCTGCAGCATGGGAACCATTTATTTCCTTTCCTCCTGGACCTCAGATTCTGACTAAGACCAGCCACGGCAGCAGCAGAACCCAAAACAACAAGCAGCACCAACAGCAGGAGCAACAACGGGAGCGCCAACCTGCTGCTCACCCATCTGAAGCTGCACAGGCCAGAAGGTGCCAGCGCAGGGAAGGATGTCTCCACAGGAGATACCTCAAACAGGGTTTACAGACAGAGGATGAGCTACCTCAACATGACAGAGCAGCAGTGCCAAAGGAGGCTGAGACTTTCGCGAGAGGTAGTGGGTGAAATCTGCGCAATGCTGCAGCAAGGCCTGGAGCCCAGAGGAGCGGGTGGACACACCATACCAGTGGCCGTAAAAGTCACCATCGCACTCAACTTTTTTACTTCAGGCTCATTCCAGGCATCAACAGCAGATATCAGCGGCATCTCCCAGGCGGCCGCACTCACTTGCATCACGCAGGTAACCGATGTCCTCTTTGCGAATGCGCACAATTACATCAACTTCTCCAAGGATCAAGCAAGTGTAACCACACGTGCGGTTGGATTTGCTAATATGGCAGGCTTTTCAAGGGTGCAGGGCGTCGTTGACTGCACACATGTGGCCCTTAAGGCACCCCATCACAGATCACAGAAACCCCACAGTGCAGATAGAGGCCATTTCGGCCCATCGAGCCTGCACCGACACATATCCCACCTGATCCCCGTAACCCCTACACCAACACATATCCCACCCTATCCCCGTAACCCCACGTATTTAATCCCCCTAACACTAAGGGTCAATTTATCATAGCCAATCAACCTAACCCGCACATCTTTTGGACTGTGGGAGGAAACCAGAGCACCCGGAGGAAACCCACGCAAACACGGGGAGAATGTGCAAACTCCACACAGACAGTCACCCGAGGCCGGATTCGAACCCGGGTCCCTGGCGCTGTGAGGCAACAGTGCTAACCACTATGCCACCGTGCCACAATCCAGGTCTCTTTGTCAACTGCAAGGGCTTCCACTCCCTCAATGTTCAGCTGGTGTGTAACCACAAGAAGGAAATTTTGCATGTTTACGCCAAGTACCCTGGCAGTTGCCATGACTCCTTCATCCTGCGGCAGTCTAGTGTGCCTCCGCTCTTCAGTCTGCCAAACCACCTTTGTGGATGGCTACTTGGAGAAAAGGGCTATCCCCTGAAGATGTGGCTAATGATGCCGTTCAGGAGTGTTATGTCTGACATTGGTGCTAGGTACTCGATTGCCTTGGCCTGAGCACATGGAGTTTGATAGTGCTGTTATCATTGTGGCTGACATTGGATATAGGTATTCGATTGCTTTTGCCTGTAAGAGGGTGTTTGGATCAGCCATTAAAAGCAACATGAATTGAGCTCTGCATACGGCCTCTGGATTATCTTTGCAAACACAACATTTGGCGACGAGGATGGCTGAAATCTCTCTTCCACCACCTCCTCCCTTCCTCGTACTACCCGGTGAGCCCCCGATCCCATGGGTTCGCTGGTTACAGTCCTTTGAAACCTACCTCACCGCTCTCGGACTAGAAAATGTGAGGACAGCACGGAAAGAGACACTGTTATCCCATTGCTTGGGAGCGGAGGGCCAGCGTGTTCTTGGGACATTAGGCACAGCAGACTCAATTCAAACATATGATGTGGCTGTGGCTCTGTTGAGCACACACTTCTCTGCCCCACAAAGTGCCCTCGAGTCATTTTTAGACAGCGTCATCAACTTCCCGGCGAGTCTGTGCATCAATACGTGGCGAATTTGAGGGGGTTAGCTAGCTCGTGCAAGTTCGGTGCACTACAAGACGAGATGGTGTGTGATGCAACTAATAGAGCACACCAACAACGTGAGCATGCGTGAAAGACTGTTACTCGAGTCCGACGATCTGTCGTTGTCACAAGCAGTTAACATTGCCTTTCAAGTGGAGTCTGCAGCTGAATGTGCAGCGAAACTAGCACACACCCAGTGACGACGCCCTTGGCCCCGACAGCCCTGACACTAATGCTCGTGTGACGGCAGCAACGCGTGCTACCGCGGCAACAGTGTGGAAACTGTGGATCTCGTTCACATGCTACCAGAGCGCAGAATTGCCCCGTGCGCGGCCAAGACTGTCGCAATTGTGGAAAACAAAATCACTTTGCCAATGTCTGCCGCTCTGCCCCGGTTGCTACAAATGAACACTCTCAGTCCTCAAGCACTATAATTCACAACGTGAGCTCTGGGCCAGTAGTGGCTTTCAAGTCATGCACAATTAACCTGAATGATGTGTGCATCCCTCTGTTGTTGGATACCGGCGCCAGCGTCTCACTGCTGAATGTGGACACATTCAAACGTTTTTTCAGCTCCCTGCCACTCTCTGCGCCCTCCACTGCCCTTTGCGGGTATGGTCATTTGAAAATTGGACTAGTGGGCTCAGTCAACCTCACTGCACGCTATGGAACAAAAGTTTTGCCAGATTTTTGTTTTCATGTGGCACGCCAAGGAGCTAACCTGATGGGACTGGATCTTTTCACTGACCTGGGTTTTTCTCTCTTGGACACCGGCGGGTCTGCGATTCTGCACGTCGCCTCACTGTGGCGCCAAACATGGCCAGCACTCTTCGAGGGTCTGGGCTGCCTGACTGCCTTCACCCACCAGCCCATGGTTGACTCCACCGTTACCCCTGTCATTCAGCCACTACGCCGCATCCCGCTTGCTCTCCGTGACAGGGTCACAGCTGAACTAAAGCAGCTACTGGAAGCTGGCATCATTGAACCAGTTGATGCCTCCCCATGGGTCTCCAACCTGGTGGTCGCAACGAAAAAGTCTGGTGGTCTACGCGTCTGTGTTGATCTTCGAGCAGTGAATAAGGCCGTAATCCCTGACAAATATCCACTGCCCACGTCAGAGGAACTCACAGTGCAATTCTATGGCTCCATCCTGTTCTCGAAACTGGACCTTCGACAGGGCTATCTACAGGTTCCCCTCCACCCCAGCGGCAGTGACCTCACTGCTTTTGTGACACATGCTGGCATCTTTTGGTACACCAGGAAGCCATTTGGACTTAGCTCGGCACCCAGCATTTCCAAAAGGTGATGTCCTCTGTGCTCGCGGACATTCCTGGGGTGGCCATCTACCTGGATGACAACGTCGTGCATGGGCCCTCGACCTCCACTCACGACGAACGCCTTCAGAGTTTTCACGGCTCTAGCAAAACACAAGCTCACACTGAATGGCAAAGTGTGTCTTTGCTGTTTCAGAGATCGAATTTGTGGGGTTTCGGTTGTTGGCTGACGGTATATCCCCACTCCAGCCAAACGTGGATGCCATTCACAGCATCCCGGAACCCAGCTCTGCAGCACAGGTTGCCTCCTTCCTTGGCATGACTAGGTACTACCTGAAGTTTTTGCCCCAGTACTCAACCACCACAGCCCCACTGTGCCAGCTCCTGCGAAAGGATGAGCCCTGGGTGTGGTCACAAGCCTGTATGGAAGCTGTTCGCCTCCTCAAATCGCAGCTCACGTCGCCTCCAGTGTTGGCTCACTTTGACGTCGCCAGCCCCACCCTCGTCACCTGCGACGCATCCGCTGCAGCTGTGGGGGCAGTGTTATCGCAGATACAGAATGGAGTAAAGAAACCAATTGCCTTTGCCTCCCGAGCCCTTAGCCCCACTGAACAGAAGTACTCAGTAGGCGAGTGTGAGGCGCTGGCGTGCGTCTGGGCATGTGAGCGGTGGCACCTGTACACGTATGGCCGTGCCTTCACCCTGCGAACTGATCACCAGGCTCTCCCTGCCCTGCTGTCGACATCCGGCACGGGCCACAGACCACTGCATCTACACCGCTGGTCTGACCGCCTCCGCCAATACAATTTCAGTCTCTAGTTCACACCAGGACGTGATAATGTTGTTGCAGATCTGCTCTCCCGCACTGCCTCTGCCCCAGCCCCACTCGTCTGGTTTGAACATGTGGAACAAGATATCTCCAGATGCTGCACACACCCCTCCAAACCACAGTCTCTTCAGGAGCTCAAAGAGTCCTCTGAACAGGATCCGGCCCTCTCCCAGCTGTGCACCTTAATCAGAGATGGCTGGTCTCGCAAGGTGCCTGAGAAACTGTCTGCCTACTCCAGAGTTAACGAGGAGCTCTCCTGCTGGAATGACTCCTGTGTTGCACATGGGCTCTGCACTGGTCCCAAGTGCCCTTCGTGCGCGTGTTTTATCCATGGCGCACGAGGGCCACTTGGGCATAGTGAAGCTCAAACAACGATGCCGAGACCTAGTGTGGTGGCCGGGTATCGACAGGGAAATCGAGGCCCTGGTCAAGGACTGTGCAGCCTGCCTTGTAAGTGGCAAGACTGGCCACCAGGCTCCTCCACCCCTGACACCCCTTGCCTGGCCCCCTCAGCCCTGGGAGCACCTGCAGCTGGATGTCTGCGGGGAGATCCATGGTGTCCCCCACCATCAACGGTTCCTAGTGGTGACCTATGAGCTGCACTCAAAATGGCCAGAGGTCACTACCGTGGGCTCCATCGCCTCTCGGGTCATCATCGATATCCTTGAATCCCTACAGGGGTCTCACCCGCATCCCTCATGCTAGGCCGTGAGCTCATGCTGCCCCTTGGCAGGCTCCGCCCCTCGCAAGCTCAGAGCCCTGCTCCACGGGCTCAAGCCACAGTCGCTAGACAGCAGGAGAAGATGAAACTCTGCTTCGACCAGTCGAAGAGGGCCAAGGCGCCCAACATCTCAGTCTCCGATTGGGTCAGAGTCCGCAGGCCTCACCGCAACAATAAGATGGCCTCGTTCTGGTCCTCCCCTCTCCAAATCAGCTGCCAACTTGGACCAGCCACTTTCTGCCTCACTGACGGCTCTCGGTGGCATGCCAGCCGCCTTCGGAAGGTGCCAGCACCCCCTGATGCGGGATTATACGGATCTAATCCCCAAGCCTTACCCCCAGAGTGGCGGGATGCACATGTGGCTCAGCCAGCCAACCCTCAAGCAGATATTGTGCCTCAGCCTGCTCCTCACCAGTCCCCACCTCGGCCTGCTCTTCACCAGTCCGCACCTCGGTCTGTTCGTACACGTTCTCACCCTGGCCACCTACAAGACTTTGTCACTACATTTCATGTTTGAAATTCTGTGAGGGGGGAGGAAATGTTCTGTCTGACATTGATGATAGGTACTTGATTACCTTGACCTGAGCACATGGAGTTTGATAGTGCTGTTATCGTTGTATTGTGTCTGACATTGGATATAGGTATTCGATTGCTTTTGCCTGTGAGAGGGTGTTTGGATCAGCCATTAAAAGCAACATGAATTGAGCTCTGCATACGGCCTCTGGATTATCTTTGCAAATGCAACAAGGGGTCCATCCAAAGAAGCTGAGGAGCGCTACAACTCCAGCCACATTTCTACCCGATCCATTATTGAGCAAACCATTGGCTTGCTGAAGATGCGATTCAGATGCCTTGATAGATCAGGTGGAGCCCTGCAGTACTTAGCAGCCAGGGTCTCCAGGATCATTGTGGTCTGCTGTGCACTTCACAAAATGGCATAGCATCGTGGCTTGCAGCTGCCTTGAGATACAAGTGGCTCATCACATAGCCTCCTCAGGTGAGGAGGAGGAGGAGGAGAGCGAGAACGAAGACCTTGCAGAAGTGCATCAACCAGCAGCAGCAGCATGCGAGAACATTGCTGCCCGGGATGCATGGGATGCACTCATCTTGGCCAGTATTGCTTAGGCTGCCCAATCAAACACATTTGGCTTGCAACTTCTTACCACACCATCGACAATGGACAAGAACCTGCAGCTTCCTATCACTGACCACCATACTGACAATTCCAAGTCACCCTGAGCCCTCAATGTGGAAGTCCCATTTGCAAAATGACACAGCCCACAACTTCTAACAGTTTGCCATCAATTAATTTTATAACATTCAGTCAAGGATGGCATTTCACAATTAAACACAACAGAACACCCAAGTGACTACCCTTGTGACTACTTGTGCTTTATCTTCCTCTTACGCGTGCTCCTACGTGATGCTTCCCCTGTGACTTCAGCAGATTTGGAGGCCCCTTGCTCACTTTCATGCTGTTCCTGCCTTGACACCTTTGGCAGGTGCCCTCTGGGGTTGCGAGCCTGTTGGGGCTCGCCAACAGTCTGCTACTCCTACAGCTGTGCAGGGGCTGAGACGCTGATCTAAGTTGGGTGAGGACACTGGTGGGGCTCTGACCCAGGACTCTGCAGCGGCATGGTCATGTGAGCACTTGGAGAGGAGCCCCCACTTCCTTAATAACAGAGAATGCTGGAAAAACTCAGCAGGTCAGGCAACATCCGTGGAGAGAAATTTGAGTTGGACCTGCTGAGTTTTTCCAGCATTCTCTGTTGTTTTTTTGGATTTCCAGCATCTGCAGTATTTTGCTATCATCCCCACTTCCTTGTTGTCTGTCACCAACATCCCTCATGGGCCAGCCACACTTCAGAGCTAGCAAGTGGCTTGACAGCACCTTGCTGCACTTCAGGGGAGCCATGAGGATCCATTTCTGCACTGGCAGTCCAACTCCAGAGGACTTCCATGAAACTTTGGTTTCTCTGCTCAATAGCTGACCATCGCTCCTCCAGAGATGTCCATCTATTCTGGACCATGGCGACTTAGCTCCTCCATGGCCGTAGCCATCCCCTCTACAGTAGCCATCCTTACCATGGAGGTAGCCATCCTTTCCGAGGTGATGCGTTCATGCGCCAATGCCTCCACAAAGGCTCTGCTCATGTTAGCGATGGACTTCTCCATCCTCTCCACACTCAGTAACCCTGGAGACAAAACCTGCCAGAGACTCCTGCACCTGTTCCTGGAGTTCCATCACCGCTCTCCCTCTGGATGGACTCGGAGGCACAGGGTTGACATGCTGCTGAGCCAAGCTGGGAGCGCCCTGCACCCTCCGATGAGGGCTCTCCACTGCTGTCCCTGTCTCCACCATCTGCTGATGCTCACTTGTGAGCTGTGATACACCAGGTGACAACACTACTCTATGTCCCGAAGGTCCCACTGAGGTGTGAGTGTCTGTGTTGGTGCTGGGGGCGCTTAATTCTGCTGACGCTGCACCCTCAGAGGTTGCAACTTCCTCTGAGGAGTCTTGTGGCTCAGGCTGTTCCTCCTGGACAGTGGGGAGGGGGCTGTCAATGGTCCTGTGGGGAAGTAAAGGAAAGAGTTAGACATGTGAGATAAATGTTGCATGCACATGGAATTGTCATCATAAGTCAATCTGTTAGAGCATAGAATCAATATCAATGACTCATGCAATGTAAATGAGAGAGATGCAAAACTATTCTGTCACCAGCTTGCTCTGATGCACCCATCTGTCTGTCCCCCACTTGCACATCCTCCTCAGCTCCCACAATCTCGAGGGTTGCCTCCTCTGCAGTGGTGAGCTGGGCTATTGAGGGTGGCCCGCCTCCTGTCTTCGCCCTTTCCCTCTTATTGTGGGCTCTCTTTTTCTGCGATGAGGGACACAAGTGAAGGTCGAGTGAGAATGATGGAGTGAGTGTAGTGAATCCATAGCATAGATGCTTAGGACACAAAGATGGAGTGAGGTGCCAATACCAAGGGCCCTCCCTGTGTGTTGTAAGTTGTTGTCATAGCATAACCGTGATAGGGAGTGTGAGGGCAGCATAATCGAATAGTTAAGTGAATGTGTACATAGAGAGAGGGAATGGTTAAGGGTGGAGGGATGTAAGGGTCAAGTGGGATGTGTAGGAGGAAGTTGACAATGCAGAGTGCTGCTGATGGGCAATGAGGACCAGATTGGGAGTCATGGTGATGTCATACTCACTTTTCCTGTGCGGGGAAGGTAATTAAACCTCTTTTTGCACTGCAGCCAGGTTCTGCTGAACATTGATATTGCACTGACCTCCTGTGCCACTTGCAGCCACACAGCTTTGGTCTGCTGGGGAGGTTTTTTCCTCCCAGAGGAAGGAAACACCTCTTTCTGAGCTCTGGCTCCCTCCACCAGAGCATGGAGGAAGTCTTCATCAAAGCGGGGTGCGGCCTTGGACCTTGAGGTTGTCATCTCTGCACCACAAATCCCTCAGGACAATCCCAAAAAATGTTGTAAGGCAGAAAATGAACTAAGGCTGCTTGCAGGCCTTAAATGCAGCTGCATAAATGATGTCATCAGAGCCGAGTTTCAAGACCAAAAGACTCAGTAGGCCAGGGGTTCCCACACGCTGGAATCAAGTGCCCAATTAGGGCAAAATCGCTAAATTATCCCACCTCACATCAGAGGCGGGAGTGGGAACCGCCGACCCCGCTCCCAACCCGCCCCCAATTACAAAATCCAGCCCTTTGTGTCTGTCTTCACAGAAGACAAAAAACATTCCTGAAAAAGTGGAGAACCAAGGGTCTGGTGAGAATGAGGAACTGAAAGAAATTAGTATTCGTAAGGAAATAGTACTGGAGAAAGTAATGGGACTGAAAGCCAATAAATCCCCTAGACTTGATGGTATACAGTCTAGGGTTTTAAAACAGATGGCTATAGAGACAGTGGATGCATTGGTTGTCATCTTCCAAAATTCCATAGATTCTGGAATGGTTCGCGTGGATTTGAAGGTAGCAAATATAACCCCACTATTTAAAGGCGGGAGAGAGAAAACGTGGAACTATAGACCAGTTAGCCTGACATCAATAGTGGGGAAAATGCTAAAATCTATTATTAAGGAGGTGGTAACAGGGCACTTAGAAAGTAATAATAGGATTGGGCAGAGCCAACATGGATTTCTGAAAGGGAAATCGTGTTTGACAAATCTGTTGAGTTTTTTGAGGTTGTAACTAGCAGGAAGGAGGAACCAGTGGATGTAGTGTATTTGGATTTTCGGAAGGCATTCGATAAGGTGCCACACAAGAGGTTATTAAACAAAATTAGAAATCATGGGATTGGGGGTAATACACCAGCATGGATTGAGGATTGTTTAGCGGACAGAAAACAGAGTACATAAGAACATAAGGAGTAGGCCATACGGCCCCTCGGGCCTGCTCCGCCATTCAATAGGATCATGGCTGATCCGAACCTAGACTCATGTCCACTTCCTTGCCCACTCCCCATAACTCCTAATTCCCTTATCAGCTAGGAAACTGTCTATCTCTGTTTTAAATTTATTTAATGTCGCAGCTTCCACAGCTCTGAGGTAGCAAATTCCATAGATTTACTACCCTGAGTGAAGAAGTTTCTCCTCATCTCAGTTTTGAAAGGGCAGACCCTTATTCTAAGATTATGCCCCCTAGTTCTAGTCTCACCCATCAGTGGAAACATCCTCACCACAGCCACCCGATCAAGCCCCCTCACAATCTTATGTTTCGATAAGATCGCCTCTCATTCTTCTGCATTCCAATGAGTAGAGGCCCAACCTACTCAACCTTTCCTCATAAGTCAACCCCCTCATCTCCGGAATCAACCGAGTGAACCTTCTCTGGACTAATAGGAATAAATGGGTCATTTTCGGGTTGGCAGGCTGTAGCTACTGGGATACCACAAGGACCAATGCTTGGTCCTCATCTATTTACAATCTATATCAATGATTTGGATGAGGGGACCAACTGTAATATGTACAAGTTTGCTGATGATACAAAGCTAGGTGGGAATGTAAGTTGTGAGGAGGATGCAAAGAGGCTGCAAGGGGATATAGACAGGCTAAGTGAGTGGGGAAGAACATGGCAAATGGAATATAATGTGGAGAAATGTGAAGTTATCCACTTTGGTAGGAAAAATAGAAAAGCAGAGTATTTTTTAAATGGTGAGAGATTGGGAATCGTTGGTGTTCAGAGGGACCTGGGTGTCCTTGTACATGGATTGCTGAAAGTTAATATGCAGGTACAGCAAGCAATTAGGAAAGCAAATGGTATGTTGGCCTTTATAACAAAAGGATTTGAGTGTGTAAAGACGTCTTATGGCAATTATATGGGGCCTTGGTGAGAGCACACCTGCAGACACTAAGGGAATGCACAATGGTGATTAGTTGACTTGGTGTTTTAATATTGGAATTAATCATTTAAAATTGTTTGTTTTGTGGTGGCTTTCATTTCAGAATTGTGGCCACAAGGATGCTGTAATATTCTGTGACAGAGGGATGGTAAGGTGGTAAAGTCTGATCAATGAGGATCTCCAGTTTCATTCAGGGGAACTAAAGTCTATTGATGCGCTCAAGGACAGCCCGTCTGGAACATGGATTTGCAGGCTGCCTTCTCCCTTCCTCCTCCTCCTTCTGAAGTGGTCATGGAACCTGTAGTGGCAAGGACTGCACTCTCATGATGGCCAAATTGTGGAGGATGCAGCAGACCACCACGAATTGGGACACCTGCTCCAGGTGTACTGGAGAGCTCCTCCCGAGCGGTCAAGGTAGCGGAACCATTGCTTGAGCACCCCGATGGTCTGCTTGATGACATTCCTTGTGGCAGCATGGCTGTCATTATGATTGCTAGCAACGAATGGTGGGTAGTGGAGGGGCATTATCAACTAGACGTCACCCTGGGGTTTGACGTGGTGGCTGGAAGATTGCTGGAACCGTGGACTGGCGTGATCACACACTAATTGCAACAATTAAGTGAGCGGTAGCCATTTTACGGTACATCTCAGCATTGATATGTGGCACCCGCAAAGCCACATGTGCAGGCAATGGCACCCTGCACCATGGAGAAGCCATGTGCGTGCTCCTCCTGCTTAGAGAGAAGACATTGAAAACCCCTCTCCTGGAGTACAGAGCCTCTGACCTCCCAGATGCAGCGATGGATGGCGAACTGCGAGATATTTGCTATGTCGCCTGTTCTAGCCTGGAAGGATCCGCTGGTGTAAAAATTCAGGGCCACAGTCAACTTGAGGGCCATTGGCAGAACCATTGTTGTCCTGCTCTGAGGCTGCAGGTCTGATTCCAAGAGGTGGTAAAGTTGTGACCACCTCCTTCGTGAAGTGGAGCCGCCGAACACACTGCTCCTGGCTTAGGTGAAGGTAGAAGCGCTCCCTGAATACCCTTGGTGGGTAAGACTTCCTGCTGAGAGCCCTCTTCGTCCTGCTGCTCCTCCATCTTGTGAGCGGCTTGTCTTTGCTGCCTCTGCTCCCTCTCAGTCATGCTGCAGCGCAAGAGGGACTGCAACTAGAGCCCTCATGACTAGGAGTAAGAGGTCTAGTCAGAGGCCTTCCAGTCACAGCCAACGTCTTCCCAACGTCCAGCAGCACTCCCTGCACACTTTACCAACTTTATAAATGTCTTACAGCAAGCCAGTATTAGTATAAAGTCAGAGTCAGTAAAAGAGAAATAATCAATTTTTCTGCAAGTTGGCTGTATCCCTTTAAATAGCACTGGGGGGGGTGGTGGTCCCTCATGCAGTTGAATGTACGTTCAGCTGTGTGTGTTTAGGAGAGGGTGTTGTTTGGATCGGTGACATCAAAAATGACAGGTCATGTGTCAAATCAGCATTACACACTGACTGTGAATCTGCCTACTCTGCACACTGACGGTGCACGCATGTCCTGCCCGTGCTATTGCCTGCAACAAGATGATGACCATCACGGGCCGCGCCGGAAGTGTGAGGAAGCGAGGCGACCGCCGCTTTTCTCTCCAAACTGGCCTTAACTGCCAGCGCTAAGGAGTCGAATTTCATGGCCTTGGAGTTTCCTCAACTATCCACATGAGTTTGGGGCACTAAATGGCCAGGTGGGGGTGGGAATTGGGGTGGGGATCCATTCTGCTGGATGCTTGTTCACTTTTGTACCCACTCCAGCAACCAGCAGAAAAATTAAGCTTCCCATTTTGCATCATTGTTGCTTGATTTACATTCATTCTTAAAGCGAGTATAAAACTGCTGTCCTGGTTTACTCAGATAATGAAGCAATCCATGCCCACATGCAGCAAGACCTGGATGACATTCAGGCTTGGGCTGATAAATGCCAGGCGATGACCATCTCCAACAAGCGAGTCTAACCACCGCCCCTTGACATTCAACAGCATTAGCATCACCAAATCCCCATCAATATCCTGGGGGGTCACCATTGACCAGAAACTTAACTGAACCAGTCACATAAATACTATAGCAACAAGAGCACGTCAGGGGCTGGGTATTTTGTGGCGAGTGTCTCACCTCCTAACTTCCCCAATGTCTTTCCACCATCTACAAGGCACAAGTCAGGAGTGTGATGGAATATTCTCCACTTGCCTGCATGAGTGCAGCCCCAACAACATTCAAGAAGCACAACACCATTCGGGACAAAGCAGCCTGTTTGACTGGCACCCCATCCGCCACCTTAAACATTCACTCCCTCCACCACCAGCGTACCATGGCTGCAGTGTGTACCATCTACAAGATGCACTGCAGCAACTCGCCAAGGCTTCTCCGGCAGCACCTCACAAACCCGCGACCTCTACGACTGGGAAGAACAAGGGCAGCAGGTGCATTGGAACACCACCACCTCCAAGTTCCACTCCAAGTTGCACACCATCCTGACTTGGAAATATATAGCCGTTCCTTCATCGTCGCTGGGTCAAAATCCTGGAACTCCCTCCCTAGCAACACTATGCAAGTACCTTCACCACACGGACTGTAGCGGTTCAAGAAGGCGGCTCACTGTTACCTTCTCAAGGGCAATTAGGGATGGACAATAAATGCTGGCCTTGCCAGTGACACCCTCATCCCAGGAATGAATTTTTAAAAATTTGGCACTCACTTCAAGGAGGAAGTAAGTTTAAAAGGACTACTTTGTACATTTATAGGTTCATTCAGAACCATATTAGTATTATTTTTGTTCTTTTTTATATTGTTGCTGCCACCTGCCTTTGTGACATTTACATAGAGGGTCCCATTCCTTTTTACACAGAAGTGGAGAAACAATGGAGGGGTTCCTGAATGGTGAGGCTGCATGATGCCCAACTGCCGGTACCCCCACACCAGGTATACAGGCAGAAGCAGTCCTACCTGCATTTGTATTAGGGGTTGCTGTTGGGGGAAGATTAGGCCACACCCATCAACCTCTACTTGCATAGAGCAGGGTGGGCTCCAATAACAACTGGCAAACTTGGTGGAATATTTTGGTTGCCATTTTATGGGGCAGTATTTTACTTAATTCTAATCTTCAACATCACCCAACAACAGGCATTTTGCCATAGGAAAGTCTAGGCCTAAATGGAGCCTCAAAATCCCCATGGTGCATACCTCTGCCGCCAATGAAGACAAAAAGCTTGTCACTATTTTACATGCTTAACTTTCTATGATGCAGAGTCATGTGTAAAAATGGGCCTTATGTTAATCACAGTAAGGGTTTAACAAGGCTGTATTAGACTTCATCTCATTTCATTTCAATCATTACTGAGTGAAGGCTGAATTACTGCTGTGCTGCATTTCCTTTGTGCATCACGGTCTGCAGCAATTTCAAATAGCTTCTACAATAAGTGGAGAACTGACCTGGAAATCACCTCTAGTGTAGATCATAGTCATAGTCATAGGGGAAAAATTGAGTCACGCCCCCTTTGGGGCGCTAACTTCGCCGGGGTGCTACTTTTAGCGCCCTGACAAAATTAGCGCCTCCGCGGCTGAAATTCATCGGTAGCATCCCAAGAGGGAGGTGGGGCGCTACTGGAAGTGCCCCGCCTCCCTTTTGGGGCACAGCGAGGGAATATCACGGCGCTACATGCCGCGGTACTGCAGGCCTTCCTCCCCTTCTTAAAGGGGAAGGGCCTTGCGCAGCGCGACCTGGGGCCAAGCTGGGCCACTAGGGATCGGAGTGCTGGCAAAAGAGCCCGGCACTCTAGAGAAGTGCCGGGCTCACGGGGCTCAGCCGGCACTCCGCGGGGGCGCTGAAGAAGAGGCCGGGGACGGCAAGGGGGGCAGATGCTGGCAGGTGGCCAGCAACAAAAATGGCCACCCGGCACCTCCCCTTTAACTTGCGTTGCCCCGGCCGCAGGTAAGCCCCCCTGACCCCGTCGGACATAGCGTCCGGCAGTAAGTCAGGGCGCTACCGAAGATCGCAGCCGGGGTGCGAGCGGGGCGCTGTGCACGGCGATGACGTCATCGCTGGTGGTGCAGCACCACGGGCGCTAACAGTTACTGCCACCGCTAACCTCCTGCTGAATTTCACAGGAGGCGTTGGCGGCACTGCGCCCTACTAGCTTTGCGCCCCATTAGCGCCCTATCAGGGCACGAATGGGAGGCTCAAAGCAACCAAATTTTCCCCCCATAGTCATAACGGCACAGAAGGAGGCCATTCAGCCCATCGAGTCCATGCCAGCTCTCTGCAGAGCAATCGTATCAATCCCATTCCCCTGCTCTATCCCCGTAGCCCTGCAAGTCTATTTCCCTCAAGTGCCTATCCAGTCTGCCCTTGAAAACATTGAGTGTCTCCGCTTCCACCACTTCTGTCGGCAGTGAGTTCCAGGTCCTCACCACTTGCTGTGTAAAAAAGTTTTTCCTCACTTCCCCCCTGTATCTCTTGCCCAAAATCTTAAATCTGTGTCCCCCAGTCCTTGTACCATCAACTAGTGGGAACAGCCTTTCTCCGTCTAGCCTATCCAAACCCATCATAATCTTGTACACCTCTATGAAATCACCCCTCAACCTCCTTTGCTCTAATGAAAACAAATCCAGCTACTCCAGCCTGTCCTTGTAGCGAAGATCCCCCATCCCCAGAACTATTCAGGTAAATCTCCTCTGCACCCTCTCAAGGGCCTTCACATCCTTCCTAAAGTGTGGTGACCAGAATTGGATGCAATACTCCAGTTGTGGCCTAACCAGCGCTTTATAAAGATTCAGCATAATTTCTCTGCTTTTGTACCCAATACCTCTATTTATGAAACACAAGATCCCATATGCTTTGCTAACCATTCTCTCAATATGCCCTGCCACCTTCAGGGACCTACGCACATTAACTCCCAGGTCCTTCTGTCCCTGCACACTCTTTAAAACTGTGTCATTAAGTGTATATTGCCTCTCCTTGTTCCTTCTGCCAAAATGCATCACCTCACACTTCTCTGTATTAAATGCTATCTGCCACTTGTCTGCCCATTCTGTTAGCCTTTCTATGTCTTGTTGCAGTCGATTGGTATCATCCTCACTGTTTTCCACACACCCAAGTTTGGTGTCATCGGCAAATTTAGAGAAATTCTACTTTGTATTCCAATATCCAGGTCATTTATATACATCAAAAAAAGCAGTGGCCCCAGCACGAACCCTTGGGGAATACCACTGTCTACCATCCTCCAGTCTGAAAAACAGCCATTTACCACAACTCGCTGTTTTCTGTCCTTAAGCCAATTCTTTATCCAAGCTGCCACCGACTCACCTATTCCATGAGCCTCAATTTTGTTAATCAGCCTTCTATGTGGTACTTTGTCAAACGCCTTCCTAAAATCCATGTAGACAACATCCATTGCATTCTCTTCATCAATCCTCCCTGTTACTTCGTCAAAAAATTCAATTAGATTAGTCAAACATGATCTGCCTTTTACAAATCCGTGTTGGCTCTCCTTAATTAGCTTAATCCTCTCCAAGTGCCCATTAATTTTTTCCTTGATTATTTTTTCAAAAACTTTACCCACCACTGATGTTGAACTGACCGGCCTGTAGTTACTAGGATTGTCCTTACACCCTTTCTTGAACAATGGTGTCACATTTGCCACTTTCCAATCCTCAGGCACCTCACCCGCATCTAGGGAAAATTGGAAAATTATGGCAAGCCCTTCCGCTATCTCCTCCCCCAATTCCCCCAGCAATCTGGGATGCAAGCCATTTGAACCAGGTGACTTATCCACTCTAAGCATACCATTCTAAGCATACACTCTAAGGTCAAAGAAAATACATTTTCAGTATTGACCGATAACAGCTCTAATTTTAAGTTCATGCCCCCTTATTCTGAATTCTCTAACTTAATGGTTCCAAGAAACACTTGCATGTTTTCTGCTCCTCTTTTCAGAGCAGATGGAATCTTGGCTGCTCCGGCCTCATAATTTAACTCTTTAAGCACTGGTATTGTTCTGGTGAATCTCTGTTGTACCCACTCTAAGGCAAATATATCTTTCCAAATGTGCAGTGCCCAGAACTGAACACAGTACTCCAGATGGGGTCAGACCAAGGCTCTGTAAAACTGAAGCATAACTTCCTCCATTGTGTATTCCAACCCTCTTCAGATAAAGGCCAAATTCCTTGTGTGAAATTATTCAACACAAATAGTTGTTGAAGCAGTCAATATATTTTTTTTAAAAGGGAACTGGATAGTTGCATGAAAAAGGAATATTAAAGATTATTGGTCAATCTCCATTGGCATTGCACACGAGTCAAGACCAAATGTAATCTTCAAATCAAGCAGCATTGGAAGTCGGGGGTATAACTGGACTAAGGCAGAGCCGGGGAGAAAGGGGAAACTGGGAACATACCTCGAGTGAGAGGGGCAGCAAAAACCATGGGGGTGCAGGTAAACAAGGAAACTACATTAGTGGAGGGGTGGGGGAGAATTGCAGCAGTGGGGAGGCAACAAGAATGCTATCTCAATGGGGTGAGGTCCCAAAGGCAGCACTTCAGTAGGAGAGGGATGAGAGCAAGACAATCAATGCAGCAGGGGGTGGTGAACATAGGGAACAGGGGAGAAGGAAACATCCTCAACTGGGAGGTACTCCCTTAACCATGGGGAGACAGGTGGCTGAGATGCTCAATGGAAGCAGGCAGAAGCTCATTAATTAATGCAAATCGGTGTCCTATTATGTCAATGGGACCCCAATTACATTTTAAACCAGGCTTCAGCAGAGAAGGCATCATGGCTTTCATGCCAGTTAGAGACAGGTCAACACGGATAGAAGACAGGAGCAGGAGTAGGCCATTCGGCCCCTCGAGCCTGCTCCGCCATTCAATGCGATCATGGCTGATCATCCAAATTCAGTACCCTGTCCCTGCTTTCTCCCCATATCCCTTGATACCCTTAGCCTTAAGAAATATATCTAACTCCTTCTTGAATATATTTAATGAATTGGCCTCAACTGTCTTCTGTGGTAGAGAATTCCACAGGTTCAACACTCTCTGGGTGAAGAAATTCTTCCTCATCTCTGTTCTAAATGGCTTACCCCTTATCCTTAGACTGTGACCCCTGGTTCTGGACTCCCGGGCCATC
This sequence comes from Somniosus microcephalus, assembly GCF_052327205.1. Taxonomy (NCBI): domain Eukaryota; kingdom Metazoa; phylum Chordata; class Chondrichthyes; order Squaliformes; family Somniosidae; genus Somniosus; species Somniosus microcephalus. The sequence goes on from NC_140991.1 coordinate 251,448,523, forward strand.
GGGAACATCCTTCCTGCATCTAGTCTGTCTAGTCCTGTTAGAATTTTATACGTTTCAATGAGGTCCCCTCTCATTCTTCTAAACTCTAGCAAATATAAGCCTAATCAACCCAATCTCTCTTCATATGTCATTCCTGCCATCCCAGGTATCAGTCTGGTGAATCTTTGCTGCACTCCCTCCATGGCAAGAACATCCTTCCTCAGATAAGGCGACCAAAGCTGCACACAATACTCAAGGTGTGGTCTCACCAAGGCCCTGTACAACTGCAGCAAGACATCCTTGCTCCTGTACTCGAATCCTCTCGCTATGAAGGGCAGCATACCATTTGCCTTCTTAACCGCCTGCTGCACCTGCATGCTTACCTTCAGCGACTGGTGCACAAGGACACCCAGGTCTCGTTGCACTTCCCCTTTTCCCAATCTATTGCCATTCAGATAATAATCTGCCTTCCTATTTTTGCTACCAAAGTAGATAACCTCGCATTTATCCACATTATACTGCATCTGCCATGCATCTGCCCAATCGCCCAACCTGTCCAAATCATACTGGAGTTTCTCTGCACCTCCTCACAGCACAGACGCCCACCCAGCTTTGTGTCGTCTGCAAACTTGGAGATATTACAGTAGTTCCCTCATCTAGATCATTAATATATATTGTGAATAACTGGGGTCCCAGCACCGATCCCTGCGGTACCCCACTAGTCACCGCCTGCCAATCGGAAAAAGACCCGTTTATTCCAACTCTCTGCTTCCTGTCTGCCAACCAGTTTTCTATCCAAGTCAGTACCTTACCCCCAATCCCATGTGCTTTAACTTTGCACGCTAGTCTCTTATGCAGGACCTTGTCAAAAGCCTTCTGAAAGTCCAAATACACCACATCCACTGCTTCTCCCTTATCTATTCTACCAGTTACATCCTCAAAAAATTCCAGTAGATTAGTCGAGCACGATTTACCTTTTGTAAATCCATGTTGACTTTGTCCGATCCTGTCACTCTTTTCCAAGTGCTCTGCTATTACATCTTTTATAATGGACTCTAGCATTTTCCCCACTACCGATTTCAGGCTTACCGGTCCAAAATTCCCCGTTTTTTCTCTTCCACCTTTTTTAAATAGTGGGGTTACATTAGCTATCCTCCAATCCATGGGAACTGTTCCAGAGTCTATAGAATTTTGGAAGATGACCAGCAATGCATCTACTATTTCTAGGGCCACTTCCTTAAGTACCCTGGGATGTAGATTATCTGGCCCTGGGGATTTATCGGCCTTCAATCTCGTCAATTTCCCTAACACCATTTCCCTACAAATACTGATTTCATTCAGTTCCTTCCTCTCATTAGACCCTATGTTCCCCGACATCTCTGGGAGTTTATCTGTGTCCTCCTTTGTGAAGACAGAACCAAAGTATGTATTTAATTGGTCTGCCATGTCTTTGTTCCCCATTATAAATTCCCCTGATTATGACTGCAAGGGATGTATGCTTGACTTTACCAATCTTTTTCTCTTCACAGAAAAGGCTATCTGGAAGAACAAAGAGGCGCTCCCAAGGTAAGTGAAAAACTTTCAGTCGCTGGGCCAGGAGCAGTAGGAATGTTCCTGCAGTCCCCACAAGGGGACCCTGACCTGGACTCCCCCTCTTTCCTTCTGCGAGATCTTCCTGAAACCCCCTTCCCATGACTTACCTGCTTGCTGGCAAACCTTCCTTTGGTACCGGCTGGCAACCTTTGGCTGCCCGAACCTCCAGACCTGCCCATCAGCCAGCTGCTGCTTTCCACCTGTTTTGGACAGCAACTGACCAGTGGCGCGCAGATGAGGCCCGGGTGTTTAAATACCCGGCCTGAAACTTAGGCCTGCGAGTGTTTTTTGCACTCCCCCTGCACCTGCCTGCCCGAAACTATTGACTTCATTGCTTGGTCAGCAGAGAGGTCAGCAGAGATGGGGTAGGATGAATTTATGTAAATGTTGCCAAGAATGAGGAATCTTTCGGAGCAGAGCAGATTGCAAACACAACAGAGTGTTCAGTAAGGAAGGTGCTTGCTATGATGTACCAGTTGTTATGATCTGGAATGCACTGCCTGAAAGGGTGGTGGAAGCAGATTCAACAGTAACTTTCAAAAGGGAATTGGATATATACTTGAAAAGGAAAAATTTGCTGGGCTGTGCAGAAAGAGCAGGGAGTGGGACTAATTGGATAGCTCTTTCAAAGACCGGCCACAGGCACCATGGGCCAAATGGCCGCCTTCTGTTCTGTAGGATTCTATGATTCTATGAAAAAGTCTTAATTAATGGAAAGGTATTTCTGAATTAACAAAATTACTGTTTCTGGTCTTGTTCTTTGTTAATTTTGACCTCAGTCACCAAATATGAGACCAGTGTGAATGTGCTTGTTGTTAAGGTGAAAATCCTTCGAGGTTTGACTACAACCGTATGATCTGCTGCTTCACTTCTTAGTGGCCCAGAACTTCGGGTCCCAATGCGTGAGTACGCACAGGGTACTCACATGTAGGCCCAACGAAAGTGCCGGTTTCGTGCATGCACTGCGCATGCGCGGGAAACTGGCACTTCCGTTCCCCTGAAAGAAGGGGTTCACAGGTGGAACGCGTGCACCGGAGAGGCAGCGCGTGCGCATCGAACTTACGTTTTTTTTGCAGGTTTCTCCGGGAGGGTAAGTCTCCAGCAGTTGCTTTTAACAAGGTAAGTGGTGAATTAATTAAAATTAAAACAATTTTTCCACAGGTTTATTTTTAAATACTTTAAAGAAAGGTAAGTTTATTTTTAGCCCCATTAGAAAATGTAATTACTTTTTTCAAAAATTTAAATTATTGTTTAAAATAGTTATTTCATGTAATTTATAGTTATTTGAAAAATGTGGTTTTTTAAAAATGTATTTGAAGTTTTAGTGATGTTTTGGGGCTTATAGTATTTATAGGTTTGACAGCTCTTCCTGTCAAACTTATGAATGAAGCATTCCCTGCTACCATTGGCTCTCCATGGCCCACGTGATCCCAGGGGATGCATCGAACTAACTGCGTCCCTGGGATACGCAAGCACTGCGCGCCGGCAGTTGGAGGAGGCCCAGGATCGGAATCCCACGCGGGCCCACAGCTCAGCGGCTGGCGTGCTAGGTAAGTGCAGGTCGGGGGCTTGCACCCGCAGGAAGCCCCCGACCCGAATTTCTGGGCCAGTTACTTGGGATCAAAAGTGCAGAGAACTTGCATCAGTATATGTATAAAATACTCCTCTAAAACTCAGAACTATTCCCTCCTTTTCAAATCTGAACTCCTTCGCTTCAATCCTATTCTGTTTTAGGGCACTAACCTGAATCATTTTTCAGCCAGCAAGCATTGTGACAGATTAGTTTGGATGGTGAGAAACTGTATTGAGTGGCCTGGATGTGACCTGATATAACTCATCGCACCCAGCGTTGAAGTGTTAGCACAAGGGTGTGACAGAGAACCTCAGCTCAGTGCACAATGTACTGTGGCTTAGTCAATGCTGACCAGGGCAGGTTGAGAGATGGGGAGACATGCTTTCATAACAAAACCTTTCCGTGACCCCATGTAATGTGTGGAGAAGACAGCCACACAAATGTCACTGTTGCTTGCCTCTAGTTCCCTCTTTCTTTCAGCAGGTGCTGTTTATTGCAGTTAAGCACTAAAATAGCTGTTAAATGAATCTGTGGGGCTGACAATCATTTATCAGCCACCTTTCTTGTCGAGGTAATTTTGTTTATCACACACATATATATACGTATCTCTCACATGTCCCGGGGGCTATTGATAAAACTGCTAAGGTCAGGTTGATTGTTCAGTTTGGTTGCACTGTGGTACTAGTCCAGCTTGCTGATTTCAAAATTACAGAATAGTTTAATTAACATGGACAGGTCAGGTATAGTTTATTTTATTTTACACTGCCATCATTTCTCAGTGTTATTTCGAGTCTTAAGTGCAGAGGATGTCAATCAACTGGGGATAAAGTTCTGGAATGGCAACTATAAAATTTAATCGATGAAGACCAGGTCTGTTCATTTTAAAATCCATTTAAGAACATAAGGACATAAAAATTAGGAACAGGAGTAGGTCATTCAGCCCCTCAAGCCTGCTCCGCTATGCAATACGATCATGGCTGATCTTCGATCTCGACTCCACTTTCCCGTCCGATCTACATATCCCTTGATTCCCCTACAGTCCACAAATCTATCTATCTCAGCCTTGAATATACTCAATGGGCTGGATTTTCATTCAGAAGTCGGGAAGGAGGCGGGACTACAACTTTTGGGTTTTAGTCCCGCCTCCATCGACGTCCGGCCAATCCACGTGATTTTCCCTTGATTGACCTTGTTGAGCCCGCCCAGCGGGCTCAGCAGGCCAATTAAGGGCCACCTGGCAACAGGTGACGTCACAGACTGAAATTTCATCTGTCAAGACGTGTTGACAGATAAAATATCAGTGTTTCACAGCTGTTTGAAGCTGTCAAACACTGACAGTCTTACTTCTAACCTGAGTCCTTCTACGCCGACTCAGTTAGAAATCTCGCCGGCACTGAAAGCTGCAGGCTGTCACTTTTGACAGATCGCAGCCGTTCTGCTTTCTGTGCCGGCTGAATGATGGACTCCCGAAGCCTAGAGGAAGGAAGGCTTTAAAGGTAAGTAAAGGTAATTTAAACTTCTTTACACACTTTAGACACACCAAACACACTTACCTCTGCACTCATGCACGCATCACTCACCTGAACACCGACATCTCGACCCCTCCAAGTCCTTCAACCCGACGGCCCGCCTCCTCTAACCTGGCGTGGTTTGGAGCCGTCGGGAATCCCACACGACAATCTTCAAAATAGGGATTAGGCTAAAAACTGCCTGTTAACTACCTGTTAACAGGCAGTTAATTGGCACTAATCCCTTCCCGCCTCGGGTCGGCGGGTCCCAGTGCGGGGCGGGTACCCACCTTCTTTGAAACTTACGTGGAGGCGGGTTTTGGGCGGGATGGTGTCGGGACCCTCGAATTCGGAATTTTTGCCCCCCGCACGCCTAAATGCCCGCCTCACGGCACACTGAAAATCCAGGCCAATGACTCAGCATCCACAGCTCTTTGGGGCAGAGATTTCCAAAGATTCACAACCCTCTGAGTGAAGAAATTCCTCCTCATCTCAGTCTTAAATGGCTGACCCCTTATCCTGAGACTATGCCCCCTAGTTCTAGACACTCCAGCCAGAGGAAACAACCTCTCAGCATCTATCCTGTCAGTCCCCTTCAGAATCTTGTATGTTTCAATGAGATCACCTCTCATTCTTCTAAACTCCAGAGAGTACAGGCCCAAACTGCTCAATCTCTCCTCATAGGACAGCCCTCTCATCCCAGGGATCAATCTAGTGCACCTTCGTTGCACCACCTCCAAGGCACGTATGTCCTTTCTCAGATAAGGAGACCAAAACTGTGCACAGTACTCCAGGTGTGGTCTCACCAAAGGCCTGTACAATTGTAAGACATCCCTACTCTTGCACTCCAACCCCTTGCAATAAAGGCCAACATGCCATCTCCCTTCCTAATTGCTTGCTGTACTGCATGCTAACTTTCGGTATTTCCTCTACGAGGACACCTAAATCTTTCTGAACACCAACACTTAATAGATTGTCACCATTTAAAAAATATTCTGTTTTCTATTCTTCCTACCAAAGTGAATAACCTCAGATTTCCCCACATTATACACCATTTGCCATCCTATTGCCCACTCACTTAATCTGTCTAAATCCCTTTGCAGGCTCTTTGTGTCCTTCTCATAGTTTACTTTCCCACCCAGCTTTGTATCATCAGCGAACTTGGATACATTGCACTCGGTCCCTTCATCTAAGTCATTAATATAGCTTGTAAATAGCTGAGGCCCAAGCACTGATCCTTGCGGCACCCCACTAGTTACAGCCTGCCAGCTGGAAAATGACCCGTTTATCCCTACTCTCTATCCCTACAATCTGTTATGCTTTTTAATGTAATTATGAGGTAAAAGTAACACGAATAAAAACCATTACAGAATGCCCTGAAATGTGGCACAATACTGCAAAAGAGCCTGGAATGAATTGGAGAATTAGAGGGACATTTTTAGGTACAATTGGGAAGATTCAGATTATAATTGTTCCCTCTGGCCTATTGGACTAAAATTTATGACCAGAAGGAATGTTGAAGCCAGCGCGAAGCAGGCACATGCGGAACAAAAAATCTGATGTAAACAATTTAGCTCGGTCAATGCGTGAACCCTCGCTCGAATTTCCGGCAGGTCCTTTAAGAATGTTATTCTGGCATGGAACGTGCAAATGTGTCATTAAGAGTCCCATGTGCAAATAAAAGCTCCTAGCTAAAATGAAAGGTTCGATGACCTTTGTCCTGCCCAGCACTAGTTGTGACCTTTTGTTGTGATTCTATGATCTGTCACTCCCGGTGAGAGTAATACTGTACTCATGGAGTGCAGCTCACAAATCCCAGTGGGCTTCCACAACAAAACCTTTCCATGATACCATGTAATATATATAAGGAAAACAGTCACAAACATTCAAAACTGTTTGTCACCAGTTCCTTCCTGTCTTCAGTGTCTGCTATTTACTGCACCTTGGTGTAGCTAAGTCCTAAAAGATTTAAGGGGCAATTCTGTGATTTAGTGCTCTTGACGAGGACCAGCGGTCACAAAGAACCCATCTTGGGAAATTACGGGCATGGAAAGTCTTGGGCTGCATGCTTGATACCTACATCTTGTTTGATCAGAAAAAAAATTCTGATAAAATAACTGGGATATCAAATATCATCTCATGAAAGCTATAATTGCCGATCACAAATGATGGGATATTATTCTCTCATTGATATTTCTGTTTATAAGCTAAGTCAATTGAGCTCTTCACTGATATCGTTTCCTTGACTCAAGCTGTAACATGACTCAAGTATATTTTCAGAAGGGTCCATCATTGTTACTAAAACCCAAAGTGAGTCACAAGGTATGGGCTAAGATCCAACTGTCTCCTGTTAAATTTCCATCCACTTTGACAATATTGGCCCGGAATTTGTGGTCAGCGGCCAAGCCGAGGCGTTTGCCACTGCCCTGGGAATAAGCTCCCCACAGAGATTTCGCGATCTCTATGTCGAGAATTTCAGGTTTTCCGACGCATAGTTGAAATCAACGGAAGTTAATGGGGATTCCCAGCGAAGAGCAGCTGTGACGTCAAGAAACTGGTGAAGCAGCCAATCAAAATGCAGAATTCTCACAGACAGCGAACCAGGAAGTGGGTAAGCTCCTAAAATTCTAACATTTTAAAAATGCCAGAGAGCTAAACAAAAATTGGGGCTCTCGCATGGGGGAAAAGGCAAATATGAAATGAAGATGAACAAACTTTAAAAAAAAATTTAGGCCTAGAAATTCAGTTGGCTGCGCCAGCCGTTAGCGCCTTAGGAGGAGCAGATCTCGAGCGCTAGGCGCTTAGCGCCCGGGCGCAGCGTGATCTGCGCCTCGCCCCAACTTCAGTAGACATTTAGCGCCGGCGCAAAGTCTTTGCGCGCGCTCATCTGCGCGCGCAGATCATGACATCATTTCGTCGTGCAACGCCCTTTGTGTGCCCGGAACCGGAACTTCACTCACGCCGCCCCATTGTGCGCCGGGCGGCCCTAACGACTGTTGAGTGGAACGGTACACAGCCGAGGCGGGCCGCGGGGAACGCAAATTAAAGGGCACTTATCCTGCACTATAAAGGGCAGCCATTTTGCAGCATTCACTCTTGTGCAACGGATTTTTGGAGAGAGACCAAGGAAGAGAGCTTACTGCTTTGGCCCAACACTAGGACAGGTATTTTTGGCTTCAGGCCAGAGCTTTGCAATTCTCTTTGCCTTCATTGAGATCTCAGTGTTTGCCAGCATATTATGGGGGCTGCATTGGGTGCCAACGCTGAGTTTCAGCATTATGTCGGAAGGGCTTACAGACGCCGTGAGAGAGTGGCAGCCCTGGCTAGACGCAGAGGGGGCAACAGGCGTCGCCAAGGGAGGCCTTACCCACCCAGGGTATTCCGCCAGCAGTTCTCCTATCTCAACATGTCTGCCGCACAGTGTGTTAGGAGGCTGTGATTCAGAAGGGAGGTGGTTGCAGAGATCTGCCAGCTGCTTCACAGAGATCTGCGTCCACAGCTGAGGCGCAGGACGTCTCTGTCGGTGGCAGTGAAGGTGACGGTGGCTCTGAACTTCTATGCCACCGGCTCCTTCCAATCCGCTGCTGGGGACATCGCTAACATCTCCCAGTTCGCCGTGCATTGCTGCATCCGCCAGGTGACCAATGCCCTTTTCAGAAGGAGACGTCAATTCATCTCCTTCCCCATGACCCTGGACAAGCAGCAGCAGCGTGCAGTGGGATTTGCAAGAATAGCGGGCTTCCCCATGGTGCAGGGCGCCATTGACTGCACGCATGTGGCTTTGCGGGCACCTCTGGAGCATGCCGAGGATTACCGCAACCGGAAGGGCTACCATTCCCTCAACGTACAGCTGGTGTGTGACCACAGGCAGTGCATCCTAGCTGTCAATGCCCGCTTTCCAGGCAGCAGCCACGATGCCTTTATCCTGCGACAGACAACTGTGGCTGACATGTTCCAGGCACAGCCTCACCCAAGAGGATGGCTTTTCGGGGACAAAGGCTATCCTTTGTGTACCTGGCTCATGACCTCGCTCCGCGCGCCCAGGACCCCTGCTGAAGAGGCATACAACGAGAGCCATCAAGCGACCAGGAACCTCATCGAACAAACAATCGGCGTCCTGAAGCAACAGTTCCGCTGTCTGGATCGCTCTGGTGGAGCCCTCCAGTATTCGCAGGAGCGAGTCTCCCAATTCGTCGTCGTTTGCTGCATGCTGCACAACCTGGCTATCCGCAGGACTCAGGCACTGCCATCTCACGTTGGACCACCACCTCAGGAGGAGGAGCAGGAGGAGCATGAGGAGGAGGAGGAGGAGGAGTACCAGCCCAGGAGGGAGGCAGAAGGTCCAAGGGCCGTCCGTCGGCGGCTTATTGAACGTCACTTCTAGGCCCCCTGTCAGGGAATGGCTTGTGCCAATGAAAGAACATGATTGCAGCCGCTCCGCAAGCCCTCAGCCGGTTAAGGCAACAAACACTTCAAAGATCAAACATGGACAATGTGAATAAAGAAAATGGTTTATTGTACAAACTCAGGGCCCTTCCCACATGAAAACCAAAAACACACGAAACCCCCAAAAAACACTCACACACATGACTCACTCCCACAACCTGGGGAGGATTAACAAAAGATGTAAACAAAAATGGCCTTCATCCTCGGCCTTCACAAAACACCCATTCCAAAAAACAAAACATTTGGACACACCCTCTACTTTGTGGCCCGCGAGGGCGATGCCTTCTGCAAACTTTGGCGGCTCCTGCACGCCCTGCTGCTCCTCCTCAAAGTGAGGCCAGTGGCTGCTGCAAGGCTGGGGGACGGCTCCTGAGGGGCACATGTCGTGACGGCAGATCCCCTTGGGGGTCGGCCTAGACGAGGTCTGGCCCTCGAGGGGCCGGCTGGTGAATGCTGCAGCTGTGGCTGGGCAGCATCAGTCGCTGCAGCAGCTCGTGGCAGCTCCACTGGGGGAGTGGCAGTGGCGGCTGGAGGAATGGGGGCAAGCTGGCGGATGGCAGGCGCTCGCTGGTCGCCTGAGGCACTGGCACTCGCCCGGGCCAGCACTGCAGCATGCGCAGCAATCTGCCGAGGGACAGACCGCTGTGCTGCTGCAATGCGGCGGGTGCCCTGGCGATGCCTGGCTGACACAGCGAGTGTGGCAGCAGTGAGTGCCCGTGTTGCCCTGTTCTGTGACCGCATCAGAGCAGCCAGTGACTGCACGGCACCACTGATCATCTGGCCAGTCGCTGTCTGAGCTGCCCCGAATTCCGCCCGACTCGCTGCCTGATCTGCCCCGAATTCCGCCAAACTGGTGGCCTGTGAGGCCCCGAATTTGGTCACACTCCGAGACAGGGATTCGATGGCCTCAGGCATCCGTGCCACTACCCCCATGAGCTCCGTGTGCCGGCGCTCCGAGTCCGTGGACATGTCCTCGAGGAGGCGCAGCTCCTCGGCGTTGACTGTCTCCGGACTGGAGGCCGGACTCTCCCTCTGGGGAGAAGGCCGCCGAGCTGCCCGACCCTTCCTGCGTTGCTGGACGCCGCTGGGCCCAGCAATTGGACTCCCCTCCGACCCTTCCCCCCTCTGGGGAGAAGGCCGCTGAGCTTCCACCCCCCTCCCGCGTTTCTGCAGGCTGCTGGTCCCAGGAGCTACACTCCCCTCCGACACTTCCCCCAGGCTCCCCTCCAGGGAAGACGTGTCCCCTACATTGGCATGGCTTGCCGTGGCTGAGGGTTCCCCTGATGGGCCGCCTTCCTCTTCCTCCTCCTCCTCCTCCTCTTCTGAGGGGCTGTCACTGGCAACTTCAGGGACCTCCTCCTCACCATCTGAAAGCAGGAAGGCACAAGAGTAGCTTTAGAGTGAGGAGAGGGCGTCAGCGAGGGATGCATGAGTGGTGGCATTCAGCGCATTGGTCGGACAGTGGCAAAGGATGTAGATCTGATGCGCAAGTGGGACAAGAGAGGTCCAAAAGGTGATGTCCTTACCATTGGTGCCCAGAACAGGGTCGGCATCTCCAGATGCAACGGGGCCAATCACCCGGGCACCCATGATGCGCTCCATGCGCTGTTGCAGCTCGGTGAGCTGCTGGATCTGGGGTCCGCCTCCCCCGGTCTCAGTCCGGCTCCTCTTATTATTGGCCAGCTTGGCCTGCAAGAGAAAGGACGGCCTCTAAGTACAGTGTGTAGCCCTGATCTTGTGTGCACTGCCTCCCATGGTGGAATAGCCTGGCCAGTGTGTAGCCCTGATCTTGTGTGCACTGCCTCCCATGGTCGAATAGCCTGGCCAGTGTGTAGCCCTGATCTTGTGTGCACTGCCTCCCATGGTGGAATAGCCTGGCCAGTGTGTAGCCCTGATCTTGTGTGCACTGCCTCCCATGGTCGAATAGCCTGGCCAGTGTGTTAAGTGCACAATGTGCAATTGATGTTCATGACTGTCCCATAGCTGCTGCATGAGGGCTGGCCATTAGGGCTTTCAGGTCCCTTTGCCCATAATGTGAGGTGCACATGCAAAGATGAGGAGGACACTGGAAAGGGTACTCACCCTGACAATCCTGGCGAGGTCATTTAGCTTTTTGCGGCACTGTACAGAGCTCCTGGGGACCTCACTGTTGGATGTCACCCTGGTGGCGACATGCCTCCAGGCTTTCCGGTAGACGCGGGCCGCCGGCTTCTTCCCATTGTCCGGAAACAAAATATGGCGTCTCTTCTCCACAGCGCCAACCAGCACCCTCAGATCATGCTCTGAGAAGCGCTGCGCTCGTTCACGGGCCTTCTCCATCCTTTCAGGTGCTATTTGGGTCCAGCAGCAGTGCTCAGGCCTAGCTGGAGGGCTGCAGTGTCCAGGGCGTGGCAGCAGGCCAACTCGACCCTTCCCCCTTAAGAGCTGGCCGGCGCCAGGGTGTCTGCTGTCAATCAAGAAATGACCGCACCTGCGCTGTGCCCGGCCTCGGCGGTATCGCTCAGCACCGCCGGCTTAGCGCCTAAAGAGAGTCGTGCATCGCCAGTTTTAGCGCTCGAGCAAACTCTTAGGGCGAAGCTAATGAATATCGGCGAAGTGGCCTCGAATTTGCGCCGGCGCAAACTTTAGCTGCCGCCCGACTTTACCGCCCCAAAAGTGGTTATAATGAATTTCTAGGCCTTCATTTTTTAAGTTTCTTTAAAATTTTAATTTTTATTAAAATGGATAAATTTGACACTGCACAAAATTAAAATGAGTTTTTCAGGGCCATAACCTTTTTTTAGCAGTCAATACGCTGTTAAAACCCTAGTTACACCTAATCCCTTTGGGTCTAACTTTTGCTCGGGAATTTAACAGCGTAATTACTGCGGAAGAGCCGAAGTTTATGTCAGTTTCCCTGATTTGAGAGATTTCACTACTTGCCAGCTCCGTGGGGTGGGGGGCAAAGCGCAGGCTGTGGCGGAGCAGTGAATGACAGATCACAACTTCAGGTTTCTGCATTAGGCTGTGCATGCATTAAATCCTGAAGTTGCCGTCAGTTTCAAAGATGAAATGACGGCGAATGCTGCCAGGTCGCTGTTCTTATGTTCATTAATAAATAGACATTCTTATTATGAACACAGCTAGCTTTTGCTAGACACTTTTATTGAGCACATGTGGACTAGGTACAGTATCTGTAGAGGCCTCCATCTTGACTGCTGCCTTGTGGGTAGCCTAGTGCCTCATGGGTAATGTAGTCTTAATATACATACAGCTGGGTAGTGTAGTCTTATACATACAGCTATATACAGCTCTACACAGCTCTACGGCTCCACCTAGTGTCCACTATAGAATGACATGTTATTGATCATTACAGCTGTCATCCAGATCACAAATTCCAGGCCATCATCTTTTGCTATGGAAGTAATGTTTACGAGCATAGAATCATAGAATGGTTACAGCATGGAAGAAGGCCATTCGGCCTGTCGAACCCTTGCCGACTCTCAGCTAGTCCCACTCCCCCACCCTTTCCCATTAGTTTCTCAAGTACTTTTTCTGTACTGATCTTAATTACTTTAAGTTTCCTCCGGGTGCTCCGGTTTCCTCCCACAGTCCAAAGATGTGCGGGTTAGGTTGATTGGCTATGATAAATTGACCCTTAGTGTTAGGGGAATTAAATATGTGGGGTTACGGGGATAGGGTGGGATATGTGTTGGTGTAGGAGTTACGGGGATCGGGTGGGATATGTGTCGGTGCAGGCTCGATGGGCCGAAATGGCCTCTATCTGCACTGTAGGGTTTCTGTGATTTCTGTGAAGTTCCTCACTCTCATTATCCCCTTGGATCCCCACTATTTTTGATATGCTTTTTGTGTCTTCTACTGCGAAGACAGATACAAAATATTTGTTTAAAGTCTCTGCCATTTTCTTATTCCCCATTATAAGTTGCAAGAACATCTGCATCCATTCCCTGTGTTGCGGTGGGGTGGCTTCCAGACCTCTGAGTGTCACCAGCATGGAATCATTTACTAATGGATTGCAAGCCTTGGGGTACCACATGGAGATATCAATGAGTATTCGATTGCAATTTCTTCAGAGCAGCAACTTGGACAGCTTGGAGGATATCAGGCACAGTTTCACTCACGGGTTAAGGATCTTTGTGATTCCATTAAGTCTGTTCTGCCACAGATCTGTGGTCACCAGTATCCTGGTCCCATTTCCAGGGGGATAGCAGGAGAGTGCTCTGCAATTTTTTTTCCTTCAGATACTTATCCAACTCCCTTTTGAAAGATAAGATTGAGTCTGCCTCCACCACCCTTACAGGCAGTGCATTCCAGATCTTAACCACTTGCTGCGTAAAAAAGTTTTATCTTATGTCGCCTTTGAGCTTGTGTTCATAATGTAGCGCTTCACATGGTGGGAGTGCAAGTTAAGAATTTGGGGTGGAGCCAGCGTGTGGCCTTGTTAGACAGAGGTGGCCCTCTTTCCCGGGCCACTGAGTCCTGTGATCGGCCTGCAGCGGCTGCATTTCAGGACTTGGTTCCTCAGCAGTCGGTGTCTGCGCAATTACTCCCACTTGTGAGGACATTTAAGAAGACAGTCCAGAGAGCTCTCCTGTTCAGTTGCCAAGAGGGACAGCAGGTTCCTCAGAGCACTCTCCTGCTATCCCCCTGGAAATGGGACCAGGATACTGGTGACCACAGATCTGTGGCAGAACAGACTTAATAGAATCACAAAGATCCTTAACCCATGAGTGAAACTGTGCCTGATATCCTCCAAGCTGTCCAAGTTGCTGCTCTGAAGAAATTGCAATCGAATACTCATTGATATCTCCATGTGGTACCCCAAGGCTTGCAATCCATTAGTAAATGATTCCATGCTGGTGACACTCAGAGGTCTGGAAGCCACCCCACCGCAACACAGGGAATGGATGCAGATGTTCTTGCAAATTATAATGGGGAATAAGAAAATGGCAGAGACTTTAAACAAATATTTTGTATCTGTCTTCACAGTAGAAGACACAAAAAGCATATAAAAAATAGTGAGGATCCAAGGAGCTAATGAGAGTGAGGAACTTAAAGTAATTAAGATCAGTACAGAAAAAGTACTTGAGAAACTAATGGGACTAAAAGCCGACAAATCCCCTGGACCTGATGACTACATCCTAAAAGAGGTGGCTGCAGAGATAGTGGATGCATTGGTTTTGATCTTCCAAAATTCCATAGATTCTAGAATGGTCCCAGCGAATTGGAAGGTAGCAAATGTAACCTCGCTATTCAAGAAAGGAGGGAGAGAGAAAACGGAGAACTACAGGCCAGTTAGCCTGACATCAATTGTCAGGAAATTGTTGGAATCCATTATTAAGGAAGTGGTATCAGGGCATTTAGAAAATCATAATATGATTAGGCAGAGTCAACATGGTTTTATGAAAGGGAAATCGTGTTTAACAAATTTATTAGAGATTTTTGAGGATGTAACTAACAGGGTAGATAAAGGGGAACCAGTGGATGTAGTATATTGGATTTCCAAAAGGCATTCGATAAGGTGCCACATAAAAGGTTGCTACACAAGATAAGGGCTCATGGGGTTGGGGGTAATATGTTAGCATGGATAAAGGATTGGTTAATGAACAGAAAACAGAGAGTAGGGATAAACGGGTCATTTTCAGGTAGGCAGGCTGTAACTAGTGGGGTGCTGCAAGGGTCAGTGCTTGAGCTTCAGCTATTTACAATTTATATCAATGACTTGGATGAAGGGACCGAGTGCAATGTATTCAAGTTTGCTGATGATACAAAGCTAGGTGGGAAAGTAAACTGTGAGGACACAAAGAGCCTGCAAAGGGATATAGACAGTTTAAGTGAGTGGGCAATAAGGTGGCAGATGGAGTATAATATGGGGCAATATGAGGTTATTCACTTTGGTAGGAAAAATAGAAAAACAGAATATTTTTTAAATGGTGAGAAAGTATTAAATGCTGGTGTTCAGAGATTTAGGTGTTCTCATACAGGGAACACAAAGTTAGTGTGCAGGTACATCAAGCAATTAGGAAGACAAATGGCATATTGGTCTTTATTGCAAAGGAATTGGAGTACAAAAGCAAAGAAGTCTTGCTACAATTGTACAGGGCTTTGGTGAGACCACAACTGGAGTACTGTGCATAGTTTTGGTCTCCTTATCTGAAGAAGGATATACTTGCCTTCGAGGCGCTGCAACGCAGGTTCATTAGATTGATTCCTGGGATGAGAGGGCTGTCCTTTGAGGAGAGATTGAGTAGATTGGGCCTATACTCTTTGCGGTTTAGAAGAATGAGGCAATCTCATTGAAACATATGAGATTCTGAGAGGGATTGACAGGGTAGATGCTGAGAGGTTGTTTCCCCTGGCTGGAGCATCTAGAACTAGGTGCCATAGTCTCAGGATAAGGGGTCAGCTATTTAAGACTGAGATGAGGAGGAATTTCTTCACTCAGAAGGTTGTGAATCTTTGGAATTCTCTACCGCAAAGGGCTGTGGATGCTGAATCATTGAGTATATTCAAGGTTGAGATAGATAGATTTTTGGACTCTAGGGGAATCAAGGGATATGGAGATTGGGTGGAAAAGTAGAGTTGAGGTCGAAGGTCAGCCATGATCTTATTGAATTGCAGGCTCGAGCGGCTGTATGGCCTACACCTGCTCCTAATCCTTATGTTTTTATGTTCTTATGTTCAACTGCTACTTGCTCAAAGATACACTGTATTGATGAATATTTTTCTCTGATGGCACCACAGAGGATGCCATTAGACTCAGCCACAGCTGTAGCCATATGCTACATATCATGTGAGATAGAACACAGAACCTCCCAATGTGTGTGATGCTCTCCCAGCACCCTTTTCTTCGTTACTGGGCCATGAGATAATGATCCACAAGCTCGAGAGCCGAGGGCTGACTTTCCTGACCTTCCACTCAGGAACTTCAGACTCCTCTTCAACTCCTACATCCTCTAGCTTCCTTGGGGGAAAAACTCGGTTGGTTAGTGCCTCCCGTTAGCGGCTCCAGGGGGGCGCTAACAGGGCGCCAGCAACTTAGCGCCCGAGCGTGGTGATTTTAGCGCTGCTCGCAAAATTGACCTGTTGTTATGCGCTGGCGCTTAGCAATACCACCACAATCTCCTGCGCCCGCAGATCATGACCTCATACAAGCGTGCAACGCCCTGGTAGTGCTCCAGACCGGAAATTGAGTCGCGCCCCCTGCCATAGCACTTGCCGCTAGGAACGACAGGTAGAGGGAAACGTTTTCAAGTTGGGAAGGGGCTGGGGGAGCACTATTTAAAGGTGGGCATTTCCTGCTTTTTCTTGTCGGCAAAATTTTTTGTACACGCAGGTTGAGAGGGAGAGATGTCTGGAGAGATTTAACGCTGTCCTAAGGAGTTTTGGTCCTCAGTACCACTTTTGAGGTTCCTAAGTGTTGAGCTCGTTCCCTGGGCCTATCCATTAGTGGTTCCAACACAATTGCTTTAGAGGTGTCTCCAGGCTTGAGATTCAAGTCTGCAATGAGCATGGTGTGGCTGGCCAGCAAGATGGCCCCTCCCCTTTAAGAACTGGACAACGCCAGTCTGTCTGGCTTCCATGATAACTGACATCGCCTGAGCTTCGGTAGTGTTGAGGTAGCGCCTCGCTCCCCGACGTTAGCGCCTTGAGAGGTGTGCAGTGCTTGATTTAGCGCTCAAATCACCTCCAGGTGCGATAGAGGCGAATTTTGCAGTCGGAGGCGATAATTAGGGCCGGGCGCTAAACTTTGCGCCCAGCCAATATTAGCGCCCCAAAATGGGCGATGCCCAATTTCCCCCCCCCCTTATGTTCTATGACTCAATGAGTGACAACTCATCAGCTACATTATCCAATTCAACCCAAATGTCTCTCTCTGAGACGCTGAGTGCTAGTAATAGGGTGAATAAGGGAGTGGGAGAATTTGGAGGTACCCAATGGTGAGGGTCCAGGTAGCTCATTCTCTGGGCCTTTTTGCAGTGCTTGATCTCTTGTTCTTCTGTGGAAATAAAAAGTATCATATTCAGGCTGTTGGATCCATTTACTTTTCTACTCCTTTTGGGGTCTCCACACAGTACAACATAACATGAACATATACACATGAAGCTGGTTTCAATTGCAAATCATTCATCTGCTCTGAACAAACCCATTGTGGCTGCAGGTTCACCAAATTCTCCATTCCGTACTGCTTCAAAGGAGTGTGTGCCCAGTATCTCCATTGCCTCTTCTTTATGATGAGTTGGAACATGGGTGTCAGCTGGTCCTCAACATTTTGCCTGATATTCCTGTGCATTATGTGTAACTTTCTCCTGAATGAAGAGGGAATAATTTTTACTGGTATTTAACATTCATCTCCTCTTCCTTTTCAATTTTGGTCATCATTCACCTCTTGAAATGGAAGATTGGCAGCTGTATGAGAACTTTGACATGAAAGGCAATGGGGGTTAAATTGGTTAGCCCGCAAAAACGGGCGCAGTGATTGTGATGCGTGATTAACCCGCACCCATTCAGTGGAATAGAAACATAGAAAATAGGAGCAGGAGTAGGCCATTCGGCCCCTCGAGCCTGCTACGCCATTCAATGCGATCATGGCTGATCATCCAAATTCAGTACCCTGTCCCTGCTTTCTCCCCATAACCCTTGATCCCTTTAGCCTTAAGAAATATATCCAACTCCTTCTTGAATATATTTAATGAATTGGCCTCCACTGCCTTCTGTGGTAGAGAATTCCACAGGTTCACCAATCTCTGGGTGAAGAAATTCCTCCTAATTTCTGTCCTAAATGGCTTACCCCTTATCCTTAGACTGTGACCCCTGGTTCTGGACTCCCCGACCATCGGGAACATCCTTCCTGCATCTAGTCTGTCCAGTCCTGTCAGAATTTTATAAGTTTCAATGAGATCCCCTCTCATTCTTCTAAACTCCAGCGAGTATAAGCCCAATCGACCCAATCTCTCCTCATACGTCATTCTTGCCATCCAAGTATCAGCCTGGTGAATCTTCGCTGAACTCCTTCCATGGCAAGAACATCCTTCCTCAGATAAGGCGACCAAAACTGCACACAATACTCAAGATGTGGTCTCACCAAGGCCCTGTACAACTGCAGCAAGACATCCTTGTTCCTGTACTCAAACCCTCTCATTACGAAGGCCAACATACCATTTTCCTTCTTAACCGCCTGCTGCACCTGCATGCTTACCTTCAGCGACTGGTGCACAAGGACACCCAGGTCTCGTTGCACTTCCCCTTCTCCCAATCTATTGCCATTCAGATAATTGCCTTCCTGTTTTTGACACCAGAGTGGATAACCTCACCTTTATCCACGTTATATTGCATCTGCCATGCTTCTGCCCAATCACCCAACCTGTCCAAATCATCCTGGAGTTTCTCTGCATCCTCCTCACAGCACACACGCCCACCCAGCTTTGTGTCGTCTGCAAGCTTGGAGATATTACATCTAGTTCCCCTGTCTAGATCATTAATATATATTGTGAATGGCTGGGGTCCAAGGACCGATCCCTGCGGATCCCTGCGGTACCCCACTAGTCACTGCCTGCCACTCGGAAAAAGAGCCGTTTATTCCAACTCTTTGCTTTCTGTCTGCCAACCAGTTCTCTATCCAAGTCAATACCTTGCCCCCAATCCCATGTGCCTTAACTTTACACGCTAATCTCTTATGCGGGGCCTTATCAAAAGCCTTCTGAAAGTCCAAATACACCACATCCACTGGTTCTCCCTCATCTATTTTACCAGTTACATCCTCAAAAAATTCCAGTAGATTAGTCAAGCACGATTTACCTTTTGTAAATCCATGTTGACTTTGTCCGATCCTGTCACTGTTTTCCAAGTGCTCTGCTATTACACCTTTTATAACGGACTCTAGCATTTTCCTCACTACCGATGTCAGGCTTACTGGTCTGTAATTCCCCATTTTCTCTCTACCACCTTTTTTGAATAGTGGGGTAACATTAGCTACCCTCCAATCCATGGGTACTGTTCCAGATTCCATCGAATGTTGGAACATGATCAGCAATGCATCTACTATTTCTAGGGCCACTTCCTTAAGTACCTTATAATGTAGATTATCAGGCCCTGGGGATTTATTGGCCTTCAATCCCGTCAATTTCCCTAACACCATTTCCCTACAAATACTGATTTCTTTCAGTTCCTCCCTTTCATCAGACCCTATGTTCCTCGACATCTCTGGGAGGTTATTTGTGTCCTCCTTTCTGAAGACAGAACCAAAATATGTATTTAATTGGTCCGCCATTTCTTTGTTCCCCATTATAAATTCCCCTGATTCTGACTGCAAGGGACCTAAGCTTGACTTCACCAATCTTTTTCTCTTCACATATCTATAAAAGCTTTTACAGTCAGTTTTTATGTTCCCTGCAAGCTTACTCTCATATTCTATTTTCCCCTTCTTAATTAATCCCTTTGTCCTCCTTTGTTGAATCCTAAACTGCTCCCAATCCTCAGGTTTGCTGCTTTTTCTGGCCAATTTATATGTCTTCTCCTTTAATCTTATGCTATCCCTAATTAGCCACGGTTGAGTCACCTTTTTTGTTTTATTTTTATGCCAAACTGGGATGAACAAATTCTGTCGTTCATCCATGCGGTCTTTGAATGTTTGCCATTGCCTATCCACCGTCAACCCTTTGAGTGACATTCCACAATCAATCCTACCCAACTCGTGCCTGATACCATCGTAGTTTCCTTTATTTAAATTCAGGCAGGCAGGATGCCAACTTCGTGCTACCTGCTCATTATAATGAATTATGCATGCAGCCAGCACTAGCCGCACTGTTCGTTGGCTGCACACATCAGCAGGGGGCCCAATATAGTTACTTCCAAGCACCACTTAAAGCTAGCCTGTACTACTTAAAGCTAGCCTGCACCTCTTAAAAGAAAGGTGCATTGTGGCTGCTGGAGGTACAGAGATCATTGGGAATAGTGTGCTGTGCAACAATCAATAATGGCTGACCATGGGAGAGAACGGGCACCAAGTTGTTCAGACACTGCACTGGAGGTCTATGTGGAAGAGTTGGAACAGAGGAGAGATGTCCTGTACCCTCGGGGGCTGGAGGCCCTCCAGACACATGCTCAGAAGGTCGTGGCAAGCGATAGCGGAGGACGTCAATGCCAGGAGTATAGCTCCAAGAACAGGGATGCAGTGCAGGAAGTATAATGATCTCACACGAGGGGTCAAGGTCTGTGAATGCATCTTCAAATTCCATATCCTACCAACTGCACTACAAGCCTCAGCCACCAGCTCAATTCACCACACCCCCATCACTCATAGCATAGATGTGGGTTTTGCATGTGGTGAGGCACCGGGCACAAGTGCGCTGCAGCTAGGGCAGAGGGAAAGGATAGCACAGGTGCTTGGTGCAATGAAACCCTGTCGGAACCCTGTCGGAAAGCCTGCCCTCAATGTCAAGGAGCATGGAAGAGTCCAGCACCAACTTAGCACAGGGCTTTGCGCGGAACTTGGAGACCATCATTTCCAACATGGAACGGGTAGCCAGCTCCATCAACACACTTGTGGAGCCAACCATGATGCAGCATCTGATGGCCGATGTCCCAGCTCCCACTGCACCACAAGCAGCTTCCACCCAACGTCTGAGTGCTGCAGTGAAAGCTCAGACTGCTGCCATCATGGCTCTGGATTCCAGTGTGCAAAGCAGTTTCCAGGGTGTCACAGCACTTCAGCAATTTGTTCTCAAACTGATCTGCTCCATAAAGACCCTCTGCAGTTATGGCCTCCTGCTGAGAGTCCTTCTCCCCCTCCTCCCCCACCTCCTAGGAACATAGGAACAGATGTAGGCCATTTAGCCCCTCGAGCCTGCTCCGCCATTCAATGAGATCATGGCTGATCTGTGTCCTAACTCCATATACCTGCCTTTGGCCCAAATCTCTAATACCTTTGGTTACTAGAAAGCTATCAATCTCCAATTTAAAATTAATAATTGATCTAGCATCAATTGCCATTTTTGGAAGAGAGTTCCAAACTTCTACCACCCTTTGTGTGTAGAAGTGTTTCTTAATTTCACTCCTGAAAGGTCTGGCTCTAATTTTTAGACTCTGCCCCCTAGTCCTAGAATCCCCAACCAGCAGGAGTAGTTTCTCTCTATCTACCCTATCTGTTCCCCTTAATATCTTGAAAACTTCAATCAGATCACCCCTTAACCTTCTAAATTCTAGGAAATACAACCCCAATTTGTGTAATCTCTCCTCATAACTTAACCCTTGAAATCCAGGTATAATTTCGGTAAACCTACACTGCATTCCCTCCAAAGCCAATATATCCTTCCTAAGGTGTGGTGCCCAGAACAGCTCACAGTGCTCCAGGTGTGGTCTAACCAGGGTTTTGTATAGCTGCAGCATAACTTCTACTCCCTCTTCTTCCTCCCTCTTCTAGTGGCTTATCCTGTTCTACATGCCCTCTGTACATTCTCCCAGTCATACTCAATGCCAAGAGGAAGCCCTACTGGTCCACCCATGTCTGGGAGCAACTTGTTGTGTATGTAACCTGTTCCACCTTAAGAGAGCTTAAGCCTGTTCCACCTTAAGAGATGTACTACTTTCTCAGGCTGCTGTAGACGTAATACCGGGGGTGAACACACCGGTATACAAGCACTGTGCAGTAATCTTGTATTCAGAATAGTCCCTACCTCCAACCAGTAAAGACCTGTTTTTGATTGTTATTAATTAGTCTGTGTCTTAATTAACTAGATAACTCACAGATTTAACACTGGCGACAAGTCTGATTCGGACCCTGCGGCAGTCACTCCACGGCAGCTTCGTCCACAGCCAGGACGTTGCAGAGAGGTTTCCACCCTCTCCACCCCACTGGAAGACATCCTGACCTCGGAGCCTCCATCGGCGACCGTCAGCTTCTTCTCCAGCTTGGTGGTGGGTAAGCCGTTGTCTGAGCCGGGCAGCGACGCGACAGGCAGTCGACCGCGTTGGCCGCACGAACGGGGCTGGGGGAGCCGGAGGAATAGGGCGCGAGAGCCGCTTCGAGCGGGAGGCGTTTCAACAGAGCGATCGCATCTCCTGATAAGGGCCGAGAGCCGCGAGAGCGATCGCATCTCCAGATAAGGGCCGGGAGCCGTGAGAGCGATCGCATCTTCAGATAAGGGCCGCACTCGGGCTGACAGCGTCGGGGGACGGGTGAAGACCGCTAAGCGCGGGAAAACCGCCATTTTGGGGGCGGAGGACGACAGCAAGAGCGGGAAGCCGCCATCTTTGATTGTAAAAAAAAAATCTGAGGAATTACAAATCTGATAAAGTACTACAATGCCTAAACACGGGAATATTAGCACCTTTGATAGTGACATCGAAGATTGGGCCATATATGTTGAAAGAGTAAAAAATTATTGTAAGGCCAATAAAATTCGTGACCAAGATAAAGCTCTAACATTATTAAATTTAATGGGTGCGAAGACATACGGGCAATTGAGACACCTGTTATCACCAGATGAACCGGCGGATAAGACGTTCGATGAGATTGTTACTGTCCTGAAAGATCATCTAAACCCCACGCCGCTGATGCTAGCGGAACGATTTAAATTTTACGACAGAAGGCAACTACAGAATGAAAGCAATGCTGAATATTTGCTGGAATTGCGTAAATTAGCGAAATATTGTCAGTTTGGAACGGAACTGACAGATGCACTACGAGACAAATTTGTGTGTGGTTTATTTAAACAAGATACACAAAAGCGACTGCTCGAGGAGAATGAGCTGACGCTTGAGAAGGCGGTCACTATGGCAGCAGCACTTGAAGCCGCAGCGAGAGGCACGGCAGTAATGCAGCTACGGTCACCGGAGCTCAGTGCACACAAATTGGGTGTGAGTTCTGTTAAATGTTATCGTTGTGGAAAGACAACGCATGATCAGAACCAGTGTTGGTTTAAAAACCAAGAATGTAGAACATGTGGTAGGCTTGGACATATAGCTAGAGTATGCAGGTCAGGGAAGAAGACCAGCAACAAGAAGTCACCGCAAGGAAAATACGCAAAGGTACACAAGGTGACCGAACAGGAGTCCGATTCAGACGCTAGCAGTAATGAACTGGCTAGCTTAAGCTGTAATGAACTGGCTAGCTTAAGAGTACTCAATGCTGGTAAGGGTGCAGACCTCCAGACAATTTGGGTCACTCTTCAGATAGAAGGAGTCCAAGTAAAACTGGAATTGGACACTGGATCGGCATTGACGGTCATAAATAAGAAAGATTACGGAAAGTTATTCCAACATATTCCCCTACAGGATACGGGGATTATATTGAAAACATACACGGGGCAAAGAGTGTACCCCATCGGGAAAATAGAGGTTGCAGTGGTCCACAAGGGCGAAGACAGTCAAATAATGGACTTATATGTGATATCTGAAGGAGGTCCTCCACCACTAGGACGGGAGTGGATTAGGAAAATGAATATGGACTGGCATTTCCTACAAACAATAACGAGTGAGAACTCGGTGAAGATAGTCGGCCCAGACTCTGGAACGGATGATGGTAAGCCCAACTCAGGTGCAAAAGACAAAGTTTCAGCACAGAATTCCACTGAGCAACAACAACATAGTTTAACTGTGGATTCTGAGTCTGGCAAGTCTACTGATGTGCCCATTTCTGAGGGACACCGGGCTCGAACTCAACTCCATTTCAAACTACAACAGCAATTAGAACAAATGCTTCGCCGTTTTGAGCAAGAGTTGAATGCAACGAAAGAGTTCTTTGATATAGAGTTGGAGAATCTGGAAAGACAACAGAAGCAGCTGATGGAGAAAATGGAGCAGGAGCGCACAAAACGTCTGATGTCAGAGGAGTTAACGGTCAGCCAACTCCTGCATATGCTGAAGGACAGGACTCTGAAATGGGAAAAACTTGAACACGAACTTCAATATTCAAACGAAAGGGGTTCGGAGCTCTCAAAGGTTATTGGAAGAGCTGAGGTGGCAACACAGACTGAGATGACTGCAACAGAGCAGCCCTTGGATGCCAAAAGTACGCTGACTCACGTCAACGTAGAACAACAGACCGCTGAAACAGCTGCTCCGGTAGAGGGATTGAATAGTCCGATCAATCAATCTCCAAAAGAAGTTGAAGTAGTAAAATCTCAAATGAGGTCATTAGTAAACGACTTGCTGAAAGCCCAGAAAAAGCTGGATGAAGAGGTACGCATGAAGAAGTCTCTTCAGGAAAGATGTCTGGATTTGGAACAAGAGCTGGCTAACGTCCAGCTGGGTATGGAGGAAATAGACGACCCTCTCACTGGTCTAGCTCAGGACGACACCGAATATTACCATGACCTGGTGGACGACACCGAATATTACGATGTCCTGTCCTGCCCAGCTTGTAACTTCGACTCCCAAAGTGCAGAAATCATGGAGGAGCACCAAAAGTCTACGGAACATTGGGAGAAGCTGGCTCTACGACGGAAACAGGAGGAAGAGAAGGAGGAACTGCGCATGCAGCTGGCAGCTGTGGCAGCTGACAATGGAGCCCAGAGAGTCTCCAAGAAGCAGAAAAGGAAAAGTAAAAACAGAAGATGATCCATCTGAACCATTATCACCTCTACCAGATCACACACGTGGTCCCTCCGAACGGAGCGAAATCAGTTCGGAAGTTCAAGCTGTTAAATCCATGAAAGGACTATTGAATGAGTAACGTGAACCGACTACACCACAGAGATTGAATCTGTGAACTGTTTTCCGCAGAGACTGAATCTGTGATATGTTACGTTAAACATGAAGTTATATATGTATATATGTTATTACGTTATGTTAAATGGGGGGGATGACTATAAAGCTAAGAAGGGAGGAGTGTTGTGTATGTAACCTGTTCCACCTTAAGAGAGCTTAAGCCTGTTCCACCTTAAGAGATGTACTACTTTCTCAGGCTGCTGTAGACGTAATACCGGGGGTGAACACACCGGTATATAAGCACTGTGCAGTAATCTTGTATTCAGAATAGTCCCTACCTCCAACCAGTAAAGACCTGTTTTTGATTGTTATTAATTAGTCTGTGTCTTAATTAACTAGATAACTCACAGATTTAACACAACTGGTCTGTGCACAAGCCTTTAAGTCAACAAAAAAGTATTTCAGCAACTGCCAGACTACTCCCTGTAGACTATTGAAACTTTAAATAACTACAGAAAGCACCAAGAACTTGTAGAATGCAGCAACAGCCAGAAGAAATAAACCAGCAACTAACCTGTAAGTGGTTGATGATCCCTTTAAATAGCGCTGGGGAAGGGTCCTTCATGCTGCTTAACCCGTGTTCAGCTGTGCGAGGTTAAGAGAGGGCATAGGCTGGAGCATTGAGCTCCAAAATGGCAGTGCTGGCATCAAATCAGCATTGCATGCTGGTTGACATCATGATCTGCCTGCTCTGCATACTTCTGGCGGATGTTAAGTGCGCGCAGTAACCCCTCTACCAAGATGGTGTGCGGCACACTTCACTTCAGAAGTATGCGCGTGCTCCGCTGACCCCATTTTGGAACCTTAAGGAGCCTCATAGCGCCCAAGAAACGGGCGCTACCGAGCTTAATTTTGCTCCCAATGTGTAAGAGAAGATAGGCATTTATGCGAAGGTGATTTGAGGGATCCAGGTGATAGAGTAGCTGCAGCTTTTAATTCCTTAATCATTGGGGCACGCCACAGGGTAGTGGTACAGCACTTACGGCATGCACTGCACACTTGACTTTGTGGTTCTATGGTACTAATCAGTCTTGACCCATAGCTGTCATGGCACCTATCTTTAAAGCCCTTGTCAGACTATTGAACCTTATGCGATATGCAGAGGTGTGCAGCTAATTAGAGTTATCCCATTTACTGCCAATCCCACTTCCTTCCAAATAGCTCTTACAGCTCAGTATGTAGGATTTTTGTCTCTAACTCTAAAAAGTGAAGCTCTCCTCTATCATACTTCACTTAAAAGACGCTCCAAATCACTCTCACTAATATTGCTCTTCTTTTTCTCTTGTTTGCTGCTGCCATCTCCTGGTTACTGACAGTTACCTTTTAATTGCAGGCTGCCTTGAAATAAAAACCCTCTCCACCTTTCTCCACAACCTCATGAGTTTTCTGAGTCTCCTGAGGAGTTTCAGGCCTCGTGCTGGTGGGATTCAATACTATGTCCCATCCAGCATTATGCTAATCAGCAGACTCTGGGATTTCTGATGTGGTCAGCATCTGTGCGGAAGGGCGAATTTAAGTTCTGCAACACCACACCTCCAGCGGCAGATGGCAATCATTGGAATTTCAGGCCCTAGTCTCTACGTGCAGGTGCCTTCACACAGATCCACTTACGAGCGCCTGGCCCTGTACACATGGGCAGGTGTGTATGGGCAGGTCCTAACGGAACACCTCTTCCTCTTATCCTCCTCCTCCTTCTCCTCCAGAAGCTGTAACAAAGGAATGGATACCCATAGTTCCTCACATTTCAGCACATGGTTGACTGCACAAACATGCATAGACAACAGATGAATTATAGCTTTAAGAAGCTGTCAGGAAGCTGTCCAAGAAATTTCCCTACCTTCCTTTGACCAACAACAGAGAAAGTAAGTTATTAACATATATACCAAAATAACAAAAATTCGGGTCTCCACGGGTGAGTACGTGCGGGTTTCCTGCATGCACTGCGCATGCGCGGGAAACCGGCACTTCCGTTCCCCTGAACGAAGGAGTTCAGAGTTCGAACGCGTGCGCAGGAGAGGCTGCGCATGCGCATCGAACCTAGGTTTTTTATGCAGGTTTTCCCGGGAGGGTAAGTCTGCAGAACTTACACATTTAAAAAGCAGGCGTAAGGCCTGCTTTTTACAAGGTAAGTGGTGAATTAATTAAAATTAAAACATTTTTTCCACAGGTTTATTGTTTTTACATACTTTAAAGCAAGGTAAGTTTATTTTTAGCCCCGTTAGAAAATAAAATAATTTTTTTCAAAAATTTAAATTATTGTTTAAAATAGTTATTTCATGTAATTTATAGTTTATTTAAAAAGTGTGATTTAAAAAAAAATTATTTGAAGATTTAGTGATGTTTTGGGGCCCGTAGTATTTATAAGTTTGTCAAACTTATGAATGGGCATTCCCTTCTCCGATTGGCTCCCCATGGCCCACGTGATCCCAGGGGACGCATCGAACTAACTGCGCCCCTGGGATATGCAAGAACTGCGCGCCGGCAGTTGGAGCAGGCCAAGGATCAGAATTGCACGGGGGCCCACTGTTGTGTATGTGCTTTTAAGAGAAGAACTGATTCTATACTGCAGTACCGGCAGTGACCACCCCTGTATATAAAGCCATAGCAGGCTTCTGTATTTCAGTCTTAAGTTACCCTCTGTTCAGCTGCAAGCACGAGCAGAGGGAGCAGCCAGACTTTGGAGAGTGGATTAAAGTGGTGGTCCCCTGACCAGGAAGAGGAGGAGAACGTTGGACCACCACCACCACCAACTCCACCATCATTACACCAACTGAGGTGCCTGGAGAGAGAGGACAGAGGAGGAGAAGGAGAAAGGAGGCCTACATCAACATCAACCAGGGGAGAGGCCTTTTCTATCACTGCCTCCCCAAATTGGCCTCCACTTCAGGAGAGGGAGAGAGGGGAGAGAAACCAACTGCTTGAAAGGAGGGAAGAAAACTTCATCCGGAACATCTACAGGTGGGTGTTATTTGGGGCACTCTCCCAAGACTTTGTATTTTAGGTGGGGGGAGAAAAGAAGAAGCAAGGCCGGATCATCAAGGGGTGTAGTGTGTGTGTGTGTGGCTCTTGTTAAAAGCTAGGCCACACACACCGCTAATTAGCATCCCTTCTATTGCCTGCCCTGGGAGAGCTTGGAGCTGCCCAAGGTGAAGTCCTTAATTTAATTTAATTACATCGTTAAGACCTGTTGCAGGACTGAGCCTGGGCTTCTCCAGCTTTTCCAGGTGAAGACGTCTTCTCCCCCTGCCAGAAGACCACCACCACCAAAGACTTTTTCCATCGGAGAGTGCAACCCTGCCAACACCCACCCACCATCCTGAGTGGCAACACTGCCCTTTGCGGCCTCCCTCCTTCCCACCCCCCCACCTCTCTCTCTCTCTTTGTCTCTCTCTGCCTGTCTTTCTAAGGCACCTTAGTTTCATCTATTTTATTAATTGCCAATTGAGCAGAGGGGAGAGGGCCCCTCTCCCAATTTAAATCAATAAGGAGAGAGGTGTGTCCTCATTTTAATCAGCTCCCTCTGCTCAATAGAGGACAAAAAATATATATATACACCGAGGCCATTAACACCTTCAGGCCTGTGACTTGGGGTGAGTGTAGCCCTTAAAAAAAGCACCCCAGAATGGCGACTGCGTCTTCACCGGTGGCGGGGCCAGCCGGGACCTATGCGAGAGTGGTAGCCACAGCCACAGCTGCTCCCGCTGTTCCTGCTGCCCCGTCACCTTTTCGATTAATAACAAAAAAGCTTGGGGTGAAGAGCTACACTCACCCCACTATGATCATCGAGGCCTGCGTCAAGGCCATGGCTGGGGTTGTCGGCCCCTCAGCCATCGTCGTGGCCTCGAAAATGTATGGGAAGGCTGTGTTCTTCCTGGGGTCGGAGCGGGCGGTGTCCCTGGCTGTCGCCAAGGGGCTCACCGTGGGCGGGACCTTCCTGCCGGTGGATCCTCTCGAGGCCACCGCGCAGAGGATCATTATTTCCAACGTCCCGCCCTATGTTCCTGGTGAGCTCCTCCTTCCCCATTTGCGACAACTTGGGGAGGTGAGTTCGGGGATCACACCCATCCCGCTCGGCTTCCGGGAGGCCAGCCTTCGCCACGTCTTCTCCTTCCGGCGCCAGCTGTTTATCCAGCTGGCGCGGGAGGAGGACACTGACGGGGCGTTGGTCGTCCTCCACGAGGGGGCCGCCTACCGCGCCTTTTGGACGTCGGACGGTGTGAGGTGCCATGCCTGCAGGGAGGTGGGGCACATCAGGAGGAACTGCCCTGCCTCCAAGGCCGCCGGATCATCTCGTGCGGCCGAGGCTGGCGCCGCCGCCGCCGCCCTTCCCCCCGGATCTGCCCGCGCGTCAAGTACGTCTGATGCGCGGTTGACGTCGGGGGCCGATGCCACCAAGGCCTCCGGTGAGGGGGAGGGAGCGTGTCCGGCCGGAAAGAAGGCGCGGGGAAAAAAGAAGCACCTTAGGGCGGGTCCCCCCGTGGATGGCGAGCCCTTGCCCCTTGAGCCCCTTACACCCGCGCTCCTCGCGGAGTTGATCAGGGCAGATGTGAGCGGGAGGGGCCTCGTGCCCGAGCCTGTGGCCGCAACCGCCGCAGCGGTAATGCCAATACCTGCGGCCGGGCTCGGGCCCGAGGAACCCGACAAACCTGCTCCGCCGGAGGGAGTCGAGGAGGAGGCCTTTGCAGACATGGAGGTCTCCCTCGCTCCCTCCGTGCTAAAAAGAAGGCGCGACACCCTGGATGAGGAGGAGGACCGGGAGGAGGTGGTTATCTTGCTGGCCCCGCATTTTCAGCCGTAGATCTTGGGGGTCAAGGAACACGTGCCGGGCCGCTTGCTCCAGGTCACTGTTCGCCTGGGGGGCGTGCCGCTCCATCTAGTGAACGTGTACGCCCCTCAGACCAGTGCGCAGCAAGTGCGCTTCTTCGAAGAAGTGTCCACTCTCTTGGGCTCCATCGACGTGGGCGAGTGCGTCATCCTCGGGGGGGATTTTAACTGCACCCTCGAGGCGAGGGACCGTTCGGGTCCCCCGCGAAGCCCGGCGGCGATGGAGAAGTTGAGGGACCTGGTTGGGTCCTTCGACTTGGTGGACATCTGGCGAAATCTCCACCCCGACTCCAGCGCCTTCACTAGCGTGAGGTCTGGGGGAGGAAGGTCCAGAATCGACCGCCTCTACATTTCCCGGGCGTACGTCTCCTGCGTTCCGGCAGCTTCCATGCAGCCGGTGCCGTGCACGGACCACCACCTGGTGTGGGCGGAGCTCGCTCCGCTGCACGCGCGGGGGGGGTCCGTGTACTGGCATTTTAACAACCTGCTGCTGGAGGACGCACGGTTCCGGGATTCGTTTCGTCGATTCTGGGCCGACTGGAGAAGGAAGCAGGGGGGCTTCCCCTCCTTGAGGCTATGGTGGGATGTGGGCAAGGCTCACATCCGTCTCTTCTGTCAGGGGTACGCGAAGGGGTCGACCAAGAGACGGGAGGCCCGGGTAGGGTGGTTGGAGAAGGAGGTGCTCGACCTGGAGTCCCGTCTCGGTCAGGTCGTCGAGGACCCGGCCCTGCGGAAGGTGTACGAAGAGAAGAAGGGCGCGCTGAAGGACCTGCAGCTCGTCGGGTCCCGAGGCGCGTACGTGAGGTCGCGGATCCAGCTCCTGCGGGACCTGGACCGTGGCTCCCCCTTCTTCTACTCGCTGGAAAAAAGACGGGGGGTCAGTAAGCAGCTCTTGGGGCTGCTGGCCGACGACGGATCTCTGGTCTCGGATCCGGAGGGAATCAGCGCGGAGACCCGCGCCTATTACGGGGCTCTGTTCTCTCCGGATCCGTCCAGCGAGGATGCGCGCAGAGTTTTGTGGGAGGACCTGACGAAGGTTGGCCCGGAGGGCGCCGAAAAATTGGACGCTCCGCTATGTCTGGCGGAGCTGACCGGCGCCCTCCGCCAGCTCTCTAGGGGAAAGTCCCCGGGGCTGGACGGGCTGACCGTGGAGTTCCACAGGGTGTTCTGGGACGTCTTGGGGGGCGACTACGCGCGGGTCCTGGGGGAAAGTTTGGCGACCGGGGAGATGCCCCTCTCTTGGCGCAGGGCGGTCATTGTCCTGCTGCCTAAGAAGGGCGATCTCCGCCTCCTTAAGAACTGGCGCCCAGTCTCCCTCCTCAGCACGGACTATAAAATCTTTGCCAGGGCCATGTCTGCTCGCCTTGGCACCGTGCTGGCCCACATGATCCACCCCGACCAGTCCTACACGGTCCCGGGCCGGACCATCCACGATAACATCCATCTGGTCCGGGACCTGGTCCACCACTCCCAGAGGGCTGGTCTGTCGGTCGCCTTCCTTTCCCTGGATCAGGAGAAGGCGTTCGACAGGGTGGATCACGAGTATCTCTTCGGGACTCTGCGCGCATTCGGGTTCGGGACGCATTTCGTCGCCCGGATCCGACTTCTGTACGCCGCCGCGGAGTGTCTGATTAAAGTTAACGGGTCCTTGACGGCGCCCCTTCGCTTCGGGAGGGGGGTGCGTCAGGGATGCCCCATGTCCGGTCAGTTATATGCCATTTGCGTGGAGCCTTTCCTGCGCCTCTTGCGGAAGAGGTTGACGGGACTGGCTCTGCAAGGGCCGGGCGTGGAGGTGGTCCTCTCGGCTTACGCCGATGACGTGCTCCTCACGGTCACGGATCCCGCTGACTTGCGGAGGATGCGGGAATGCCAGCAGATTTACTCGGACGCATCCTCCGCCAAGATCAACTGGGAGAAATGTTCCGGACTCCTGGTGGGTCGGTGGCGGGTGGACTCCCTGCCGGAGGAGTTCAGGCCTTTCGCCTGGAGCACCACGCACCTCCTCTATTTGGGAGTCTACCTTAGCCCTGCCAAGGACGCTTGGCCGGCGAACTGGCAAGAGCTGGAGGCCAAAGTCACCGCTCGCCTAGGACGCTGGACAGGACTGCTCCGAGTGTTGTCCTACAGGGGTCGAGCGCTGGTCATAAACCAGCTGGTGGCCGCCATGTTGTGGTACCGGTTGGTCACTTTGATCCCTCCCCCTGCGTTTGTCGCCAAGATTCAGAAGAAGCTCATCGACTTCTTCTGGGACAAAAGGAAGCACTGGGTCTCTGCCGCGGTTCTGTGTCTCCCGCTTAGGGAGGGCGGTCAGGCGCTGGTGTGCCTTCGCACCCAGGCTGCAACTTTCCGTCTTCAGACGCTGCAGAGATACCTGTATGTCGAGAATCCTCCGAGATGGTGTGCGCTGGTGACGTTTTTCTTCCGCCAGCTGCAT
The DNA here is from genome assembly GCF_052327205.1 of Somniosus microcephalus. Classification (NCBI taxonomy): domain Eukaryota; kingdom Metazoa; phylum Chordata; class Chondrichthyes; order Squaliformes; family Somniosidae; genus Somniosus; species Somniosus microcephalus. The sequence continues at coordinate 251,480,588 of NC_140991.1, forward strand.
GGCCTCAATTACGACACGCAGCTCCTGTTTGCGAAAGTGGGCAGCAGGCGTGCCGGCCTGCGGGAGCTGCCTGTCTTCTACCAGGAACTACTATGGGTTTGGAACTACGTCGCTTCCAGGCGGAGCTCTCCCCCGTCAGGAGCGGCGGCTCTCCTTCGGGAGCCGCTGCTCAGGAATCCGCACCTCCACGAACACGGGTTCGGGCGGCTGGCGGAGGGTAGGGCTGTGGCTGGCAAGGTGACCAGAGTCGGGGACCTGCTCGATGGCGGAGGAGCGGGCTGGATGGCGCCGGAGGAGCTGGCGCGGCGCCTGTCCTGGGCCAAAGTCCAGCTCGCGGTCGAAACCATCGAATCGGTAAAAGCGGCACTGGGCCCCGACTCCACTAGGTGTATCGAGGCGGCTCAAGCACGTGGGGCGATCCCGTCCGAGCTTACCCCCGTTCGGACGGAATTCCTCATCGGCGCCCGGCCCCGAAACTCCCCTCGGGAACCGGCGCCTCACAACTTGAGCCGTCTCGAGGAAATACCCTCCGTGCCTTTTCATTCCGCGCGGAGGGGTTTCCTGTACGGGCTGCTCCTGCACACTCTCCACTTTGCCATCTTCGTCTACCGTCCGGACACGCCTTGGCGTGGCGTTTTGCCGACCGGCGGTAGCGGAGGTCCCCAATGGAGGGCTCTCTATGCGGGAGTCCTCCCTTGTTCCATCGGGGACTTGGCCTGGAGGGTGTTGCATGGAGCGGTCCCGTGCAATAAGGTTTTAAGTAGGTTCACGGACTCCCAGGCCGCCTGCATTTTTTGTGGCCTGGAGGAGTCCGTGTTTCACGTTTATATGGATTGTGAGAGGTTGCAGCCCCTCTTTCACTACTTGAAGGGGCTGCTCCTCGATTTTTGGTTGCACTTCAGTCCCACGCTCTTGATCTACGGTCACCCGGTGCGGAGGGGAGCGGACAGGTTGGAGGACCTCCTTGTGGGCCTGCTCCTGGGCCTGGCTAAAAGAGCCATCAATTGGTCCAGGCAGCGGGCGGTCGAGGGGGTCGTCCAGCCGGATTGCCTGCATCTCTTCCGCGGCCATGTTCGCGCCCGGGTGGCCCTGGAGATGGAGCACGCGGTGTCCGCCGGTGCGCTTGAGTATTTCCACAACCGGTGGGCGCCACGGGGACTGGAGTGCATCATCAACACGGAAAACCAAATTTTAATTTGATTTGTTAAGCTTTAGTTGAACTTTTGTTTATTTACAGTCGAATTGAGTTTTTTTTTTTTTTTTTGTGTCCAAATAAAAGAGTACCCTCTGTTCAGTTGAACTTTTGTTTATTTACAGTCGAATTGGTTTTTTTTTTGGGTCCAAATAAATGAGTACCCTCTGTTCAGCTGCAAGCACGAGCAGAGGGAGCAGCCAGACTTTGGAGAGTGGATTAAAGTGGTGGTCCCCTGACCAGGAAGAGGAGGAGAACGTTGGACCACCACCACCACCAACTCCACCATCATTACACCAACTGAGGTGCCTGGAGAGAGAGGACAGAGGAGGAGAAGGAGAAAGGAGGCCTACATCAACATCAACCAGGGGAGAGGCCTTTTCTATCACTGCCTCCCCAAATTGGCCTCCACTTCAGGAGAGGGAGAGAGGGGAGAGAAACCAACTGCTTGAAAGGAGGGAAGAAAACTTCATCCGGAACATCTACAGGTGGGTGTTATTTGGGGCACTCTCCCAAGACTTTGTATTTTAGGTGGGGGGAGAAAAGAAGAAGCAAGGCCGGATCATCAAGGGGTGTAGTGTGTGTGTGTGTGGCTCTTGTTAAAAGCTAGGCCACACACACCGCTAATTAGCATCCCTTCTATTGCCTGCCCTGGGAGAGCTTGGAGCTGCCCAAGGTGAAGTCCTTAATTTAATTTAATTACATCGTTAAGACCTGTTGCAGGACTGAGCCTGGGCTTCTCCAGCTTTTCCAGGTGAAGACGTCTTCTCCCCCTGCCAGAAGACCACCACCACCAAAGACTTTTTCCATCGGAGAGTGCAACCCTGCCAACACCCACCCACCATCCTGAGTGGCAACACTGCCCTTTGCGGCCTCCCTCCTTCCCACCCCCCCACCTCTCTCTCTCTCTTTGTCTCTCTCTGCCTGTCTTTCTAAGGCACCTTAGTTTCATCTATTTTATTAATTGCCAATTGAGCAGAGGGGAGAGGGCCCCTCTCCCAATTTAAATCAATAAGGAGAGAGGTGTGTCCTCATTTTAATCAGCTCCCTCTGCTCAATAGAGGACAAAAAATATATATATACACCGAGGCCATTAACACCTTCAGGCCTGTGACTTGGGGTGAGTGTAGCCCTTAAAAAAAGCACCCCAGAATGGCGACTGCGTCTTCACCGGTGGCGGGGCCAGCCGGGACCTATGCGAGAGTGGTAGCCACAGCCACAGCTGCTCCCGCTGTTCCTGCTGCCCCGTCACCTTTTCGATTAATAACAAAAAAGCTTGGGGTGAAGAGCTACACTCACCCCACTATGATCATCGAGGCCTGCGTCAAGGCCATGGCTGGGGTTGTCGGCCCCTCAGCCATCGTCGTGGCCTCGAAAATGTATGGGAAGGCTGTGTTCTTCCTGGGGTCGGAGCGGGCGGTGTCCCTGGCTGTCGCCAAGGGGCTCACCGTGGGCGGGACCTTCCTGCCGGTGGATCCTCTCGAGGCCACCGCGCAGAGGATCATTATTTCCAACGTCCCGCCCTATGTTCCTGGTGAGCTCCTCCTTCCCCATTTGCGACAACTTGGGGAGGTGAGTTCGGGGATCACACCCATCCCGCTCGGCTTCCGGGAGGCCAGCCTTCGCCACGTCTTCTCCTTCCGGCGCCAGCTGTTTATCCAGCTGGCGCGGGAGGAGGACACTGACGGGGCGTTGGTCGTCCTCCACGAGGGGACCGCCTACCGCGCCTTTTGGACGTCGGACGGTGTGAGGTGCCATGCCTGCAGGGAGGTGGGGCACATCAGGAGGAACTGCCCTGCCTCCAAGGCCGCCGGATCATCTCGTGCGGCCGAGGCTGGCGCCGCCGCCGCCGCCCTTCCCCCCGGATCTGCCCGCGCGTCAAGTACGTCTGATGCGCGGTTGACGTCGGGGGCCGATGCCACCAAGGCCTCCGGTGAGGGGGAGGGAGCGTGTCCGGCCGGAAAGAAGGCGCGGGGAAAAAAGAAGCACCTTAGGGCGGGTCCCCCCGTGGATGGCGAGCCCTTGCCCCTTGAGCCCCTTACACCCGCGCTCCTCGCGGAGTTGATCAGGGCAGATGTGAGCGGGAGGGGCCTCGTCCCCGAGCCTGTGGCCGCAACCGCCGCAGCGGTAATGCCAATACCTGCGGCCGGGCTCGGGCCCGAGGAACCCGACAAACCTGCTCCGCCGGAGGGAGTCGAGGAGGAGGCCTTTGCAGACATGGAGGTCTCCCTCGCTCCCTCCGTGCTAAAAAGAAGGCGCGACCCCCTGGATGAGGAGGAGGACCGGGAGGAGGAAGGTCCCTCCGAGCAGGGGGAGTCGTCGCCCGCCGCGGGTACTGCGCCCCCCCCCCCCAGCGCTGTCGTCATCACCAGCGATCGGCAGGGGTCGCCTGTCCCTCGGGAGGCTGAGGCAGATGTGTCTGTCCAGCACGTGCCTCCCGGGGATGGGGATGAGACCCTGCCCGTGGGGGGGGTTGCGGATCAACCCGCGGCAGTAATTGAAATTGACCTTTTATCGGTGCCGTTACCCCTCGCCGGGTCGGGCAGCCTGGGGGCTGGGTCGGGCGAGCTCGAGGATAATGAGCTCGCCCAATGCGACCCGGACGTCTCCCAGGGGATGCTCGTCCTGGTAGAGCTTTTAATTCAAAACCCCCCGTCCGCTGGGTCGGAGGTTGGTGGCGGGGAGGAGGATGGCCCCCTGGCTGCGTCTCTGGTGCCGGACGTACTGGAGGAGCTGGAAATTGTTCTCTCCCCGGTTTCTCCGGTCGTTCCGGCGTCTGAGGCGGAGGGGAGCTCTGAACCGCCGCCGTCTTCTGGCCCGGCACCCCTAGAGGAGCCCAGGGAGAAATCCTCTGCCGCCGATCCTGGGGGTGGGATCCGGGTGGAGGCGGGGCTGGCTGGCGCAGCCGAGTCGTTCGCTTCGCACTGCGCGGCGGACGGGTCGGCCGCTGGTGACGACCCCCTGGAGGAGGATGGGGACTCGGTGATGGGCACGGAGGACGATTCGGACTCCAGCGCCGACGTGGCGATGGATGACCTCGTGCCCCTTGCCGAGTCTCCCCTCATTTCCGTAAGGGAACTCCGGGATTTTATGGCCACGTGCCTGGGTCAGCGCAATAAGGTCCGGCTGGCCCTCGACAGGTGGTCGGAGCTGGCGCTGCTCATCGATTCCGTCCGCGCCGCCGTTAAGATCATGGGCGCGGACGAGGGTGTGAACCCGCTCGAGCTGCGTCGGCTCACAACGTTTCTCACTGGGCTGCTGAGGAAGTGGCGGCTGACCAGCGGCTGCGCTTCCTCCCCCCGTTAGGTGTAGGTAGAGGTTGCACTATGCTTCTAACATGAAGATAACCATAGCCAGCCTCAACATCAACGGCAGCAGGGAGGCGCGCCGCAGATTCAATAACTTCTCGGTCCTTCAGGACGGGAAGTATGCGGTGTGCTTCCTGCAAGAAACCCACACCGTTCCGGGAGACGAAGCCACCTGGCTCCTGGAGTGGCAAGGAGGGGTCAGCATGAGTCACCTCTCCAACAATTCCAGCGGGGTGGCTATCTTGCTGGCCCCGCATTTTCAGCCGGAGATCTTGGGGGTCAAGGAGCACGTGCCAGGCCGCTTGCTCCATGTCACTGTTTGCCTGGGGGGCGTGCCGCTCCATCTAGTGAACGTGTACGCCCCTCAGACCAGTGCGCAGCAAGTGCGCTTCTTCGAAGAAGTGTCCGCTCTCTTGGGCTCCATCGACGTGGGCGAGTGCGTCATCCTCGGGGGGGATTTTAACTGCACCCTCGAGGCGAGGGACCGTTCGGGTCCCCCGCGAAGCCCGGCGGCGATGGAGAAGTTGAGGGACCTGGTTGGGTCCTTCGACTTGGTGGACGTCTGGCGAAATCTCTACCCCGACTCCAGCGCCTTCACTAGCGTGAGGTCTGGGGGAGGAAGGTCCAGAATCGACCGCCTCTACATTTCCCGGGCGTTCGTCTCCTGCGTTCCGGCAGCTTCCATGCGGCCGGTGCCGTGCACGGACCACCACCTGGTGTGGGCGGAGCTCGCTCCGCTGCGCGCGCGGGGGGGGTCCGTGTACTGGCATTTTAACAACCTGCTGCTGGAGGACGCACGGTTCCGGGATTCGTTTCGTCGATTCTGGGCCGACTGGAGAAGGAAGCAGGGGGGCTTCCCCTCCTTGAGGCTATGGTGGGATGTGGGCAAGGCTCACATCCGTCTCTTCTGTCAGGAGTACGCGAAGGGGTCGACCAAGAGGCGGGAGGCCCGGGTCGGGCGGTTGGAGAAGGAGGTGCTCGACCTGGAGTCCCGTCTCGGTCAGGTCGTCGAGGACCCGGCCCTGCGGAAGGTGTACGAAGAGAAGAAGGGCGCGCTGAAGGACCTGCAGCTCGTCGGGTCCCGAGGCGCGTACGTGAGGTCGCGGATCCAGCTCCTGCGGGACCTGGACCGCGGCTCCCCCTTCTTCTACTCGCTGGAAAAAAGACGGGGGGTCCGTAAGCAGCTCTTGGGGCTGCTGGCCGACGACGGATCTCTGGTCTCGGATCCGGAGGGAATCAGCGCGGAGACCCGCGCCTATTACGGGGCTCTGTTCTCTCCGGATCCGTCCAGCGAGGATGCGCGCAGAGTTTTGTGGGAGGACCTGCCGAAGGTTGGCCCGGAGGGCGCCGAAAAATTGGACGCTCCGCTAAGTCTGGCGGAGCTGACCGGCGCCCTCCGCCAGCTCTCTAGGGGAAAGTCCCCAGGGCTGGACAGGCTGACCGTGGAGTTCCACAGGGCGTTCTGGGACGTCTTGGGGGGCGACTACGCGCGGGTCCTGGGGGAAAGTTTGGCGACCGGGGAGATGCCCCTCTCTTGGCGCAGGGCGGTCATTGTCCTGCTGCCTAAGAAGGGCGATCTCCGCCTCCTTAAGAACTGGCGCCCGGTCTCCCTCCTCAGCACGGACTATAAAATCTTTGCCAGGGCCATGTCTGCTCGCCTTGGCACCGTGCTGGCCCACATGATCCACCCCGACCAGTCCTACACGGTCCCGGGCCGGACCATCCACGATAACATCCATCTGGTCCGGGACCTGGTCCACCACTCCCAGAGGGCTGGTCTGTCGGTCGCCTTCCTTTCCCTGGATCAGGAGAAGGCGTTCGACAGGGTGGATCACGAGTATCTCTTCGGGACTCTGCGCGCATTCGGGTTCGGGACGCATTTCGTCGCCCGGATCCGACTTCTGTACGCCGCCGCGGAGTGTCTGATTAAAGTTAACGGGTCCTTGACGGCGCCCCTTCGCTTCGGGAGGGGGGTGCGTCAGGGATGCCCCATGTCCGGTCAGTTATATGCCATTTGCGTGGAGCCTTTCCTGCGCCTCTTGCGGAAGAGGTTGACGGGACTGGCTCTGCAAGGGCCGGGCGTGGAGGTGGTCCTCTCGGCTTACGCCGATGACGTGCTCCTCACGGTCACGGATCCCGCTGACTTGCGGAGGATGCGGGAATGCCAGCAGATTTACTCGGACGCATCCTCCGCCAAGATCAACTGGGAGAAATGTTCCGGACTCCTGGTGGGTCGGTGGCGGGTGGACTCCCTGCCGGAGGAGTTCAGGCCTTTCGCCTGGAGCACCACGCACCTCCTCTATTTGGGAGTCTACCTTAGCCCTGCCGAGGACGCTTGGCCGGCGAACTGGCAAGAGCTGGAGGCCAAAGTCACCGCTCGCCTAGGACGCTGGACAGGACTGCTCCGAGTGTTGTCCTACAGGGGTCGAGCGCTGGTCATAAACCAGCTGGTGGCCGCCATGTTGTGGTACCGGTTGGTCACTTTGATCCCTCCCCCTGCGTTTGTCGCCAAGATTCAGAAGAAGCTCATCGACTTCTTCTGGGACAAAAGGAAGCACTGGGTCTCTGCCGCGGTTCTGTGTCTCCCGCTTAGGGAGGGCGGTCAGGCGCTGGTGTGCCTTCGCACCCATGCTGCGACTTTCCGTCTTCAGACGCTGCAGAGATACCTGTACGTCGAGAATCCTCCGAGATGGTGTGCGCTGGCGACGTTTTTCTTCCGCCAGCTGCATGGCCTCAATTACGACACGCAGCTCCTGTTTGCGAAAGTGGGCAGCAGGCGTGCCGGCCTGCGGGAGCTGCCTGTCTTCTACCAGGAACTACTATGGGTTTGGAACTACGTCGCTTCCAGGCGGAGCTCTCCCCCGTCAGGAGCGGCGGCTCTCCTTCGGGAGCCGCTGCTCAGGAATCCGCACCTCCACGAACACGGGTTCGGGCGGCTGGCGGAGGGTAGGGCTGTGGCTGGCAAGGTGACCAGAGTCGGGGACCTGCTCGATGGCGGAGGAGCGGGCTGGATGGCGCCGGAGGAGCTGGCGCGCCGCCTGTCCTGGGCCAACGTCCGGCTCGCGGTCGAAACCATCGAATCGGTAAAAGCGGCACTGGGCCCCGACTCCACTAGGTGTATCGAGGCGGCTCAAGCACGTGGGGCGATCCCGTCTGAGCTTACCCCCGTTCGGACGGAATTCCTCATTGGCGCCCGGCCCCGAAACTCCCCTCGGGAACCGGCGCCTCACAACTTGAGCCGTCTCGAGGAAATACCCTCCGTGCCTTTTCATTCCGCGCGGAGGGGTTTCCTGTACGGGCTGCTCCTGCACACTCTCCACTTTGCCATCTTCGTCTACCGTCCGGACACGCCTTGGCGTGGCGTTTTGCCGACCGGCGGTAGCGGAGGTCCCCAATGGAGGGCTCTCTATGCGGGAGTCCTCCCTTGTTCCATCGGGGACTTGGCCTGGAGGGTGTTGCATGGAGCGGTCCCGTGCAATAAGGTTTTAAGTAGGTTCACGGACTCCCAGGCCGCCTGCATTTTTTGCGGCCTGGAGGAGTCCGTGTTTCACGTTTATATGGATTGTGAGAGGTTGCAGCCCCTCTTTCACTACTTGAAGGGGCTGCTCCTCGATTTTTGGTTGCACTTCAGTCCCACGCTCTTGATCTACGGTCACCCGGTGCGGAGGGGAGCGGACAGGTTGGAGGACCTCCTTGTGGGCCTGCTCCTGGGCCTGGCTAAAAGAGCCATCAATTGGTCCAGGCAGCGGGCGGTCGAGGGGGTCGTCCAGCCGGATTGCCTGCATCTCTTCCGCGGCCATGTTCGCGCCCGGGTGGCCCTGGAGATGGAGCACGCGGTGTCCGCCGGTGCGCTTGAGTATTTCCGTGACCGGTGGGCGCCGCGGGGACGGGAGTGCATCATCAACACGGAAAACCAAATTTTAATTTGATTTGTTAAGCTTTAGTTGAACTTTTGTTTATTTACAGTCGAATTGGTTTTTTTGGGTCCAAATAAAAGAGTACCCTCTGTTCAAGTAAATACCTGTTTTATTGTTCTCCTGCAGTCCGTGTATTATTTATACTCGGACATTACACCCACAGGTCAATGGCTGGCGCGCAAGGTAAGTGCAGGTTGGAGGCTTGCACCCGCGGGAAGCCCCCGACCCGAATTTCTGGGCCATTAAGAGAAAAGACCCAACTGAAGGGAAGAGGCCCAATTTCCATTTATAGACAGGCACTTACTCAATAGGAGTGTTGTTCAGGTGTTCCATTCACATTACGCAGACCTCCCCTCATTTGCATGAGATTAAGGCCTCGAAATTGGGTATAGCCCCGCTTGGGGCGTTAGAATTGGTGGAGCGCAAATTTTATAGCCAGACGCAACTTCTCAACACCTCGTGCGATATTGGGTTGCAGCACCCCAAAGGTGATTGAGGCGCCAGTTCAGGCATTACACGGGGCACCTAAGGCGCTAACATGCCGGCGCAACCGAATATCGGGGCGTCCAGCCGCAGCGCAGGTGCTCTCAATTACCCATGACCACGAGACTTCCAAGCGCCGGCCAGCTCTTAACGGGGTGGGTCAGGCAGCTCCAGCATCCACAGTCTGCGCCTTGTAGGCCTGCAAATCGGCGCAGGCCCTTCTCTGGCGCAAAAAACTTGGAGCATATGGAGAGGGTGAGGCAGAGAGCAGAGCGCTTCACCAATGAGTCTCTGGAGGAATTGGTGGCCGCAGTGGAGCGCCGGCGAGATGTCCTCTACCCCGACAATGGCAGGAGGTCTAATCATAAGGACTACCGATGAGCTTGGAGGGATGTTTCTCAGAGGGTCAAATCCAGCAGCATGGCGACCAGGAGCCCTGTGCAGTGCAGGAAGAAATTCAACGACTTCACTCAGGACGTGAGGGTGAGTGGAGTTAATGTAAACTTATGCATCTCTCCATTAGCACCTGACTTTATGGCTACAGGGTGCGCTATGCCCCACTGGCCATCTGTCAGCAAGCACCCATGGCCCTTTCTGGTCACACACATGCACATTTGACTCAGGGCATCATGTAAGGGCTGTTCCACCATGGGGGGCATGAGATGATAATCCAGGGCATCATGTAAGGGCTGTTCCACCATGGGGGGCATGAGATCATAATTCAGGGCATCATGTAAGGGCTGTTCCACCATGGGGGGCATGAGATGATAACCCAGGGCATCATGTAAGGGCTGTTCCACCATGGGGGGCATGAGGTGATAATTCAGGGCATCATGTAACATCACTTCCCGTCCTTTGCCCTGCAGGCCAAGCTGGCGAGAAACCGCAAGGGGCAGCTTCGCACTGGAGGAGGCCGTCCTCAACTGGAGCCTCTGACAGATCTCGAGGAGAGAGTCCACCAGATTGTGGGAGGACGCCTGAGTGGTCCTGTCACCATTGCAGCTGCCGACCCCATTGTCCACAGCGATGGTAAGGTTCTCTACCATTACAGCTGTCACCTTCCAGTTGTTTCCCCCGCCAGCATGCTTTCTCAATGTGGAGCCATGTCATAGCATTGCCGCACTATTGCATCCCTTGCTGCCAAACTGTCCTTCTGCTAAAGCCACTCTTCAACCTCCCTGCTTTCAGATGCTGCATCACCAGCTCAGGAGCCGGCCCCTCAAGCTGCCAGTGCCAGTGCCTCCGGAGGCGACGACCAGGAGGAAGCCGGACCATCCATGCCAGCCTCAGGGGAGCCACCGCATCTGGAGACTGGGGATAGTAGTTCCCTTGAGGGGGGGGGGGGGCGCGGCTCTGATGAGGAGCCAGTTGCAGGAACCAGTGGCCTGCAGCAACGCACGGGGGGTAGGGATGCTCGGGGGCCGTCTCCCTGGAGGGCGAGGCAGGCCACATTGACTGCTGCACAGAGTGCAGAAGAGGTGCGTAGCCTTGCCGAAATGAGCGCCCAGGCTCGGCTCAGGCACACTGAGCTTATGGCTGCAGTGGGGAGGATGCCTGAGTCGATCGACACACTGGCAAAGAGTGTGCTGGACTTTGGGGCAGCAATGGAAAGGACTGTCCAGGGCTTCGGCCCAGCAATGGAAAGGTCTGTCCAGGGCTTCGGCCCAGCAATGGAAAGGTCTGTCCAGGGCTTGTCCGAGGCAGTGGAAAGGTCTGTCCAGGGCTTGTCCGAGGCAGTGGAAAGGTCTGTCCAGGGCTTGTCCGAGGCAGTGGAAAGGAGTGTTCCAGCCTTGTCCGAAGCAGGGGAAAGGACTGTCCTTGGCTTTTCCCAAGCATTGGCACCTGCCACGCAGGTCCTCATTGCTGCCACGCAAATTGAGGCCACGCGAACACTCTCTGCTGCCACCCTAGCTGCATCAGGCAGGATCACCCCAGGCCCTTGCAGCACCACAGCAGGCCATGGCTCTGTGGAGCAGTTGATTGTGGCGTATGATCCTGTGCGGCCCTGTCAGAGTGCTAGTGTTTCGGCCGACCACGGTGCAGATGTCCTCTCTCTGCATGTGAGCAGTCCTGATGCCACCGCTGGCACGTCAGCGGAGCAGCTGCCACCACCTGCGCGGCAGACTGCTAGCAGACATGCCCAGTTGGAGCAGCCTGCTTGCGGGACCTCCAAGCCCAGAGGTCGTCCAGGCCGTCCCTCAGGGGCTTCAGCGCTTCCAGACACTCGGCAGGCGTCCCCCAGCCTTGACGCAGCCACTGGGGTCCAATTACGGAGGAGCTGCAGGGAGGGAAGGGGCCGACCTCGTAAGAGGAGTCGGTCTCCGTCAAGGGATCACCAGTAGAGGGAGGTGCTAAGACATCTCTTTTTCCGGATTTAAGGCCGTCCACACCTGCTGTGTTTGTTTGTTATGGTTTGGTTAGTTTCGCTGGGTTGCCAGACAGTTATCTGTTAGTTTGTTAGTTATGATTTATGTTACCATTACGTTGTCATGCTGGAAGGAAGCACTTGTTTGAAAATAAAGAAAACTTTTTATTTACAATCGAGCTGTACACTATTTACAATCATCGAGGCCTTCATAGGCTTACAGCAAACCGGAGGGCGCTGTTTGAATCACAGCCACCATTCCGTCCGAGGGGCCTAGAACCGAGTCCTTATGAGCCCCTGACTGTTGTGTATGTAATATGTGTGCTACTTTGAACCTATGGACAGGACTGCACTACTTGTTGGGCGTAGTGATACGCAGTACCACTCCTGGCCATAGGGGTATAAATAGTACTGTGGGTACTGATCCCCCTCAGTTCCCGCCTGTGGGCATGAAGTAAAGACCTATGTATAGTCCCTACCTCCAACCAGTAAAGACCTGTTTGAGTTATACGTTTAAGTCTTTGTGTTAATTGTTCAATACAATACACATACTTAACACTGGCGATGAGTCGGTTCGAACCCTGCGGCAGTTATTCCACAGCGGCTTCGTCCAAAGACAGGACGTTGAAGAGAGGTTCCAATCCTCAACACCCCACTGAAAACTGAAGGGCAGCAGAAATCCTGACAGCTTCCAGCGACTGGAAGCGACAGGCATTAGGACCCTGAAGCCTCCATAACCTCGTGGGTAAGCCAGAGCCCGGGAGGGCGTGAGCGGGTAAGCCAGAGCCCGGGAGGGAGCGAGCAAGAGCCGCCGAGCGGGTGAGCCAGAGGCCGGGAGCCGCTTCAAGCGGGAGGCGCTTAGCGGGCCAGCGATCGCACCGGTGATAAGGGCTGAGAACCGTTTCGGGCGGGCGGCGCACCAGCGATCGCACAGGAGATAAGAGCCGCAGTCGGGCGGAAAGTCAGCGATGAGAAGCGCGGGAAAACCGCCATTGAAGTGGGCGGGGAGAGCGAGAAGCGCGGGAAAGCCGCCATTTTTCGCGGGAAAACCGCTGGGGAAGAAGGCAGAAGCGGGAAAACCGCCATTTTGTGGGCGGAGGACGACGGCAAGAGCGGGAAGCCGCCATCTTGGATAACAGTTAAAAAAAAAATCTGAGAAATTGCAAATCTGATAAAGTACTACAATGCCTAAACACGGGAATATTAGCAACTTTGATAGTGACATCGAAGATTGGGCCATATATGTTGAACGAGTTAAAAATTATTGTAAGGCCAATAAAATTCGTGAGGCTGATAAAGCACTAACATTATTAAATTTAATGGGTGCGAAGACATACGGGCAATTGAAACACCTGTTATCACCAGATGAACCGGCGGATAAGACGTTCGATGAGATTGTTACTGTCCTGAAAGATCATCTAAACCCCACGCCGCTGATGCTAGCGGAACGATTTAAATTTTATGACAGAAGGCAGCTACAGCATGAAAGCAATGCTGATTATTTGCTGGAATTGCGTAAATTAGCGAAATATTGCCAGTTTGGAACGGGACTGACAGAGGCACTTCGAGACAAATTTGTGTGTGGTTTATTTAAACAGGATACACAAAAGCGACTGCTCAAGGAGAATGAGCTGACGCTTGAGAAGGCGGTCACTATGGCAGCAGCACACGAAGCCGCTGCGAGAGGCACGGCAGTAATGCAGCTACGGTCACCGGAGCTCAGTGCACACAAATTGGGTGTGAGTTCTGGCAAATGTTATCGTTGTGGAAAGACAACGCATGATCAGAACCAGTGTTGGTTTAAAAACCAAGAATGTAGAACTTGTGGTAGGCTTGGACATATAGCTAGAGTATGCAGGTCAGGGAAGAAGACCAGCAACAAGAAGTCACCGCAAGGAAAATACGCAAAGGTACACAAGGTGACCGAACAGGAGTCCGATTCAGACGCTAGCAGTAATGAACTGGCTAGCTTAAGCTGTAATGAACTGGCTAGCTTAAGAGTACTCAACGCTGGTAAGGGTGCAGACCTCCAGACAATTTGGGTCACTCTTCAGATAGAAGGAGTCCAAGTAAAACTGGAATTGGACACTGGATCGGCATTGACGGTCATAAATAAGAAAGATTACGGAAAGTTATTCCAACATATTCCCCTACAGGATACGGGGATTATATTGAAAACATACACGGGGCAAAGAGTGTACCCCATCGGGAAAATAGAGGTTGCAGTGGTCCACAAGGGCGAAGACAGTCAAATAATGGACTTATATGTGATATCTGAAGGAGGTCCTCCACTACTAGGATGGGAGTGGATTAGGAAAATGAATATGGACTGGCATTTCCTACAAACAATAACGAGTGAGAACTCGGTGAAGATAGTCGGCCCAGACTCTGGAACGGATGATGGTAAGCCCAACTCAGGTGCAAAAGACAAAGTTTCAGCACAGAATTCCACTGAGCAACAACAACATAGTTTAACTGTGGATTCTGAGTCTGGCAAGTCTACTGATGTGCCCATTTCTGAGGGACACCGGGCTCGAACTCAACTCCATTTCAAACTACAACAACAATTAGAACAAATGCTTCGCCGTTTTGAGCAAGAGTTGAATGCAACGAAAGAGTTCTTTGATATAGAGTTGGAGAATCTGGAAAGACAACAGAAGCAGCTGATGGAGAAAATGGAGCAGGAGCACACAAAACATCTGATGTCAGAGGAGTTAACGGTCAGCCAACTCCTGCATATGCTGAAGGACAGGACTCTGAAATGGGAAAAACTTGAACATGAACTTCAATATTCAAACGAAAGGGGTTCGGAGCTCTCAAAGGTTATTGGAAGAGCTGAGGTGGCAACACAGACTGAGATGACTGCAACAGAGCAGCCCTTGGATGCCAAAAGTACGCTGACTCACGTCAACGTAGAACAACAGACCGCTGAAACAGCTGCTCCGGTAGAGGGATTGCATAGTCCGATCAATCAATCTCCAAAGGAAGTTGAAGTATTAAAATCACAAATGAGGTCACTAGTAAACGACTTGCTGAAAGCCCAGAAAAAGCTGGATGCAGAGGTACACATGAAGAAGTCTCTTCAGGAAAGATGTCTGGATTTGGAACAAGAGCTGGCTAACGTCCAGCTGGGTATGGAGGAAATAGACGACCCTCTCACTGGTCTAGCTAAGGACGACACCGAATATTACGATGTCCTGTCCTGCCCAGCTTGTAACTTCGACTCCCAAAGTGCAGAAATCATGGAGGAGCACCAAAAGTCTACGGAACATCGGGAGAAGCTGGCTCTACGACGGAAACAGGAGGAAGAGAAGGAGGAACTGCGCATGCAGCTGGCAGCTGTGGCAGCTGACAATGGAGCCCAGAGAGTCTCCAAGAAGCAGAAAAGGAAAAGTAAAAACAGAAGATGACCCATCTGAACCATTATCACCTCTACCAGATCACACACGTGGTCCCTCCGAATGGAGCCAATTCAGTTCGGAAGTTCAAACTGTTAAATCCATGGAAGGACTATTGAATGAGTCACTCCAGCAACGTGAACCGACTACACCACAGAGATTGAATCTGTGAACTGTTTTCCGCAGAGACTGAATCTGTGATCTGTTTTGACATGAAGTTATCTATGTATCTATGTTATTCTGTTATGTAAACCTGAAGTTATATATGTATATATGTTATTACGTTATGTTAAATGGGGAGATGACTGTAAAGCTAGGAAGGGAGGAATGTTGTGTATGTAATATGTGTGCTACTTTGAACCTATGGACAGGACTGCACTACTTGTTGGGCGTAGTGATACGCAGTACCACTCCTGGCCATAGGGGTATAAATAGTACTGTGGGTACTGATCCCCCTCAGTTCCCGCCTGTGGGCATGAAGTAAAGACCTATGTATAGTCCCTACCTCCAACCAGTAAAGACCTGTTTGAGTTATACGTTTAAGTCTTTGTGTTAATTGTTCAATACAATACACATACTTAACACTGACGAACGGCCCTTCCAGTTTCTGGAGCCCTCCCATCTTCCTCCTCCTCCTCCTCCTCCTGATCCTCCTCGCCTGCATGCTCCTCCTCCTCCTCCTCGTCCGCCTACTCTGCTGGACCTTGAGGGTCGGCTGGCATTGGCTGGGTGCGTCGAATGGCCAGGTTGTGGAGCATGCAGCAGACAACAACGATGCGCGCCACATGCTCCGGCGAGTACTGTAGGGTGCCCCCCGAATGGTCCAGACAACGGAAACGCTGCTTCAGCACACCAATTGTGTACTCCACAATGTTCCTGGTGGCCTGATGGCTGTTGTTGTAATGCTTTTCTGCTGGGCAAACGGAGCGGGGTCATGAGCCATGGGCAGAGAGGATAGCCCTTGTCGCCCAGAAGCCAGCCTCGTGGGTGAGCCGGGGCCTCAAAAAGGTCAGCCACTGAGGTCTGCCACAGGATGAACGCGTCATGGCTGCTGCCAGGGAATTGTGCGTTCACCGCCATGATCATCTGCCGGTGATCACAGATCAGCTGCACATTAAGGGAGTGGAAGCCCTTTCGGTTACGGAACTCCTCCGGATTTTGTAATGGCGCCCGCAAAGCCACGTGTGTGCAATCAATGGCCCCCTGTACCATGGGGAAGTCCGCAATAGCCGCGAAGCCCTGTGCGCGCTCCCCCTGCTTCTCCAGGGTCACAGGGAAGGTGATTAATTCGCGCCTCCTTTTGTAGAGGGCAGCTGTCACTTGCCGGGTGCAGCAATGCACCGCAAATTGAGAGATATTTGATATGTCCCCAGCTGCTGCCTGAAACGATCCGCTGGCATAAAAGTTGAGCGCAACAGTGACTTTCACAGCCACCGACAGAGAGGTCCTGCACCGTATCCGCGGCTGCAGATCCCCAGCAAGCAGGTGGCACAGCTCAGTGACAACATCCTTATCAAATCTGAGCCTTCACAGACACTGCTCCTCCGACATGGTAAGATAGGAGACCTGCTGCCTGAAAACCCTGGCAGTGTATGGTCGGATTTGGCGACGTCCATTGGCCCTCCTCCTTCTGGCCAATCCCGGCCCTCTCTCCCTTCGTCTCTGTGCCCTTGCCAGTTGTTCAGCTAGGATGACGTTCCCCTCCAAAGCAGCTCCCATTATTCTGGCCGAAGAGTAAGACGCAGTCAGCTTTCTGGATCCAACTGTTCTGGACAGGGCTGAAGGTCCCAAGGCTCCTCTGGCTCAATAAGAACAAGTCTGTGTAACTGAAGGTCTGCAACTCTCTCCAGCAGCGAGCAGTATGGCCAGGCCAAATGGCTGCCGGTTTTATACTATTGCTGTCCCCTTTAAAGAGCGCTCCCCGAGTCCGAGAAGGACCTGGTAACGTTCCATCCAACTGTCACTAATAGCGCCAGGCAGAACGGAGGGGGGCGCCACTGAATTTCCGGTACGGGGTGCCAAAAAGGCGTTGCACAATGAAATGACATCATTATCTGGCTGCGCCCACGAGCGGGCGCGAAGACTTAGCACCAGCACTAACAGGCTACTCAATATGGCAGGATGCGCACGTCCGAAAATTGGGTAACGCCCCAAATCTCGGGCTCTTTAGCTGCTAATCGCTGGCGCAACCAACCGAATTTCTAGGCCTAAGACTTTAATGAGTCTTGAGTATGACTGGTGCACAGGCTCCAAGCACCTGCAATGTTTAGGGCTCACATTATCTCGGCTGTACACACCGGGTGCTGGTTGTGTGGGGAGCCAGAAGCTGAAGTGCAGCACTATGGATGCCGAAGATCACATTATTGGCCGCGGATAATACAAACAACTTGCTATAGATGTCCTCACAGGCCATATCTCCTTTGACATGGAAGAACATTAGCATTAACATACCTGAAAAATAGGGATATTAACATTGCAAAAACCAAAAGCTGAAAAGTACTCAAATTATTACACTTCAGATTTGAGGGCCATTTTCCTGATCCTTACCCCCAGGAAATGCCCAGTTCACTGGGTGCAAAAGTCAGGAAAAAGGAACTGGGACCTGGTTCATTGAGATTCTACCTCTTTGACATTGCCCAGGGTTTAATAGGGGTTTTCTGAGGGAGCGAGGAGCTTGGCCTGCACCTCCGGTTGTTCAGAGGAAGTGGGTGGCATTTCTAGGGGGCAGTTTCTAGCCTCCTGCCTTATTTTCTGCTGCCAGGCAGCCCAACACAAAGGTGCCCAAAAAAGAAAGTGGGTGGCTTTCTCCAGAACCTATGTCAACCAGAGGGTCCATGATGGTCCTAGGGCAGGCTGAAAATCCCAAGGTACTATAAAACCTTAGAAGTTTACAGCACAGAGAAGGCCATTAAACCTCTCATATCTGTGGCAATTATTTGCTCGAACAATCCAAAACTAATCCCACTAGCCCACACTCTCTCCATAGCCCAGTATCATCCCCTGCTTTAAATATTTATCCAATTTTCCCTTAAAAGATGCTATTATCTCTGCCTCAGCCACTCCCTGTGGCAAAGTATTCCATGCTCCAACAACCCTCTGTGTAAATACATTTCTCCTAACCTCTCTCCTTACTCTCTTAGTAATCATTTTAAATTGATAACCCCTTGTCACTCACTTTTTAATCAGAAGAAATAGGCCTAGAAATTGAGTTTTGGCTTAGCCAGGGCTTTAGCGCCGGAAGTTAGTGCCGGCGCTAAGTCCCCCTGCGCGCGCCAAAAATTCAGCAGGGCCGCGCCCAAACGGCTGCCGGCGCTACTGAAGGGTCTTTGCGGCGGTAAATCGGCGCTAACTGCCGTTTCGCGCCGCAATTCCGGCGCTGCGGCACCCGATGCGGTGCGGCAGGCTCGGGAAGTGCAGGCCTCCTCCTTCCCTTAAGGAGGAGCTGCCTGCACCCGATCGCGGCCCGCGAAAATCTTTTAAAAAATGAGCCCGGCACCTCGGACAAGTGCCGGGCTTGCTTCTGTTCCGGGGGGGGGGGGGGAAGTCCGGGGAGGGAGCTGCGGCCAGGCGGCCGGCGGGAAAGCGGCCGGCCGCCGTGGGGCCTTTAATGCGCCGGCGCAAAGACTCGTAAGACTCTGTTGCCAGAGTCTTAGTTGCGGCTGTCACGGGCGAGGCGGCCGCAACTGAATTTCGGCGCTGGGGCCCGTCGGCATGGCAACCGGGACGCTGCGCACACCGATGACGTCATCGGTGCCGGCGCAGCGCTACCGGTCTACCATGGCGTAAGGGCCCCAGGCAATTTCGGCGCCGGCGCCAAATGCAGCGCTAGGCCCTCTAGCGCCGCAAAATCGGCGCTAAGGGCACTCAATTTCTAGGCCATAGTCTTTCCCTATTCACTCCCTCAAAACACTGAATAATTTTTTGATTCCAGGGATATTATTGGTTCCCTGTTGGCACATTCATCAGTATAACTGGAAAGAGTCCTGTACCTATTACTTTCTACAAAACTTCAGTTCAGAAAAGGAATGAATCGGCTTGATTGAGTTCTTCGATGAAATAACGGAGTGCGGTGATTAAGGTAGTGCAGTTGATGTTGTGTATATGAACTTTCAAAAGGTATTTGATAAAGTGCTGCTTAATATACTTGTTAGCAAAATTGAAGCCCATGGGACAAAAGGGGCAAGGGAAGTGTGGATACAAATTTGGCTAAGCGACAGAAAGCAGAGAGTAGTGGTGAACGGCTGTTTATCAGACTGGAGGGAAGTATGCAGTGGTGTTCCTCAGATGTTGATATTAGGACTCCTGCTCTTTTTGATATATACAGTATTAGTGATGTGGATTTGGGTATAGAAGGCAACATTTCAAAGTTTGCAGATGACACAAAACTCAGACTGGTGAAATGCGTAGACATATGGCAGATGAAATTTAATGCAGAGAAATGTGAAGTGATGCCTTTTGGAAGGAAGGATGAGGAGACATAATATGAACTAAATGGTACAATTTTAAAGGGGGTGCAGGAGCAGAGTGACCTGGGGGTTCACATACATAAATATTTGAAGGTGGCAGGACAAGTTGAGAGGCTGTTAAACAAGTATATGGCTTGGCTTTATAAATAGAGGCATAGGGCTGGATTTTCATTGAGGAGTCGGGTAGGAGGCGGGACTACAACTTTTGGGGTTGTAGTCCCGCCTCCATCGAGTTCTAGCCAACCCACTCGATTTTGACTTGATTGACCTTGTTGAGCCCGCCCAGCGGGCTCAGCAGGTCAATTAAGGGTCACCCGGCAACAGGTGACGTCACAGATTGACATTTACTTCTGTCCAGACCTTTTGACAGAAGTAATATCAGTGTTTCACAGCTGTTTGAAGCTGTCAAACACTGACAATCTGTATTCTAAATTAATTTCTTCCTCTCAGGGTGATTTAGAGATCTCCCCGGAACAGAAAGATAAATGCTTCAATTTTTGACAGCTCGCAGCCATTCTGCTTTCTGTGCAAGTGAGATGAGGGACTCCCGAGACCTGAAGGAAGGAAGGCTGTAAAGGTAAGTAAAGGTATGTAAAACTTCTTTAAACACTTTACACACACCAAACACACTTACCTCTGCACTCATGCACCCATCACTCACCTGAACAA
Source organism: Somniosus microcephalus (assembly GCF_052327205.1). NCBI lineage: Eukaryota > Metazoa > Chordata > Chondrichthyes > Squaliformes > Somniosidae > Somniosus > Somniosus microcephalus. The sequence continues at coordinate 251,500,386 of NC_140991.1, forward strand.
CGGACATCTCGACCCCTCCAAGCCCTTCATCCTGACGGTCCACCTCCTCTAACTTGGCGTGGTTTGGAGCCGTCAGGAATCCCACACTTCAACATTAAAAATAGGGATTAGGCTAAAAACTGCCTGTTAACTACCTGTTAACAGGCAATTAATTGGCACTAATCGCCTTCCCGCCTCGGGGAGGCGGGTCCCAGTGTGGGGTGGGTACCCGCCTCCTTTGAAACTGGCATGGAGGTGGGTTGGGGGCTGGATGGGTTCGTGCCCCCCGATTTTGGGATTTTAACCCCCCACATGCCTCCAATCCCGTCTCCATGGCCCAATGAAAATCCTGCCCATAGAGTACAAAAGCAAAGAAGCTATGCTAAACCTTTATAAGTCACTGGTTAGGCCTCAGCTGGAGTATGTGTCCAATTCTGGGCAATACACTATAGGGAGGATGTGTAGGCCTTGGAGAGGGAGCAGAGGAGATTTACTAGAATGGTACCAGGGATGAAGGACTTCAGTTATGTGGAGAGATTTGTGAAGCTGGGACTGTTATCTTTAGAGCAGAGAAGGTTATGAGGAGATTTAATAGGGGTGTTAAAAATTGTGAAGGTTTTTGATAGAGTAGATAGGGAGAAACTATTTCCACTGGCAGGAGGGTTGATAATCAGAGGACACAGATTTAAGATCATTGGCAAAAGAACTAAGATGGAGATGAGTAGAATTTTTTTTAAGTAGCGAGTTTGTATGATCTGGAATGCACTGCCTGAAGGGTGGTGGAAGCAGGTTCAGTAGTAACTTGCAAAAGGGAATTGAATATGTACTTGAAAATGAAAAATTTGCAGAGCTATGGGGAAAGAGCTGAGTGGGATGAATTGGATAGCTCTTTCAAAGAGGTTGCACAGGCACGACGGGCTAAATGGCCTCCTTCTGTATCTGTAAGATCCTATGATTCTCGGTTGAGCCAAAAGTTCGATCATAGGTTGTAGAGCACAGATAAATCAGAGGAACCTCATCCTATCCAGAATGTACTGCAGGTCCCCCTCCTCCCCTAATGGTGAAAATCATGCATTGCTGCTACATTTGCCCAAGGTAGAGCAGCATCTTCGTCTGGAACACTTAGCAGATTTAATTTGTGAAACATTGACAATCAAAATCTGAGTGTAATTATGTTACAGTTTTTCTTTGAAATACTAAAGTTAAAAAAATGGATACCCATAGTTCTCCAGCCTAAAATGGACCAAAGTGTGTCTAATTGGAAACCTAGTGCAATTTTTAAAATTAGTGGTGCTGTTCAGAGTGGCAGTTGTGGGTAGCGTTTAAAAGACAAAAATCCAATCAAACCAAATGAGGAACAAGCAATTCTGATGAGTCTGCTAACTTTGATGTTGGATAGATTCATTCAGCTGATTGTTGTGGAGCAGGGTTAATTCATTTGATATTGATCTCCAGAGAAAAGAAAGATCAGAAGAAACATGGGTGGCTGGCCTTAATCAGCTAATCCCCATGATTTCGAACAGCTGCCACAGTGGTTTTTACAGGCGAACAGATCAGTTTACAAATCCATTCAGATTGGTTCAAAGGAGAGATGAATAATTAGCAATGATTTCTGGTACAATAAGATTGGAAGATCTGTGACCACATGACCAGCCAGAGTCAGATCAAAAATCTGACTGCTTGACTTATTATACGAATTGCATTTTGCTTGTTAGAAGACCAGACAAAATAATTAAACCTTTCCTGCTAGTAATTAAAGAGAGAGATAAGTGAGGGTCTTGGGTAGCAGTGGTATTGGATCTGAAGACGCAGTGGCACGATTGCTAACAAAACAGCGCAACTATTAAACGTTCATACTCCTTTCCATTTTTTTTGAGAAGCTCATCCCTGGTAATTCATACATGATTCTTAGATATTCAACTTGTATGCCCTTTGAGGAATAAATATTTAATTTCATTCCACTTTAAAAAATAGAATTTGTATTCATTAATTTCACACACACAAAGCGAGCAGATCACTCAACTGATCACACAAAGATCTGATCATGAAATGATGGGAAGATTTGTATAGGTGATGAAAAGGTTAAAGTAAGCAGTGAAACCTCAAACAGAGTTAATTACCAGTAATGTAGAATTGTGCTAAATTGTGTGATATTAGAAGGGTTGGGCTGTGCTTCACCGCTTCACCTGTTCATTTCAGCCCTTGTTTTAAGTGGAGGAGTTTTGCTGTAAACTACATCTTACATCTGTGATCTTCATCATGTTTGACATCTGTCATCAGTGTGTTCTCTAAAGCCGCTGAATAAGCCTGAAGCAAATTGAGCATTCGCAGCTCAGTCCAGGATGAAAGCAGCCGGTGAGGCCTGGCTGTAGTTTTTGGTCTCTTGCCATCAGGGACAGCCTTGTGCCTTGACTTCTGTCTCTGTAATTGAAGAACTATTGGGAGAGATTTTAGACTGAACTCAGCTAGCTGCAGCCATTTGTAAGCTGTACAAAACAAGAGCTTATTGTCAATAGCACAGAATGTATGGTGAAGATGGGGATGGGTATAATCTAACTTATGGATATTTAGTACAATTTACAATTTATTATTGAGTATGAGTGATATCTAATCATGTCCCAGTGAAGAAGCTAAGTTCTGACTAGGAGTTGTTCAGCGGTCTCGGGATTTTTGACGGTGACAGTGGAAGCTTATTCATGAAATAACGTGCACAAATCTGGCACCTTTATTCTACTCTGTGTCACTAGATACTTGATTCTCATTCATGGAGCTTTGGTAGAACTATATTAAAATGTGATATCTCATAGGTGGTGCAGTAGTTCTGAATGAGACAGTTTGCACCATGGAGTTTGGATAAAGGAAGGCTCAAGGTTTAAAATTAGAGCTAGGCCATTCAGCTTGATGTCAGGAAGCATAAGAACATAAGAGGTAGGAGCAGGAGTAGGCCATACGGCCCCTCGGGCCTGCTCTGCCATTCAATAGGATCATGGCTGATCCGAACCTAGACTCACATCCACTTCCCTGCCCGCTCCCCGTAACCCCTAATTCCCTTATCAGCTAGGAAACTGTCTATCTCCATTTTAAATTTATTTAATGTTGCAGCTTCCACAGCTCTCTGAGGTAGCAAATTCCATAGATTTACTACCCTCTGAGTGAAGAAGTTTCTCCTCGTCTCAGTTTTGAAAGGGCAGCCCCTTATTCTAAGATTATGCCCCCTAGTTCTAGTCTCACCCATCAGTGGAAACATCCTCCCCGCATCCACCCGATTAAGCCTCCTCACAATCTTATATGTTTCGATAAGATCGCCTCTCATTCTTCTGAATTCCAATGAGTAGAAGCCCAACCTACTCAACCTTTCTTCGTAAGTCAACCCCCTCATCTCCGGAATCAACCAAGTGAACCTTCTCTGAACTGCCTCGAGAGCAAGTATATCTTTTCTTAAATATGGAAACCAAAACTGTATGCAGTATTCCAGGTGTGGCCTCACCAGTACCCTGTATAACTGAAGCAAGACTTCCCTGCTTTTATACTCCACCCCCCTTGCAATAAAAGCCAAGATTCCATTGGCCTTCCTGATCACCTGCTGTACCTGCATACTAACCTTCTGTGTTTCATGCACCAGGACCCCCAGATCCCTTTGTACTGTAGCACTTTGCAGTTTCTCTCCATTTAGATAATAACTTGCTTTTTGATTTTTTCTGCCAAAGTGCATAACCTCACACTTTCCAACATTTTATATAGTACTTCACATAAAGGATAGTGGAAATCTGGAACTCTTTCCTCCAAAACGCTGTTGAGGCTGGGGGTCAATTGAAAATTTCAAAACTGGGATGATAGGTTTTTGTTTGGCAAGAGTATTAAGGGATACAGAGCAAGGATGGGTAGAATTAAGATACAGATCAGCCATGATCTAACTGAATGGCGGAACAGGCTCGAGGGGCTGAATAGCCTACTCCTGTTGCTATGTTCCTATGTAAGTCCCGCTCTACTTGGATCCTGATCTGAGCCAGGCCAATCAAGTAGGAAATAAGTGGAAGCAGAGGCGGGAGGTAAAATTGGTGAGAGCCGTACCTTGGCAGCCACTGCTGCTTCCCAGTGGATGGCTACAGAGGCATAATTGGCACCTGGGAGAAGTCCATGGCCCTGATCTTGACTGGGGAAGGTTTTGTGAGCGGGGGGGTGGGGGGGGGGGGTGGGGCGCGGAGGAGTTTTGTTCACCCACACACTGTGGAGATTTAACTCCACAGCTGCATCTTACTTTCGAGCATGTTCCCTGTCTGGAAGACAGCCTGATTGACAGACTTGGGTCCCTGTCGGCGGGGAATGCGGAGGAGACCACAGGCCAGGAGCAGGTAGGGAGCCTGCAGCTCAATTAGTGGTAGTGTGGGTGAGGGGTCCAGATCTTGAAGCGGGGGATGTCACTGATTCCCGGGGGTGGGGAGGGGGGGTGCGGGGACTGATCCCTGGCCGGGGGGTCGGGGGGGGGAGGCGGGGGGTGAAGATGTTCGCTGATCTGGAAGGGGACCCGATCTCCAATCCCAGAGTGAGGTCTGATCTCCAGTCTCTGGAGGTCTGATCAAGGGGAAGGGGGTGGGGGTGGTTCTATGGATCGGGGAGGGTTCTGATGGAGGGCAGGAAAGCAGGCAAGTTTGGTGGGCTGGGAGGAAACACTCCTGTCCTTCTTGGCCCAGAAGCAGTGCTGTAAAGGCACTTACCTTTTCCATGAAGCTGTCCTCACCTCCCTTTAACTGCCAGGTTTCCCAAGGCCTGGGAAACCCAGCCGGTGATGGTTAAACCTGGAAGATAGGTTAAATATGAGGCGCACAGCCTCTTGATAATATTTTAATGACAAACTCACCTCCTGGGAGCGGATTGGTTGCCCGCCCTCAGCTCCCCCACCCTGTCCCACCTCCATTAAAACTGGAAGTGGACAGGTTGGGGTCGGGTTTGAGATTTAAAAATTGTTAACTCCCCACCAAACCCCAACCCACCCATTTCTGTGGTTAAAATTAACACCCCCACCCCCCCCTACCCCCCCACATTCCTGTCCTCTCGGCTGAAGAGGTGGCTGGTTAGATAGATGGCGAAGGAGGGGGGAAAATGACAGAAAAGAGGAAGAAATATTCCCAAAAAAGTCCCTCATGAAAGGAAAATTAAAAATTGATCAATGAAATAGAATGTCACATTTATTTCAGTACTCTGTAACTAATGACCCTATTCCTGAATCAGCACAAGCAAAGTATTACTTTTCTGAGCATCAAGACCTTTCTGAAATGGCAATTAGAGTCCAGAAAAATTAATCTTATCTTCATCAATTTTATTTCCAAAGTGCTTCTGTATCATGTACCAGCCGAATAAATAATATTCATTTATTATATTAATATACTAAATATAAATAATTTATAATATTTATTTCTTAATAAATAATAAATTATCGTGGCATGGTCAGGGTGGCTTGGAGAACCCACTCTCCCACAGACTGGATAGAGGGGAGACCCAGTTATGTTGGCTCTCTGCTGCTTCTGCCAGTTTCTGCTTGCCTTGTAAGGGGAGAATTTCTGTCTGCCCCTTAAAAGGCAAATGGCAGTCTAAGGTGGTGCCAGAGGCAGGGACTCTCTAAGCTGGGAGCTACCCTGCTGGCCCTGGATGGAAACAAGGTGTAGCAGTGGCAGCTGGTACACTGAAAAAGATGAGGTGTACTGGCCTGTACAAGGGCACAGCTCCCCCCCACAGGTAGGTGGCCACCCCAGTTTCCAGGCACACGGAACGCCACGGAAGAAAGTGAACGCCAAAGAAGTGACACCTGCCCTCCCACCAACCCTACAAGAACAATGGTGTTAAAAATAGCAGATTCACACAAATAATATTCAGCTGGTAAATGATATAGAAGCACTAATAACATTACTTGGTGTATCCAGGTTTTTTGTATGAAAAGTAATGATTTATTCCACATCTTCCATTGATTTAGCTGGGAATTTCAATTATTAGATAGGTCTTCATCTCGTATAGCCAGCCCTCTGCAGCAGTAGTGACCAAGCTTTAAGTTATCTGGGAGAACTCAGCAAGAATGGTCTCCCCTGCCTTTTACTGACCACTGAAGCAATATGCCTATGTCTTTGCATCCAAGATATTAACAGGTATAGCTGTGAGTATTTTAAATGAAAATGGGATGGAGGAAGGAACTTTCCCAAAGGATGAGTTCATGGTGCTAATGCAGGATTGATTCGAATAGGGAGTAGGAATAGACCATGCTTGATCTGATGGCCCAGAAATTCAGGTCCCAACGCGTGAGTACGGGTGGAGTACTCACGCGTGGACCTGATGGAAGTGCCGGTTTCTTGCATGCACTACGCATGCGCGGGAAACCGGCATTTCCGATCCTCTGAACCAAGGGGTTCAGAGGTCGAACGCGTGCGCGCAGGAGTCTGCGTGTGCGCGTTGAACTTCCTCGTTTTTTACAGGTTTGCCCGTGCATGAAGGCCTCTACATTTTACACATTAAAAAACCAGACGTAAGGACTTCATTTTAAAAGGTAAGTGGTCAATTAATTAAAATTAGAACATTTTTTCCACAGGTTTATTATTTTTAAATACTTTACAGTAAGGTAAGTGTATTTTTAGCCCCAATTTTTTATAAAATTATTTTTTTCAAAAATTTAAATTATTGTTTAAAATAGTTATTTATAGTTGATTTAAATAGTGTGATGTTTTTTTCAAATTTATTTTAAGGTTAAGTACTGTTTTGGGCGCCCGGAGTTTTCATGAGTTTGACAGTTCACAGAATCACAGAATCTACAGTGCAGATAGAGGCCATTTCGGCCCATCGAGCCTGCACCGACACACATCCCACCCTATCCCCGTAACCCCACGTATTTAATCCCCTAACACTAAGGGTCAATTTATCATAGCCAAATCAACCTAACCTGCACATCTTTGGACTGTGGGAGGAAACCGGAGCACCCGGAGGAAACCCACGCAGACACAGGGAGAATGTGCAAACTCCACACAGACAGTCGCCCGAGGCCAGATTTGAACCCGGGTCCCTGGCGCTGTGAGGCAACAGTGCTAACCACTATGCCACCGTGCCTTTCTGTCAAACTTTCTGTCAAACTCATGAATGGACTTTTCCCTCCTCCGATTGGTTGCCCAGTGCTCATGTGATCCCAGCCGACGCATCGCACTAAGTACGCCGCTGGATCACGCAAGCACAGCGCGCCGGGAGCTGGACCGGGCCACAGACAGGAAATCCACGCAGGCCCAGGCCTCAACTGCCGGCGCGCTAGGTAAGTGTAGGTCAGGGGCTTACACCCGCGGGAAGCCCCCGACATGAATTTCTGGGCCAATATTTATTGTTGTGCTTCAGATGATGGAAAATATAGAGACAGGGCAACACTGAGCACCATACCTTGGGCCAGAAATTCGTGACCAAATGCGTGAGTACGGTCTGGGTACTCACGCATCTGGCCGTTGGAAATGCCGGCGTTCAGCATGCACAGCGCATGCGGGGAACGCCGGCATTTCCAGTCCTCGGAACGAAGGGGTTCATAGGCACAGCACGTGCGACTGCACAGGCAGCGCTTGCGCAGTGAACTTCATCGATTTCATTCATGGATTCAGTGAGGGTAAGTCCTTACAAGTTACACTTGAAAAAAGCATGTGTAAAGTTGTTCCAAGGCTGCGGAGGAAGATATATTTTATCGTGGAGCTTCTGAAAGGCAATAGTTTTGTTTGGGAAAGGGAGGGAAGTTATTTTAAGAAATTTTAAGTAAGTTTTAAAGTTTAAATTTTTTTTTTTAAACGGGTTTTCAGAACGGTAGGTAGAAGGAGCAATTGTGGCTGTGTGAATTGAATGTGAAAATGAGTGTTCTAAAATGAGTAATGTAACATTTCCAGCACTTTTAAGAAAGAAACATTTCATCAGTAATAAGTAATTATGTATGTATGTCCGCATATATTCCTTTACGTATATGTATGTATGTTTTATATTCCTTTACTTATGTGTATGAATGTATGTTTTTAATTATGATTTTTCAATAAGTTACTTTCTCTGAAAGTCATAATTAAATAATACATTCATACACATAAGTAAAGGAATATATACATAACACGCAAAGGAATATATACAGACATACATACTTTCAGAAGCTCCACGATAAGAAATATCTTCCTCCGCAGCCTCTGGAGCAACTGTACCCATGCTTTTTTCATGTGTAAGTTGTAAGGACTTGACCTCACTGAAAGCATGAATGAAAGCGGCGAATTTTACTGCGCACGCGTTCTGCCTCTGAACCCCTTCGTTCAGAGGACAGGAAATGCCGGTTTTCCCCGCATGCGCTGTGCATGCTGAAAACCGGCATTTCCTCCGGCCAGACGCGTAAGTACCCCGACCGTACTCGCGCATTTGGAAGGGAATTACTGGGCCAACATTTTACATGTCAATAAAATGAAACATTTAACAATTGCACGATTTGCCCCCTCGCATCTGCGACTGAGGGTCCAAGGAGGTGCATTGCGCAAGAGGTCATCGTCGTACGTATCCTCACACTGTTCCCTTTCGGGAACTGTATGAAGTGGTGGAAGGATTTATGGCCGTGATTAACGCTCATTCCGTGACCGTAACCATCTTTGAACCAGCCATTAGGGTGGTTAGTCCTATGGCGTGAGGGTTTTACGGGCTCCCACAACCCATCTGAGGGGGGGGGGGGCCACCCACACCCACGGACGCAAGTATCCCGCTGGATGTCCACCCAGAATTTATAGTTGGAGCTCCGACTCCACTTGCCGGGACTGTCTGGAGTGGGGTTTGAAACCCTACTCCTTCTGGCCCAGCGGCGGGGATGCTTACTGCTACGCAAAAGGCCCACTCCGCACAAAAGGTGACACCCATACGTTTCCTGCGCCTTTTCCCTCACCGTGACTGGAGCCCTATGCTGCCACTTGAAAGACCAAGCTATCATCTGCCCTTTTTGCGGCGCCTTTGACTTCTCATTACCAATGATGAGCAGGCGCTGCGCCTCCACCTCCTTGAGGAGATTGCTGAGATCATCATCAGTTCAATTGTGAGTTCTTTTAATGCCGTGAATTGTGCTCATTCCAGCCATTTCACGTTGCTAATCGGATTGGGCCTTTGGCATAGCGGTAGGATCCCCGCCGCTGGGCCAGATCAGGGTAGGGTTTCAAACCCCGCTCCAGGCAGTCCCGGCAAGTGGAGTCGGAGCTCCAGCTCTAAATTCTGGGTTGACATCCCGTGGGATATTTGCGTCCGTGGGTGTGGGTGGCCCCCCCTCCTTGTATAGCTTGTGGGAGCCCGTAAAACCCTCCCGCCATAGGACTAACCGCCCTAATGGCTGGTTCAAAGATGGTTACGGTCACGGAATGAGCGTTAATCATGGCCATAAATCCTTCCACCACTTCATACAGTTCCCCAAAGGGAACAGTGTGAAGACACGTATGACGCCGACATTGCTAAATAAGTAAATGGAATTAAAAAAATTCTTTTAGGGCTTTTAAAAGTCTTTAAATTGCTTTAATTCTGTTTAAAACTACTTCAGATTCTTCAAAATAATGTAAACGTTTTTAAAAGTTTATAAAAGTTACCAAAAGCTTCAAAAAACTTCCAAAAACCTATTTAAACTGCTGCTTTGCATGTAAAAATGCTTAGCAGCTTGGCAGAAACATTGGGGGCGTGTCCTGTTAAACTGAGACCTCAAGGGGCGTGTCTCAGTTGCACAGCGCGCTACAGGCTTCGCGCTGGCTGCACTCCTGGGCGGCGTGACGTCAAACGCTGCCCGGGATTCTTCAGATTCAAAATGGAATTCCAGGCGTCCCTGGAGGTGATCGGCAGGCGCGTCGGGTAAGTGCAAATCGGGACCTTGCACGCGCGGCAAGCCCCGTTCACGAATTTCTGGCCCAATATCTTTAGAACTGACATGACTAAGCACAATAGTTATCAAAATAAATGTACCAGATTACAAGGAAGGTAAATATAAAGTCAAGGTGTTGAAATAATTGGAGAATAACACTGGAGCTAAACACACCAAACATGGCTGGCTTTTAAGGATTTTTGGGGATACTACAAATTCAGTTCAAGCTATGGGGTAAAATGAACAATTTAGCACTCCCAGCACAGAGCTTTGTGCAACGCGAGAATGAACAGGAATTCGGATGCGGAGGTTAGCATACACTATTTGCAGCCCACGTGTTTATTGTCCTATCAATGGAAATGATGCCGGCTACAAATCGCATATGCTTACCTCCACACCCAAATTTCCAACCTATAGCATTTGTTAGTAAGCTCAATTAGTAACAAATTAGAAAAGACTGCAGAACTTGAATACATATGGTTTGTATCCAGCAGCCATTTTAGCACAAAGTATGCAACTGTCAATCATGCAAGTATTTCCAGTCAGTGGAAACATTCAGGGAACTCCCTGTCCTTAATTATAGATGCAAAGATATACCAATATTCATATAGTGCAAATCCATGCACCAATTACCCCTATAAAAACACAGAGGGATGTATTTTAAATGTGGGATTTAAGAATCAACCACAGTGTGGGACTGGAGTCACATGTAGGCCAAGCCAGGTAGGGGTGGAAGGCTCCTTCCCCTGAAGGATATTAATAAACTAGTTGGGTTTTTATGACAATCTGGCCACTTTTATGGTCATTTTTCTGGGCTGACTTTTCACAGGCTCAATCTAAATAGGGAAGTAAAAGTATTATAAACAAACTGTTTAAAAGATTTGATGGCACAGTGAAGGACAGAGTTTGAAAAACCTATAAAAGAAAATAATTACTATTGAAAAGATAATCTACATCAAAGCAAAAAACTGATTTTAAAAACTGCTAAAGATATTGAAGGGATTCTTTAGAAGGAACAGGACCAGGTGGAATTCATCCAAACATAGTCAAGGAAATGAAGGAAGATGTACTCGTTGTTGTGGGTGGAATTTTCTGTAGATTAAGTACACAATTGTTTTTTTTTTATGTTCTTTGTATTGAGAACCTCAATTGAAGAGCCAAGGCCCATGGTCAAGGAAGTAATGATTAAGCAACGAAAAGCTTGAGGTTTAAAAATGTGAAGATTGTAGAAGGAAGGATAGACTGAGGAAGGTAAGAAATTTGATAGTTTTGAGGTCCAGGGAGAGAATGAGTTAGAGGAGGAAGCAGTGAGCGGAGTCTTGAATTCAACACAGTGATGGCGCAGGGAGGAGGAAGGGTGTGTGGAATGGCATATTTGCAGCTGAAGAGCAATGAGAGTGGAAAGTTCAGAGGAGCACGCACTTCTCATCTCCAACCTCTTTCCCTCTGTTGCAACTTTAGTGGTATTGATAAAATCAAGAGACATTAAAAATAAGTTGCAGCAGAGCAAGAGAGTTTGGAAGTGTCTTGTTTTGCCTTCCAAATTAAATTGCATCTGCCGCCTGACTACCCATTCCACTAATCAGTCTATGTCCGCTTGAAGTCTTTCACAGTCCTCCTCACTCAGAAGGAGTCAATATTTCAGGAGCTGAAGAGGACAAAAGAGAAAATTGTTAAGAAAAAACAATGAAAAACTTGCAATTGGAAACTTGGGGCTGATTACAAATCATAGCATATGTTTCTGAACCAACTTAATCAGTCTTTTTGAAGGCCATTAATGTACAACACATCTAGTGTTTCCTTTCCTTCATTAAAGCCTTTTTTATTGACCTCTTAATGTTTCCATGCAAGTACCATTCTGCAATATCATCCAATCACAGAGCCATGTCCAACATTAAGGATTGTTTTGATTAGGATAATAAGCAGTGCAGCACAAGACATGGATAACTGATACATTGTTTCATTAAGGATATAGAGTAAGGATGTAATTGATACAGAAGAAAGTCTCATTAACATTACTGATCCTCTCTGGTAACACTGCAGATTTTGTAGTTAACTTGGACTCAGAATGTGTTGGAGTGGAAAGTTATTCTGAACATAATGGATACTGAGTTACAATCATAACACATACACATGCATAGAATTGTATTCCTCCTTTGTAACAAACATCTTTTATGTTAAGAACTCTACAAAGAATTTAAAGTATATATATTCAAATTAGCATGTAGCACATTGAAACAGGAAATCCCAATTGTGCATGGTGGACTAACTATTGGATAAAAAATTTGTGAGTGAACATTTTCTAAAATAAAAACTTTTCACAAATAAAAGCACTTTTTTGCATCCCAGATGACACAGTGGGGTAGATTTTGATTTGCAATAGTGTAAAATGGCAAATCGACATCCCGTTTTTCACCTCCCCGATTTTTATTTCCATTCACTTCATGCCGATTCGTTACCACCCATTTTACACTATCGCACAAAGTCATGATCTACCCCAGTCAGATTGAAGAGCTGAGCCATATAGGCCAGGAAGCTCCCTGATTTGATTTCCAGTTTGTAGTAAGTCAATTGGTCTTAGTGGGTTAAACAATAGAGGGTGTTACAATTGGCCTCAGTGTCTATAAGCTAAGGAGAAGAGAATTGCTAAGGGTTTTAGAAACATAGGAGGGAATTTTAACCTAAAAAAATGGGTGGGCTGGGGGCATGGGGGTAGTTAAATTGTTAAAAATGGGATTCCCGACCTGAATCCACCTCCAGCCCGCCCACTTCCAGTTTAACGGAGGCAGGATGGGGGGCGGGACGAGGCCGGGCAACCAACCCGCTCACAGGAGGCGGGGTGTCAATTTAAATGTTATAATGAGGCTGGAAGCCTCTTTTTTAACCTCCATTTTGTTTTCAATTGCATGTGGACGGGTTTTACATAATCCGTAAAAAATGGCAGGCGGGGACTGCTGGATCTAGGAAGTAAGTGCCTTTATACCTACCTCCTGGATCCAGGGTCCCTACCTAATCTACCCCCAGTGATTGGAGACCCCCACACCAATGATGCTGAGGCTGGCCATGATCTTCTCTTCACCTACCCCAATAATCTGGCCTCGATCCTCTCCCCCTTGCCCCGACTGTCTGCCCGACCCCACTCCCCACCCCCACCCGATCCTTTTAACAGCACAGCCAGATCCCCAATCCCTGGCCGACTCCTTCCCCCACACCCGATCCTTTTAACAGCACAGCCGGATCCCCAATCCCTGGCTGACCCCCTCCCCCACCCCGATCCTTTTACTTCCTCGATCCCTGGCCCACCACACCACCCCCATCCTTTTAACAGCCCGATCGCTCCCTCCTCTGTGCGGCCTAGTGCTGCAGGACTGCCCACCCACAGCCAGCCAACCTCTCAATCTGGTTGGCTGCGGGTAGGAAACCGAGGCCTCACACGCAAATCAGGCCCTGCCGTTAAAGTCGCCTCATAGCCCCCCGCCCCCAACCTGCCTTCCTTCTTAAAATACAGCCCATAGTAACAGGAATAGGCCATTCAGCCCTTTGAACCTGTTTTGCCAGTCAATTAGATCATGGTTGATCTTTACCACAACTCCATTTACCTGCCTTTGATCCATATCTCTTGATGCCCTTACTTAATAAAAATCTATCAATTTCTGTCTTGATAATTTCAGTGACCCAGCATCCACAGCCCTTTGAGCCAATTCCACATTCTACCCTTTGTGTAGAAAATTTGCTTCCTAATGTCAAGAGTTGAATGGTCTAGCTCTAATTTAAGATTTTCCCCCTAATTCTGGATTCCCCATCTAAGGAAATAGTTTCTCCATATCTACTCTATCAAATCCCTTTATAATTTTAAACACCTCAATTAGAACACCCCTCAGCCTTCAAAACCCAAAGGAATACAACCCAAGTTTATGCAACCTGCCCTCATAATCTAACCCTTTAAGCCACGGTATCATTCTGGTGAATCTGTGCTGTACTCCCTCCAATGTCAATATATCCTCACGCTTGATCACTAGCTTGACTGATTTATTTTATTTGCCCTACAGCCAAAATCCAGGGTGAAATGAGCCCATATTGATGCTCCAGCTGAGATCAGTTAACTCAGCACAGACCAGGGATCAACCCTGGTCGGTATGACTCAAATTTACAATGGTTAATATTCTTACCATCAGAGGAAGCCAAATATCTATGTCTGTGCATATTCTTATATTCTTCAATCCCATTCTTTGCCAAGGATATTCATCCAGCTCCTTTTTAAAAGAGCTTATGGACACAGTATGACACAGCTGTTGGTGGAAGTCTATTCCACATATCTGTCACTGTGAAAATAAATGTCTTTAGTCTGGCTTGAGGATTGTGTATTTGCTCCTCATTCTGATCCAGGTCTGTGATCACAGATTGAGTTCAAAAACCTGTTTATATCTACACAACATAAATATTTTTGCACTTTACACAGCTAGTTTTATCTACACATAGAATAGTTGGCCCTTATCTTTGGGATGCATAATCTGACAGGACGGTGTGACAACCTCGGCCCAGTTTCAATCTACCCACTCTTAACATGTTAACGCATCTCAATGCCTATTTTAGTAAAGGGGACAGGGGTAGAATTCCAACAGCAGCTGTTCCTGCATTTAGCACTTCCACATCAGCAGAGTTCTGACTGTCTCGGCCTAACCTTGAGTGATGCTTATCTGATGGCCTAAGACGAGTGACTCGGGATTTGCCAGTACAGCTGGGACTAATAAGATCCTACTGCTGCATTTTGAAACTGCAGGAATTAATAACGACTTCACATTCCGTCACTGCCGCCAATGACTGCTCTGGCTTGGTCCTGCCATGCCGCAATGTAAAGGGGCAAAACTGTTTTCCCCCTAGAGCTGGAAAGAATGACTCGACAGGTTGGCTTTTCATTGCTCCTCCAAAGGTAACATTGTTGATTGTGGCAAATAAAGTGCTGTGAGCAGTACACATTGCCCCCAAATAGGACAACTACATAGGAACGTAGAAACAGGAGTGAGCCAATCAGCCCCTCAAGCCTGCTCTATTATTAAATTAGATCATGGCTGATCTATACTCAACTACATTTACCAAAGATGTGCAGGTTAGGTTGATTTGGCTATGATAAATTGACCCTTAGTGTTAGGGGATTAAATACATGGGGTTACAGGGATAGGGTGGGATATGTGTCGGTGCAGGCTCGATGGGCCGAAATGGCCTCTATCTGCACTGTAGATTCTGTGATTCTGTGATACCTGCTTCATATACCTTGATAACCTTAGCTAATAAAAATGTATCGATGCCAGTCTTTAAAACTCCAATTGGCCCAGCATTAACAGCCTTTTGGGGGAGAGAATTCTAAATTTCTACTACCCTTTTTGCTCAGCCAGAAGTGGAGAGCAGATGGACCATCTCAGTCTCCTCCTGAGGTCCCCATCATCACAGATGCCAGTCTTCAAGCGATCCGATTCACTCCACGTGATAAAAAGAAATGTCTGTGTGCACTGGATACAGCAAAGGCCATGGGCCCCAACAACATCCCAGCTGTAGCCAAGCTGTTGCAGTACAGCTACAACACTGGCATCTACCCAACAAAGTGAAAAATTGCCCAGCTATGTCCTGTCCACAAAAAGCAGGACAAATCCAATCCGGCCAATTACCACCCCATCAGTCTACTCTCAATCATCAGCAAAGTGATGGAAGGTGTCGTCGACAGTGCTATCAAGCGGCACTAACTCACCAATAACCTGCTCACCGATGCTCAGTTTGGGTTCCCCAGGACCACACGGCTCCAGACCTCAATACAGCCTTGGTCCAAACATGGACAAAAGAGCTGAATTCCAGGTGAGGTGAGAGTGACTGCCCTTGACATTAAGGCAGCATTTGACTGAGTGTGGCATCAAGGAGCCTAGTAAAATTGAAGTCAATGGGAATCAAGGGGAAATCTCTCCACTGGCTGCAGTCATACCTAGCACAAAAGAAGATGGTTGTGGTTGTTGGAGGGCAATCATATCAGCCCCAGGATATCGCTGCAGGAGTTCCTCAGGGCAGTGTCCTAGGCCCAGCCATCTTCAGCTGCTTCATCAATGACCATCCCTCTATCATAAGGTCAGAAGTGGGGATGTTCACTGATGATTGCAGTGTTCCATTCACAAATCCTCAGATAATGAAGCAGTCTGTGTCTGCATGCAGCAGGGCCTGAATGACATTCAGGCTTGGGCTGATAAGTGGCAAGTAACAATCGCGCTACTCAAGTGTCAGGCAATGACTATCTCCAACAAGAGAGAGTTTAACCATCGTCCCTTGACATTCAACAGCATTGCCATCACCGAATCCTCCACCATCAACATCCTGGTGTCACCATTGACCAGAAACTTAACTGGACCAGCCACATAAATATTGTGGTTACAAGAGCAGGTCAGAGGCTGGGTGTTCTGCAGTGAGTGACTCACCTCTTGACTCCCCAAAGCCTTTCCACCATCTACAAGGCACAAGTCAGGAGTGTGATGGAATACTGGATGAGTGCAGCTCCAACAACACTCAAGAAGCTCGACACCCTTTAGGACAAAGCAGCCCGCTTGATTGGCACCCCACCCACCGCCTTAAACATTCACTCCCTCCACCACCAGCGCACCGTGGCTACAGTGTGTATCTACAAGATGCACTGTAGCAATTCACCAAGGCTTCTTTGGCAGCAACTCCCAAACCTGCAGCCTCTACCGCCTAGAAGTACAAAGGCGGCAGGCGCATGGGAACACCACCACCTCCAAGTTCCCCTCCAAGTCACACCATCCTGACTTGGAAGTATATCGCCGTTCCTTCATTGTCGCTGGGTCAAAATCCTGGAACTCCCTCCCTAACAGCACAGTGGGAGTACCTTCAACACACGAACTGTAGCGGTTCAAAAAGGCTGCTCACCACCACCTTCTCAAGGGCAATTAGTGATGGGCAATAAATGCTGGCCATACCAGTGACGCCCATATCCCATGAATGAATAAAAAAAGTGTTTTTTGATTTCCCGCCTAAATGGCCGAGCTCTAATTTTATGATTATGTCCAATCATTCTTGATTTCCTTCATCAGAGGAAATAGTTTTGCTGTATCTACCCTATCAAATCCTTTTAATATTTTAAAAACTTCGATCAGATCACTCCTCAATCTTCTATGCATTAAAAATGCATTTGCCAACATTTTCTTACCTCTGAGACTTACCAGTGCACCATTGGATCCTTCACACCACTTCTGCAGCTGTCATCAATCTAGAAACATTACAGCAGACTCACAACACGCCACACTTACCTGGCGTGGTGTCCAGACATCAGGAAACCCGAGACAGAGGTGGCAAAATTCAAAAATAGCCTGTCAACTACTAGCAACTACCTGTTAATAGGCAGGTAATTGGCTTTAATCCTCTTCCCGCCGCTAGGTGTCGGGTCCATGCGCAAATCGGGGACCCGACACTTGGGAAAATTGTTTGGAGGCTGGTTGACGGCAGGATCACAACCCGCCGTCAATCAAAATGATTTTACCCTTTGACCCGCCTCCAAACCCACCCTCTGAGCGCCAGCAAAATCCAGCCCAAAGTATCTGAAGGCTCTACCACCAATGGTGGGACAAAGGGAGGGCACTGATGGACAATAGGCCAGAGGATATAAGGTTGGAGGAGATTGAAAAAATAGGTTAATGCAAGGCCTTGGAGGGATTTGAAGATGAGGCTGAGAATTTTAAATTTAATGGATATGGCTAGTTGGCAAACGGGACTTAGTACAAGATAGGATACGGACTGCTGCATTTTGGACAAGTTGGAGCTTATGCAGGTTGGAGGATGGGAGGCTGACAAGTAGATCATCCCATATCATCTCCAACACTGAGACTGCCTACTTCCACCTCCGTAATATCACCCGTCTCCATCCCTGCATCAGCCCATCTGCTGCTAAAACCCTCATCCATATTTTGATAACTCCAGACTTGACTATTCCAATGCTCTCCTGGCCAGCCTCCTATCTCCCACCCTCCATAAACTTGAGCTCATCCAAAACTCTGCTGCCTGTATCCTAATTCACATCAAGTCCACCCATCACCCCTGTGCTTGCTAACCTACATTGGCTCACGGTCCACCAATGCCTTAAATTTACAATTCTCATCCTTGTGTTCAAAATCCTCCAAGGCTTCATCCCTCTTTATCTCTGTAGCCTTTTCCAGACCTACAACCTCCAAGAATTCTGCCTCTTCTGGAGCCCTGACTTCCTTCGCCTTACCATTGGCAGCCGTGCTTTCAGTTGTCTAGGCCCTAAGCTCTGGGATTCCCTCCCTATACCTCACCGCCTCTCTCTCCTCCTTTAAGATGCTTCTTAAAATCTACCTCTTTGACCAAGTCTTTG
This sequence comes from Somniosus microcephalus, assembly GCF_052327205.1. Classification (NCBI taxonomy): domain Eukaryota; kingdom Metazoa; phylum Chordata; class Chondrichthyes; order Squaliformes; family Somniosidae; genus Somniosus; species Somniosus microcephalus. The sequence continues at coordinate 251,518,610 of NC_140991.1, forward strand.
GTCACCAGTCCTAATAACTCCTTCATAAAAACATAAAATGCTGGAAATACTCCAGGGACAGAAACCGTTAGTGGGAGTTGTATACAGACCCCCAAACAGTAATGCTGAGGTTGGGGATGGCATTAAATGGGAAATTAGAGATGCATGCAATAAGGGCACAGCAGTTATCATGGGTGACTTTAATCTACAGATAGATTGGACTAACCAAATTAGTAACAATACTGTGGAGGAGGAATTCCTAGAGTGTATACGGGATGGTTTCCTGGACCAACTAGATATCAGGCCAGCTTAGACTGGGTATTATGTAATGAGAAAGGATTAATTAGCAATGTTGTTTTGTGAGGCCCCTTGTGGCAGAGCGATCATAATATGATAGAATTCTTCATTAAGATGGCGAGTGATGTAGTTGACTCAGAGACTAGGGTCCTGAATTTAAATAAAGGAAACTACGATGGTATGAGGTGTGAGTTGGCTAGGATGGTTTGGGGAACGTTACTTAAAGGGTTGACAGTGGGTAGGCAATGGCAAACATTTAAAGATCGCATGGATGAACTACAGAATTTGTTCATCCCTGTTTGGCATAAAAATAAAACAAAAAAGGTGACTCAACCGTGGCTAACAAGGGAAATTAGGGATAACATAAGATCCAAGGAGAGGACATATAAATTGGCCAGAAAAAGCAGCAAACCTGAGGATTGGGAGCAGTTTAGGATTCAGCAAAGGAGGACAAAGGGATTAATTAAGAGGGGGAAAATAGAATATGAGAGTAAGCTTTCAGAGCACATAAAAACTGACTGTAAAAGCTTCTATAGATATGTGAAGAGAAAAAGATTGGTGAAGTCATGCGTAGGTCCCTTGCAGTCAGAATCAGGAGAATTTATAATGGGGAACAAAGAAATGGCAGACCAATTAAATACATACTTTGGTTCTGTCTTCACAAAGGAGGACACAAATAACGTTCCAAAGATGTCGGGGAACATAGGGTCTAAAGAGAGGGAGGAATTGAATGAAATCAGTATGTGTAGGGAAATGGTGTTAGGGAAATTGACGGCATTGAAGGCCGATAAATCCCCAGCGCCTGATAATCTACATCTTAGGGTACTGAAGGAAGTGGCCCTAGAAATAGTAGATGCATTGCTGGTCATCTTCCAAAATTCTATAGACTTTGGAATAGTTCCCATGGATTGGAGGGTAGCTAATGTAACCCCACTATTTAAATAAGGTGGTAGAGAGAAAACGGGGAACTATACACTGGTAAGCCTGACATCGGTAGTGGGGAAAATGCTAGAGTCCATTATAAAAGATGTAATAGCAGAGCACTTGGAAAAGAGTGACAGGATCGGACAAAGTCAACGTGGATTTACAAAAGGTAAATCATGCTTGGCTAATCTACTGGAATTTTTTGAGGATGTAACTGGTAGAATAGATAAGGGAGAACCAGTGGATGTGGTGTATTTGGACTTTCAAAAGGCTTTCGATAAATACCCGCATAAGAGATTGGCGTGCAAAGTTAAAGCACATGCGATTGGGGGTAAGGTACAGACTTGGATAGCGAACTGGTTGGCAGACAGGAAGCAAAGAGTTGGAATAAACAGGTGTTTTTCCGAGTGGCAGGCAGTGACTAGTGGGGTACCGCAGGGATCGGTGCTAGGGCCCCAGCTATTCACAATATATAAATGATCTAGACGAGGGAACTAGATGTAACATCTCCGAGTTTGCAGACGACACAAAGCTGGGTGGGTGTGTGTGCTGTGAGGAGGATGTAGAGAAACTCCAGGATGATTTGGACAGGTTGGTTGATTGGGCAGATGAATGGCAGATGCAGTATAATGTGGATAAATGTGAGGTTATCCACTTTGGTGGAAAAAACAGGAAGACAGATTATTATCTGAACGGCAATAGATTGGGAAAAGGGGAAGTGCAACGAGACCTGGGTGTCCTTGTGCACCAGTCGCTGAAGGTAAGCATGCAGGTGCAGCAGGCAGTTAAGAAGGCAAATGTTATGTTGGCCTTCATAGCGAGAGGACTCGAGTACAGGAGCAAGGATGTCTTGCTGCAGTTGTACAGGGCCTTGGTGAGACCACACCTTGAGTATTGTGTGCAGTTTTGGTTGCCTTACCTGAGGAAGGATGTTCTTGCCATGGAGGGAGTGCAGCAAAGATTCACCAGACTGATACCTGGGATGGCAGGAATGACATATGAGGAGAGATTGGGTCGATTGGGCTTGTATTCGCTAGAGTTTAGAAGAATGAGAGGGGATCTCATTGAAACTTATAAAATTCTAACAGGACTAGACAGACTAGATGCAGGAAGGATGTTCCCGATGGCGGGTGAGTCCAGAACCAAGGGTCACAGTCTAAGGATAAGGGGTAAGCCATTTAGGACTGAGGTGAGGAGGAACTTCTTCACCCAGAGAGTGGTGAACCTGTGGAATTCTCTACCACAGAAGGCAGTTGTGGTCAACTTATGAAATATATTCAAGAAGAAGTTAGATACATTTCTTAAGGCTAAAGGGATCAAGGGATATGGGGAGAAAGCAGGGACAGGGTACTGAATTTGGATGATCAGCCATGATCTCATTAAATGGCGGAACAGGCTCTAGGGGCCAAATGGCCTACTCCTGCTCCTATCTTCTATGTTTCTATGTTTCTATTCATATGCTAGCCTACGATACAATTATAGTTCGGTTACTAAACCATTTAACTTGTCAATTAATTAATATAGCAAGCATTGCCTATTTTTCACACTACTCGATTATTACCCATCTAATAATATTGCAATAGAATTTAACTGCATTGTACAAATTCTTGAGAATGATCCCTAGAAATGTCAATCACTGCATAATAAACAACCTGTATTCATTTACCCAGCTACAGGCAAACAAGGGGCTTATTTCAACCAGTTTAAAGACTACATTGAAAGGACATGGACAGGAGTTTATGCAAACGTATTAACAGGTATGCTAAAAATACCACACGGAGGAAGTAAAGCCTACTTCTGTACAAAACACTGTTGCAATTGGCTCCTCGCACTAAAGTGTCCTATAACTGGCACTAATATGTCAGAGTTGCAGGCTCCACTGAAAGAAAGAAAAAGAAAGAGCTAACATTTATATACAGGAAACTTCGCGATATCCGGCACTGACGGGACCGAGCTGCTGCCGATCTATCAAAACTTCCGGATAGACCAGCGCTAATGTTGAAGGATACGGAGGTTTTCATCTCCGTATCTGACAACAAACGCTGTTGCTTAGCAACAGCTTGTAAACACTCGGCCCGTACCTTGGAAGCGTCTCTGAAGCTGTTGCTAAGCTACAGACGCTTTCCAGAGCCTGACTGTTAAAAAAATGCTAGGAGAAGAAAAAAACCTAACCAAAATGGCTGCTGATTTCTGCCGTTAGATCGAGGTTTCCGGACATACAACTTCCGGATAAACCAAAGTTTCCTGTAGCACTTTTCATGACCGCAGGATATCCCAAAGTGCTTTACAGCCAATTAAGTACTTTTGAAGTGTAGTCACTGTTGTAGTGTAGGAATCACAGCAGCCAAAATTGCACACAAGCTCCCACAAATTGCAATGTGATAGTGAGAAGATAATTTGTTTTCAGTTGTTGATTGAGGGATAAATATTGGCCAGGACACTGGAGAGAACTCCCCTGTTCTTTTTTGAAATGGTGCCATGGGATCTTTTACATCCACCTGAGAGGGCAGACGGGCCTCGGTTTAACGTCTCACCCAAAAGAAGGTACCTCTTGACAGTGCAACGTTCCGTCAGTACTGCACTTCTTCTTTTGTATCATAGTAGCAAAGCAAATCAAATGTCAATATCTAAATCAGGTATCTAGGCCAAAGCTTCCGGTGTAACAGCGAGAATATCTTGTAGGCTGCCTGCGAATTTCCTCTGAGGACAGTGCTCAATGACGTGCTCCAGGGTCTGATCAGGAGCTCCACAGTCGCATGATGGGGGTACTTTAATCTTCCATCTATGGAGAAGGTGGCAGCATCTACCATGACCAGTTCTGAGGCTGTTGATGGTTGTCCACTGTTTGTGAGGAAGGTTTGATCCTTCAGGTTGTACTGTGGGGTCTTCTATAAGGAATCCATTCTGTATGTCATAGTTCTTCCAAGCATTTTGCCATCGGTCATCAAGGCTGAGGGGAGATCGCTAAAGTGCTTCGGCGACGGTCCAAAATGGCCTTCTAGATTTGAGACGGGTTGGTGGTAGGTTGTTCAAGTCGGCCTGGATCAGCATGTCTTTGCTGGTGTAGCGGTTGTATTCTCTGGAGACTGCATATTCGCAGTGTAGGTGTGGTGGTGCGATGTTTGCAAGCACGAGCAGCCAAGGTGTTGGTGTCGATAAAAGCATACCGGTGATAATTCTCATAGTACTGCACTAAAGTGTCAACCTAGATTATGTGCACATATCCCTGGAGTGGGATTTGAACCCATAACCTTCTGACGCAGAGGTGAGAGAGCTAGCACTGAGCCAAGACACCTTAAATGTGGTGGGATGAATAGTTTCAGCAATAGGCTCAAGGCAAAGATGCACTGAAAAAAAGGTGGAGCTAGGTTTTGGGATTGCTGCTGTGAAGTATTTCGATGAATGGTGCTGTACAAGGAGAGGGCTGGGCACCGCTGATGGATTCAACGGGAGCTCGAACATTGTTCATTCTTCTACATTGTGGTACTTTACCTTTTAATAATGAGTAATAAAAATGTAAACGCTGATCATTTAAAAGAAATCTCACAAAACAATTGTGCAAGAACAGGTGTGTGTACACTGAAGAGCACTGCCCCTTAGCTCTTCTGTGTGTCTGAAAATCACTCCTAAGCCTCACTGAGAACTTGAAACTCTTACTCTCGTGATTGCTGACCTCTGGCATCAAGCAGTGAATAAGCCCTGCAGTAGTGGCAGTGAACACACCTGCTGTATATAACTCACATCAGTCACATAAAGCCCCTTTGATGCAGGCCTGTCAGAGTCAATGAATAAGGGATATAAATTTCCTTTCTTCCCAGTAAACCTGCAGTGGTACAAATCTTGAATATAATACCATATTGTTAAAGCTCAGCATCAATTGAACTCTGTTTAGATACAAAAGCAGGTGTAACAACTTGTGTGTAATGTGCTGGTTAGCAACCACATCAAACAATACAAATACCACTGAGCTAGATTTGTTCATGGGAACCTAATATAAAGCTCACATACTCATTGTACTTCTCAAATAATTTCTTAATACCTGTCCATTGAAATACAGTACTTGGGCTGTACCCTATTGTCACTGAGAAAAAATACACAAGATACATCTAATTTCTTCCAAAATTACACACGGACACTACAGTGTAAGTCCATTTCCTAGTCCACTAACGAATAGGGCACAAGCACATGTACACATACGCACACCCATGTACACGAGCACATACTCACACCCATGTACACATATTCACATACACGTGCAGATGAACACGCACCATTCCTTCTGTCCCTCAACAACACCGAGCTCTGCAGGCCTACTTCATGCACTCTAACTTTTAGCTTCACTCTGAGCAGTGCAAATCCCGATTGGAGAGTTACAGGCTGCTGGCAAAAATTCAGCAGTGAAAACCTCCAATACCAATATTATAACTACTGTTGTTGTACCACTTGGCTATTACAGGCTGAATTGGGTCTTCCTTGGACTTCTGTTCATTTCACCCAAATATCACCACACTTCAAACTCTAATACTATAAAATTTGTTTCTTTTACTATGAACATACCAATGCTTATTGCACTTGCATTAAATTGCTTTCTCTGCTATTTTAAAGGCTGCATTACCTGTTTATTGTAAATGTGTTAGTGCTTCTGCAAAATATTGGACAAAGGAATATCATATAGACACATTAAGGCCAGAATTTTCTTCAGGGAGGCGGGTTAAGGGCGGGGGGAGTCCAAGGTGGGCGAAAAACTCGGGAGGCCGGGTTTCCCGCAGGCTCTGCCGACTTTACCGGCAGGGCCTAATTTGAATGTGAGGCCTCGGTTTCCCGTCCGCAGCCAGCCAACTTGAGAGGCTGGCTGGCTGCGGGTGGGTAGGCCTCAGTTGCGAGGTAGGTATAAAGCCACTTACCTCCTGAATGCAGCATTCTCTGCCTCGGTTTAACTGCCGGGTTTCACGAATTGTGTGAAACCTGTCCACAGGCAGTTAAACACAAAATGGAGGGGGAAAAAGAGGCTTCCAGCTGCAATATAATATTTAAATTGAGGTAACGCCCTGTGGGAGCGGGTTGGTCACCCCCCTCCCCCTCCCCCCCCCCCCAATCCCGCCTCCGGCAAAACTGGAAATTGGGCGAGTTGGAGGTGGTATCAGGTCGGGAATCCTACTTTTAACAATTTAACTGACCCCACGCTCCAAACCCACCCATTTTTTTCATGGAAAAATTCCGGCATAAATGTTCATTCACTAATACATGAAGAGTCTCATGTCAAGGTATCAAACTTTACATTTCAAAATTCAAGTTCAGAAAGTTCCCGAGTCGTCTGCTGGATGACGTTTGAAGTTTTAACATCAATGATGAGCTGACGCAACAGTCAGTTGTTCACTAGCATTAAACATTTCAGGAGCAGTGCAACACAGGCCGCAGGCTGCAGTACTCAGCAGAGCTTGGCTTTCCCCTGTCTTGGGACAAATCTGCGACTGTTCCATGTCTACCTGCACTGGTAGAAGAATAAACAGGGCATTCGACAGAAATTCTACTTATAAGGGGTGATTATTCCACTTCAAACCCCAGCAGGGAGCTTCGGCCACCGAGGGCACTTATCAGGCATTAGGGCGCCACTGCCCACGATTTTCCGCCTATGGACGGACATTGGATAATGCAGGCCCAACTTTCGATTATGCTTTTTTGGTGGGTGAGGTTCTTTCTGGGAGTGTGAAATATGGAAAGTACTCCTTTAATATCTATGAGCTGAATCCATTACTTTACCTTGATTCTTTGTTAGGTTGTAGCTGCCGCCTGTCTTCCAATGTGCTTTGCTGGCAGACAGGCTTTGTCATTCAGCTGGTTTGTGTTTTCTTAAAGGGCCAATATCTTTCCTACTCACTTAAGAATGGGGGGGGGGGAGGGGAGGAGGAATGATCCTCTCTGGGACTGTAAGGCATTTTGCCAGTAGATGTGCACGAACAATGTACATTTATCACTGAGCTAGAAGAATTGTATTCCCATCTCACAATTCGTCACAGGCAGTATGTGGTACATTGGGTAAAATCATACAGATAGATATATCCTTATGCAACTGGAAGTGAAGCGGTTGACCATTGTCAACAAGTCTAGCTCAAGTTGCAGCTGGTAATAAATCTTGCAAAGTAATGTGCAAACCATAAACTGACAAAGAAGGTAAGCTGGAAAGAAAAAAAACTTCAAAATATTGATTCTCTCAGTGTGGCCATGGTGTACAACCACCAGCACAGAATCATGTAGGGCAATGTCTGCTTCCTTGGATGCTCTCATGGTGCCCTCATTTTAAAACAATCATCTGTGCCACCCTTCTTCAAAGGCGAATGCAGAGTGAAGGGATGGCTGCAGAGAGACCAAGGCTACTCACAAACAGAAGCAGAGCGCATACTACACTCAAAATGATCAAACATATCTTTGAAACTTGAAGTAGTGCTTCAGATGCCTGAACCAATTAGGGGAGCCTTATAGTATAACCTCCTACACCCTAGTGTTTCTAGAATAATTGTCATCCATTGCATCCTCCATAACTTCACCCTAAAAAGAGGCCTCAGTGTACAGCTTGATGACTAGGATGGACAAACAATGGCAGAGTAAGGGGTGCAAATGCCAATGAAGAATTAGCAGAGGTACCACCAACACAGCAAGGAAGACTGTGCACCAGGCATCAATTCCAGTTATCTTCCAAGGAATGCCATTTCTAAAAGGCTCAAACCACATCTGCCATGTAACCACATCCAACCTCACTTGTTCTATACTTCCATGCTCAGTTCTTCAAATATTATCCATACCTCCCTTTCCCCATCCTCAAAAAGACTGGAGGTTTGAAAATTGGTCTCTGATGGGACTGAACTTCCAGTTTAAAACCCACGAGAAGTGTGGTCAGTGATTGAAAGGCCCCCTGAACTGATTCCCATGTTGATGTGTTTTATCTCTATGAAATTACGAATGTCTGGCACAACACTCACTTATATGGAAACTATGTCTTGCTGCTCATGTGCTATAACTGGCTAACTGTGAATTAGCTGGTAATTGGGCATCTACCAGACAGGAAACAGTGGCTCCTATGAAATTGTCTCCACATAAGCAACTTGCCTGTGAACTGACGGAACCATATATTATTAAGTTAAAGAATTGTCCGTTAGATCAGAAATTTGGGTTTAATGAAAAATAGTTTCAGGTGTACATTTACACAAAAGTGACAATATAACTGCAGAGTGATCTGACTCCTGACAGTAAGAGCGTTGTGACCTGTCTGATAGGTAATTAATCCTGTACCACTTTAGCTTTGTACTGGGAGGACCTCTGGCAAATTTGTAAATTTGACTCTTTTTATTCTTATTGGAGAAGTAGAATTCCTACATGTTCTCTCATAACATTAAAAGTTAGTATCGCAGGGGCTAGGCACACACGCACGGCACTACTTTGTTGCTGAGCTCAATCTCAACAAGGTGGAGCCAGCAGTATAACTCGGATCTGGCAGTTCAATGTTGCACTGGGACTGGTGTCTGCTGGATAACAGCAGCCTTACTCTACAAGCGAGGTCAAAGAAAGGACTAAAGTGAGCACCTCACCAATGTACGTCTTCAGCAATTTTTCAGTTAAAAACAGTTGAACTGACAACAGGTTTGTAACATTGTTCATTGGCTTTAGCAATTATAGGCTCCTTTATCTGATCTGTAAGGGGTTTTCCTTGAGAGCTTTCCTTGAGGTTTCTCTCTCTAGAGGCCTCTCTCTCTTGCACAGTAAAACCTTGAGTGGTTCGACCCACTCGACCCTTAGATTCTATACTCTGGACTTAGGCGCAGGAACTACAATGTAGAGAAGACTCTTGTAGACCAAGTTTGATGAATCAAAATGAAATTTTATTGCAAATGGAAAAATATCAAATCAAATGCAACACAGATAAGAGTACAGCACATGGGAGGGAAAAACAAAAACAAACAAATCATAATGACATTATACTAACTAAGGCAAATGCAGGCATCTTATACTCTACAAAGATCATCATGAAATAAGGAAACACATGGAACATCGAGGGACAGCAACTCATGTTAATTGTACCCTTAAATCCACCCCCTTATTAAACCTATCTAGATCTGATTGTGAAGGGCCAGAAACATGCTCACCAATCCCACTAGGAAGTGCAAGGTTTTGAAAACGAGTCTGTGTTTGGTCCTTTCAGGCGTTTCGTCTCCACGTGGATCGTGGAGCCCCTGCGAGCTGCGCCACACCTCTCTCCTGAGGTGGGGGCCGGGGGCGGCTGGACACCGGCGGGCCTGGATGTTGGCGGGGTCGAGGATCGTCGGCTCGACCCTGGTCAGGGGAGCCTTGGGCTGGTATGGCCCCTTCTACTTTCAGCTGCGGCCCGGGGATGGTCGATGATCTCCCGATGGTTTTCCCCGGGGCGGGACGCTGGTTCCGAATGACTTTCTTTATACAGTCATAAATATCCTTCTTTCTTCTCCGACGGTGGAGAGGAGTCCGCTGATCTTTCCCCAAGCCAGCTCCTCTTTGCCCAGCTCAAAAGCTGGACCGGCTGCTGGGGCTGCAACGACTGTCCGACTGCAAACTGTCTTTTAGCTCGACTCTCCTTGTGACCGTCCGAGCTTGCCGATTCAAGTTTCCTCCAGCGTCTTCTCCCAAGCTGTGTTTCCCTCCTCAAGCTGCGTCTGTCGTGTCGTGTCCCACTGCCGTGTCAACTGCCGAAAGGTCTCGGCAGATATACCTTTCTTCCCAAGGCCTCACTTCCCGCCCAAAAATCAGGTTAGTCTTTGTTTTAACTTTGGCGGGCTTTGAGCACAGCGGGGCAGTTATTATATTTAAAATAATTTTAAGCGGCTGGTAATAGGCCCATCTCTGGTTTGAAATGGCTCTCATTGTTTTTAATGTCCTGCTGATCCGTTACCGAGCCCTTGGTGTTGTTCTCATGAATATGAGATTGTCCTCTTTCGTCTGGGTCAACATTTAGATGGCCTCTGTCTCCAGGCCGATCTTGAGTGGATCTGCATCTAATCCATATGCATGCCTGTGGGTCTGGTTTCGTTCTCTCAGAAACGGCTTCCAGAACTTACTATGGGTTCAATCCACATAGCTGTCTGAGGTTGCGCAGGAACCATTTAAAAAGTGTCCCAATAAGCTGGTCACATGATACGGCAGCCATTTTGTATGCCCCTTTTTCTGGGCTTCTTTTAAAACAGTCTTTAAAATCATGGCCTCTTCTGCCTATTGACCCTTATTAATATGAAATCCAATTTTGCGAATCCTACAGATCATCTGTTTCATTGTGTGAAATTTTATCAGAAACCACAGCCATTGCGAGATCACCAACAGACATGGCTTGATTCTGCGATCCAGCACTCCGAGCAGTGATTGCAAGGGATGCAGGTCTGCAAATCACAAGAGCACTAGCTCGCAGAATCAGCCTCCTAGTTTCTTCTGGTCAGTGCTTTATGTGGTCCACACGCATAAACGGTGGTGCAATGTGGGTTGAATGTGCTAACTGTCTATCTGTCCACGCCCAGCACTGCTCTGGGGGGTTGGACAATCCAAAACATGCGGTCAGGGAATTTAGCAGAAGAGGCAGTTTTTGTTTCTTATGGCCTTGCTAGTTCATTCCTGGATTACGCAGCAAAGAAGATAATTAGAAAGTGAGTATTGAATTCCAAGTCAGACTTGGTGTCAGTCAACTTAATGCATGGGGAGGTTTTTTTTGAAGCAATATCAGCACAAACTATAGCATTTATTCACCCTTTTATCAAACAAAGAGGAGAATCTAGCCCTGTCCCCCAAAGCCAAGGAATAGAACGTCACACTTCATTATTTTTTAATAAAGTTCTCAACGGACAACCGGGACTTGACAGATCTATGAATTGTTTATTACCTTTAGTATTAACAGGTCTTTCTCCCTTCTACACCGCACTTCTTTCAACCCCTGCATTGCACAGTAATAGATCACCTTGGGACAAAAGTATCTGTAATACCGTGCCCAGTTTCATTTTTCACAAGAGTCATTCACCGTTCCCCTCAAGTGCAGCTTGCAGGACCACACAGTTCTTAAACACTATCACTTTCTCTTACCGAAAGTTATATCAAATGGCGGAATCAAAGATTGTTATCTTTTAGATATCTATTTCATTTGGAAAAATCATTCATGGCTTATTGGAAGTAATACTAATGTAGATAAGGGCAACAAATCCATCATAAGTAATGATGAAACAGTACAACATTATAATTTTAGTCCATTGCTCTCCTCTACCTCACATTGCCCTGACCCCCACCCCCAACCCCACCCACATACCTGTAAGGGGTTTTCCTCAAGAGGTTTCCCTGAGGTTTCTCTCTCTAGAGGCCTCTCTCTCTTACATAGTAAACCTTGAGTGGTTCGACCCACTCGCCCCTTAGATTCTGTACTCTGGACTTAGGCGCAGGAACTACAATGTAGAGAAAACTCCTGTAGACCAAGTTTGATGAAACAAAATGAAATTTTATTGCATAAGGAAAAATATCAAATCAAATGCAAGCAGATAGGGGAGTACATGGGAGGGAAAAACACACAAACAAATCATAACGACACAGTAGTAACTAAAGCAAATACAGGCACCTTATACTCTACAAAGATCATTATGAAATAAGGAAACACACGGAACGTCGAGGGACAACAACTCATGTTAATTGTACCCTTAAAATCCACCCCTTTATTAAACCTATCTAGATCTGATTGTGAAGGGCCAGAAACATGCTCACCAATCCCACTAGGAAGTGCAAGGTTTTGAAGTCGAGTCTGTGTTTGGTCCTTTCAGGCGTTTCGTCTCCACGTGGATCGTGGAGCCCCTGCGAGCTGCGCCACACCTCTCTCCTGAGGTGGGGGTCGGGGGCGGCTGGACACCGGCGGGCCTGGATGTCGGCGGGGTCGAGGATCGTCGGCTCGACCCTGGTTAGAGGAGCCTTGGGCTGGCTCCCATCGCTTCTTCAGGTTCCTTTTCTCTCTTCTCCCGAGCCGGGGTGGCTGGGAGGTTTCTTCTTTTGGGACCTTTATTTTTTTGTTTCTTCTCCCAAGCTGGGTCGATGGCCTTTCGTTCCGGCAACGGCCCGGGGATGGTCGATGATCTCCCGATGTGCTTCCCTGGGGTGGAACGACGGTTTTGAGACGGCCTTCTCGATGTTGGCTTTCTTCTTCCTCCTGCGAGTGCCTCTTTCTTCTTCTGGGTGTCCGTATTCAAGCTGTGTGTCTGAGCTCAAGCTGCAGGCTTGCAACTGTCTGCATTCCAACTCGCTTGCCCCAACTGCCGAAAAGTCTCTCCAGATATACCTTTCTTCCAGAGGCTTCACTTCCCGCCCAAAATCAAGTTAGTCTTTGTTTTATTTTTGGCGGGCTGGGAGCACAGTGGGGTAGTCATTATATTTTAAAATGTCTTAAACGGCTGGTAAGAGGCCCATCTCTGGTCTGGAATTGCCTTCATTGTTTTTAATGTCCTGCTGATCTCGTTATCTAGTCCTGGGTGCTGTTCTCATGAATATGAAATTGTCCCCTTTTGTCTGGGTCAACATCTTGATGGCCTCTGTCTCCAGGCCGATCTTGACTAGATCTGCATCTAATCCATATGTATATACGTGTGGGTCTGGTTTCGTTCTCTCAGAAACGGCTTTCAGAACTTGCTGTAGGTTGAATCCACAAATCTGTCTGAGGTTGCGCAGGAACCATTTTAAAGTGTCCCAATAAGCTGGTCACATGGTGTGGTGGCCATTTTGTACGCCCCTTTTTCTGGGCTTCTTTTAAAACAGTCTTTAAAATCATGGCTTCTTCTGCCATTTGACCCTTATTAATATAAAGTCCAATTTTGCAAATCCTACACTCCCCCCTGATGATACTGTAACTTGCTTGAAGTATCATAATTCTGGGTGAGCAAAATTTTCTGACTTTCCACAATCTAACCATCCCCAGTATTTACCTATCTATGACCCCACGACACATGCATTTCCTATTTCAGAAAAATCTAGTGTACATTAAGCATCTATAGATGGCAATACCTTGGAGTTAAAAATCTAACAACTTACTTCCAGGCGTGGAGGGGGTTCTTATACCCCTACATCACCTAGTGTATACACATTACTTTCTAATAATAACATCACATCTAATAAAACTTCAATAATAAAATAAAGTACATACATGAAAAATTCAAGAATACACATGAATACATATCAAAAATAATACAGAGGAGGGAGGGAAAACTTTAACTTTATACAAAGCAGCAAAATCTAAACGGGTGTCTCTTCTTCTACCCGCACATAATGCTCCCTCCATTCCCCCCTATTCTCATACTTTTGCGAATGTTTGACCTTTTTACAGTGTACAAACAGTAAATAAACTACAATGACAACCTGGCACACTACAAGAATGTGGGAGGCTATCCTAATCCCGGAAGGGACTTCTATATTAGTGAACAGGTCCCACCACGGTGGGGTCACTATATCCAATATGTCTACCCGTATCTCTAAAGTTTTCTGCTCCAGTGTGTAGAAGTGTTTCTGTGAAACAACAACGGCTTTTAATATCTTGGTGAGGTGTTCTGGGAGAGGGGGAATGATATATCCAAAATGTGCAACGAAACGCTGCAGGTCGGTGAAATTCTCTTTCACAGTGATGTGAACAGTGGAAGGTTCAGGAATGGGGACAATTCGCTCTTGGGTCACTTGAATTTCTGCCCTGGGCTTGAAACAGATGCTGCTGTCACTCACCGGACACCAACCGTGTTGTCCATGCTGGTAGTGGGGCGCTGCAGTGGTGACACAGTATGTCCCACCTCCTATATATGCCACCTGTGGGGGCACATGGTCTTGTGCCATTGCCTCCATGGTGCAATTTATAGGCTTCGCGCCAGCAGTTCTGAACCCGCACTGTGGTTTTGAATGGGCATTCAAGTGCTGGGGACACAGGATGATGTGTGCTCCCCGGCTCCGGCACCCCGAGAGGTCAGTACCCATCATTGCATGCTCCCATCGAATGACGTAAGGTGGGACCCCCGTGTAGCGAATGCGCGCACCCCCCCTGAATGACTCCAATGTTCTCCACCCTGTATACCGGGGCGGGTTTGGCTGTCTTTCCCATCACCGGCATTCTTATCACTATACCCATAATGGTGTGATTAGACCGTCCACAGTCCACTGGGACTGGGTAGGCCTCTGAAGCTAGTCTGAGCTGGCACGGACTCAATGTATTCTCAAAAGGGTGGAGGGCTGCGAGGTGCTTGTTGCTAATCCAGGAGGGGACTAAACCTTGCTTTAAATCCTCCAGATTACTGCGGCCCTCGCCCAGTAACCACGCCCCGTATAGCACACAAGCTTCGTTCTGCGCAGCCTGATCGGATGCATTCTGATCCTCCCTGATGAGAGCATTTACCGTTCTGGCGTGTTTCTCTAGCTCAGCTATAATCTCTTTTAAGTGTAGTGTCATGGCCTGGTCCTCATGTAACTCAGAACCCACTACCTTATTCTCATCAGTCAGTATCTTTCTCAACTGTGTTTTTAAACCATTAATCTGGGTTTGCAGCGCCACGTCCTCCAGTGTGTTGATGACGGAAGTTCCTGTATTAAGAGCTGGGAAAATATCATTTACTGCACCCCTTCTTTGCCTCCCTACTCTGTCCAAGACCTCATGTGGTGTGGTGTACAATTCGGCTCTGTCGACATCGGCAAAGTCGAATTCGTAAAACTGTTTAAAAATATTCGTTAACAGGACCTGGTATAATTGTTCCGTTTCCTTGGGGCACCACGCTGGCAATCGTACCTCGGTGAGGTTTAAAATCACCGAAACCACCGCGTAGTGGACCCCTTGGACAGCACCTGATCTGTGGGTACCAATACCAATCCGTTCCCGGGTCCCTTTGTCGTGGTGGGGCACCCTTCCTTGAGGGCTTTAGCTACCAGAACTGTGGGCAGGGGCTTGCGGGGTCGGGTGATGAGCTCCGTGGCGTTTACTGGGATCTGAGAGTATGGGACTCCGCACGCCCATGAGCTGATGTCCCACCTCATTCCTTGTCCAGCATCCTGCCACTGTCTTTGGAAAAAGATGGAGACGCCTGTGGGGCAAGCGCGTTCTGAACACCACATACAGATGTAGATTCCCTCATCTGGTTCCCACCATTTGTCCCAACAGACACTCAACCCCCCGTGAGTTCCCGTTATTGTCCGATGGGTGTTATTACCCAATCTCTCCCACTCCTCAGTGGAGTTCTTCATGGTGCTGCTCAACTTGTGCAGCCACCACCAATGGTCCAAAGGTACATTTCCCAAACAGTTCAAGCAAATCTTCTTGCCCACGGTGACGCTGATCCTGGGCGCAATGATCCGCACCCTGGGGCACATCAGAGACGTTTCTCTGTATGCAAATCCCGTCTGGCTGGAGTATTCAGTAGCGTTCGACCCCAGCCAGCCTGGCCATCTCCCTTCATGGAAGTAGGCAGCAGTCTCTTCAGCGTCCCATGAGCCGGTTCCGTCAGTCGCGATGGGGCTTTTATTTCCAGAGCACCCGTAGACGGTGGAGTCCTTGGTGCGGCCCCGATAGGCCCAGCTCCATCTGACCATCACGAACGCGACGAGGATCCCTCTCATCTTTCTTCTGGTTCCTGCAATAAATCAAACAATACAGCCAGGCTCCCGAGAGATTCTGGCTTAGGTGACGGCATGATCGGGTCTTTCGACCTTGATCCAAAACAACACACATACTGGGCAGATTTAAAACTACTTAAACTCTAATCATTTTTAATATTTACACACCTTAAACTTAAACTTAAACTAAACTTATGTACAGCGCCGCCCGTCCCCGGGCGGCTTGCCTAATCCCTGATCGGACTGCAGCTTGCCGCTCCCTGTGGCGGGGCTGCAGTGACCTGTGACTCTGGACTGCAGCTCGCCGCTCCCTGTGGCGGGGCTGCAGTGACCTGTGGTTCTGGTTCCCCGCAGCCTTTTGCTGCTAAACGGGGACTGTGTTTTTTCATGGATTTCTGAAGTCGGCGTTTACTGGGAGTGGGGGACTCGATCCAAGGTTTTACAGGCTGAGGCGTTCGAGTCGACCTGCGAAAAGGTACTTTGGGCGTGGCTCCCTTAGCGAGTGGACCTTCGGGTGGGACCTTAGCTCTCACAGCCCGTGGCTCTTCCACGGCTGTAGGCTTCGGCTCCCTTCCCTCAGGCTCCGCCCCTTTGGGATTTGGGCAGGCTCCCTTGGCGAGTGGACCTTCGGATGGGACTTCAGCTCTCACAGCCCGTGGCTCTACCACGACTGTAGGCTTCGGCTCCCTCCCCTCAGGCTCCGCCCCTTCGGGAATTGGGCCTGTGGCAGACGGCTCCTCCTCACCTGTCCCGACAGGTGGAGAATCTCTGCCCCCAATTTCTACCTCCCCCACGCTCGAGTCGAGGGCGGGATCTCCGTCCTCCGACTCCACCTCTTCCAGAATCGTGTCGAGGGCGGGACCTTGTTGTTCGGGTCCCTTCCTCGTCCGAGTCCCAGGCCATCGGAGAAAGCTCCCCCCAGGTGGGCGGGACCTCTTCTCCTTCCAAGCAGGCTACAACGCCAGCTTGTGTGGTCTGTGACTCATCACGTGCCTCAGGCTGAGGATCTTTATCCTCAGACCTGGCTTCGGTTGCTGATGCTCTCGCACCCGTTTTAAACAGTTTGCACCGCTTCATGCTAAACCACTTGTTGCGTCGGGACACCTCCACTGTGCGAGTGGCGTAGACCGGCAGATTTTGCACCGATTCCGGCTCATCCTCCTGGTCTAAGGTTCTCTCGCCAGCACATAGGGTTAGACCCAAGAATTTTACTTCTCGCCGGCCAACCCGCGCCTTCGTAGGGGTTTCCTTAACACTCTCTATCTCCTTCACACTCGTACCCTCTCCCCAGAGACAATGATTTTTTAGGTCCACGTGGATCCCGTGGGCTACCAAGAAATCAGACCCCAGGACTCCCGTTCCACCTCCCACCTCCGACTTCATTAAGGTACACTTCCACGTGGTGTGGAGTGGTCCTAAACGAATGGAGAGGGGAAGGGAATGTGCGCCAGCCTGTTCTTCGCCCGTGAAGCCCGACAGAAGATATGGGACCCCGGTGGACAGAGGCGAGGCGGTGGGGTTATTTGCGTGGATTACGGTGCACGATGCTCTCGTATCCAGCAGATAGGTTCCCTTCACCTCCTCCACCTCCATCTCCACGAGGGGTCGTCTCCATACATCATATCGCAGCGCACACAGGTAGACGGGCTGCACCGACTCTAGTCACTTGGGTACAGCGATCGGGGTTTCGGGCACGACAAGACCGGTGGTGATGGCTATCTTTCCCTGCGAAATCATCAGAGACCGCATTGTCTCTATGATCGATTCAATCGCAGCGGGATCCATAACTGCACCAGCTCCTTGTGCTGGGGCAGGAGCTACGGCTTGGGTTTGGGCCGGTGCTGGGGCGGTGGTCTGGGCTTGGGCTTGGGCTGCGGGAAATCTCCCCTTACTATCCTTCTATGGATTTCTACAGTCCTTGCGCCAATGTCCATCCTCCCCACACCCGTAGCAATTGAGCTTGGCTTGGACAGGGCGATTCCCCTCCTGACGCCACTCTTTTTTGCTTGGGGCTGCGGGTTTTGCCTCATGCACCTTTCCCTTCTGGGGAGGTGTTTCCTGACCTCTACAATTCTTGTACGCCACATTAAGCTGACGGAGTACCGTCTCCTCCGTGACGCCGGGACTTTGGGGATCAAACCAAGATCTGGCTAGGGCCCGTATCTCTGGCAAGCTGTTGGTAACCAAGCAACGGAGCCAATGAACCCGCTGTTCGTTGGTCGGTGGCATAGTGGTTAGCACTGTTGCCTCACAGCGCCAGAGACCCGGGTTCGAAACCGGCCTCGGGTGACTGTCTGTGTGGAGTTTGCACATTCTCCCCGTGTTTGCGTGGGTTTTCTCCGGGTGCTCCGGTTTCCTCCCACAGTCCAAAGGTGTGCGGGTTAGGTTGATTGGCTATGATAAATTGACCCTTAGTGTTAGGGGGATTAAATACGTGGGGTTACAGGGATAGGGTGGGACATGTGTTGGTGTAGGGGTTATGGGGATCGGGTGGGATATGTGTCGGTGCAGGCTCGATGGGCCGAAATGGCCTCTATCTGCACTGTGGGGTTTCTGTGATTCTGTGATTCTGTGATTAGAGCCCGTTCAGGCATACCCGGACAGCTGCGTCGATATACTGGCCACAGCCTTTCTGCGAAAACCCGTGGGGGTTCTCCAGATAGCTGCAAATTCCCTTCTACACGGTCGAACGGACTACCGTCGTCCACTCCCATTACTTCTAAAACTTCCTCCCTGAGATCCGCATACCCTTTCCGTCCCCTTTTTCCATCCTCTGAGAGGCACTGAAGGATTGTGGAATCCCGGGAGAAAAGCAACAGTTTCACATGTTCCTGTTCATCACAGTCATTAATGGCTGCTGTTTCCTCTATCTCCCTGAAATGAATCGAGGGATCTCCCTTTACTGTGAGTTGTGTGAGGTGGCTCACCATGGACCTTAATTGCGGGCCTGCGTAGGGCACCACGAGTTGGTTCTGGTGGGGTCCGACACTGCCATCGGCAGCGTTGGGACCGAACCTCTGGTGCCGAGCGGGACACATCGGTGCCGGTCCCGGCTTTGCGACCAGTGGCTCTTCCTCACACTCCACCTCGGCTACCTCCTCTTTCGCTACCCCCTCCTTTTCCGACCAAGTCTCACTATAGCTCGGCGGTGCTGAGGGCTTGGTGGCTGGTACCACAATTACCTCAGCTGGAATCGGCTGTTTTGATTCCTTTAAAAAGTCCATGTGACTGGCTTTCGGGCTGATGAGACACACCATGCCTCTTGCCTTAACCAGGGCCGTTCTTAGGTCCTCTATGGTCTTTTGGCAGGGTCCGTGGTCTGTGCTCTCAAACCCGTGCTCGAGGGCCAGCTTGTAGGCTGCCTTAACCTCCACTACTCTCTCCTCCTGCGCTCTTAGCTGTTGTGCGAGGCGGGCGTTTTTCTCCCGTATCCTCGTTTCATTAATCTTTCCCTCAGTAACCTGGCACTCCAGGTACTCTATCCTAGCCTGATGTTGACTAGCTACCACTTGGCGTTCCTGATTCAGCGCGTGAAGCGCTGTGATGAGTTTTTCCCCACCCATGGCCTTTTCCTCTATCTCTGCTGCCTGGGTTGTGATCTTGGCTGCCTGTGCTGCAACGACCCGGTCCAAAATCTGGACCTGCTTCTTGTAACACATCAGCCACACTGCCTTTTCCAGTGACTTCTTATGCTCTTTGCTCTCTGTCCACCTGATGGCTGCGTCCACCGGACGCCCATCCAGCAAGAAATCGGAAATCCACTGTTTAGTGAGATTTACCTTGCCAAAGACATAATCTGCTATCCTCTCATCCATTGCATTTCGACCATTTAAACTTGGATCTACTACACTGCAATCCTGCTGCCAGAGTCCTGCCGCGGTCGCCATTTTCTGTTAGGGGTTTTCCTTGAGAGCTTTCCTTGAGGTTTCTCTCTCTAGAGGCCTCTCTCTCTCGCACAGTAAACCTTGAGTGGTTCAACCCACTCGCCCCTTAGATTCTATACTCTGGACTTAGGCGCAGGAACTACAATGTAGAGAAAACTCTTGTAGACCAAGTTTGATGAAACAAAATGAAATTTTATTGCATAAGGAAAAATATCAAATCAAATGCAAGCAGATAGGGGAGTACATGGGAGGGAAAAACACACAAACAAATCATAACGACACAGTAGTAACTAAAGCAAATACAGGCATCTTATACTCTACAAAGATCATTATGAAATAAGGAAACACACGGAACGTCGAGGGACAACAACTCATGTTAATTGTACCCTTAAAATCCACCCCCTTATTAAACCTATCTAGATCTGATTGTGAAGGGCCAGAAACATGCTCACCAATCCCACTAGGAAGTGCAAGGTTTTGAAATCGAGTCTGTGTTTGGTCCTTTCAGGCGTTTCGTCTCCACGTGGATCGTGGAGCCCCTGCGAGCTGCGCCACACCTCTCTCCTGAGGTGGGGGTCGGGGACGGCTGGACACCGGCGGGCCTGGATGTCGGCGGGGTCGAGGATCGTCGGCTCGACCCTGGTTAGAGGAGCCTTGGGCTGGCTCCCATCGCTTCTTCAGGTTCCTTTTCTCTCTTCTCCCGAGCCGGGGTGGCTGGGAGGTTTCTTCTTTTGGGACCTTTATTTTTTTGTTTCTTCTCCCAAGCTGGGTCGATGGCCTCTCATTCCGACAACGGCCCGGGGATGGTCAATGATCTCCCGATGTGCTTCCCTGGGGTGGAACGCCGGTTTCGAGACGGCCTTCTCGATGTTGGCTTTCTTCTTCCTCCTGCGAGTGCCTCTTCTTCTGGGTGTCCGGATTCAAGCTGTGTGTCTGAGCTCAAGCTGCAGGCTTGCAACTGTCTGCGTTCCAACTCGCTTGCCCCAACTGCCGAAAAGTCTCTCCAGATATACCTTTCTTCCAGAGGCTTCACTTCCCGCCCAAAATCAGGTTAGTCTTTGTTTTATTTTTGGCGGGCCGGGAACACAGTGGGGTAGTCATTATATTTTAAAATGTCTTAAATGGCTGGTAAGAGGCCCATCTCTGGTCTGGAATTACCTTCATTGTTTTTAATGTCCTGCTGATCTCATTATCTAGTCCTGGGTGCTGTTCTCATGAATATGAAATTGTCCCCTTTTGTCTGCGGCAACATTTTGATGGCCTCTGTCTCCAGGCCGATCTTGACTAGATCTGCATCTAATCCATATGTATACGTGTGGGTCTGGTTTCGTTCTCTCAGAAACGGCTTCCAGAACTTGCTGTAGGTTGAATCCACAAATCTGTCTGAGGTTGTGCAGGAACCATTTTAAAGTGTCCCAATAAGCTGGTCACATGGTATGGCGGCCATTTTGTATGCCCCTTTTTCTGGGCTTCTTTTAAAACAGTCTTTAAAATCATGGCCTCTTCTGCCATTTGACCCTTATTAATATAAAGCCCAATTTTGCGAATCCTACATACCCTACTTAGACCAATAAAACTCTAAAGGACGAAATTGCAAGCAGAAAATTTGTAATTTTTTTAGGAGTCTCACACAAAACCAACATAGGCCTGGAGTTTCCTTGAAGGTGCTCCCGCTCCGCTGTTGTAACTTCACCAGAAGTGCGGAAGAAATCCGTTTATGCATGTAAACAAGGATCCGACGAAATTACAGAAGCAAACTACTGCGTATGCTGGAAATCTGAAAAATGCTGGAAATACTCAGCAGGTCAGGCATCATCTGTGGAGAGAGAAACAGAGTTAACGTTTCGTCAGAACTGGAAAAAGTTGGAGATGTAACCGATTTTAAGCAAGTGCAGGGGCAAGGAAAAGAGGGGGCGGGGAGGAAGGAACAAAAGGTAAGGTCTGTGATAGGATGGACGGCAGGAGAGATTAAATGACAAAAGGGATGATGGTGCAAAGCAAAAGGAGATGGTAATAGGACAAGTAAAGAAACAAAAGATGAGTCTAGAAGAGGTGTAAATGGAAATGGCAGAATCATCAACAACTGCCACCTGAAATAAATGGGGTCGAGGTTATGGTCTGAAATTGTTGAACTCGATGTTGCGTCCAGAAGGCTATAAAGTGCCTAATCAAAAGATGAGGCGCTGTTCCTTGAGCTTACGTTGAGCTTCATTGGAACAGTGTGGAGGCTGAAGACAGAGAGGTCAGAGTGGGAGTAGAGCGAAGAATTAAAATGCCAGGTGACCAGAAGCTCAGGGTCATGCTTGCAGACTGAATAGAGGTGTTCCGCAAAGCAGTCACCCAATTTGCATTTGGTCTCCCCAATGTAGAGGAGACCGCATCGTGAGCAGTGAATACAGTATACTAAATTGCAAGAAGTGCAAGTAAATCGCCGTTTCACCTGGAAGGAGTGTTTGGGGCCCTGGTGGGAAGGGAGGAAGTAAAAGGGCAGGTGTTGCATTTCCTGCGCTTGCATGGGAAGGGGCTGTGGGAAGGGTAGAGGATGTTGGGGGTGATTGAGGAGTGGACTAGGGTGTTGTAGAGGGAGCGGTCCCTTCAGAACGCTGAAACGGGAGGGGAGGGGAAGAGGATTGGTGGGATCATACTGGATGTGGCAGAAATGGTGGAGGATGATCCGTTGAATATGGAGGCTGGTGGGTGAAAGGCGAGGACAAGGGGAACCCTATGGTAGCTCTGGGAGGGAGGGGAAGGGGTGAAAACAGAAGTGCGTTCAGCAGCAGGAAGGACACCCCCACCAGCGCTATTTAAAGGGATCATCAAGTGCGATCAGGTTAGTTGTTGATTTATTCCTACTGGCTCTTGGTGAGTTTGTACAAGTGTTTGGTGATTTGTTATCTTATTTGAAGTTGCTGAAGTCTCCAGGGATTGGTGTGGGAGGTTACTTCAAGGCTGCTGCTCAGACCAGTTGCTCCCAGACATGAGTGCAGTAGTTTGTATCCCCCTTAGCCTGCATCATGACTGGGAGAATGAGCAGAGGCAACACAGAGCAGGACAAGCTGCTCAAAGAGGGAGGAGGGGGAGAAGGTGCTGTATGGATATCCCTTTACCTCCAACCTAGCAGACAATGGGTTAGAAATTCATCTGGGCCTGCCTTTGGGCCCTGAATCAGTGCTTTGTAGTTGGCGCGCGTCCAATCACATGGGTGCAACGAGGAAGCAAATTTGGTGAGAGGCCCTCATTGTCATAAAATAGGCAGGTTTCCAGCATTACAAGCACTATTGATTGGCATCTTACCTAATTGGTGGAGGGGTGGGCGGGGGGGGGGGCGCGGTGGGGGGGTAGGAAAATCAGACCTCCCTGATGCCATTTAAAGGTAGCCTGCATCTCTTAACATGGAGGTGCACAGTGGTTACAGGCAACGTGCATTCAGTTCAACTTGCAGAAATGGTAGGCAGAGCAGAGCAGAAGGGCCCAGCCAGTATTCGGAAGCTGCATTGAAGGTGTTGGTGGAGGAGGTAGGCAGGAGGAGGAATATCCTGTTCCCACCAGGTGGCAGAAGGGGCTCGAGCTCAGCAGCTGTGGTCAGAGGTAGAAAAGCAGGTCAGCACCAGGAGGCTCACCCCATGAACCCAGTTGCTGTGCAGCAAGAAGTTTAATGACCTGACCAGGGTGCTAAGGTAAGACTCTTAACTCAGATCTCGCATTACTCTCTGCTTAACACTGCACTACCTGAAGTCCCAGCACTCACCACCTTTTCTCCCCCAATTACCATCACTCTAATTTAATAACTGTAGCACACCTCACTTCAGTTCCTTCTGCTTCTAATGCAACACTCTGCACCTGCTACTCTCCGCACTATTACATTCCTCACCTCCTCACACTTCTGCCGCCCTTCACACACCAGCACCACTATTTTACCTTAACCGTCACTTGATCTTAACCTTGCAAGCACCAGCCCAGAGATTGGCATCCCATGTAGTTTAGAGTATAGGCTAGACAGGTCTGCATAAGAACATAAGAGCAGGAGTAGGCCATTCGGCCCTTCAAGCCTGCTCTGCCATTCAATAAGATCATGGGTGATCTTCTACCTCAACTCCACCTTCCCACATTATACCCACATCCCTTGATTCCCTTAATATCCAAAAATCAATCGATCTCTGTCTTGAATATACTCAACAACTGTGCATCCACAGCCCTCTGGGGTAGAGAATTCCAAAGATTCACAACCCTCTGAGTGAAGAAATTCCCATCATCTCAGTCCTAAATGGCTGACACCTTATCCTGAGACTATGCCACTAGTTCTAGAACCAATGGCTGTACACCATATCCTTCTAAGTGCACTGGCCTGCCTGCCAGCGAGCTTGCACACAATGGCACAGAGCATGGAGGAGTCCAGCTCGAACTTGTGTAGAGTCATCACGTGGGGTGTCAAGGCCATACAGTCAACCATGAAGTGAGTTGTCAGCTCTATGAACACTGCAGTGTAGCCCACAATGATGAAACCTCTGGTGATAACTTCACAGGGAACTCACAGACTACTGCCATAGTGGCTCTGGGGTCTAGAATCTCAGGCTTTCAAACCATGAAGGAAAGCGTGGATAGGTGTATTGAGAGCATGAATAGAGACTTCCAGAACATCACAACACTCCTTCACTCTGTTCTCTTGCAGAGCAGAGGGAGTGTTGAGGCGCAGCCTCTTTACAGTGGAATTCGTTCCATGGAAGGGTCTCTTTCAGTATGACAGCACACCTGCTCCCCTGCCATCTTGGTTCCACAAACCCAGACTGCCTTGGCTGATGCCAAGGCACAAACACCTGCAGCCAGGGCCTCAACAGCCAGAACTGTTTGAGGTTGTCCACCATGGGAATTAAAGTGTCTTCCGTGGCTGATCAGCAGTCTTCCATTTCCCAGGCATCTGTGACAGGGGAACCACCATGTAGGAGTATCAGAATAGGTAAATCAGCACAAAGGCCTGACATCAAGTGATTGCACTAGGGTGATTTCAGTTCAGCAGTATGACAACAAAAATTAATTCAGTCTAAAATGGGCAATATACAAGGTGTGAAGTGAAGTCTTTTTTTGGATTGCTGTTGGTCTTCATTTTCTTAGTTATGTACGAGGATCAGCCGGATGTAGTAGTGTTTGAAAGCATTTTGATGGTGGGTGCAAGGGCTGGGTCATATGGTAGGAGGGACTGTTGATGCACTGGGAAGGTGAGGGATTGCTCAAGAGAATCTTCAACAATTTGTTGCCTTACACTTCTGGAAGCACTGCTCAGTCTTTGTCTTCCTCATCATTCTCTGCTTCCTTCTTCATCTTCCTCCTCCACTTGTTCCTTCTGTGGCAGCTACAAGTCTTGAACCCTCTGGATGGGATAATTGTGGAGCATGCAGCAAACCATGAGACTCACTCGGGCTGTACTGTGGGACTCCTCCAGGATGGTCCAGACATCAGAACCTTTGTTTGAGGAGGCCTATGGTTTGCTCAATGAGAGCTTTGGTTTGTGTGTGATTCTCATTGTATCAGCACTCTGCATCTGTGCCCGAGTTACTGACAGTAGTCTTGAGCCAGGTGTAGAGGGGATACCTCCTGTACCTAAGGAGCCAGCCTTACACACATATTGAGGACTAGCACAGTACAAAGGCATCATGACTACTGCCAGGAAACCGGGCACAGACCTACATTATTTGCTGCGCATTCAGTAGTGGGATTCCTTCCTGTTATAAAACATGGTTAGTTCTGTGAACGCAGGGCAAAGTGCGTGCAGTCAATGAGACCTTGCACCTGGGGACATCTAGTAATGTGGGCAAATCAAAGAGCTCTCTCTTCCTGATTAGCAGCCTGTATGCGGTAAGGTGATGTATTACTGTCTCCTTTCAAAGAAGGCATCCGTCACCTACTTGATGGCCATATGGACAGCAAACGGACTAATATTGCTGATATCATCTGTTGCAGCCTGGAATGAGTTGAGGGCCACGGTTACCTTTCCAATCACAGGCAGTGCTGTGAATGCCTTGGTGTTTCGTTCCAATTCCTACTGCAACAAAAACAACTTGCATTTATGTAGCATCTTTAACGTATTGAAATGTCCCAAGGCGCTTCACAGGAGCATTATCAAACAAAATTTGACACCAAGCCACATAAAGAGATGTTAGGACAGGTAGGTAGGTTTTAAGGAGCGTCTCAAAGGAGGAGAGAGGTAGAGAGCCAGGGAGATTTATGGAGGGAATTCCAGAGCTTTGGGTCCAGGCAGCTGAAGGCACGGCATTCCAGCATTCATTTTTGCTGGCCACCTGGGATGCCTGAGGAATACCCGAACCAATATTCAGTCACTGCATTTTGGGTGCACTTTTGGTACAGGGCATCCCACCACACAATTGGTAGGTTTAACACCTATTTTACTACCAGAATGCAATCGAATTTCTACCCCAATATCTCTACGTAACTGCAAATAGTATTGTATGGAGATCTTTGAAAGGAAGCAACTGGGCTTGCAAAGAACAAACATGGATTAATTGAACTTAAAACTGAAGTATCTAACAGAAGCCATGAGAAATCAGGTAAGCAAATAAGCAATTACATAGAATTACATGGAAATTATAATACAGAAGCAGGCTAGTCAGCCCAACCAGTCCATATTGGCAATCATCTTCCACATGAGCAACAGTCTTAATCCTATGTGCACACGCTGTTCCCATATCCCTTTATTCCTCTTTGCTTCAACCAAGTTCATGTTAGTACTGAATATTGAGGCCATAGAAGTGCTGAAAAACAGCATGAGGGACATTGAAAGGAGGCTACTGAAAGGGAAGGTTTAAGAGAGGAGTTACAGATAACCTGAGAGAGATGAGTAAATACGAGGAAAATAAGGGAAGGATTTGCAGACACCAGTTAACAGCACCAAGTCATTGGATGAAATCATAAAACAGTGATCAAGCTTTCTGATATCCTTCATATCCTATTTGCCAACATTTGTCTTACAAGGTGATCAACCCAGGCACTGAAGAGTTTTCAGAGGGCCCTATCACCTAATTAATAAAACCTAACATTTTATTTACTTTGTAAAATTATTTTATATCTATTGGATTTGTGTCCATAAATTGTGGCTTATCCATAATTATAAGTTATTAAAAATCTTACAACTGCGCACATTTCCTGTTGTCATGTTTATGTCATACTTTCCATGTCAATGCTTTTCCTCTTATAAATTCCTATGTTTATACCTACACTGGGATTCGGCTATGTAAACTTGGAGAAGAAAATCAGGCACGCTGTAAAACAGGTTGCCAATTTGCTATCACTCGTTTTCGCCTGCCGATAATAGTTAAAATAATCCACATTGAGTTAGCTGAACAGCATTTAAAAAGGGACAAAATAAAGGGATGAAGAGAAAAACACACATCCATAATGAGTGAAATCAAAGAAATAAAAGGCAAATGGCAAAAGGCACAAAACAAGCATCAGCCGTGGAACGCGTACCCGAAGATGTCAACCTAAGAATCACTGCAAATTGGGCCTTAGCCTCGTCTGCATAAAACCGGTGAGCAGCAGATGCCAATCGGGCATTCCGATGCAGCTTGCTGGTTGGGGACTCAGGGCCTCCAGGTAAGTCCTGATGGGGGGGAATAAGGCAAACTGGAAGTGGGAGAGCCCAGGCTGGCAGCAGCCTGCTGTACTGTTGTGTAGGCAGGAGTACTCCTCCTGACTCCACACAAATGTGAGTAAAAAATAGTTACTTACCTTTTTGCCAACATTCTTCAGTAATGACATGGACGAGGGGGTAGAAAAAGAAATCACAACGCAAAGGTTTATGAAAACCCAAGTACCAGCAGAACAAAACAAAAATAACGCACCAAAATCGACTGAGAAATGACAATTTAGTATACTTACCTGGGCCCTTTAAATTAGCTACTGCTACAACTGATTCTCAGTAAGGTGAAATGGGCATCCTTTGGAAATGCCACCTTGCATGTCCCATCCCAAAGTGAATATTAAAATAAAGCCCCAACCTTTTTGGGGGCTGCTGCCGGCGTCACAGCAGCCTGATCTTCCATTTCACTTCGCCAGTTCGATAATAACGAGGCCTGAGGCCAAATATCAGAAGTGTCTTGGACCTCATCACTCAGGCGCAGGGATTGATCCTTGTTTTCCCTGTGCGCCCAAAACTAGGCATGCTCGAATTTCTAGGCCGCTATCTCTAGTGCACGGTTTGTCCTTTTCACCTCAGAATTTACAAAGTCTACATGTAAATTTCTGTGTCTCACTTTCACCTGATTGGCTTAAATCTCATATTCCTAAAATAGCAACTAATTAGACCTCTGTAACAATGAGCAATAAGAAAAATACACCAATTTAAAAAATAGAAACTGAAATTGCTCAAAATATTTTTTCAGCTGCTATTTGTTCCTCTCAGTTTGCTGACTACACACAGATAAATAATATAATTTATAATCAAACAAACATGTAGAAATATAAAAAATGTGCAAAACTCTTTCAGCTTACCCATAGATATGGCCAACTCCTGTCAGAAATGCATCTATTGAAATTCAGGTCGGGGGCTTCCCGCGGGTGTAAGCCCCCGACCTGCACCTACCTTGCACGCCAGCAGTTGAGCTGTAGGGCCCCGTGGAATTCCGCTCCGGGGCCTGGCCCAGCTGCCGGTGCACTGTGCTTGCGTGTCCCAGGGGCGTAGTTAGTGCGATGCGTCCCCTGGGATCACGTGAGCCATGGGCAGACAATCGGAGGAGGGAAAAGCCCATTCATAAGATTGACAGGAAGACCTGTCAAAACTTATAAATACTACGGGCCCCAAAATAGCAGTAAACCTTCAAATAATTTTTTTTTTAAATCACACTTTTTAAATAAACTATAAATTACATTAAATAACTATTTTAAACAATACAGGAAACTTTCGTTTAACTGGAGGCTAAATGTCCGGAAAGCTCTATCTACCGGCAAAATTCAGGAGCCGTTTCCTATAAGTTTTTTTACTTCTCGTTGCTTTTTTTCTCCAGTCGTGGCTCCCAAGCGTCTAGCTGAAGCTGTTGCTTAGCTACAGAGACACTTTTAAGCTGTGGCCGACTGTTTTGAAGCTGTTGCTAAGCAACAGGGTTTGTTGTTTCATACGGAGCTGAGAAGCTCCGTATGTTTTAACATTAGCGCTGGTTTATACAGCAGCTTTGATGGGACGGCACCAACTCGGTCCCATCAGTGCCGGATACCAGAAAGTTTCCTGTAATTTAAATTTTTGAAAAAAATAATTTTATATTCTAACGGGGCTAAAAATAAACTTACCTTGCTTTAAAGTATTTAAAAATAATAAACCTGTGGAAAAAATGTTTTAATTTTAATTAATTGACCACTTACCTTGCAAAAAGCAGGCCTTACGCCTGCTTTTTAAATGTGTAAATCCTGCAGGTTTACCCTCCCGGGAAAACCTGTAAAAAAAAAACCTAAGTTCAAAGCGCACGCGCAGCCTCTCCTGCACGCGCATTCGACCTCTGAACCCCTTCGTTCAGAGGATCGGAAGTGCCGGTTTCCCGCGCATGCGCAGTGCATGTAGAAAACCGGCACTTCCATTCGGCCTACGGGTGAGTACCCTGTGCATACTCACCCGTGGAGACCCGAATTTCTGGGCCATTAAGTTTTGTACCCTGAGGCCTAATTTCTGTCAAGGGCCTGGGGTTTGGGTTTGACTCTGAAGCACTGTCTGTGCTCCTTGTGTAGCTAATTTCTGGCCCACTAGTGTACCCTAAACAATGCCACAGGAGATTCTTAATAAACAGCCAGTCCTTGGCTGCCTGGAATTCTGAGCCACTAATATCCTATACCCTACCTGCCTGAATGCTCCAGCCAACCTCAGGTTGCCTTAGCCTGTTTCTTAGCTCCATCTCACTCTGACATTAACCCATTCTTGGCCTGTCAGGCCAGGAATCGCTCACCCATCCTGTTCCCATCAACAAATGCTGCATATAAACAAATACAGTGTGGCGTACCGATCACAGAACAGACACAATCCGCTTTCCGGTCCGTAGACTATAAATCAGGTGTCATGCCTTTAAGAAGGATCACACCTTTAAGAAACTCGATCTGCATATAGTTAAGCCCAGAGCGGGGGAGGAGCAGTCAAAGCTGTGCACTGATGAAAGGCAGTTGTACTTTGTGTAGTCTCGGACTCCATTTTGTGTTCAGCATGCAGCCTCAACAATTAAACCTTTTCTGTTGAACCTCTCCGAGATCAGTATTTTTTGCTAGGAGTACGTAGACTCCTACATTGGTGACCCCGACGCTCAGGACGACTCCTAAGCGTAACCATGGCTGACACAAACGCAGTTTCTGTGAAGCTGCCGGAGTTCTGGGAGAACCTGGCCGCCGCCTGGTTCTTTCAAGCCGAATCGCAATTCCGACTCCGCAGCATCCGCCCGGTGATCGTGGCGTCCAGCCTCACGGACCTCGAGGCCCTGGCCGACGAAGCCGATAAGATCCTGTCCGCCAGCTCCAACCACGCCGTCACCCTCGACCTGGCCTCCGCAAGGTCGGCGCGTGCTCCACCCTCTATCGCGCGGCCACACAGCTCGGCCACGAGGCCCCCCAGGCCCCCACGTCCCCCAAGCCCTCCGACCCAGGGCTACTGCTACTTCCATACCCGGTTCGGCGCACGGGCACGGCACTGCAGCCATCCCTGCACGTTTCCAACCGCCCCCACACCAGCCTACACGATGGCCGTGGGGCAAGCAGGCGCACTGCTGTACGTTACGGACAGCACCTCCGGACGCCGTTTCCTATGCAACATGGGCACGCAGCGCAGCATCATCCCCGCGTCCGCCCTCGAGATCCAGCGAGGCGGCCGCGGCCCTATGCTGGCTGCCGCCAATGGCACCGACACCCGGATGTACGGCACCCGCACCGTCACCATCGACCTCGCAGGCCGCCCTTACCACTGGGAGTTTATCACCGCCAAGGTGCTCTCCCCGCTCCTCGGTGCGGATTTCCTGTGCGCCCACGGCCTGTTGGTCGACATGCCTCAGCACCGCCTCGTGGACATGAACACCATGTCACCTGTCCCGGGCGCCATGGCCCACCCCCAACCCGCCGAAATGGCGTGGCAGTGCCGCGTCCGCTCAACGGACGACTACTCAGCACTCCTGGCTGAGTTCCCAGCCCTCACCAACCCGACCTTCTCCGCGAAGGTTGCTAAGCACGGGGTAGAACACTTCATCCCCACCACAGGCCCACTGGTGTATGCCCACGCCCGCAGGCTGGACCCGGCCAAGCTGGAGATCGCGCGGGCCGAGTTCACCACAATGGAACAGCTCGGCATCATCCACCGCTCCAACAGCCCCTGGGCCTCCCCACTCCACATCGTCACCAAACCCGACGGGGGATGGCGCCCCTGCGGGGACTACCGGCGCCTAAACGACACCACCATGCCGGATCGGTACCCCATACCGCACATTCAGGACATCTCGGCTAAACTGGCTGGCCGCTCAGTCTTCTCCAAAGTCGACCTGGTGCGCGGTTACCATCAGGTGCCAGTCCACCCCACGGACGTTCCCAAGACGGCCATAATCACCCCTTTTGGGCTATTCGAGTTCCTCCGAATGCCCTTCGGCCTCAAAAACGCGGCCCAGGCCTTCCAGCGGCTCATGGACTCGGTCCTCCGGGACCTGAAGTTCCTCTTTGTCTACCTGGATGACATCTTGGTAGCTAGTTCCTCCAAGCAGGAACACATCGAGCACCTCTGCACCCTGTTCCAGTGGCTCAGTGAGCACGGGCTCATCATCAGCCCAGCCAAGTGCCAATTCGGCCTCAGCAGGATCGAATTCCTCGGCCACCACATCACGCAGGACGGAGCCATTCCCCTGCCCGCCAAGGTGCAAGCCGTCCAGCAGTTCCCCCGGCCTACCACCATCAAAGGCCTCCAGGAGTTCTTGGGGATGATCAACTTTTACAACCGTTTCATTCCCGGAGCGGCCTCCCTCATGCGGCCCCTATACGAAGCCCTCCGGGGTAAGAAAGACAGAATGGCGATCGAGTGGTCGGCGGACATGTTGACCGCTTTCGACTCGACCAAAAAGGCGCTCGCCGACGCCACCATGCTCGCTCACCCACAGCCCAACGCCAGGGTGGCCCTCACCATGGACGCCTCCGACCACGCGGTCAGCGCTGTGTACGAACAGTGGGTCGACGGGGCCTGGCAACCGCTGGCCTTTTTCAGCCGCCAACTGCGCCCCCCGGAGGCCAAATACAGCGCCTTTGACCGCGAGCTCCTCGCACTGTACCTGGCAATCCGCCATTTTAGATTTCTTCTGGAGGGCCGCCCCTTCACCGTGTTTGTCGACCACAAACCCCTGACATTCGCGATGGCGAAATCTGCAGACCCGTGGTCAGCCAGGCAACAACGCCAGCTTGCCGCGGTGTCCGAATTCACCACGGACATCCGGCACGTCTCCGGTCGAGACAACGTGGTGGCCGACTGCCTATCCCGCCCCGCCATCCACAGCGCCCACCTGGCAGTGGACTATGCTCAACTGGCAGCGGAACAACACACCGACCCCGATCTGCTCTCCGCGCCCACAACCCTCCCAGGGCTGCGACTGACCGACATCGCCTGCGGCCCGTCTGCCGTCACAGTCAAATGCGACACCTCCTTGGCGCAACCCCGCCCTGTAGTCCCAGCGTCCTGGCGAAAACGGGTGTTCGACATCGTCCACGGCCTCTCACACCCCAGCACCCGCGCGTCCATTAGACTGGTGGCCAACCGATTTGTCTGGCGCGGCCTGCGCAAAGATGTGCGCGTCTGGGCCAGATCCTGCATAGCTTGCCAGCGTGCCAAAATCCACCAGCACGTCAAAGCCCCACTCGAGGAGTTCACCGTGCCAGAAAGAAGGTTCGACCACGTCCACATTGACCTCGTCGGCCCCCTGCCGCCATCACAAGGTCACACGCACCTGCTGACAATCGTGGACCGTACCACCCGCTAGCCCGAGGCCATTCCACTGACGTCCACCACCACCGCCGACATCGCGAGGGCGTTCATCGGTACCTGGGTCGCTCGGTTCGGCATCCCCTCCGACATGACGTCGGATAGAGGCCCGCAGTTCACCTCTGATCTGTGGGCCGCCATCGCCCGAAACCTCGGGGTGGCCGTTCACCGCACTACGGCTTACCACCCCCAAGCCAACGGACTGCGCGAGTGATTCCACTGGTCCATGAAGGCGTCACTCCGTGCCAGCCTCGAGGACGAGGCTTGGATCGACCGCCTCCCGTGGGTGCTACTCGGCCTACGCTCCGCGGTCAAGGAAGACCTGCAAGCCTCGGCGGCGGAACTCGTGTACGGCCAGCCGCTGCGCGTACCCGGAGAGTTCCTGCCCACCGCCTCGACCCCCTGGTCGGCTGACCAGCAACGCCGTGCTTTCGCCAACCGAGCAAAACAGTTCGCCCCGGTACGCACCGGCCGGCACGGCGAACCAGCAACCTGCGTACCACCTAGCCTGCACATGGCCAAATTTGTTTTCGTGCGCCATGACGCCGACCGAGGACCTCTGCAGCCCCCATACGACTGACCCTACAAGGTACTCCAGACGGGGAACAAGTTCTTCCTCCTTGAAGTGGGCGGCAGAACTGACAAGGTGTCGGTCGACCGGCTCAAGTTGGCGCACCAAGAGCCCGACGAACCCGTTCAAGTGGGCCAACCCCCACCGCGGGGCAGACCGCCTAAGAGCCCGACGCGTCCGGCCGCCCCGCTCCCGACACCAACCGCCAAGAGCCGTTCCGGCCGTGTCATCAAGCCGCCATGCCGGTTCGTACACTCTCTACTAGCGGATTCTGGAGGGAGCTGTGTGGCGTACCGATCACAGAACGGACACAATCCACTTTCCGGTCCGTAGACTATAAATCAGGCGTCATGCCTTTAAGAAGGATCACACCTTTAAGAAACTCGATCTGCATATAGTTAAGCCCAGAGTGGGGGAGGAGCAGTCGAAGCTGTGCACTGATGAAAGGCAGTTGTACTTTGTGTAGTCTCGGACTCCATTTTGTGTTCAGCATGCAGCCTCAACAATTAAACCTTTTCTGTTGAACCTCTCCGAGTTCAGTATTTTTTGCTAAGAGTACATAGACTCCTACAACAGCATTGAAAACTGGTTTGGGGGCAGCACCGGGCCCTGAGGGGTCAAGAATGTTTGATCTGGTATAAACTGGCTGGTGTAGGTGGAAGTACAAGATGATACAAGTTGATTCAGTGATTCTCGGCCTACTTCTCACTCATTTTGTGACTCCAGAGCCTGCCTCCCATAATGCTGCCAGATTCCAAGACTACCCCATTATTGCCAAGGCTCACGATGCACCTTAGGGCTACCAGACTCTGGAACCCACTCCTCATTGTTGCCAGACTACAGGACCCCCTCTTCAATGCTGCCACATCCCAGGAATCTGCCTCCTTCCATGCTACCAGATCCCAGGAATCCCTCAATGACCAAACTTCATCTTACATCTCCCAGTTCTGTCAAACTACAAATTCCACATCTGCAGTGTTACCAAAACCCAGCCCTACCCCCAACAAATGTTGCCAAGCCCAAGGCTCCCATCCTAGTGCTATGAAACTCCAAGACCAAGCCTCAGAGCTGCCAGACCCAAGATTCCACTTCATGTAATAAAACCCTGGAATTTACCCACCCCTGTGCTGCTTAACCCAGGACCCCCATCCCAGTTCAGGCAAAACTCATGGATCATACTCTCAATGCCACCAAAGCCCAGGCCTATTTCCAATCCTGCTAGACCCCACGAGTCTTCCTCCCCAGAGCTTCTAAATGCCAGGTGCCCATGTTAAATCTTACCTGACATTTGCCATGTCTCCTGGGCCTAGAAATTCGATTGGTAGCGCCAGCGATTAGCGCCTAAGGAGCCCGAGAATTGGGGCGTTACCCAATTTTTGGGCGGGCGCAGTGAATACAGCGCCACCTCCCATATTGAGTATCCTTTTAGCGCCGGCGCTAACACTTTGCGCGTGCTCGCGGGCGCAGGCAGATCATGACATCATTTCAGTGTGCAACGCCTTTTTGGCGCCCCGGACCGGATATTCGGTAGCGCCCGCAACCTTTCCGCCTGCGCTATTAGTGACAGTTGGATGGAGCATTCCCAGGCCCTTCTCGGATTCGGGGGGCACTATTTAAAGGGGAAAGCACTAGTATAAAAGCTGCAGCCATTTGGGCTGGCCATTCTGATCGTTGCTGGAGAGAGTTGCTGACCTTCTGTTGGACAGTACTTTTCTCATTGAGCCTTTGGAGGCACTGGCACTGGCAGCTTGAGGACCCGGCTCCCAAGCTGGTGATGCAGCATCTGAAAGCAGGGAGGTGGAAGAGTGGCTTTAGCAAAAGGACAGCTTGGCAGCAAGGGATGCCAGATTGCGGCAAGGCTATGACATGGGTCCACAGTGAGAAAACATGCTGGCGGGGGGAACAAGTGGAAGGAGACAGTTGTAAAAGGTGAGAACCTTACCACCGCTGTCGACAATGGGGTCGGCAGCTGCAGTGGTTACAGGACCACTCAGACGTCCTCCAAGAATCTGGTGGACTCTCTCCTCGAGATCCGTGAGAGTGACCACTTGTGGAGGTCCTCCACTGATGCGAAGCTGGTCTTTGCGAATCCTCGCCAGCTTGGACTGCAGGGGAAAGGAAGGGAAGTTATGTTACATGATGCCCTGAGTGATCATCTCATGCCCCCCATGGTGGAAGAGCCCTTACATGATGCCCTGAGTGATCATCTCATGTCCCCCATGGTGGAAGAGCCCTTACATGATGCCCTGAGTGATCATCTCATGCCCCCCATGGTGGAAGAGCCCTTACATAATGCCCTGAGTGATCATCTCATGCCCCCCATGGTGCAAGAGCCCTTACATGACGCCTTGAGTCAAATGTGCATGTGTGTGCCCAGAAAGGGCCATGGGTGCTTGCTAGCAGATGGCCAATGGGGCACAGCCCACCCTGTAGCCATAAAGTCAGGTGCAAATGAAGGGATGCAGAAGTTTGCAGAAACAACACTCACCCTCACGACCCGAGTGAGGTCGTTGAATTTCTTTCTGCGTTGGACAGGGCTCCTGGTCACCATGCTGCTGGAGTTGACCCTCTGAGAAACATCCCTCCAAGCTCGTCGGTAGTCCTTATGATTCAGCCTCCTGCCATTGTCTGGGTAGAGAACATCTCGCCGGCGCTCCACTGCGGCCACCAATTGCTCCAGAGCCTCATTGGTGAAGCGCTCTGCTCTCTGTCTCACCTTCTCCATCTGGTCCAAGTTTTTAGCGCCAGAGAAGGGCCTGCGCCGATTCTGAGGCCTACAAGGCGCTGAGTGTGGATGCTGAAGCTGACTGACCCACCCCTTTAAGAGCTGGCCGGCGCCTGGAAGTCTCGTGGTCATCGGTAATTGAGAGCACCTGCGCTGCGCCCGTCCGCTCCGATATTGGGTTGCGCCAGAAGTTTAGCACCTTAGGAGTCCCGTGTAATGCCTGAATTCGCGCCTCAATCACCTTTAGGGGCGATGCAACTCAATATTGCGCCAGGTGGCGATAAGTTGCGTCTGGCTATAAACTTTGCGCTGCTCCAATTCTAACGCCCCCAAGCGGGGCTATACCCAATTTCTAGGCCCTGGTCTTTAAACAGCCAAGTGATAAAAGTTAAGTACACAGATAAAGGAATATAATGAGAATCAAGATCACTGATGATGGGGAAAGAGCAGGGGAGTGGGACTAATTAGATAAATCTTTTAAAGAGCCGGCACAGGCACGATGGGGTGAATGGCCTCTCTCTGTGCTGTGCGATTCTATGATTTACAACTTATAGAGAATAATGGACAGAATCAAGGAATTCAATCCCCAAAACATAGATAAAACTCCCAAACTCCCATGAAATTCAGTTACCATAAATCAGTAGTCTGATAATACATTGTGCATTACATGGCATAATACCCCTGGCGTTATAAAATAGCACATCCTCCTACTCACCATGAGCACTAGTGAGACCTGCTATTAATATAGAGGATACACACTGTCATGGTTTACTGGCAGTAAATTACCAAATTATGCCAGTCATATAACTCATGGAGAAAATAGCAGCTGAAAAAATATTTTGAGCAATTTCAGTTTCCGTTTTTTAAATTGTTATTTTGTTCTTATTGCTTATGGCTACAGTTCTGATTAGTTGCTCTGTTAGGAATATGGAATTTAAGCCAATCAGGTGAAAGTGAGACACAGACATTTGCATGTAGACTTTGTGAAACTGGAAGTGTTTCGGACAAGCCATGCACAGGAGATACTATTTTTATTTCAGAGTAATTATGGGGAATTTGCATAACTGGAATGTAGCTTCGAGTCTTGAGGGTGTCAATGAGCTATATAAACAATTATATGAGTAGGTTTTTCTTCCAGTCCCCAGTATGTATTCTAGTTGTAAAACAGATTTCAGGTTTAAAACTCTTCCCATAGAGTTTGTATTTGTCTTTTATTTAATTTTTCCCCAGTTTTGGGCAGACTTATGATGACAGATATAAAGCTCGATCTTCCAAATGTGTGCTCCCAGTGTGGTGAATCACCCACTGAGATTGCACAGTGGGAAATCACAGGCCCACATGTAGGTGAGTTTCCAATACATGCTGTCCAATAGTGAGGCTTCATGCTGGGCTTGCGTGGTTGGACAATTTACTCTACTTTAGAGATCGCCACCTTATATGGTAAATTCAGTGATGCTGCATGTGTGGCATAGAGCCTTGGAAAAGCAGATCGCAAAATCGTCCCTTTGCTGTTAACAACAATTAGCATTTTTCTGGAAAAACGATCCAAGGTGCTTCACAGAGGCGTAATCAAAAAAAATGGACGCTGAGCCATAGAAGGGGATACTTGGAGGGGTGAGCAAAAGCTTGGTCAAAGAGGTGAGGTTTACAGAGGGTCTGAAAAGAGGAGAGAGAGGCGGACAGGTTTAGGGAGGGAATTCCAGCGCACAGAGCTTGGGTGGCTAAAGGCACGACAACCAATGATGTGGGGAAAGAATAGGGAACTTGCACAAGAGGTCAGAGTGAGAGGAACAAGAGTTCTGTGGGGGGTGGGGTGGGGTGGAGTTATAGGGCTGGAGAAGGCTACTGAGAAAGGAAGGGGCAAGGCCAGGAAGTGATTTAAACATATGAGGATAAGAATTTTAAATGTGAGGTGTTGGGGGACTGGGAGCCAATGTAGGTCAGCAAATACAGGGTTCATAGGTTAGTGTGACTTGGTCTGGGATAGAATATAAGCAGCAGAGTTCTGGATGAATGCTTATGACCATTAAGGGGCTTGTTCACGACCAGCATTCCTGCCTAGCAAGGTTCTGCCTTGGGAGCATCGCACCACTGAACTTACCCTATTAACATCAGATGACTTGGTCCAAAAGCAGCAATAAAAAAACCTTTTTAATTTTTTTTCTTACAGATTTTGAGTAAGTAATTTTAAAATAAACAGAACGTGTATGAGGTGCAGGCAGCCTACAAAAAATTAAACCAGTCCTATCCTAATAGGCTGAAAAGAAATCATTCAGGTGGTGCCATAACCCACCAGTCTAGACACCACACATGTTGTATATTCTTACACTTGGCTGTTCATTCAGGCACTGACAGCAGAGCACAAACGAATATATGTTATGAAACAGTGGTAGCATTTTAAAAAGTTGGCACTAAACTTGAGAAACGTCACCCACAGACCGTCTGAAAACTGTGAACAAAGTGTCCAAGAGAAGTGAAGAGCAGAAATAGAGCATTGTACCTAAAATTTCCAATAAGATTAATTGTGTAAACCTGAGATCGTTCCCCTCAGTCATCGACAAAACCATTGTGTTGTGGCTCAACTCCAGTCCAGCGCCATATTCCCATCAATCACAACAGTTTATTTGTACAGTGCTGGACTAAGACTAGGCACTGTAATGGTTTTCATATCCTCAGGGAGGTACTTTTTTCATGCAGAATGCCAGCAAAACCCAGACATCCACAATCTCCTGCAAGTTCCCAAGAATGTAGAAAATGCACCACACTCGGTATGCTTTTTCATAGGATTGTCTGCCTGATGTGAAATATTACCTTATAATTTGGCAAATTTGATCCATTGGTCTCTTGGAGCCTTCATGATAGCTGGAAATCAAACTGCAAATTTTCTATCAAGATAACTACTTCTAAAACGAGTATTTAACCTGCAGAGCTTCCTGTTCAATAAATATTCACTGATCCTGCACTCGATGAGAGCACGGGTTAGAGATAGGGCTG
Organism: Somniosus microcephalus; assembly: GCF_052327205.1. Classification (NCBI taxonomy): domain Eukaryota; kingdom Metazoa; phylum Chordata; class Chondrichthyes; order Squaliformes; family Somniosidae; genus Somniosus; species Somniosus microcephalus. Next base: position 251,557,585 of record NC_140991.1, read on the forward strand.
CACTTATAGCACTGATTCTCTGACCCACACTGCGCTTGAGCACAGCTCCCCACTGGGATCAAGGGTTGGGTGAACTTACCTATAAATTTATAATTTATTTAATTTTGCTCTTCTATTCTGTGAACAGCCTTGGTTGTTTTTCTACATTAAAAGTGCTATACAAATGGAAGTTTTTGTTATCTTTACGTAAATATGAAAGATGACAAATTACCAATAAATATGTACATACGAGGGCCAGTTTTACGAATGTGCTCTCCTGGTGCAGTCTGGCCTTTCAGGGGCACCTAATGGTAAATCGCTGGCGTGCTCCCCAAGATTTTTCATCCATTCATTTTAATGGAAGGAAAATTATGGGAAGTGCAGCTGCAGCTTCCCAAAATCTGCTCCTAGGAGTTAAGGCTCATGCCAGAAGTATGACCCCAGATGGAGTATGATAAGCAATTCACCTGTATGCCTTATCCTGAGTGCAATCCTGACATCACTTAGGGTTTAATGTAAGATTTCCTGCATTACAACAATGATTATCCCACAGCACTATTTGAAGAAGAGCAGGGGAGTTCTCCCCGGTGTACTGGTCAATATTTATCCCTTAACCAACATCACTAAAACTGATTATGTACTTGGTCAAGTATCTCATTGCTGTTTATGGGACCTTGCTGTTTGCAAATTGGCTGCCACATTACGTACGTTACAACAGTAACTAGACTTCAAAAGTACTTCATTGGCTGTAAAGTGCTTTGGGACATCCTGAGGTTGTGAAAGGCGCTATATAAATGCAAGTCTTTCAAGTTTTTTAATGTGTGTTAGGTAATTTTTACAAAAAAGTAGAAAAAAGTAAAAAGTTACATCAGCAAGCGCTGTGGCTAAGATTCCTACCTGATCCTTAATGTTGACATATGTGAACTTTCAACAACAACAACAACTTGTATTTATATAGCGCCTTTAACGTAGTAAAACATCCCAAGGCACTTCACAAGAGTATTATAAGACAAAAAATTTGACACATATGGAGAAATTAGGGAAGGTGACCAAAAGCTTGGTCAAAGAGGTAAGTTTTAAGGAGCGTCTTAAAGGAGAAAAGAGAGGTAGAGAGGCGGAGAGGTTTAGGGAGGGAATTCTAGAGCTTAGGGCCTAGGCAACAGAAGGCACGGCCACCAATGGTTGAGCGATTATAATCAGGGATGCTCAAGAGGGCAGAATTAGAGGAGCGCAGGTATCTCGGGGGGATGTAGGCTGATGGAGATTACAGAGATAGGGAGGGGTGAGACCATTGCGGGGTTTGAAAAGAAGGATGAGAATTTTGAAACCGAGGTGTTGCTTAACCGGGAGCAGGGGTTACAAGGTAGTGATCATGAGCAAAACACTGGCTAATCTTTGCTTTATATAACCAAAGAATTATGAAACCAAATGTATTTTCCAGTACTGTTCTGGCTGGTGTCCCAGCTAGGATTGGCTAACATAGTGCAGACTAAAGGTCAAGCTGGGACCTTCCTGATCTCTATGGCTCAGTATTATATTGCAGAGTGGATGTACTCAGTAAAGTAAATCCCCAGGGTGCCGTGGGTCGGAGAATCAGGTCATTTAGTGCGGTAGCCCTGTCTCTGACCTGTACTGCCCGCGAGCTTGGGATTGAGGAATTTACCTTATTGAGTGAATCCTAAATGTAGTTTCCACTACCCCACTCCTTGGCACATGCTAGGAGCACGTATTGCAAAATTGCGCACTCTCAAGCCACAATTTTTCATTAAAGTCAAAAAGGTCTAAGAATGGAAGGTCATAGGGTGGGAGTGCACAATGATGTGATGTGTGTTTCAGGGGAATGCCAAGGAGTGACACAGTGGAAATTTTACTCACTTACAACAAAACAACACCTTGCACCTTTATCATAGAAAAAATGTCCCAAGGCGCTTCACAGAGATGTAGACCTAAAAATTCATGTTCACCACGGAGGTTGCCGGTGTCACTGGCAACTGAAGTTAACGGCTGCTGAAAATGGCTGCAACTCTAAGGAGAATAAATTCATCTGGGGTCTGGAGATTGGTGGTGCAGCACTAACCTTCTGTGCAACACCCTCCTGGTGGCGTTAGTGGAGACCTCTGAGGTGAAGTTCCCGACCTAAAGTGGCGTTTGAGCTTCACACAACCTCTGGGAGCCAGGCTATGGAGCTCGCAAGGAATTGTGGGAAATTAAAAGGGCTATGAGTTAAAGGGGCAATGCACTCAGAACGAATACAAATATAAAATGCAGTGAAAACATGCAGTTTTCAGCCTTTACTGCCTTTCAACAAAAAAAAATTAACATTAAAAGGAATTCCCAAATGTGATTATTCAGCTCTTAAAGCTGAATTCCAAAAATGGGAAAACTGCTTCAGCACGAACAAAATTGGCTCAGCAAGCCAGGGAAGGCGCCCCCCAGCACTCCAGCTTTGTGCGGGGGATCCACACTGCAAGAGAGGTCCTCTACCCACAGGGGCCAGGAGGCCCTCTAGAAAGAATGATGTGGGACCAGATCACCGAGGCCATCACTGCCAGCAGTATCACCCCAACTACCTGGTTCCAGTGCCCAAAGAAGTTTCATGACCTCAGACCACTGGTCAAGGTCAGTGAATGCATCTTCAAAAGACATCTCCTACCAACTGCACCACTAGCCTCACACACTGCTCAATGCACGACCCCCACCCCCAATCACTCACCTACCAATAATCTACTCCAATCACGAGGCACATCTTCCATTCCTAGTCTCACCTCACCTCCTTGGAGGGGACGGTGCAGGCCATTATTGGCAGGGGCATGGCTGAGCCCTTGGCCAGCAGCAGGGCTGAAAGGATAAAAGATGCTGGTATCCTCGTACGTTATCCTCCTTCTGACATGCAACTCTTGCTTTCCCATCCTCCCTTTAAGAGGTGATGACATCGCCACTGTTAGCCTGCTTGCACGCCCGGCGAGGAAAATGGCGGCCACCGCGGGACCCACCACCAGCTGGTGAAAGAGCAGCCGCCACCATTTTCCTGCCATTTCTTGGCGCTACAGCGTGGCGGTAAGTACATGAATTTCTAGCCCGTAGTTCCAATAAGAATTCTGTAAAGTCTACATAGGGTTTGAATGTCTGCTTTAATACGTAGTGACATTTGAATTCAGTGATGATGTAATTATTTCCCATGCACATTTCACCTTGAAAAGAGTCCTTACATTGTTCAACTTGCCAATGACTCCAATCAAAAACTGCAGAAGAGTAACGAGGGTTAGGTGCCCCCGACTAGATCTGCACAGATTAGACAAAGTGGGCTAAAAATGCGATAGCCCCCGAAAACAGGCACTGGGTTCGCTAGTGCACTGCTCGTGTTCAGCGCTGGGGCAGAATGAGGGCCTAAATAATTGGCCCCATTTGTTTTAGGGAGGTGGAACAGTGTCATTGTTACAGCATGCTTATTTTGAAAGCCCAACTTCAGTGCTGTTAAGCTGGCCAGCAGGGTAAGGTTCTGGTGCAGCAAAACATTTGCCATGTGACTTTATATCAGTTTGCCTTAAAAATACAATCAAAATAATGAATTTATAGTGTCAGGTGTGATTGATGATGCAATGATCTCACTTGCACTGTGAAATTAGATTACTGCCTTGAAATCATTGCCTGGTATCTATTATTTATAATACATGCGGTTCTCATTTTGTGCAAGGTTTTTTTTATTCTGTTTCTAGTTGATTTCTGTGCCAGTAGTCACTGTCAGTGTGCTCCATAGCTTTGATATATGATGACATTCACACCAGAGGATTAACGATTGTAACAGACTTGCTGGAGACCTGTAAGGAATAGTCTGCAGTTCATTACAGAGGGATTTTATATCCACGATACATTGTAACGGGTTAACCAACTGCCAACTGATTCCTTTTTAAGTGGTTGTTGTTATAAAAGTCCCTTACTTTTCACGAGCAGAAACACTAGTGGTCATGATCTCTGCTCCCTGTGTACTGACGAGTACCATATGGGTACATTTAACTAATGTGTACTTCTGGTGTGAATCCTCACACACTGGGAGTGTGTATCAGAGCTGATTCTATGATCAGGCACTCCCAGTCAGGGGTGGCACATTCAGGGAATGCTGGTCAGGAAATCGCGGATCCCCAGGACCTTGATTTTGTGCCCATTCATTTAGATGGTTGGAAAAGCAGTGGCTGTGCGCCCATCAATTCAACAACTTGCATTTATATAGTGCCTTTAACGCAGTAAAACGTTTCAAGACACTTCACAGGAACGTAATCAAACAAAATTGACACTGAGCCAAAGAAAGACACGTTAGGACAGGTGACCAAAAGCTTGGTCAATAGGTAGGTTTTAAAGGAGGATCTAAAAGGAGGAACGAGAGCTAGAGATGTGGCGAGGTTTAGGTTTAGGGAGGGAATTACAGAGCTTAGGGCCTAGGCAGCTGAAGACATGGCCGTCAATGGTGGAGCGAAGTAAGTGGCGGATGGACAAGAAGCTAGATTTGGAGGAATGCAGAGTTCTTGAAGGGTTGTAGGCCATGTTTCCTCTAATTCTTTTTTGGTTGTGCAGTCCCTTTAACTGGCTGCGCAGCCCATTCAAATTTTCAGGCATGCACAGTTTCTTCCATTGAAAAGCCGGTGAGCAGCCTGCGCGGGACCTCCAAACTACTGTGCAGCCGTGCAGCTTAATGGGAACGTTGGTAGTCGGGCCGGAGGAGGTTACAGAGGATGGGAGGGGCAAGGCCATGGAGGAATTTGAATATGAAGATGAGAATTTTAAAATTAAGATAGGTGTGGATTAATTAAGGAAAGCCGGCATGGATTTGTTAAAGGCAAATCGTGTTTAACCAAATTGATCGAGTTTTTTGATGAGATAACAGAGAGTGTTGATATGGGTAATGCGCTTGACGTGGTGTATATGGATTTCCAAAAGGCGTTCGACAAAGTGCCATATAATAGGCTTACCAGCAAAGTTGAAGCCCATGGAATAAAAGGGACAGTGGCAGCATGGATATGGAATTGGCTAAGTGATAGGAAACAGAGAGTAGTGGTGAATGGTTGTTTTTCAGACTGGAGGAATGTATACAGTGGTGTACCCCAGGAGTCGGTTCTAGGACCACTGCTTTTCTTAATATATATTAATGACTTGGACTTGGGTGTACAGGGCACAATTTCAAAATTTGCAGATGACACAAAACTTGGAAGTATAGTGAAGTATAGTGAACAGTGAGGAGGATAGTGATAGACTTCAGGAAGACTGGTGAAATGGGCGGACATTTTAATGCAGAAAAGTGTGAAGTGATACATTTTGGTAGAACGAATGAGTGGACATATAAACTAAATGGTACAATCCTAAAGTGTGTGCACGAACAGAGAGACCTGGGGGTATATGTGCACAAATCGTTGAAGGTGGCAGGGCAGGGTGAGAAAGCAGTTAAAAAGGCTTATGGGATCCTGAGTACAAGGGCTGGATTTTAATTCAGGGGCGGGTTGGGGTCATTGTGATGAAATAACTCTGTGTTCTGGCATTTGTATTGTCTGTTGTTGTTGTACTTGTTAATGTCTGGAATGTTCTACCGGTGTAACCACTAATGCTCCTCCCTAGCCCCGCCCCTCTGGATCCTCCGGATTGGTGTGAGTCTTACTTATAAGAGCTGGGTCTTACTCATAAGGGCTGGGTCGATGATGAATGATGGTTGCCCTGTGTTAACTTGATGCCATGTTCTTACTTAATAAAAGCCTTTAGTTTTAAGCTTTAACCTCACGGATTCAGGCCGTTATTTGGCACATCAGTCGTGTAAACCGCATTTTGTGTTATCCACATGAATCTAAATCGATGTGGGAGATGGATGTGAATTTAACTTAATTGGCCAATTGAGTTCCAGCATGTGGGAACCCCTGGCAAATGAGTTTTTCCAGTCTGAAAATTGCCTCCGATGATGTTGTAGGAATGTCTAGTTCCTATCAGGAGACTGAGGTCGACTCAGGCGATCAACAAACGATGTTTAATATAAAACAAACGGAGTTTAACAAACCAATACATGAGAACTACGAAAACAGGTCTAGTCGGTTCGGAGGCTCCACGAGGACTGCTAGGGCGGTCCCGTGGTTGGCGTCAGGACGTCATCACGTTTTTCCCGCCGGTGGGGGATCACGTGATGAACGACGTGACGTCATCATGTTTGCCCGCGCTCTGAAAGGGACCGTGCTCTGTACATGCAAACAGTAAAAACAAAGATACAGACTCAGGCTGTAGCTAACATATTGTTAAAGGGAATTATATACAGTTGGTCAGAGTCCGTTAGTGGCTCCGCCACAACGTCATCATTGCTGCTGTATTTAAGGTCTGCAACAAGCCTTGCTTCTTCTGCAGACTGCCAACCTTTTGGCATTTGCTGCTACAGGGCCCTGGAGGCAGAATGGCCAGTGAAAGACCTAGCTCTGCGCCAAGATTTGACGACGTTGCCCTGCAGGCTTTAGTGGAGGGAGCAAGAGCTCATAAGGAGGCGCTCTTCCCAGCAGACCAAGGCTGTGTGGCTGCAAGTGGCAGAGGAGGTCAACTCCTTATCGGTAACCCGCAGAACCTGGATACAGTGCAGGAAGAGATTTCATGACCTTCTGCGCACTGGAAAAGTGAGTATGAATTTCCCATCACCCTCAATCTGATCCCCATTGCCTTTCCTCACCAGCACTCAGCTTTAGCAATCTCTTCCTCCACATCCCACTTGACACTGACATCCATGCACCCTTACCCATTTCCTTTCTCTCTATGATCACATTCACCTAACTATTCGACTATGAAGCCCTCACACTCCCTATCACTGTGGTGCTATGAAAACAACTGACAACACACAGGGAGGGGCCTTGGTCTTGCCACCTCACTCCATCTTTGTTTCCTTCTAAGTATCTATGCTATGGAATCTCTACACTCACTCCTTCATTCTCACTCAACCTCCACTTGTCTCCCTCATTGCAGGAAAAGAGAGCTCACAATAAGCGAGAAAGAGCGAGGACAGGAGGAGGGCCACCCTCAGTAGCCCACCTCACCCCCTGGGAGGAGGCAGTCCTGGAGATCGTAGGAGTGGAGGACGATGCGCAAGTGGGGGACGGACAGAGGGGTGCATCACAGCAAGCTGGTGACAGAATAGTTTTCCATCTCTCTCATTGACATTGCATGAGTCGCTGATAATGATTCTGAAGCTCTAACAGATGGACTAATGATCATCTGCAATATGCAATGTGCATGTAACCTTGGCATCACATCTCTGACTCGTCCCTTTACTCCCCCACAGGGCCATCGCAAGCACCCATCCCCACTAGCCAGGAGGAAGAGCCTGAACATCAAGACTCCTCAGAGGAAGCTGCAACCTCTGAGGGCGCAGTGTCAGCAGAATTAAGCGCACCCAGCACCAGCGCAGACACTCACACCTCGGTGGGACCTTCGGGACATAGAGTAGTGTTGTCACCTGGTATATCACAGCTCACAAGTGAGCATCAGCAGATTGTGGAGACAGGGACAGCAGTGGAGAGTCCTAGTCGGAGGGTGCAGGACTCTGCCAGCTCGGCTCAGCTGCATGTCGACCCTCTGCCTCTGGGTCCATCCATAAGATCAGCGGTGCTGGAACTCCAGGAACAGATGCAGGAGTCTCTGGCAGGTTTTGTCTCCAGGGTCACTGCGAGTGTGGAGCGAATGGAAGAGTCCATAGCGAACATGAGCAGAGCCTTTGTGGAGTCATTGGCACATGAACGCATCACCATGGAAAGGATGGCAACCTCCATGGAGGTGATAAGTCACCAGAGTGCAGAAAACATGGTGAGTGTTCAGAATAGAATGACATCTCTGGAGGAGCGATGGTCATCTATTGAACAGAGAAACCAGACCTTCATGGAAGTCCTTCTGAGAAGGATGCCAGTGCAGATATGGGTCCCCATGGACCCCCTGATGTGTAGCAAGGTGCTCTCAAGCCACTTGCAAGCGCTGAGGGGAACCTGACCCATGAGAGGGAAGTTGGTGGCAAACAGCAAGGAATTGGGGCCTCCTCTCCAAGCATTCACATTTCCATGCCACTGCAGAGCCCTCGGTCAGAGCCCCACCAGAGTCCACACCCAACTGAAATCAGCGTCTCAACCCCTGCACAGCTGCAGGAGCAGCAGATTGTTGATGAGCCCTCACAGGTTCGCCACCCCAGAGGACACCCGCCAAAGGTGTTGAGACAGGAGCAGTAGGAAAGTGAGCAAAGGGCCTCCACATCTGCTGAAGCCACAAGGGAAGTACCACGTAGGAGCACGTGTAAGAGAAAGATACTGCACAAATAGTCACAAGGGTAGTCACTTGGGTGAAATTTGATGTTTTATGTGGAAAAGCCATCAGGTGAATAATGTAAATAAAAAATCTGATGGCTACTGCTATAGTTGTGGCGTGTGTCATTTCGCGAATGGGACTTCCACATTGAGGGCTTAGGATTACTTGCAATTGTCAGTATGGTGGTCAAATTGCTAGGAATCAGTTGGTTCTTGGCCATTGTCGATGCTCAGGTAAGAAGCTGCGAGATAAAAGTGCTTGAGTGGCTAGGCTAAGCAAATCTGGCGAAGATGAGTGCGTTCCTTGCATCCCGGGCAGCTATGTTCTCGCATACTGCTGCCGCTGGTTGATGGGCCTCTGCAAGATGTTTGTTTTTGCTCTCCTCCTCCTCCTCCTCCTCCTCTTCCTCCTTGCCCTGCACCCTTGGAAAGCCTGCCAGATTAGCAAATCCAACTGCACGCGCCATGACACTTGCTTGATCCTTGGTGAAATGGATGTGATTGTGTGCGATGGCAAAGAGGGCATCGGTTACCTGTGTAATGTATTTGTGTGTGGCCCCCTGGGAGATGCCACTGATGCCTGCTGCTGATCCCTGGAAGGAGCCTGAGGCAAAAAAGTTGAGTCCGGTGGTGACTTTGACGGCCACTGGTAAGGGTTGTCCACCTGCTCCTCTGGGCTGCAGGCATTGTTGCAGCATTGCGCAGATGTCACCCACTACCTCTCGTGAAAGTCAGAGCTGCCTTTGGCACTGCTGCTCAGACATGTTGAGGTAGCTGACCCTGTGTCTGTAGACCCTGTTTGGGGGTATCTCCTGTGCCGACGGGCTTCCATGCGTTGGCCCCTTCTGGCCTGTGATTCTTCAGGTGGGTGAGCAGCAGCTTGGTGCTCCTGCTGGAGCTGCTCCTGCTGGTGCTGCTGCTGTTGTTCCTGGAAATGGCTCCCATGCTTCTGGTATATGCTTCAGTTGAGGAAGCACTCAGTGAAGGTGGTGAGAAGGGTTTCCCAGGAGGTCACACTGGAGATGGGTGTCAGGCTCCAAACTTCCACAGCTGTGGTTATGCCTTCTAAAAGTTCCCCCAGATCTGAGACAACAAAGTCCTGCCACCTGCAAATGATGGCTGATCAAATCTACTATTTAATGGTTGACCTGCAGCTGAGAGTCAGCCATCCAATTGTACTCCTGCCAGGTTTCACCGCCGTGTTTCAGAACAGGCGTGTTTCACGTGGGAAAAGGGTTAAAATTGCAAAGGCATATCAAAATGGCATTATAGAGCCAATTTAGTGCTTGTTAAGGTCCTTAACGGCCTATCTCGCCTCTTGGACGTGGGACGGAGACGGGACCACTAGACACAAATTATTTTAAATTGCTTGGAGGCGGGATGGAGGCGGGGTTGGGCCCGCCCACCAGTTTATGCAAGTTTAACCCCCCACATGCCTCCAATCCCGCCTCCATGGCCCAATGAAAATCCAGCCCCAAAAGTTTGGAAATTATGATGAACCTGTATAAAACACTGGTTTGGCCCCAACTGGAGTACTGTGTCCAATTCTGAGCACCGCACTTTAGGAAGGATGTGAAGGCCTTAGAGAAGGTGCAGAAAAGATTTATGAGAATGATTCCAGGAATGAGGGACTTCAGTTATGTTGATAGACTGGAGAAGCTGGGGTTGTTCTCCTTGGAGCAGAGAAGATTAAGAGGAGATTCGATAGAGGTGCTCAAAATCATGAGGGGTCTGGACAGAGTAGATAGAGAGAAACTGTTCCCATTGGCAGAAGGGTCGAGAACCAGAGGACACAGATTTAAGGTGATTGGCAAAAGAACCAAAAGCGACGTAAGAAAAAACTTTTTTACGCAGCGAGTGGTTAAGATCAGGAATGTACTGCCTGAAAGGGTGGTGGAGGCAGACTCAATCACAGCTTTCAAAAGTGAGTTGGATAAGTATCTGAAAGAAAAAAATTTGCAGGGCTATGGGGAAAGGGCAGGGGAGTGGGACTAGCTGAGAGTTGGCATGGGCTCGACAGGCCAAAAGGCCTTCTTCTGTGCTGTAACCATTCTATGATTCTATATTTCCAGACCGGGAGCCAGTGTAGGTCAGTGAGCACAGGGGTGCTGCGTGAACAGGGCTTGGTGTGAGTTAGGATACGGGCAGCAGAGTCTTGGAGGAGCTTAAGTTTATGGAGGGTGGAGGGTGGGAGGCCAGACAGAAGAGCATTGGAATAGTTACGTTTGGAGGTAACAAAAGCATGGATAAGGGTTTCAGCAGGAGCAGGGATGCGCAATATTACGGAGGTGGAAGTAGGCAGTCTTGGCAATGGAGAGGATATGTGGTCGGAAGTCAGTTCAGTGTCAAATATGACGCTGAGGATGCGAACAGTCTGGTTTAGCCTGAGACAGTGGACAAAGAAGGGAATGGAATCGGTGGCTAGGGAACGGAGTTTGTGGCAGGAGACAAAGACAATGGCTGCAAAATTCGGCTCCATAGCACCCATTTTTTTGGTGCTACAGGTGCCATTTTGTGTCCAAAATGGCACTCGTGCCGCGTGCTCACATTTCTGGTGTGGGCTGCGGCGGGCGCCATTTTGGTGAGGTCGCTAGACCAGGTGCTGGGAGCATGCACTGTAAGTATGCTGAGTACGCAGATCGTGACATCAGTGATTTGATGCCAGTGCTGCTATTTTAGAACCCAATGCTGCAGCCAATGCCTTGAGCTTGCATAGCTGAATATGCGATCAGCAGAAGGAAGGACCTCCCACCAGCACTATTTAAAGGGATCATTACCTGCTTTCAGGTTAGTTGTTGATTGATTTTGACTGGCTCTTGGTGAGTTTGTAGATGTGTTGCTTGGTTTGGTGTCTTATTTGAAGGGAGACACAGGCAGACCCGGCTACCAAGAGAGGACAGGATATGCTCTCACTGCAGTCAGGGAGTGGTGGAGACAGAGATGTACTTCCTCACAGCTTGTAGAAAATATCAGGGCATAAGGGAGAATTTCTACCCAAAATTCACAAAAATATGCCCTGAATTCAGAAATTTGAATGACGACCAAAAACTCCCATACCTACTAGGGGAACAGAGAAATTGTGTAACCTTAGTGGCACACTATGTTATAGCTTGCCATAAACAGAGGGACAACCATTAAATCTAAGAAAAGAGTATATACAAATTATATGAATGTATATTTATACACTCAGGGATATATCTGTTTATACACTGTATGGATAGACCTGCGTTTATGTGTTCAACCATAAATGTTTTTCGATGCTTTGGCAACATAAGATGTACCTTGTCATGCCAATAAAGCGATTTGAATTGAATTGAATGGAATTGAATTGAGTGGTGTGGCTTCTGATCAGACCAGTTTCTCCCAGACATGTGTGCAGTAGTTTGTAACCCCCTTGGCCTGCAGCATGGTAGGGAGAATGAGCAGAGGCGACACAGAGGAGGACAAGCTGCTCAAAGAGGGAGGAGGGGGAGAAGGGCTCTCAGCAGCAGGCGATATTCACCCAGGGCCTTCAGGGAGTAATTCTCCTACCTTAACCTCAGCGAGGACCATTGTATGTGACATCTCCGCTACACTAAGCAGGGGCTCACTCAAATCTGACACCTGTTGCAGGCAGACCTGCAGCCTCAGAACAGGGTGAGGATGGCATTGCCAATGGCTGCCAAGGTGAGCATGACCATGAATTTTTATGCATCAGGCTCCTTCCAGGCTGGAGCAGGCGATATTTCCAACATCTCCCAGTTCGCCATTCACCATTGTATAAGGGAGGTCACTGTGGCTCTGTATGCAAAGAGAGCTGAATACATTTCATTCTCTGTTGCCAGAGAGAAGCCGGTGGAGCGAGCACGCGACTTCACCAGGATAACAGGCTTCCTCATGGTGCAGGGTGCCATTGACTGCACACACATTGCTTTGTGGGCGCCGCATGTGAACTTGAAAATATACTGCAAACGGAAGTGATTCCGCTCCCTCAATGTCCAGCTGGTGTGCCACCATACTCAGCGCATCATGCAGGTCAATGCTCGGTATCCTGGCAGCAGTCAAGATGCCTTCATTCTCCGGCAGTCCGCTGTACCAGCCGCTTTTCAGCCACCATGACAAAACAGAGGGTGGCTACTGCATGACAAGGGCTATCCACTGACCACCTGGCTCATGTCTCTGGTGCGCAACCCAACCACACGTGGGCAGCATGCATATAATTAAAGCCATGTTGCCACAGGGAATTTGATTGAGCACACCATTGGGGTCCTTAAACAACACTTCTGTTGCCTGGACTGCTCTGAAGGAGCCCTGCAGTACTCTCCAGAGAGTGATCAAGATTCGTCATGCTCCACAACCTCAGCAACATGACAGCACAGCTCTTGCCACCAGGTATACGGCGAAGAGCTGAGGAGGAGGAGGATGAAGAGGAGGAAGAGGAGGAAGAGGAGGAGGAGGAAGCAACCAAGACAGCCCCTTTCTGGCCGAGCTGCCTGTGATCAACTGGTCCAACTGCGCTACCATTGAACACAACCCCAATTCTCCATTGTCCGACAGTCCCACACTTTACCTTCCCTCTGTTACTGACCATCACAGCATCCTCTTGGCCATGGTGCTACAATAAAAGCTACCACAAAACAAACATTACAAACCAACATCATACATGAATCCATCCAATATTACATAACAAAGTTAATTAATCACCCTTGTGCATTACCTTACTGCCTGCCTTCCGTGTACCTTTGCCTGTCCTAGTGCTCCTACGCAGTGCCACCCCAGTGGCTGCAGCATGGCTAGTGGAAGGCTGCTGAGTTTCAGTGGGGGAGACTGCAGATGGACTTGGAGGATGACCTTGAGCAGCTCTGGGCCTAGAAGGCCTGGCTTTAGACAGCAACACCTCGGTATAGGCAGCAGCAGTCTGGGCTGGCTGGCTGACAGGCAACAGCAAGGTCACTGGCGGAGTGGCAGTGGTGGGAGAACGAATGCTGTCATCCTGAGAGAGGACAGCAGGCTTGTGCTTCATGGAGCCACCGCCACTCCCACGGTATGGCGCCTCAGTAATCCTAGTAATCTGTTACTGTGACCATAGAACATATATATCAGAAACACTGCCTACGGAGGGCACGGTCCATCATCAAAGACCCTACCCACCCCAGCCACAGTCTGTTAGCCCTCCTACCATCTGGAAGACGCTACAGATGCATTCGCACCCGTACGACCAGATTTAGGAACAGCTTCTTTCCCAGGGCTGTCATCCTACTGAACTCCACAAATAAACACTAAAGCCTGCACATCTGCCGATGCACTTTATTATGGTCATATTTATGCTAATATATATGTACAAATGTATGTTGAAATGTTTAAGTGTCCTAATCCAAATTGTACACTCTCGGGAGCCGCAAGCCTACATTTTGTTGTACTGCACTTGTGCACTAACAATGACAATAAAAGTTGATTTGATTTGATTTGATTTTTCTACTGGTAACTGCAGCCATGATGGCAGCAGTCTGTGCTTGTGTGACAACAAGCTGAGCTTGCATGACTTCAGTCTGAGCTTCCTCTTCTGCACTCAGACATTGGGTGGCTTCTGCTTGTGCTGCAATGGAAGCTGAAACATCGGCCTTCAGACACTGCATCATGGTTGGGTCTACAAGTGCGCTAATGGAGTTGGCCATCACATCCATGCTGGAAAGGATGGGCTCCAAGCTCTGTGCAAAGCCCTGTGCAAGGTTGGTGCCGGACTCCTCCATGCTCCTTGACATTGCACTCAGGCTTTCTGCCAGCCCTGCCAATGCACCAAGCATTTCATTGTGCATATCCAGCAGCCTTCTTCGGTAGGGCACCCTATCAAAGTCCTCATCTGAGTCCACTGCAGCAGAACTCTGTGCAACCTCGCCCTCCGGGGTGCTGGTAGCTGCACTACCCTTGTCCCCTGCCCTGGCTGCAGGCCACTCATGCCCAGTGTCTCACCACATGCAGATCCTGCCTCTAACCTATCCTCTAAAGTACACGGAGTGTCAGTATCTGAGCTGGTGGCTGTAAGTGTGAAATCGAGTGATGGTGTGTCCCTGAATCACTTCCTTCTTCCTCTTGCACTTTCTGTTCCTCCACCACTGCCTGCCTAGATTGCAGTTCTTGGCTATTTGAAAGGAGAAAGTCACAAGGGTAGGTTTGCGATGAGAGGAGGGGGGAAAGCATGCTCACACCATCTGCAGCTTATAAATCAGAAGAGATTGTGGGATGAGAGGGAAATGGGATGTGAATAGGAGGATTAGGTATAAGGATACCATCATCTTGTATTGTTTCAGCCCCAATGGGCGATGGGCGCTCTAATTATCTCCAGCACCGTCTCCTTCATGGAGGTCAGTTCATGCAGGCGTGCCTGTCCCCCGCCGGTTAGGTCCTGTTGCCTCCAGTTGTGAGCCACCTTGTCCTGCAAGAGAAAGGGAACCACAGAATCACAGAAACCCCACAGTGCAGATAGAGGCCATTTCGGCCCATCGAGCCTGCACCGACACATATCCCACCCGATCCCCGTAACCCCTACACCAACACATATCCCACCCTATCCCCGTAACCCCACGTATTTAATCCCCCTAACACTAAGGGTCAATTTATCATAGCCAATCAACCTAACCCGCACATCTTTGGACTGTGGGAGGAAACCGGAGCACCCGGAGGAAACCCACGCAAACACGGGGAGAATGTGCAAACTCCACACAGTGTGTCAGTAAGTGTGATGCAATATGTTTGGGTGATGTGCCTGTCATGGTTGAAAGCTGGCAGTGTGTACTGGCTGTGAGATATGGGTATGAGGCTTGCAGGAGTGCTAATGTGTGTGAGGGTGAGGTGAAGCTATGAATGTGAGGTCTGAGTCATGTTTGATAGAGATTGTTGGTAGGTGAGTGATGGGGGTGTGGTGCATTGACCACTGTGTGAGGCTAGTGGTACAGGTATGGCATTTGAAGATGAATTCACTGACCTTGACCACTCGTGTGATGTCTTGGAACTTCTTCCTGCAATGCATCCAGGTCTTCGGGACTTGTATTGCCAGCGACTGCTGTCTGCTCTCATTCCCTGCTTGGCATGTTTCTGGAGGGCCTCCTGGCCCCCTGTGGATAGAGGACACTTTTCCTCCTGTTCACCTCCTGCACCAGGGCCTCGAGTGCTGCCTTCGAAAATCTGGGAGCCCTCTCTCTGCTATGTTGCGCCATCTTCACTCTTCCTGTAGGTCACACACTTCTCTACAGTGACTTCCAGTACCTGCTGCAGCCAGAAAGCACCTTCCCTTTAAGAGGTGCAGGCTGGCTTTAAGTAGTGCAGGCTAGCTTTAATTGGTGCTAGCCTCGCATGAACTTGGGCCCCTGCTGAGACGTGCAGCCACTCAACAGCACATTTAGCACTGGGCTGCATGTTTAATTTAACAGGCAGCACAAAGTTTGCGTGCTGCCTGCATCGGAAGGAACAGGCGTGGGGGCAAGCACGCATCGTGATACCCGCACCCGTTTTCGGGTCTTATCCCATTTCTAGGCCAATAGCTTTGGTATTCCCAATGTTTAATTGTAGGAAATTTCGGGTCATCCAGGACAGGTTTTCGAACAAGCAGTCTGACAACACAGAGGCAGTGGATGGGTCAAGAGAGGTGGTGGTGCGGTAGAGCTGGGTGTCGTTAGCGTACATGTGAAACCTGATGATGTGTTTTTAGATGATTTCACTGAGGGGCAGCATGTAGATGAGAAATCAGAGGGGACAAGGACAGATCCATTCGGCCTATATCGGTGTTTGTCCTCCACACGAGTCTCCTCCCATTCTATTTGCTTCATCTCACCCTATCAAATTCGTCACCTTTTCTCCCTCATGTACTTGCAACCTGCAGAATATTTATTCATCATTCCCTATAAATCTTCTATGAAACTTTGGTCTGCTACCCTCCACAGACAACGCCCGCTCTGTTATATTTTTGGGTTTTATTCAGGTATTCCTGTTCTGTTCGGCATCAAGGAACTCTCCAGTAAACAAGCCCTCATTTCCTACAAACAGTTAAATGTAGAGAGCCCAGAAATCCTGCTGTTGTATTTATCTCCTGACTTCTATAATTTGGAAAGCTGCAGAATAAATATTCTATCCGACCGTGACTATAAGTCACAAAGCAGATTTATTAGAAAATAATGGATTAGCAGTAGCAGGAGACAGTACAGCAGATTAAAGCAATTGGTAGAACATGTCTATTCCTCTTTGAATACAGAAAATGATACATTTTCTTATTAATACAGGACTTAAGATAGTGCCCTCTAACAATAGCTTTACAAAGTTCTTGAATGTGTTGCTGCCTCCCAAAACCGTGCCCATGTTTGAACCTCTCCAATCAGGTTTCCACCCCTGCCACAGCACTGAAATGGCCCTCATAAAAGTCACAAATGACATCCTACGCAACACATGGTAAACTATCCCTCCTCATAATTCTCGACCTGTCTGCAGCCTTTGACATCATCCTCCTTCAATCCCTCTCCTCCATTGTCCAGCTGGGTGGGACTACCCTCGCCTGATTCTATTCTCACCTATCTAATTATAGCCAGAGAATCACCTGCAATGGCTTCTCTTCCCGCTTCCGCACCGTTACCTTTGGAGTCCCACAAGGATCTATCCTTGGCCCCCTTCTAACATCATCCGATAACAGATCAAGTTCCACATATATGCTGATGACACCCAGCTTTACCTCACCACCATCTCTCTCGACCCCTCTACTGTCTCTGATTTGTCACGCTGCTTTTCTGACATCCAATTTTGGATGATCAAAAATGTCCTCTAATTAAATATTGGAAAGATCAAAGCCATTGCAATCAATTTTAACCCCATCCATCCACAACATGTAGGAGAGTGGAGAGGGTGTAGTTTAAAATATCGGGAATGTAAAATCCAATCCCAACCTGCCTCCAACTCGCCCACTTCCGGAAATTTGAATTTGAATTTCTGGGACTCGGGAAACTCGGCAGTAAAACGGAGATGAGATCAAGCAGCACTTCATGGGACTAGTTAAAGGTCAGATGTCCTGATGTGAATAAAGTCTCATTGCTCACTGCTACTTTCTCAGTTCCATCTGGTAAACAGTTTGCTGAGACTTCTTGTGGTGACAGACGCATTGGTAAAGTTTGGAGGTGTTCGCAAACACAACATCAGGATGAGTGGTACCATGGCTGCTTTAGATTGGACATTGGACGAGGAATGCAATCAGCATCAGTAGCAACAATGGCAGCTGTGGATGGAGTTGCAGGTGGCCAACAGAGAGAAGAGCAACAGAGAGGGGAGCAACAGAGAGGGGAGCAACAGAGAGGGGAGCAACAGAGAGACGAGTAATAGAGAGACGAGCAACAGAGAGGGGAGCAACAGAGAGACGAGCAACAGAGAGGGGAGCAACAGAGAGGGGAGCAACAGAGAGGGGAGCAGCAGAGAGGGGAGCAGCAGAGAGGGGAGCAACAGAGAGGGGAGCAACAGAGAGGGGAGCAACAGAGAGATGAGTAATAGAGAGACGAGCAACAGAGAGGGGAGCAACAGAGAGATGAGTAATAGAGAGACGAGCAACAGAGAGACGAGCAACAGAGAGGGGAGCAACAGAGAGGGGAGCAACAGAGAGGGGAGCAACAGAGGAGTTGAGTTCGCAGGAGGCACTGCCCACATAACAGGGTGTACAGACAGAGGCTTAGCTTCCTTGACCTCTCGGAGAAGCAGTCCTTCTGAAGGTTGAGACTGTCATGTTAGGTGGTCGCAGGAATCTGCAGCCCCCTAGAAGAAGTCCTGCTCCCTGCTTGGCCTGGTGGCCATGCATTGCTAGTCGCTGTGAAAGTCACCATGGTCTCAATTTCTTTGCATCTGGTTCCTTCCAGAGTGCCATCAGAGACATATCGAGGGTCTCCCAGTCAGCTGCATGTAAATGCATAAGGCTGATGACTGATGGATTGTTTGCCAGGGCGTTGACAATAGCCAGAATGAGCGGGTACACTGATTTGCATCTGTGACTGGCTTCCCATAGGTGCAGGGTGCCATTGATTGCACACGTCGCAATCCGAGCACCACCAAATCAACCGGGAGTATTCATCAACCGCAAGGGATTTCATTCCATCAATGTTCAGCTGCTGTGCAACCACAAGAAAAGGTTTATGCGGATCTGTGCCAGATTCCCTGGGAGCTGCCATGCTGCTTTCATCCTGTGGCAGTCCAACATCCCCGATATCTTCGTACCTGCAAGCAGACTGAAGGGGTGGCTCTTAGCAGACAAAGGATACCTCATCAAACTTGGCTCAAGACACCTGTGAGGTACCCCACCAATGAAGCCCAAGAGCGGTACAACAATAACCACATGACCACCAGATGTGTCATTGAGCAAGCTGTCTGCATGCTGAAGATGCACTTCAGGTGCCTAGACAGGTCTGGAGGCACCCTCAGAACTCGCCAGTGAGGGTCTACAGAGTTATTGTGGTGTGCTGCATTCTGCACAATATTGCGCAGCAACGAGGATTAGAGGTGGAGGACAAAGAAGGTGCTCATCACTCATCCTCTGACAATGATTCCAATGAAGAAAAGGAAGAGGAAGAGGAGGAGGATAAGGAGGAAGATGAAGATGGGGCACCCAACGCCAGACCAGCCGCTTACGTTGCTGCTCGGGATGCCAGGGATGCCCTAATAGCTCAAAGGTTCAGTTAGTCACTCACACTGGACGAAAGTAACTATCACATCACCCAGACCGTTCCCACACACCACCACCTCCCACCCACACAAAGCAACAACAACGACTTGCATTTATATAGCGCCTTTAATGTAATGCTTCTGAGGAGTGTTATCAAACAAAATTTGACAGCGAGCCACGTAAGGAGCTATTAGGACAAATGACCAAACGCTTGGTCAAAGAGGCAGGTTTTAAGAAGCGTCTTAAAGAAGGAGAGAGACAAAGCAGTCCTGTAACCAACCATCCACACATGGCACTTCTCCCAATTGGTCCCATTAATTCATGTCTTCACATTCATCACCAAGCAAATGAAAAGGTGAGTTCACACTCGGCAAGCAAGAATGGGCAACACGGGGAAGTGGTGCAATTGAATAAATATTATGTGCCGTGATAACAAAAGAAAACTTAACATCACATTTTTTTGTAAAACCCATGTGCCTTGGTGAATGACAATTGCTTTCTCTTAGCCTGCCTGCCGCTTCTACGTGCTGCAACCCCTGTAGCTTCAGTAGAGGTAGAGGCAGGCTGCACTGATCCTTACTCTGACAGCTGAGATGCTCTTGGACTATAACCCCTGGGTCTTGGAGTCCAAGAAGGCCCAAAAACGCTCCACCTCCACCCTATGCAGGGGCAGACTCAGCCATCGGGAGATGAGGCAGCATGTCGGGTACTGACTGGGGGAGCAGGGGGGCAGGGGGGCAACTGTTGAGATGTGGGAGTGCTTTGAGTGGAATTCCCACTTCTATCTCCCCTTTTGCCATCATCCCTCTGCTGGGCCAGTGCCACATCACTCCTACCACTCTGCTGGGAAGCAGCTTGATGCAGATCAGTGACACATTGTAAGGCTACAGGTAACGTATCTGTCATCCTATTTAAGATGGCAGACATGCTGTCTTCCAAAGTCTGCACGGCTGTGGTCGTGGCCTGCACGGTCTCATTTGAGAGCTGTTCTTGAAGCTCCATGGAGGTGGCCTCTCTCTATGGCAAACGTTCTTGCAATTAGCTGCGCTGCCAATCCACTGGTGACCGAGTTGGACTCCTCCATTCTCTCCGCTATCATGGAGCATGTGCGTGCCACGTCTGACAGTACCTTGCAAATTTGCTGCTGTCCCTCTAGAATTCTCCTTTTCAACAATTCATCGGATTCAGCAGCTGTGGCCAGCGGAAAAGGGTTTGGAGAGGACTGGGCCCCCTGATGCACACTCTGCACAGCTGTGGCTGCCACCAGTGTCTGCTCGTGCTCACTTATGAACTGTGAATCACTAGGTGAAAAGCCAACTAGCTGTCTAACTGGCCCCACCGAATTGCAAGTATTTGCGCTGGTCCATAGTAGTACGTCCTGCGACAGTGCACCCTCAGAAGGAATGAGGTCCTCTGAGGAATCGTCCTCAGGAAAGTCATCTGACTGCTGCACTACATGTGAAGGCCCTGGAGGAGATAAGAAAGGGATAAGAATTAGTACTGGCAATATAGCAATGTTGCCACTCAGCATAATCAGGCTTATCCTATTTCACTCATTGCTGAAATAAAGTCAACATGAATAGGTCTAGTATGAGATGTGTGTTAGATATATTTTTAATTCTGTAACCAGGCATCTGTGAATTCCTAGTTTCTTCATCTCTGATGGTCAGGGATGCAGAGATGCCACTGATACAGCACAGAAGCAGGCCATTCAAGCCATCATGCCAGTGCTGACTCTTTGAAAGAGCTATCCAATTACTCCCACTCTCGTGCCCTTTCTCCATAACCATGAAAAATATTCCCCTTCAAGAATTTATCCAATTCCCTTCTGAAAGTTAATATTGAATCTGCTTCCACCATCCTCTCAGGCAGTGCAGTCGAGATCATCATAGAAACAGAAAGATAGAAGATAGGAGCAGGAGTAGGCCATTCGGCCCCTCGAGCCTGCTCCGCCATTCAATGCGATCATGGCTGATCATCCAAATTTAGTACCCTGTCCCTGCTTTCTCCCCATATTCCTTTATTCCCCTTAGCCTTAAGAAATATATCTAACTCCTTCTTGAATATATTTAATGAATTGGCCTCTACTGCCCTCTGTGGTAGAGAATTCCACAGGTTCACCACTCTCTGAGTAAAGAAATTCCTCCTCATCTCTGTCCTAAATGCCCTACCCCTTATCCTTAGACTGTGACCCCTGGTTCTGGACTCCCCGGCCATCGGGAACATCCTTCCTGCATCTAGTCTGTCTAGTCCTGTTAGAATTTTATGTTTCAATGAGATCCCCTCTCATTCTTCTAAACTCCAGCGAATATAAGCCCAATCGACCCAATCTCTCCTCATACGTCATTCCTGCCATCCCAGGTATCAGCCTGGTGAATCTTCGCTGCACTCCCTCCATGACAAGAACATCCTTCCTCAGATAAGGCGACCAAAACTGCACACAATACTCAAGGTGTGGTCTCACCAAGGCCCTGTACAACTGCAGCAAGATATCCTTGTTCCTGTACTCGAACCCTCTCGCTACGAAGGCCAACATACCATTTGCCATCTTAACCGCCTGCTGCACCTGCATGCTTACCTTCAGCGACTGGTGCACAAGGACACCCAGGTCTCGTTGCACTTCCCCTTCTCCCAATCTATTGTCATTCAGATAATAATCTGCCTTCCTGTTTTTGACACCAAAGTGGATAACCTCGCATTTATCCACATTATATTGCATCTGCTACGCTTCTGCCCAATCACCCAACCTGTCCAAATCATATTGGAGTTTCTCGGCATCCTCCTCACAGCACACACGCCCACCCAGCTTTGTGTCGTCTGCAAACTTGGAGATATTACATCTAGTTCCCTCGTCTAGATCATTAATATATATTGTGAATAGCTGGGGTCCTCGGACCGATCCCTGCGGTACCCCACTAGTCACTGCCTGCCACTCAGAAAAAGAGCCGTTTATTCCAACTCTTTGCTTTCTGTCTGCCAACCAGTTCTCTATCCAAGTCAATACCTTGCCCCCAATCCCATGTGCCTTAACTTTACACGCTAATCTCTTATGCGGGACCTTATCGAAAGCCTTCTGAAAGTTCAAATACACCACATCCACTGGTTCTCCCTTATCTATTTTACCAGTTACATCCTCAAAAAACTCCAGTAATAACTCGCTGTGTAATAACATTTCTCATCATGTCGCCTCTGCATCTTTTGCCAATAACCTCTGGTTATCGCCCCATTTGCCACTGGAAACAGTTTCTCCTTATTTACTCTATCAAAATCTGTTATGATTTTGAGCACCTCTATTAAATCTCCCCTTAACCTTCTCTGTGCTAAGGAGAATAACCCCAGCTTCTTGAATCTCTCCACATAATTGAAGTCCCGCAACCCTGGTACCATTCCAATAAATCTCCTCTGCACCCTCTCTAAGGCCTTGGCATATTTCCTGAAGTCTGGCGCTCAGAATTGAACACAATGGGCTAAATATTGGATATAGCCACGAAATGGGCAATGTTAAGGCCAAACAAGCTTAAGCTGCACCACCTGAAAATGGTCTAGGTAGCACGCAACAGGTGGACCAATATTCAGTCATGTTTGTCACAGGCATTTTCCACTACTTAAAGGGAAGGTGCATTAATGCTGCAGCACCTCATTCTCAGGGTAGTTGGGTCTGCAGCTGCCCCAACAACCATAATAAGAAGGTGAAAGACAAGCAAGAGTTCTGTACAAATCATGCTGGCAGATCGTCACCCCAGGGAGAGAGCCTGGAGGTTCTCAGTTGAAGCTGGTATTCACGGTGGAGAGGAGGCAAGCTGTCCTCTACCCGTAAAGTGGCAGGAAGTCCTTGCCCTATACATCCCGAACCATGTGGCAGTAAATTGTGGACCATGTGATCCCCAGCACTGTGGTCCCCAGGACACACACCCAGTGCAGGAAGAAGTTTAATGACCTTACATGGGTGGTCAAGGTGAGTGAAGGCTTCAGCAAATGCCACATACCACCATCTGTACCATAAGCTTCACACACTGCTCAATGCTCCAGACCCCCAACACTCACCTACCAACAATCTCAACCTATCACCACTCACACTTCACAATCAGAGCTTCACTTCACCCTCACAACCTTACCACTGCTGCAACACTCACCCACATTTAACACCTTGCACTCACTGACAGCTATTCAACTATGGCAGGCACATCACCCAAACACATTGCACCACACTCACTCACTCACACACGTCCCTTTCTCTTGCAGGCCAAGCTGGCACATAATCGCTGGGAGCAGCAACAGACAGGCAGGGCCAGGTGGACACGCAGGACCGAAGCCAGCTGGAGAAACGAGTACTCCAGATGATTGGGCGCCATGGCGTCGACACCATGGCAACCAACGAGGTTGGACATCTTGGGGACAACAACGGTATGTTCATTCCTAATCCTTCTTCTCACATCCCACTTCCCCCTCAGCCCACAATCTTTTCTCACTTTCAAGCTACTCATGCTGCATGCATGTATTTCTGGCTTCGCCCCACCAGTCGTCACCATAACCCAACTCTTTTGCCTTTCTACTTTCAGATAATCAACAAGCACCCGAGCAGCCTGTCCCCGAGGTCACCGCAGAGAGCAAGGGGGCATAAGAAAAGAAGGAAGAAGACATCGCGTCACTGCTTCACTCACTCGCAGACACCAGCTCAGAAGCTGGCACTACTCGTTCTTTAGAGGCTGGTATAGTAGTGGGATCTGCACAGGGTGAGGCACCGGGGACGAGTGGGCTGTAGCAAGGCCAGGGGGAAAGGGTAGCTCGAGGACCAGCTCCCCGGTGGGCGAGTTAATGCGCGAGTTCTGCTGCACAGGACTCAGATGAGGACCTCGATGGGCCGGCCTTCAGAAGAAGGGTGATGGGCATGCACACCAAATTGATAGGTGCAATGGTAAGCCTGCCAGAGATCCTAGCAGCAATGTCAAGGAGCGTGGAGGAGTCCACCTCCAACATTGCATGGGGCTCTGCGCAGAGCTTGGAGCCCAGGATTTCCAGGCTGGAAATGATGGTAGACTTCCGAAGAGACCCTGTTGACCCAGATGTGATGGTGCACATGATGAGTGATGTTGCGGCTGCCATTGCAGCACAAGTGGAAGCGACCCAACATCTTAGTGCTGCAGCAGAAGCTCAGACTGCTGTCATGCAGTCTCAGCTTGAAGCCACCCAAACTCTGACTGCTGCCATCGTGGCTGGGTTTACCACCGTTGACTGGGGCTTGTAGGGTGTTGCAGCAGGCCAGCAATCTGTGCTCCAACAGATTGCTAGGAATGCTGAGGCACCGCCCCGGGGCAGTGGCAGTGGGTCAGTGGAGGAGGACCCTGCTGTCCTCCCTCAGGATGACAGCGTTCCTACTCCCACCACTGCCACTCTGCCATTGCCCTTGGCGCTGCCTATCAGCCAGCCAGCCCTGACTGCTGCTACCCATGCCGAAATGGTGCATTCTACAGCCGGGCCTTCTATGTCCAGAGCTGGACAAGGTCATCCTGCAAGGCCATCTGAAGTCTCCTGCATGGAAACTCAGCAGCCTTCCACCAGCCACGCTGAAGCCACTGGGGGAGCACTTTGTAGGAGCACTAGATTAGGAAAGGCCACACAAAAGACAGACACTAAGCGATTGCACAAGGGTGATCAGTTAATAGTTTTCATTTTCCAATCCTCTCTGGCTAGAGGTGTGGTGCCAGAGGACTGGAGGACTGCTAAAGTTGTACCATTGTTTAAAATGGGAGAAGGGGATTGTCCGAGTAATTACAGGCTAGTCAGCCTAACCTCGGTGGTGGGCAAATTATTGAAAAAAATTCTGAGGTACAGTATTAATCGTCATTTAGAAAGGCACGGATTAATCAAGGACAGTCAGCATGGATTTGTTAAGAGAAGGTCGTGTCCGACTAACTTGATTGAATTTATTAAGGAGGTAACAAGGAGGGTCGATGAGGGTAGCACTTTTGATGTAGTCCACATGGATTTTAGCATGGCTTTTGACAAGGTCACACATGGCAGACTGGTCAGAAAAGTAAAAGCCCATGGGATCTGTAGTGCATGTACCTTTAAGACGAGAACTACTTTTACAGCTCCTGTATACTGTAGTACCGGCAGTGACCACACCTGTATATAAACCCTGAGTAGGGATATGTACTGTTAGTTTTTAGAATACCCTCATCCAGTAAACACCTGTTGATTATTCATCTGCAGTCTCCGTCTATTTATTGAAGACCACCATACCTCAAGATTCACGGATTTAACAGTGGCGAAGAGGCAGATTCGAACCTACCTGCAACTCTGCATTTCCTCCCAGGGATTCGCCCCTGGAGAACAATGGAAGAAAGTCGAGGTTGGAAGCACGGGCGTCGAACCCGAGCAACTGCCCAGTCATCCAGCACAGATTGAGCATCGCAGGGGAGGCTGTTGAGAGCTGGGCTTGGTTCTCCAGTCACGACGATCCAGCGCAACAGGTACGGCACAGACCCTTCCTGGACAGCGGCGGCTGGAGCCGACCGACGGCACAGAAAAGGTAGAGCAGCGTCGATGGGGTAAGAGAGAGGGTAAAGCGCACAGGGCGCAGCCGGGGGTTGAAGACCGAGCGGTGTCG
This sequence comes from Somniosus microcephalus, assembly GCF_052327205.1. Lineage (NCBI taxonomy): Eukaryota > Metazoa > Chordata > Chondrichthyes > Squaliformes > Somniosidae > Somniosus > Somniosus microcephalus. Next base: position 251,583,134 of record NC_140991.1, read on the forward strand.
ACGGAAAACAAAAAGTGAGAGAGGGTAAAGCACAGCTGGGGTTCAGGACCGAGCGGCGTCAACGAGAGAGGCACGCAGGAAAACGCGCAGAGCGCAGCCAGTGCTCAAGGGCTGAGCAGCGTCCGCGGGGAAGAAAGGAAGCGTGGGAGACGCCATTTGAGCCGCAGCGGAGAAGAAGGGAGAGCACGGGAGATGCCATTTTTGAAGCCGCAGCGGAGAAGAAGGGCAAGCGCGGGAAGAAAGGGAAGCGCGGGAGACGCCATTAAGAGCCAGCGGAGAAGAAGGGAGAGCGCGGGAGACGCCATTTTGAGCCAGTCTAACCACACCCAGGGATGCCGAAGAGTGGCAGTGTCACAGCGTTCGACAATGAAGTCGAAGATTGGGCGACATATGTAGAACGCATTGAAGCGTACTGCAAGGCGAATGAAGTGCCAGATGCCAGGAAAGCACTGGTATTGTTGAATTCCATGGGTGCAAAAACATATGGCTTACTGCGAAACCTAGTAACCCCAGAGAAGCCAGTGGATAAGGATTTTGAAAGCATAGTGGCAATCCTACAGGACCACTTAAACCCCACGCCGCTGCTGATAGCAGAAAGATTTAAGTTTCACAAAAAGAACCAGCATAAAGACGAAAGTAATGCTGAGTATTTAACGGAACTGCGCAAGCTATCGAAACACGGCCAGTTTGGAACGGGACTAGCAGATACGTTAAGGGACAAGTTTGTGTGTGGGCTTCAAAGTGAAGGAACCCAGAAACGGCTTCTATCAGAAAAGGATCTTACGCTGGACAAGGCTTTCAGCATGGCAGTATCACACGAAGCAGCAGCACGGGCGCTGCAGAGATACAACAGAGACCGCAAGAATATGGCACCAATGAAATGTCATATGGAGCAGTGAAGTGTTATCGCTGCGGCAGAACAACACATGACCAGAAGGATTGTTGGTTCAAGGACCAAGTGTGCAGACAGTGTGGAAAAGCAGGACACATAGCAAGAGTCTGCAGGTCGGGAAAGAAAACCAGCAGCAAGAAATCTCCACAGGAGAAGTACAAAAAGGTACATAAGGTGACGGAGAGTAGTTCAGATGAACAGAAAAGTGATACAGACTCCGGAAGCCAAGGAGCTGGGTTGTCTGAAACTACGCAATGTAATCAAAATGGAGGATCACCAAACTATCTGGGTCACGCTCAAGATAGACGGAGTCCAAGTGAAAATGGAATTGGACAAGGATCAGCCCTAACAGTCATAAACCGAAGGGACTACAAGCGGCTATTCTCACATATACCCTTGAGAGATACAGAGATTGTCTTGAAGACGTACACAGGGCAAAAAGTATACCCCAAAGGAAAAATAAGGGTGAACGTGATATACAATGGCAAGTAAACACCAAAAATGGACCTATATGTATTGCCAGATGGAGGACCACCACTACTAGGACGTGAATGGATCCGGAAGATACTATTAGATTGGCATTCCATACAAGTACTGACGGTAGAGGCCAAAAAGGACGACGACGTCACACCTGGACGACTGTCAAAAATGCTAACTGATGCACAAGAAGTGTTCCAGGAGGGACTCGGAACACTAAAAGGCATAACAGCGACGATCAAAATAGAGGAAAATGCAAGCCCAAAGTTTTTTAAGGCCAGACCGGTGCCTTATGCGATCCGCCCAGCTGTTGAAGCAGAGCTGGAAGGTTTGGAACGTTCAGGAGTACTGTCCAAAGTGGACTGGAGCGAGTGGGCTACACCCATCATTCCTGTAATGAAGAGGTCATTGAGTAATACGCCTGGGGAACCAAAGAAGGTTCGCATCTGTGGCGACTTTAAGGTGACAGTGAACCCAGTCCTTCACACGGTACAATATCCACTTCCGCGGATTGAAGATATTTTCGCCTCACTATCTGGAGGAAAACGCTTCACTCAGATTGATCTGGCCCAGGCGTACCTACAAATGGAGGTAGAAGGAGCCTCGAAACAATACCTCACGATCAACACTCACAAAGGTCTCCACCAATACAACCGGCTGGTGTTCGGGGTAGCATCAGCTCTGGCTATTTGGCAAAGGGCAATGGATCAAGTCCTGCAAGGGATTCCAGGGACCCAGTGTTATTTGGATGACATCCTGGTCACGGGCGAAAATGACAGTGATCACCTCGCCAACCTGGAGCAGGTGCTCACTAGGTTGAAGGAATATGGGCTCCGAGCTAATCGCCACAAATGCGAGTTTTTCCAGAAGCAGATCTCGTATTCTGGCTACATTATTGATGAAGAGGGGTTACATAAGTCCCCTGAAAAGATTGAGGCAGTAGTCAAGGCTCCAGCACCGGAAAATGTGTCACAACTGAGGTCGTTCCTCGGGCTGGTGAACTACTACCATAAGTTCTTGCCAAATTTGTCTACAGTATTACACCCACTGAACACCCTACTGCAAACGGGGGTACCATGGAAGTGGAATGACGAATGTAAACGAGCTTTCCAGAAGTGCAAAGAATTGATCACATCAAAAGAGGTGTTGGCTCATTTCAACCCAGCACTACCAATTCGGTTGGCGTGTGATGCATCACCCTATGGTATTGGAGCGGTGCTATCGCACAAATTCCTGGACGGCTTGGAGAGGCCAGTAGCCTTTGTGTCTCGGTCACTATCCTCAGCCGAGCGCAACTATGCCCAGATTGACAGGGAGGCCCTCAGCCTAGTGTGGGGAGTGAAAAAGTTCAACCACTATCTGCACGGGCAGAAGTTCACCTTGCTGACTGACCACCAACCACTTGTCTCCATCTTTAATCCAAAGAAGGGCGTTCCGGTGATGACTGCGCAACGGCTACAAAGATGGTCCCTTTTTCTGGGGTCGAACCAATATGAAATAGAGTATAAGGGCACGAAACAGCATGGAAACACTGATGGGCTATCACGCCTGCCACTGCCTACTGCGGAGGAAGTACCAGCAGTGGACCCTGTCGAAATATTTTATTCGTCAATAATTGAATGATTTCCAGTAACGAACGCGGATATAGAGAAGGAGACCCGCAATGATCCGACGCTGTCTCGGGTATATGATTTGACGGTGAAGGGATGGCCAACACATGGCGACTCACTGTTGCCAGCATTCTCATCCAGAAGAGAACAGCTGTCAGTATGCCAGGGGACATTGATGTGTGGAGCCTGAGTGGTAATTCCACCCAAGTTAAGGGAGAGAGTGCTCAATGAGCTTCACGAAAGCCATCTGGGAGGGGTGAAAATGAAAAGCCTTGCTAGGGCTTATGTGCGGCGGCCGGGGATCGATGAACAGATCGAGGACCTAACCAAGAGCTGCTCATGATGCAAGAAGGTCCAAAATGCACCACCACATGCCCCTCTACACCCATGGGAATGGCCCTCCTCTCCATGGCAACAGGTGCATATTGATTTTGCTGGTCCATTCATGGACTCAATGTTCTTAATAGCAGTGGATGCGCACTCGAAATGGCCTGAGGTGATCAAAATGTCCTCCGCCACTACGGAGAAAACGATTGCAGTCCTATGGACCATATTTGCCAGGAACGGCTTGCCATAGCGGATTTGCTCTGATAACGGACCACAGTTTGTGTCCGAAGAGTTTCGGAAATTTATGAGGAGGAATGGGGTAAGGCATTACACATCCGCCCCGTATCATCCAGCCACAAATGGATTGGCTGAGAGGTTCGTACAAACCTTTAAAAAGGCAGTAAGGGCCATGTGCGATGACGGCATTCCACTGCAGCATAAGCTGGACAATTTCCTGTTAGCCTACAGAAATGCAACACATGCAGTTACCAACCAGACCCCGGCCATGATATTCTTTAACCGAAGGTTGAGATCTCGTCTGGATTTGCTCAGACCAAATGTACGAAGAAATGTTGAGAATAATCAATTCCAGCACATCAATGAGAAGCCGACAAGGAGCTTCAATATAGGACAGCCAGTCTTGGCCCACGACTACCGAACAGAGAAATGGCAACCAGGAACGATATGCACACGGCAGGGGCCACTAATGTACACAGTGGATGTTGAGGAGAACATTGTGAGATGCCATGTCGACCAGATCCTAGCGTCACAGGAACGAGTCAACCCCATGTCTCGCGTACCTGGTGATGAACCCGACATACCGGTAGCATCTACCCCAGAAACAGTAGCATCGGAAGCTGATGAACTAGCCGACGACAGGGGGCCAGAATTGCCTCCGCACCAAGAGCAAGACACTCAGGAAAGGCGCTATCCAGAAAGGATCAGGAAGCCGCCCCAAAGACTGAATTTATAAATGGACTATTTCAGTTAATGTGCATGTTAAAAGTGTTAACTGTTAAATGAATGTTATGGTACTGTTAATCTAAAAGGGGAGGAATGGTAGTGTATGTACCTTTAAGAGGAGAACTACTTTTACAGCTCCTGTATATTGTAGTACCGGCAGTGACCACACCTGTATATAAACCCTGAGTAGGGATCTGTACTGTTAGTTTTTAGAATACCCTCATCCAGTAAACACCTGTTGATTATTCATCTGCAGTCTCCGTCTATTTATTGAAGACCACCATACCTCAAGATTCACGGATTTAACAGGATCCAAGGGAAAGTGGCATGTTGGATCCAAAATTGGCTCAGTGGCAGGAAGCAAAGGGTAATGGTCGATGGGTGTTTTTGTGACTGGACGGCTGTTTCCAGTCAGGTTCTGTAGGCCTCAGTACTAGGTCCCTTGCTTTGTGGTATACATCAATGATTTAGATTTCAATGTAGGGGCATGATTAAGAAGTTTACAGGTGATACAAAAATTGGCTGTGTGGTTGCTAGTGAGGAAGAAAACTGTAGACTGCAGGAAGTGGACTGGTTAAGTGCGCAGAAAAATAGCAAATGGAATTCAATCCGGAGAAGAGTGAGGTAATGCATTTGGGGAGGGCTAACAAGGCAAGGAATACACAATAAATGGTAGGATACTGAGAAGTGTAGAGGAACAGAGGGACCTTGGAGTGCATGTCCACAGATCCCTGAAGGTAGCAGGACAGGTAGATAAGGTAGTTAAGAATGCATACGGGATACTTTCCTTTATTAGCCGAGGCATAGAATATAAGAGCAGGGAGGTTATGCTCGAACTGTATAAAACACTAGTTAGGCTACAGCTACAGTACTGTGTACAATTCTGGTCACCACATTACAGGAAAGATGTGATTGCACCAGAGAGGGTACAGAGGAGATTTACGAGGATGTTGCCAGGACTGGAGAATTATAGCTATGAGGAAAGATTGGATAGGCTGGAGTTGTTTTCTTTGGAACAAAGGAGACTGAGGGGAGACTTAATTGAGGTGTACAAAATTATGAGGAGCCTAGATTGAATGGATAGGAAGGACCTATTTCCCTTAGCGGAGAGGTCAATAACCAGGGGGCCTAGATTTAAAATAATTGGTAGAAGGATTAGAGGGGAGTTGAGGAGAAGACTTTTCACTCAGAGGGTGATGGGGGTCTGGAACTCACTGCCTGAAAGGGTGGTAGAGGCAGAAACCCTCATCGCATTTAAAAAGAAGTTGGATATGCACTTGAAGTACCGTAACCTACAAGAGTTCGAAAGTGGGATTAAGCTGGATAGCTTTTTTTGGCCGGCACAAACACAATGGGCCAAATGGCCTCCTTCTGTGCTATAAATTTCTATGATTCTATGAAATATGTGTGATTTGATTAGTGATAAATGTATTAATTTTATTTGTAATCTTTTGTGGTGTTTCTCATTTCAGTTTTGTGCCCAGGAGGTCGCTGATATTCCGTGAGACAGGGATGGTATGATGGGAACGTGGTGAGCAACGGGGATCTGGGGTTTCATTTATTTGAATTGGAGTCTGATGAGCCGTTCACGGATGATTGGCTGCCTGCCTCCTCCCTCCCTCCTCTTACTCTTGCTCCTCGTCATCCTCCTCATCCTCTTCCTCTTCCTTCTCCTCTCCCTCGTCCGCCTCCTGAGGTGGTGTCGCAATACCTGCTGGAAATGGCTGGGCTCTCATGATGGCCAAGTTGTGAAGCATGCAGCAGACCACCACGAAATGGGACACCAGCTCCGCCGAGTACTGGAGGGCTCCTCCCGAGCGGTCAAGGCAGCGGAACTGTTGCTTCAGTAGCCTCTACGGTGCCTGAGGAAATGCGGCATAAGCACACAGTGGCTTGTGAACTTTTACCGCGGCACCATAGAGAGTGTCTTGACGAGTGGTGTCAATGTGTGGTATGGTAACACCACTGCACAGAACAAGAAAGCCATCCAGAGAGTTGTGAATACGGCAGAAAAGATCATCGGGTGTGCACTTCCATCCATCGAGGTGATCTTCCAGACCAGGTGCCGGAACAAGGCCCGCTCCATCATCCAGGACGCCAATCACCCTGGGCTCAAACTGTTCTCCCTCCTGCGGTCCGGACGTCGGTACTGCAGCATCCGAACCAGGACCAGCAGGTTTAAGAACAGTTTCTATCCACAGGCAGTGCGCCTACTGAACTGCTAACCGCACTGCCCCATATATTATAGTTATATGTTTATGTAAATATATATATTATATACTTATATTACCATACATTTATCATATTACATTACTATTATTTCCAGTGGTAATTGAGGCTTTTTTGCACTATTCATCATATCCTGCAACTTGGCCTGTTATTGCTATACTTTCTGTTTATTTGCTTATTGTTTTTATTTATACTTGTTTTTATTTTTTGCTTTTATATTTATATGCTTGTATTGTGGGAGTGAGTGGGGAGTAAGCATTCCATTGTACTAGTTACATATGGCAATAAAATTATCTTGAATCTTGAATCTTGAATCTTGAATCGATGGTCTGCTTGATGATGTTCCTGGTGGAAGCATGGCTCTCATTATATGAGTGCTGGGCAGGAGTGTTGTGGTTCCGGAGGGGAGTCATAAGCCAGGTCGAGAGCAGATAGCCCTTGTCTCCAAGCAGCCACCTTCATGTTCACTGTGATGGCTGGAAGATTGCTGGTACATCGGATTGACGCAGAATGAAGGCATCATGGCTGCTGCCAGGATAACGGGCAATGACATTGAGGATTCGCAGTGCGTGGTCACACACCAACTGCTCATGAAGTGACTGGTAGCTTTTGCAGTTATGGAAGATCTCAGGATAGTTACGTGGTGCCTGCAAAGCCACGTGTGTGCAGTCGATGGTGCCCTGCACCATGGGGAAGCCCACTATCCTGGCAAAGCCACGTGTGCTTGTCCTGCTTCTTTCTGCTGAGAGGGAAGCCAATGTAATCCCTGGTGTAGAGAGCCTCAGTGACCAATCGGATGCAGTAATGGACGGCGAACTGTGAGATGTTACCTATATCTCCTGCTGCAGACTGGAAGGATCTGCTGGCGAAGAGATTGAGGGCCACGGTGACCTTGACTGACACTGGGAGAGCCGTAGTCGCACTGCTCTCAGGCTGCAGGTCTGGTTACAGGGGGTGGCAGAGTTCTGTGACCACCTCCTTGGTGAAGCGTAACCTCCTAAGACACTGCTCCTCGCTTAAGTGGCGGTAGGAGAAGTGCTGTCGGAAGACCCTAGGTGGGTAAGGCCTCCTGTTGAGAGCCCTCCTGGCCCTCCTTCACCTCCCTCTGTGTGCATGTTCCCAACTTCTTCACTGCCTCCACTCCCTCTGCTGAAGGTCCTAGAGCATGAGGTCGACTGCCAGTACAGCCCCCATGACTGTGAGCAAGTGTTGTGAGCAGAAGCCTTGAAATAATAATGAAGGCGTTCTCCACTTGCAACAAAATTCCCTGTTACCTTAGAACCTTCAAAGAAGTTAAGAAAGCTGTTGGAGTTGCAGGAAGTAGCACAGAGCCACTCAAACTGTATAAACAGCTCAGGTGCAACTGATTGCTGATGATCCCTTTAAATATCATTGCTGAAGCCTCCTTCCTGCTGTTGAATGCTTGCTCCCCCTGTTGTTGTTTAGGCATGTTGGTAAGTTGAACGGCGAAATCCAATGCTTCCGATCGGGCATCAAGTGAGTGTTGCACACTCACTGATGTCACGTTCTCATTAATTTAAATCCTTCCAGGGATCGCGTTTACCAGCAGCGCTACCAGCCCTCGCAAAATGCCAGCTGCCGCGGGACCCGCCACCAGCTGGCGGAAGAGCGCCAGTTGCCGTTTTTTCGACATTTCATGGCGGTAACGGGTGATGCAAACCACCCAAATTTTTAACCCAATACTCCAACTGGGTCCTAACCAGTGATTTATAAAGGGTTAGCATAACTTCCTTGCTTTCAAGCGCTGCCAAGGATCCAACATGCTTTTTTAACATCCTTCTCAATTTGTCCTGCCACCTTCAAAGATTTGTGTACGTAAACCCCCAGGTCCCTCTGTTCCTGCACCCCCTTTAAAATTGTACCATTTAGTTTATATTGCCTCTCCTCATTCTTCCTATCAAAATGCATCATTTCACATTTCTCTGCAGTAAATTTCATCTTGCAAGTGGCTGCCCATTTCATCAGTCTGTCTATGTCCTCCTGAAGTCTATTACTATCCACCTCACTGTTTACTACTTTTCCAAGTTTCATGTCATCTGCAAACTTTGAAATTATGCCCTGTACACCCAAGTCCAGGTCATTAATATATATCAAAAAGAGGAGTGGTCCTAATACTGACCCCTGGGAGACACCAATATCTACTTCCCTCCAGTCTGAAAAACAGCCATGCACCATTACTCTCTGCTTTCTGTCTCTTAGACAATTTTGTATCCATGTTGCCACTGCCCGTTTAATCCCATGGGCTTCAATTTTGCTAACATGTCTATTTTGTGGTACTTTATCAAAAGCCTTTTGAAAGTCCATATACACATCAAGCTTCATCAACGCTCTCTGTTAATTCCTCAAAGAACTCAATCAAGTTTGTCAAACAACTTGTGCTGGCTGTCATTTATTAACCCATTAATTTTCCAAGTGAGAATTAATTTTGTCTCAGATTATTGTCTCTAAAAGTTTTCCTATCACAGATGTTGGCTAATTGGCCTGTAGTTACCATATTTATTCCTCTCCCCTTTTTTGAACAAGGGTGTAACATTTGCAATCCTCCAGTTCTCTGGCATCACTCCCATATCTAAGGAGAATTGAAAGTTTGTGGCTAGAAACTCCACTAGGATGCATCCCATCTGGACCGGATGACTTTTCTACTTTGAGCGCTGCCAACCTCCTCTTTATCTATTTTTATCCTATTTAGTTTCTCTACTACCCCTTCCTTTGCTGCGACATTTGCAGCATCCTCTTCTTTAGTGAAGACATATGCAAAGTATTCATTTAGTACCTCAGCCAAGCCCTCTACCTCCACAAGAAGATTTTTTTTGTGCCTAATCGGCCCCCAGCTCCTCGGGGGGTGGGGGGGGGGATGGGGGGCGCAGTGGGGTGTCCCCATCAGCTGCCGATACTTTTGTGGAAACCCTGGATAGATGCATAAATATACTGCTGAAGTTAGGGCAGCCGATCGGGAGAACTCCCAAAGAAGTCCCAACATATGGCTTTTGCAATTGTCTATTTTTTTTGGTCAATTCTTAACTCCTGTGGACAGTGGAGAGAAAAAAGCATCTCTTTACTAATTTTATGTAATAATGATACAAGGCAAAATATGCTGTGGATCTGTCAGTGGCTCAGCTAGAGACTTAATCTGGCTTCATCTAAGCCTGCATAAATAAATTGTTTTTACTTAGATGATAATCCTTCTTCATCCCCAGATCCTTGTTAATAAATACAATTGAATACATTTGTATGTTGACATAATCTTGCAGAAGATGCTCTCTCTTTTTGACATTCTAATAGGCAGTGAATCTTCTTACTGCTAGAAGTAAAGCTGCAACCTGGGAAATTCTGAAAACTAACGTTTTCTACATTAGAACAGTGACTACACTTCAACAGTACTTCATTGGCCGTAAAGCGCTTTGGGATGTCCTGAGATTGTGAAAGGTGCTATAGAAATGCAAGTCTTTTTTTTCTTTCACTAATATGAAAAAAAGCTCAAAACAGCCCTAAACCACAGGCCTATGACTTACCAAACAAGTTGCATGTGATGCATGATTTTTCCAAAAATTATTAGGGGACGAGAGGTGCGGTGAGAAATCAAATACAGTGTCAGCATCAAGGATGCCTAAGTCAGCTATAGCACAGTATTGTACAGTTGATGAAGAGTAAAGCTCCCTCTAATCTCCATCAACAATGTGTCTCAGCCCCAATCTGTTACGATTCCTATTCCTACTGCACTGCAGCAACTCGCCAAGGCTTCTTCGGCAGCACCTCCCAACCCACAACCTCTACAACCTAAAAGGACAAGGGCAGCAGACACCTCGGAACACCATCACCTGCAAGTTCCCCTCCAACTCACACACCTTCCTGACTTGGAAATATATCGGCTTTCCTTCATCATCGGTGGGTCAAAATCCTGGAACACCCTCCCTTACAGCACTATGGGAGTACCTTCACCACACAGACTACAACGGTTCAAGAAAGTGGCTCACCACCGCCCTCTCAAAGGTAATTAGGGATGGACAATTAATGCTGGCCTTGCCAGTGATGCCCACATCCCATGAATGCACTTTTCCATATCGGCCATCCTGCGGTTTATCTGAGTAAGGAGACAAAACTGAGCGCCTAAACTATGAAACTCTATTCCCAACATTGCGTTTCATTTGCCATGATTGCAATCAAAAAATCGGGCACAGAGTTCTCCATTCCTGGTTCGCGGCACCCTGATTCTCTGGTCATTTTATCCCACAATTTTGTGCTGTGGCAAAGTACTCACTAGGAACAGGATTCAGAATACTCAAATTAATTCCATGTAGAACCCTTCACATCCAACAGACAGAAAGGAATTTCATCTCATCAGTTGGGCTGGATTTGAACTCAAGACACAGAGGTGAGAGAGGGAATGTCTGATTCCCCAACTTTTGATATATATCTAAACAATAATTAATCCATTTACTGCTTGTAGAATTACCATTCTTCCTGTGTAAAGTATTACACTTGTGGGAAGCATAAAGCTGAATAATGGGAACCTTGTGGGCTCTTACCAGATCAAAGGCAACTTTGCTGCAGATAGCATTAAAGCTGGGCATTTGTGTATGCTTTCCATTGGCCGTTTGTATGTATCTTAATCTCTTATTTTAAGAAAAAGAATAACATTTACATTAAAGGGAAACTAAATTATAAAACACCCACAATGATTCCCTAGTAATATGTACATACGATCAACAAATCTGTTCTTGGCATTAGTCTAAAGGTTCATAGCCACAAACCACTATCCCCAGCTGTTAATAATGAAATCGCATACATCAATGAAATGCTTAAATTAACATTCTATTGATTTATATAAATTTGGAATGCAAAAACCATGCTGTGAATATGACTTTGCCGTGACATATTCTGAGGCCCTTCGTGTAATGTTTTTTGTTTACATTCAACTCAAGTCATTTTTTGAGGGAATGAAAAGGAATCTTAGAACAATATTCAACGGTATCTCAAATATTGTGGCACAACATCACTTAGCAGTTTAATGGTTTTGACAGCAGCCTGTAACCCAGCCATCCCAGCTGCATATGCTGAGGTGTTGCAGTCTGCAGCCGGGCCTTCCAGGCCCAGAGCTGGTCGAGGGCATCCTGCAAGGCCATCTGCAGTCTCTGGCTCCCAGACTCAGCAGCCTTCCACCAGCCTTGCTGCAGCCACTGGGGCCACATTACGGAGGAAGCAGTAGGGTTGGGAGGGGGGAATTCCAAAGGGGAGGGAAATCATTGATGAAGGGCGAGTGAAAAATATGGTATTAGCAAATGGGGGGAGTGTGTGCAAAGAATTTGATGTGTTTGTAAATATATTGGTGAGTTTGGTAACAAATAGTTGTGTTTGTTGATAGATTATTGTGTTTGTTGATAGATTATTGTGTTTGTTTATTATTGGTTGTGTTTCATAAGAGAGAGTTGTGCACAAGAATACATTTTTATTTCGATGTAGCACATTTTGTGATGTTTCTCATTTGAGCTTTGCCCGGTGATAGGGGCAGCGAGCTGGCTGTAATGATGTGGCTGTTCTGCGCAAAGGCCAAGTGCTATCTCATTTATTGGGAGCGCTGTGTAATGAGGCGTTTATGAACGGCCCTTGCAGAAGCAAGGTTGAGCGCATCCCTCCTACATTGCTGCTGTTCCTCCTCCTCTGCCTCCTCCTCCTGTTCCTCTTCCTCCTCCTGAGGTGGACCTGCAATCCCTGGTGGCAATGGCTGGGCCCTCAGAATGGCCAGGTTGCGCAGCATGCAGCACACAACGATGAAAAGGGAGACTTGATCAGGGGAGTACTGCGGGGCTCCTCCAGAGCAGCCAAGGCAGTGGAACCGTTGCTTTAGCAAGCTGATAGTCTGTTCGATCAGGTTCCTGGTGGCGGTATGGCTGTCATTGTATGCATGCTGAGCAGGAGTGTTGGGGTTGCGGAGGGATGTCATCAACCAGGTGGCGAGTGGATAACCCTTATCTCTGAGCAGTCAGCCGCGAGCTACATGTGGTGGGTGGAATAGTGCTGGGACTCTGGTCTCACGCAGGATGAAAGCATCGTAGCTGCTGCCAGGACAGCGGGCATTGACGGCGAGGATGCGTTATCTGTGGTTGCACACCAACTGAGTGTTCAGAGAGTGGTAACCTTTGTGGGTACGAAACACCTCTGTATTGTGATGGGGTGCCCGCAGTGCCACCTTGGTGCAGTCAATGGCGCCCTGAACCTTCGGAAAGCCCACTATCCTTGCAAAGCCACATGAGCATTCATCCTGTTTCTCCCTGGTCATGGGGAATGAGATGTGCTCCCTTCTCCTTCTGTACAGAGCGCCTGTCACCTCCCGGATGCAGTAATGGACGGCGAACTGCAAAATGTTTGGAATATCCCCTGTTGAAGCCTCGAAGGAGCCGCTGGTGTAGAAATTGAGAGCAACTGTGACCTTCACCGGCACTGAGAGAGACGTCCTGATCCTGAGCTGAGGCTGGAGCTCTGGCTGCAGGATGTGGCAAAGTTGTGTGACCACCTCCTTGCTGAAGCAGAGCCTTCTAAGGCACTGCTCCTCAGACAGATGAATGTAGGAGAAGTGCTGCCGGAATACCCTGAGAGGGTAAAGTCTCCAGTTGAGAGCCCTGTTGGCCCTCCTCCCTCTGGCCACATTTTCCAATCTTTCTCTCTGCCTCTGCTGCCTCCAACGGTGAAGCAGGAAAGCGAGATCCAGTGCCAGTACAGCCCCCATTAAGTGTTGGAAATGTTGCAGTATCAAAAGTAAAACAAATGAAACTAATAAATGTTTCTTAGAAGCAAAACTCCTTCAAGTAGGAAAACTTTAAATCGGACAAAATGCCTGCCTGCTTCTGTCAAACTGACAAGGCAGCATTGTTTACCTACTGAAAAAAAAAACAGAAGTTCACGCCTTTAAATAGCGATCCTCCAGCTCTCAGACGACTGCAAACCACCTCCTCTACCTGTCGTTCCTAATGGTAGGCACTGAGGCACGGGGTGAGAATGAATTTCCGGTCCGGGGTGCTACAGGGGCGATGCGCCGCCGGATGGCGGCACGATCTTTTTCCGAGTGGCAGGCAGTGACTAGTGGGGTACCGCAGGGATCGGTGCTAGGACACCAGTTATTCACAATATATATTAATGATCTAGACGAGGGAACTAGATGTAATATCTCCAAGTTTGCAGACAACACAAAGCCGGGTGGGCATGTGTGCTGTGAGGAGGATGCAGAGAAACTCCAGTATGATTTGGACAGGTTGGGTGATTGGGCAGATGCATGGCAGATGCAGTATAATGTGGATAAATGTGAGGTTATCCACTTTGGTGGCAAAACAGGAAGGCAGATTATTATCTGAATGGCAATAGATTGGGAAAAGGGGAAGTGCAATGAGACCTGGGTGTTCTTGTGCACCAGTCGCTGAAGGTAAGCATGCAGGTGCAGCAGGCAGTTAAGAAGGCAAATGGTATGTTGGCCTTCATAGCGAGAGGGTTCGAGTACAGGAGCAAGGATGTCTTGCTGCAGCTGTACAGGGCCTTGGTTTGAGGATTTGCAAAATTGGACTTTGTATTAATAAGGGTCAAATGGCAGAAGAGGCCATGATTTTAAAGACTGTTTTAAAAGAAGCCCAGACAAAGGGGCATACAAAATGGCCACCATACCATGTGACCAGCTTATTGGGACATGTTATGTATTGTGTGTTCTCCTCCCACCTGCGGTGGCTCTGTCACAGGAGATAAATGGTTGGGTGTTCTCGGTTAAGTTTAGCTCTCTTTGTTCGGAACTTTCCAGAACTTCCTTTCCTTCCAATAAAGCACCTCATGTTTGAATCTCTGGGTTCTGAGTCCTAAATTGTGTCTAGGTAGAAAGGTACCGACACAACAAGTGGCAACGAGGATCGGATGAATCTGTGTTGTGGGAACTTTCTTGTTTTCGACTACAAAACACTTGGAACAGAGATTGCAGCATCACATTAACGTTACAGCAGTGAGTAAACAGAAATTTTAATTTGAAACGTGAGATGGCTACTATATTAGGAAACATCGGTGATTTTGACGAAAATGTGGAGCAATGGAGCGCTTATACAGAACGTTTTGACTATTTTGTATTGGCGAATGCGGTGGCAAATGAAAAGGTCGTGCCTACCTTTTTGAGTGTAATCGGGCTGAAGACATTCAATTTACTTCACAGCCTCGTGCAGCCAGATAAGCCAGGAACTAAAACATATAAGCAACTAGTGGAAATTCTTGGAGCACATTTTTCACCAAAACCTCTGGTTATTGCTGAGAGATTTAGATTTCACAAACGGAATCAAGAGGAGGGGGAATCAGTGACGATGTTTATTGCTGCTTTAAAAAGGTTGTCAGAACACTGCGAGTTCAAGGAGGTGCTGAAGGACACCATTAGAGACAGACTCGTGTGTGGTCTGCAAAATGCAGCCACACAGAAGCGCCTTCTTACTGAGGACAACCTTACTCTTGAAAAGGCCATTGAAGTTAGTGTCTCCATGGAGATGGCAGAAAAGGAGGCTCACCAGTTGAGTTCAACAGGGAGAGTTCACAAGGTGTCGTCTGAGCCTAAAGGTGTGCGGAACGGCACATTACCGTTGTGGGAAAACGGGCCATCACGCTAATGCCTGCTGGTGTACGGAGCTGGAATGCTGAAATTGTGGCAAAAAGGGTCACATTGAACGCGCCTGTAGAGGTAAAAAAAGAACAGACAGAGCTGGGAAGCATGGAAGCAAAATGTCTGTATTTGGACAAGAGAGGAAAAAGAGTGTTCATTCAGTGCAGTATGATGGAACAAGCAAAACAGAGGGGAGCGACACCTCTGAGGAGGAAGAGGTGCACATACTGACGGTTGCAGGTGATTCAAATGGCTACTGTGTGTCACCACTGGTGGAGGGACAATCAGTGCGGATGGAGGTGGACACAGGCGCGGCTGTGTCCCTTGTTTCAGACACTTTCTACAACAAAATGCTAAAGCATCTTACCCTTCAGCCAACAAACATTGTGCTAAAGACGTATACCGGCAAATCTGTGGCCATGAGAGGCGTCATTGAGGTGACAGTTAAATTGAACGGACAGTCTGCAAAACTGCCACTATATGTGGTAAAGGGAAATTACCCATTGCTACTGGGACATGTGTGGCTAGAGAAAATCACGCTGGACTGGCCTGCAGTCCGCATGATGTCAAAAGGGGAGTCATGTCTGACTGCAGTGTTAAACAAACATGCAGAACTCTTCAATGGGGAACTTGGGAGCATGAAAAAGATTAGCGTGAGACTGGACATTAAACCTGACAGCAAGCCGAAGTTTCACAAAGCCCGACCTGTACCCTATGCAATTAGGCCAAAAGTTGAGGCTAACTTGGAGGCCTTAGTCGAGAATGGAGTCCTGGAGCCTGTGAGCGTGAGCAAATGGGCCACACCCATTGTTCCTGTCCTGAAAAAGGATGGATCTGTTCGAATCTGCGGGGATTTTAAAGTGACTATTAACCTGGTGCTGTCTGCGGAACAGTACCCTCTTCCCCTCATTGATGATCATTTTACGGGCCTGGCCGGAGGGCAAAAGTTCAGCAAAATAGACTTATGCCAGGCTTATCTACAAATGCATGTCGATGACAAATCAAAGGAGCTGCTGACAATTGTGACACACAAGGGGCTACACAGGCACTGCCGTCTTCCATTTGGAATTACGTCGGCCCCTGCTCTATTCCAAAGGGCAATGGATCAGATTTTGAGTGGACTGCCAGGAGTCCAGTGCTACCTGGACAACATCCTTGTCACAGAATCACAGAATCACCACAGTGCAGATAGAGGCCATTTCGGCCCATCGAGCCTGCACCGACACATATCCCACCCGACAAATGAGGAGGATCATCTTCTGAACTTGGATGCGACACTACAACGACTGAATGAGTACGGACTCAGAGTTCGTAAAGACAAATCTGAATTCTTTCAGTCTTCAGTTGAATACCTGGGGCATGTGATTGACGCTACTGGCCTGCATAAGGCGCCGTCAAAGGTCAAGGCGATCGTGGAGGCCCCAGCACCCCAGAATGTGAGCCAGTTACGTTCATTTCTGGGGCTACTTAACTACTATGGGAAGTTTATTCCAGACTTAGCAACATTGCTGAAGCCGTTACATCAGTTGCTATGTCAAGGCAAAACATGGAAATGGACTGAACTGTGCAACGAAGCTTTCGCCCAAGCAAAGAAAGCATTGCTGAAATCAGAGGTCCTGACACACTTCGACCCAAAGCTACCCGTGCAGCTAGCATGTGATGCATCACCATATGGTGTGGGAGCAGTCATATCCCACATCATGCCTTCGGGTGAAGAGAAATCTATCGCCTTCGCATCACGCACCTTGAACAAGGCCGAGAGTAACTATGCGCAGATCGAGCGCGAGGCCTTGGGAATCGTTTTTGGAATTTGAAAATGTCATCAGTACCTGTTTGGGAGAAGGTTCACACTCCTGATGGACCACCGTCCATTGATTTCAATCTTCGGGCCCCACACCGGAATTCCGTCTCTCGCTGCAAGCAGGATGCAAAGGTGGGCTTTACTGTTGTCAGGACACACATACGACATCAAATATCGCAAATCAGACTTGCACGGCAACGTAGACGGTCTCTCGAGGCTACCCTTGCCTGTTACTCCCCCAGAGCCTCTTCAGATAGACATCTTCTACATTAGACAAGTGGAGGGAGCACCTGTCACTGCAATTCAGGTGCGAAGGTACACCCGCAATGATCCAGTCCTGTCTGAGGTAATGGACGATGTCATTCGAGGGAGAGCTATAGGAGATTCTCCTAGTTTGAAACCTTACGTTTCAAAAAGAAATGAGCTCTCCATCCAGGCAGGTTGTCTACTTTGGGGACGCCGTGTCATCATTCCGCCACCTCTGAGGGAACCTATACTGCAACAACTTCATACAGGCCACAGTGGGATGGTTCGGATGAAGGAAATGGCAAGAAGCTACTTCTGGTGGCCAGGTCTCGATGGGAATATTGAGGAGAAAGCCAAAACATGTTCCCCATGTCAAAGGGTCCGGAATGTTCCACAGCTGGCAACCCTACACCCCTGGGATTGGCCAGCAGAAGTGTGGCAGCGAGTACATGTGGACTTCGCCGGTCCTTTCGAAGAGAAGATGTTTATGGTGGTTGTGGACGCTCGTAGCAAGTGGCCGGAGGTCGCTGTGATGAGGTCTGCCACGGCAGAGAAAACAATTGAGAAACTTGGTGAGATGTTCAGCCGTTATGGCTCACCGGAACAACTCGTAAGTGACAACGGTCCTCAATTTGTATCACAGGAGTTTGCAACCTTCCTGCATGTGAATGGTGTCCAACACATCAGGTCTGCGCCCTATCATCCCTCTACTAACGGCCAGGCAGAAAGGTTCGTGCAAACTTTGAAGCACGCCTTGAAGGCATCGCAAGGTCAGGGCTCAAACCACCAACGTCTGAACAGCTTCCTGTTGTCCTACAGGAACGAGCCGCATGCCACAACCAAAACTTCCCCCGCTTCGCTCATGATGAAGAGGCAGTTGCGGACAAGTTTTGACTTACTCAAACCTCCAAGGGCAGAGCAGGTTGTCCATCGTCAACAACAAGCTCAAGTTGAAAAGAGAGAGAAAAGAGCCAAGGAGAGACGGTTTCATCCGGGAGAGCACGTCCTAGCTCGAAACTACAACACTGGACCGAAATGGGTTCCTGCTACGGTGATCGCGCAGACGGGCCCTGTGTCTTACACGGTTGAGACGGCTGAGGACGTCGTCTGGAGAAGACACACAGATCAACTGTTGCTAGGAGCAGAGACAGCCACAGAGGCTCCAACGGCTGGTTGGCCTGAACTGTTTCCGGGTGATACCGCAAACCAGCATCCTTTGCCACAGTGCTCTTCTCCAACACAGGAAGTCAAAGAGACTGTTCCACCTGTGCAAACTCCTGACTTTCGACTGACACAGGCACCTTCTCCATCTAGGCCTGTGTCAATGCCTACTGCTGTGGAAGCCAGCGATGACCGCCGGTATCCTGTCAGAGAGCGGCGGCCTCCAAGACACTTGGATCTGTAGGCTTAGTGACTTACCCACAAGACTGGGGCAGAATAAACCCCAGGGTAAAGTCAGGGGTTGAGGCAGTCTACCTCTACCCTAGGTTGGTTGAGTGCATTGAAAGTAACTTACCTGTTGAGGAATAATGTGGACCTTCCATTTAAGAGGGGAGGAAATGTTATGTATTGTGTGTTCTCCTCCTACCTGCGGTGGTGCTGTCACAGGAGATAAATGGTTGGGTGTTCTCGGTTAAGTTTAGCTCTTTTTGTTCGGAACTTTCCAGAACTTCCTTTCCTTCCAATAAAGCACTTCATGTTTGAATCTTTGGGTTCTGAGTCCTAAATTGTGTCTAGGTAGAAAGGTACCGACACAACAGGACACTTTAAAATGGTTCCTGCAAATCCTCAGACAGCTTTTTGGATTCAACCCACAGTAAGTTCTGGAAGCCGTTTCTGAGAGAATGAAACCAGACCCACACATATACATATGGATTGGATGCAGATCCAGTCAAGATCGGCCTGGAGACAGAGGCCATCTAAATGTTGACCCAGACAAAAGGGGACAATTTCATATTCATGAGAACAGCACCCAGGACTAGATAACAAGATCAGCAGGACATTAAAAACAATGAAGGTCATTCCAGACCAGAGATGGGCCTTTACCGGCCATCGAAAACATTTTAAAATATAATAACTACCCCGCTGTGCTCCCAGCCCGCCAAAAGTTAAACAAAGACTAACCTGATTTTGGGCGGGAAGTGGAAGCTTCTGGGGGAAAAGTATAATTGAAGGAGTTGGAGTTGTACGACACACTCAGGAAGAAGGACTCGCTCGGAGGATGCAGAGCTCACGTAGACACTCGGGAAACTCTGAAGGAGACACCAGAGTTGTAGTTGGAGACAGCGGTGGGTGAAGAGGAGTCGCTTCGGGAGAAGATCAGCAAACTCCTCTCCACCATCGGATGAGGAAGAAGAACCAAGCCAACATCAAGAAGGCCGTTTCGAAGCCGGCGTCCCGCCCCGGGGAAACACATCGGGAGATCATCAACCATCCCCAGGCCGTTGCCGAAACGAGAGGCCATCGACCCAACTTGGGAGAAGAAACAAAAAAATAAAACCCCAAGAGAAGAAACCTTCCAGCCACCCCGGCTCGAGAGAAGAGATAAAAACAAACTGAAGAAGCGATGGGAGCCAGCCCAAGGCTCCTCTGACCAGGGTCAAGCCGACGATCCTCGACCCCGCCAACATCCAGCCGCCCCGACCCCCACCTCAGGAGAGAGGTGGGGCACAGCTCACAGGGGTTCCATGATCCACGATGAGACGGAGCGTCTGAAGGGACCAAAGCACAGACTTGAGTTCAAAACTTTGCACTTCCTAGTGGGATTGGTGAGCATGTTTCTGGCCCGTCACAATCAGATCTAGATAGGTTTAATAAGGAGGTGGATTTAAGGGTACAATTAACATGAGTTGTTGTCCCTCGATGTTCCGTGTGTTTCCTTATTTCATGATGATCTTTGTAGAGTATAAGATGTCTGTATTTGCTTTAGTTAGTACTGTGTCGTTATGATTTGTTTGTGTTTTTCCCTCCCATGTACTCCCTTATCTGCTTGCACTTGATTTGATATTTTTCCTTATGCAATAAAATTTCATTTTGATTCATCAAACTTGGTCTACAAGAGTTTTCTCTACATTGTAGTTCCTGCCCCAAAGTCCAGAGTATAGAATCTAAGGGGCGAGTGGGTCGAACCACTCAAGGTTTTACTGTGCAAGAGAGAGAGGCCTCTAGAGAGAGAAACCTCAGGGACATCTCTCAAGGAAAACCCCTTACAGGTGAGACCACACCTTGAGTATTGTGTGCAGTTTTAGTCGCCTTATCTGAGGGAGGATGTTCTTGTCATGAAGGGAGCGCAGCGAAGATTCACCAGACTGATACCTGGGATGGCAGGAATGACTTATGAAGAGAGATTGGGCCGATTGGGCTTGTATTCGCTAGAGTTTAGAAGAATGAGAGGGGATCTCATTGAAACTTATAAAATTCTAACAGGACTAGACCGACTAGATGCAGGAAGGATGTTCCCGATAGCGGGAGAGTCCAAGAACCAGGGGTCACAGTCTAAGGATAAGGGGTAAGCCATTTAGGACTGAGATGAGGAGGAATTTCTTCACCCAGAGATTGGTGAACCTGTGGAATTCTCTATCACAGAAGGCAGTTGAGGCCAATTCATTAAATATATTCAAGAAGGAGTTAGATATATTTCTTAAGGCTAAAGGGATCAAGGGGTATGGGGAGAAAGCAGGGACAGGGTACTGAATTTGGATGATCAGCCATGATCTCATTAAATGGCGGAGCAGGCTCGCTCGAGGGGCCGAATGGCCTACTCCTGCTCCTATCTTCTATGTTTCTATGATCTCCGGCTGCAGGCGGGCATGGCGACAGTGGTTAGCGCCGCCGCAAACCACCAGCTGAATTTCGCCGGCGGCGCTAACATCGCCGCGCCCAGGCGGTATGTCGTTAATGCCCCATTTGCGCCCCCTGTAAAAACATGGGGCCGGATATTCCGGTCCCTATGGATGAGTACACACTGGATACCCACCTGTAGGGACATCGGAAATGCCGGTTTCAGGCATGCACTGTGCATGCGCAGGAAACTGACATTTCCGATCTGTCAAGAAAGTTCTTGACAGATCCTCTGGCTGCGTGGGAGAATGGCCTCTGTGGACGGATAGTTCCACTTTTTGGAGACCCTCCGCCCGCAGAAAACCCTTACAATTCTTGCGCCTGGTAAAAGCAGACATAAGGCCTGCTTTTACCAGGATAAGAGTTGGGAAAAGTTTTTTTTTTAATTTCCACTGATTTATCATTTAAAAATACTTTAAAAAAAGGTAAGTTTATTTTTAGCCCCATAAAAACTTTAATTATTTTTTTGAAAAATTTCAAGTTTGTTTAAAATAGTTAATTTATTGTACTTTCAAGTCATTTTAAAAATGCCATTTAAAAAAAAAAATTTATTTAAAGTTTTACTATGTTTTGGAGGTGATCTCCATTCATATATTTGACAGGTCTTCCTGTCAAGTGTATGTAGGGAGATTCCCTTCTTTGATTGGCTCTACATGGCCCACATGCTCCCAGGGATGCTGCGAACTACATGCGCCTCTGGGATATGTGGGCCCTGCGCACCGGCAGTTTGGAGAGGCCCAGCATCGGAACTGTGCCTCCCTCGGGAGCCCTCCGGTAAGGACGCAGATTTTTCCAGATCGCAGCCCTCCGCCTGCGGGAGGCCTGTGATCGGAAAATACAGGCCATGATTTTCTTAGGACACTGTTGCTTTCAGCCACTTATACTGAAGGAATATATACATTTGTACGGGCCAAATCTTCACCAACATAAGTTTGCAGAATGTGTTCATGTGATTATGTATAGAGGGAGGGATAGACGAGCACTTGAGAATTGTAATGGTAGAAAGAGCCTGTTTGGAAACTGGACTTGGGATAAGTGTGGACGGAGAATCCTGTGGTCCAGCAGATGCCTGCGCCCGAATTCCTGATATGCACTCGGAATGGATGAACCACTACTTCCAGAGCACAAATTTATAAAAGCCACCCTGTAATGTCATAGACACAGAGCTGAATACTCAGTAGCATTGCATGGTACCAAGAAAGTTGGCAGACCTCGACATTCCCTTGCATTGAGATATTGAACATAGCCCAGCCCTGAGCTGCTTCTTGTTAGTAATGTAGGCCAAGCATGGCAAAAACTGGCTGCTATGGCACCAAAATGTTACATGGGTGTACAATGGGAAGAGAATGAAACAACCGTAGAGAATCTAACGCACTCCAGCTGTTGTTGAGTCCTAGTCAGTCAATCAATTCATTCTTTCACTCTCACAAGTGATATGTGGAAACCCTGAGAAAACAGCAGCCTCCCTAATTATTATAGAGAAAACAATGCTGAAAGTTTAAAGTTCCTTTGGGACATTCATCTCAGGCATAGCTTGAGGTATTTTGATTGTCATTTATTAACCTGTGTTTATTGAAAACTAAATTAAATTTACTGCTTGACCCTGATATAGGATCGCTACAAGACAAAAGCAGAGCAGGCTCGAAGGGCCAAATGGACTACTCCTGCTCCTATTTCTTAAAAAGGTTGTTAAGGGGCTAACGACACATAAATAACAGCTTAACGGCAGCTTTCTTTACATTTTAATGTCTTCTGGAGTGAAATGATTAAACATTAGAATAAAAACTAACAAGCTTACATTAATGTAGCACCTTGTCATGTCCTCAGGACATCCAAAAGCATCAAATAAATTACTTCAGAAGCAGTCACTGTTGTTATGTAGGCAAACAAAGCAGACAATTTGTGCATATTCAGATCCCACAAACAGCAAATGAGTTAAGATAAAAGCAGTTAAATTATTCTGTTTTTGATGGTGTTGGTTGCAGGAGGAATGTTGCACTGCAGTAACTGTTTGCTCATCTTCAAATAAAGCCACAGGCTCTTTTATGTCCATCTATAAGTAGACGGGGGGGAGGGGTCTATAAGAAATGAAACCAGCCTAAATATAAATGAAACGGGAAAGGAGAGCATAGGAAAGACTAAACTAAGGGAGAACATAGATGGCCAGGGAATAAATAGAGTTAGAGAACAGGAGTGTAAAACGATGGTTAAAAATAAAGAGAGAGGTACTGCTATTAAAAATTAGTTAAACTGTCTGTACAGCAATGCACAGTGTCTGTAATAAAACAGGGGACCTGGAGACAATAATACGTTGCGAGGAACCAGATACAGTAGAGATTACAGAGACATGGCTACAGAAAAATCAGGACTGAGAATTAAACATTGCAGGGTATAACATATTTAGAAAAGATAGAGAGGAAAAATGGCAGGTGGAGTAGCTGTACTTATTAGGGATAACATAATGGCAGTAGAAAAAAAGTGATGCAGCTATCAGTAAGACAGAAATAGAATCCATGTGGATAGAGGTAAAAGATAAAAGATAATAAAGGATCAATCACACTAATAGGGGTAGTCAACAGACCACCTAATAGTGGAAGGGAGGTGGAGGAATAAATATGAAAATAAATTAGGGAAATGAGTTAAAAACATAGAATAATAATCATGGGGGATTTCAACTACCCTGATATTAATTGGCCAGAAGAGGTAGGTAAAGAAGACAAGAGAATGGAGTTCCTACAATGTGTACAGGACTCCTTTCTAACACAATATGTAAGAAGCCCGACAAAGGAGGATTCATTACTGGATCTAGCAATGGGGAATGAACCAGAGCAGATAAAAGAAGTAAAAGTAGGGGAACATCTAGGCAATAGTGATCATAATATAATACGCTTTAAGATAATAATTGAGAAGGACATAAGTATGACAAAGACCCGGGTAATAGATTGGAGAAAAACCGATTTTGAGGGGATGAGAATAAAGCTTGGGAAAATTAAATGGACAACAATATTGGCAAACAATGATGTAGAAAAGCAATGGAAGACATTTAAAATGGTGTTCAACAGAGTCCAGGAAAAATATATTCTGCTATAACACTAATGAGATACCATGGATGAATAAAGACAGAATGGAAAAATTGAGGGTAAGGAAAGAGGCATACATTAAGTACATGGACAGCAGGGAGAGCTTAACAAGGGAGAATATGAACAGATTAGGAGAGAAGTAAAAAAAAAATTAGGAAGGCAAAGAGGAACTATGAAATTAAATTATCAAGGAACATAAAGTAAATAGTAAAATATTCTACCGGCACATAAATAAAAATAGGAAAGTCAGGATGGGAATAGGGCCACTAAGAGATTGACAGGATAAAATCATAGGCAGCAATAGGGAAATGGCAGAAATATTAAATAATTACTTTGCTTCAGTATTTATCAGAGAGACAGATCAGGTGGACATGACATTAGATGATGAGACTAGAATGAGATAACCGCATTTAAAATAAAAAGAGGAGAAATATTAAATAAACTAATCAAACTCAAAGGGGGCAATTTTGCCAGCCCTGGGGAGACTAGTATGGAGGTGGGACTGCTGGGAAAATGACAGAAACTGGGAGCGGGTACCGAACCAGCTCCCAACCCGCCTTCTGCTATTTTCCCAGGAGGCGGGTCCCCAACTCGCGCAGAGACCCATCTCCTCGAGACGGGAAGGGGATTACAGCCAATTAACTGCCTGTTAACAGGTAGTTAACAGGCAGTTAAGAGGCTTATCCCCATTTTACCCACACAAGGGCGGACTTCCCGACGGCTGTGAACCTCACCAGGGTCAGCGAGGCGAGCAGTGGGTCTGCAGGGGTGAGAGGGATCAAAAAGTCCACTGTGGAGGTGAGTGATGGGTGCAAGTGTGGAGAGGTAAGTATGAGAGCTGAGTGTAAAGTGTTAGAAAAAGTTTACTTACCTTTGCTTCTTTCTGCAGGCTTCAACCCTTGGGGATCCGGAGGCTCCTCATCTCAATGGCAGAGGTGACAGAATGGCTGCTGCATTCTCCGATGCAACAGCCATCTGCTTTCTGCTCAGGAAAGAGGTTTGGTGAGTCTTGAATACAAGGACTCACCTTAGAACAGAGATTGGCAGTGTTTGACAGCTTCTCAAAGCTATCAAACGCTGACAATTCATCTGTCAAAAATTTTTGACAGATGAAACGTCATACGCTGATGTTCTCTGTCACCGGCTTTCCCTTAATTAGCCGGCTAAGCCCACAGGGTGGACTTAACAAGATCAATCAAGGGAAAATAGTGTGGGTTGGCCGGACGTCATTGGGGGAGCGACTGAAACCCGACAACCAGCAGTCCCGCCCCCAACGCGTCCCCATTGATAAAACCCAGCCCAAAGAGGATAAAACACCTGGTCTAGACGGAATCTAGGGAAGAGATAGCAGATGCACTACTACACATATTTGATAATTCATTAGAAAAAGGTGTAGTGCCAGAGGACTGGCAGATAGCTAACATAATTCTTAAATTTAAGAAGAAAAATAGAACATGTCCAGGGAACTATACACCCCGATCCCTCTGTACTGCATTCTGTAGTCTCTCTCCATTTAAATAATATTTTGCTTTCCTATTCTTCCTACCAAAATGGATAACCTCACATTTTCCCACATTATACTCCATCTGCCAAATTGTTGGCCACTCACTTAACCTATTTATATCCCTTTGCAGGCTCTTTGGCTGTGATTTTGCTGGCGCTCAGTGGGCAGGTTTGGAGGCGGGTCGGGAGTTAAAATCCAAATGATTGATGGCGGGTTGTGAACCTGCTGCCATCCCACCTCCACGCAAATTTGCAAAGTGTCAGATCTGCAAGTCCCAATCAAACCCGATACCAAATGATGGGAGAGGCACTTAAGGCAGTTCAATTCGTTTTATGCATGTAATGATCAGTAACATGTCATTCTAGAATGGTACACTAGGTGGAGCTGTATGTTTAGTAAGGGGCTACCCACAAGGCAGTAGTCAAGATGGATGCCTGTACACTAGTCCACATGGCTGAATAAATGACTAGCCCAAGCTAGCTGTTCATAATGAAAATGTCTATTTATTTATGAACATAATAACATGGTACCAGGATTGGTAATATCTGCTGAATATTGTGAAACGCGACATGGAGAATTTGAAGCCACTGGAGGGTTTGAAACTCACGGGGAATGTCGACTGCAATTGGCGGACTTTCAAACAACAATTCAAACTCTACATTGCTGCCATTGGGTTCGGTACGAAGCCAGACGCAAGGAAAATAGCGTTACTGCTCACGGTTGCAGGCCTGCAGGTGATAGAGGTACTTAATATGTTTGTATTTGATCAAGAGGAGGACAGAGAAAAAATGGACGATGTGCTAAAGAAGTTTGATACACATTGTTCTCCCAAAAAGAACGAGACCTATGAGAGGTACGTGTTCCATTCAAGGACACAGCAGCAAAATGAGACTTTTGATAGCTTTGTGACCGATCTGAAACTGAAAGCACAGACATGTAATTTCTCTGAACTGAAGTCATCCATGATTCGTGACCAGATTGTGTTTGGTATTCATGATAAAAAGGTCAGGGAACATTTGTTGAGAGAAACCAAACTAACATTGGAGGATGCTGTGAAAATATGCCATGCCAGTGAACTAGCTCAACAGCACACAAAGACTTTCAGTGAAATTAATAATAATGCGACTGTAGTGAATGACTGTGCTGCTGTCGGTGCTGTGTCCTACAAGGGGAAGAAACATGGGCAGAACAGAAATGCAAAGCAATCGGAGGATGGAATTTTTAATTGTAAACGCTGTGGTTACCAGCACCAGTCAAGACAATGCCCAGCGTTTGGGAAAATGTGCACAAAATGTAATGGAAAGAATCACTTTGCCAAACAATGCTTTTCAAAAGTAAAAACAAAGAAAGGGCAACAAGTCAATGGGCCAGAAATTCGCGGCCAAAGGCGTGAGTGCGCTCGGGGTACTCACGCATCTGGCCGTTGGAAATGCCGGCGTTCAGCATGAACAGTGCATGCGGGGAACGCCGGCATTTCCAGACCTCGAGCGCGTGCGACAGCACAGGCAGCGCTTGCGCAGTGAACTTCGTAGATTTCATTCATGAAATCCGTGAGGGTAAGTCCTCAGAAGTTACACTTGAAAAAAGCAAGTGTAAAGTGGTTCATTGGCTGCGGAGGAAGAAACATTTTATCGTGGAGCTTCTGAAATGCAATATTTTTGTTTGGGAAAGGGAGGGAAGTTATTTTAAGAAATTTTAAGTAAGTTTTAAAGTTAAAATTTTTTTTTTTAAAAGGGTTTTCAGAACGGTAGGTAGAAGGAGCAATTGTGGCTGTGTGAATGGAATGTGAGAATGAGTTATGTATGTATGTCCACATATATTCCTTTATGTATATGTATGTATGTTTTATATTCCTTTACTAATGTGTATGAATGTATGTTTTTGATTATGATTTTCCAATAAGTTACTTTCTCTGAAAGTCATAATTAAATAATACATTCATACACATAAGTAAAGGAATATATACATAACACGCAAAGGAATATATACAGACATACATACTTTCAGAAGCTCCACGATAAGAAATATCTTCCGCCGCAGCCTCTGGAGCAACTGCACCCATGCTTTTTTCATGTGTAAGTTGTAAGGACTTGACCTCACTGAAAGCAGTAATGAAAGCGGCGAATTAAACTGCGCATGCGCTGCCTGTGCAGTCGCACGCGTTCTGCCTCTGAACCCCTTCGTTCAGAGGACAGGAAATGCCGGTTTTCCACAAAAGCACTGTGCATGCTGAAAACCGGCATTTCATCCGGCCAGATGCGTAAGTACCCCGACCGTACTCGCGCAGGTGGAAGGGAATTATTGGGCCAACATTTTACATGTCAATAAAATGAAAAATTTAACAATTGCATGACTTGCCCCCTCGCATCTGCGACTGAGGGTCCAAGGAGGTGCATTGCGCAAGAGGTCATCATCGTACGTATCCTCACACTGTTCCCTTTGGGGAACTGTATGAAGTGGTGGAAGGATTTATGGCCGTGATTAACGCTCATTCCGTGACCGTAACCATCTTTGAACCAGCCATTAGGGTGGTTAGTCCTATGGCGGGAGGGTTTTACGGGCTCCCACAACCCATCTGAGGGGGGGGGGGCCACCAACACCCACGGACGCAAGTATTCCGCTGGATGTCCACCCAGAATTTAAAGTTGGAGCTCCGACTCCACTTGCCGGGACTGTCTGGAGTGGGGTTCAAAACCCTACTCCTTCTGGCCCAGCGGCGGGGATGCTTACTGCTACGCAAAAGGCCCACTCCGCACAAAAGGTGACACCCATACGTTTCCTGCGCCTTTTCCCTCCCCGTGACTGGAGCCCTATGCTGCCATTTCACGTTGCTAATCGGATTGGGCCTTTGTCATAGCGGTAGGATCCCCGCCGCTGGGCCAGATCAGGGTAGGGTTTCGAACCCCGCTCCAGACAGTCCCGGCAAGTGGAGTCGGAGCTCCGGCTCTAAATTCTGGGTTGACATCCAGTGGGATATTTGCGTCCGTGGGTGTGGGTGGCACCCCCTCCTTCTATAGCTTGTGGGAGCCCGTAAAACCCTCCCGCCATAGGACTAACCGCCCTAATGGCTAGTTCAAAGATGGTTACGGTCACGGAATGAGTGTTAATTACGGCCATAAATCATTCCACCACTTCATACAGTTCCCCAAAGGGAACAGTGTGAAGACACGTATGACGACGACATTGCTAAATAAATAAATGGAACTTAAAAAATTCTTTTCGGGCTTTTAAAAGTCTTTAAGTTGCTTTAATTCTCTTTAAAACTACTTCAGATTACTCAAAATAATGTAAACTTTTAAAAAAGTTTATAAAAGTTACCAAAACCTTCAAAAAACTTCCAAAAACCTATTTAAACTGCTGCTTTGCATGTAGAAATGCTTAGCAGCTTGACAGAAACATTGGGGGCGTGTCCAGTGAAACTGAGACCTCAAGGGGCGTGTCTCACTTACACTGCACGCTCCTGGCTTCGCGTTGGCTGCACTCCTGGGCGGCGTGACGTCATACGCTGCCCGGGATTCTTCTTTTTCATTCACCAAGTCCAGGCGTCCCTGGAGCTGATCGTCAGTAGCGCGGGGTAAGTGTAAATACGGGGCTTGCACGCGCTGCAAGCCCCGTTCTGGAATTTCTGGGCCAATGTGATTGAGGACACTGATTTAAGTGAGACATTTTTTGTAGGAATGGTGTCATGTGACAATATAGAAAAGGATACAGAAAGTGTGCAGCCCTCAGGAATGGACAATGCTGAACATAAAGTTAATGCAGTAAAAGAGGACAGATGGATAATGCCACTGCAGGTAAATGGAGCATTAGTTACATTGAAACTAGACTGTAAGATTCACAAAATTGGATTTCATATTAATAAGGATCAATGGGCAGAAGAGGCCATGATTTTAAAGACTGTTTTAAAAGAAGCCCAGAAAAAGGGGCATACAAAATGGCCACCGTATCATGTGACCAGCTTATTGGGACACTTTAAAATGGTTCCTGCATAACCTCAGACAACTATGTGGATTGAACCCATAGCAAGTTCTGGAAGCTGTTTCTGAGAGGACAAAGCCAGACCCACAGGCATGCATATGGATTAGATGCAGATCCACTCAAGATCTGGCTGGAGACAGAGGCCATCTAAATGTTGACCCAGATGAAAGAGACAATAACTTATTCATGAGGACAACACCAAGGGCTCGGTAACAGGATCAGCACGAAATTTAACAACAATGAAAGGCATTTCAAACCAGAGATGGGCCTGTTACCAGCCGCTTAAAATGATTTAAAATATAATAACTGCCCCGCTGTGCTCAAAGCCCACCAAAAGTTAAAACAAAGACTCACCTGACTTTGGGGGGGAAGTGAAGCCTCAGGAAGAAAGGTATAACTGAAGAGACTTTTCAGCAGTTGAAACAAGCAGAAGCACCGGGTTGGAAGCGACACTCGAGGCAAGCTGAACAAGCAGCTTGGAGGACACGGCAGTGGGACACGACGCGACAGGGGCAACGACCCCAGGGACAGCTTGGACGAGTTGAGATACAGGACCAGGACGCAGCACCCCGGAACGCAGCTTGAGGAGGAAGACATAGCTTGGGAGAAGACGTTGGAGGAAGCTCAAATCAACAAGCTCGGACAGTCACAAAGAGAGCGGAGAAAAAGGACAGTTTAAAATCGGACAGTCGTTGCAGCCCCAGCAGCCTCGTTTTCAAAACCTTGCACTTCCTAGTGGGATTGGTGAGCATGTTTCTGGCCCTTCACAATCAGATCTTTTGCCCTGCCAGCACACTTTACACCTAATCCCAGCCTATTACCATCTCGTCTAGCTTCTAATCTCTTTTACTTCTTTTGTTTCTTTTATTCTTTTGTCCGATCGCAGCCCTGCCTCCGATGTAGTTTCTTTTCTTTCCAGTTTTGAAGAAGGGTCCAACCCGAAACGTCAACTCAAATTTCTCTCCACGGATGTTGCCTGACCTGCTGAGTTTTTCCAGCATTTTCTGTTGTTATTTAGGTTTAATAAGGGGGTGGATTTAAGGGTACAATTAACATGAGTTGTTGTCTCTCGATGTTCCATGTGTTTCTTTATTTCATGATGATCTTTGTAGAGTATAAGATGCCTATATTTGCCTTAGTTAGTATAATGTCGTTATGATTTGTTTGTATTTGTTTTTACCTCCCATGTACCGTACTCTTGTCTTTGTTGCATTTGATTTGATATTTTTCCATTTGCAATAAAATTTCATTTTTATTCATCAAACTTGGTCTACAAGAGTCTTCTCTGCATTGCAGTTCCTGCACCTAAGTCCAGATTATAGAATCTAAGGGGTGAGTGGGTCGAACCACTCAAAGTTTTACTGTGCAAGAGAGAGAGGCCTCTAGAGAGAGAAACTTCAGGGAAACCTCTCGAGGAAAACCCCTTACAGAAAATGGCGAGTCAGGCAGGAGTCTGGCAGCAGGATTGCAATGTAGTAGATCCAAGTTTGAATGGTCAAAATGCAATGGATGAGAAGAATAGCCGATTATGTTTTTGGAAAAGTTAACCTCACAAAGCAATGGATATCTGACCTGTTGAGAGATAGGCGCCCGCTAGACGCAGCCATCAAGTGGACAGCGGGTAAAGAGCATAAGAAGTCTGTAGAGAAGGCGGTCTGGCTGATGTGCTACAAAAAGCAAGTCCAGCTTTTGGACCAGGTCGTTACAGCACAGACAGCCCAGATCAACGGTTTCCTCAAAGACGTAGAGGAGAAGGTTGCGGGAGGTCAGCAACTGATTGAAGCGCTTAACGCGCTGAATCAGGAACGCCACTCCACAACTCGCTGCCACAAAACCCGGGTAGAATATTTAAAATGTCAGGTCATTGAAGCCAAGGCCAGTGAAGGTAGAATGAGAGACAGGTGTTTCCGTCTAGCCAAGCAGATAGAGGCCCAAGAGGAAAAACTTCTGGGAGCCAGGGCAGCATATAAGATGGCCATGGAGAATAGATCTGAGAGCACCGACCACAGCGCTTGCCGCCGGGAGCAAGCGGACCTGAGAACGGCCCTAGCCAAGGCAAACGGGTTGGTGTGTCTCATAAATCCACCAGCGAGTCAGCTATTGCTAGCCAAGGAATCCAAAAGACCGATTCCACAAGAGCCAGTTGGGATACCGACTCCCGAACCCTCTGCGCCTCCTGCTTATGATGAGTCTTGGACTCCGGAAAAGGAGACGGAGACGGTAGAGGAAGAGAGTTCTGAGGTAGAGCAACCCCAGATAGTAGAGTCAGGACCGGCGCCGATGTGTCCAACGAGACACCGGAGGCTCGGTCCAAATGCAGAAAATGGCGATGACAGACCCCTTGAGAGTCAGATCGTAATGCCCCATAGCGCCCGACAGCTAAGAGAAATGATAAGTCACATCCCAAAACTCTCTGAGTCAGGAGATCCCTCCGTGCATTTCAGGGACGTGGAGCAGACCGCAGCAGTCAACGACTGCGACGGGGTTGAGCAGTCGAAAATGCTGCTGCTCTCCCTGGACAGTTCGCTCCTCCAGTGTCTCCCTGACGAGAGCAAGAGAGGGCACAGGGACTATGAGTTGCTACGGGATGAGATTCTGGAGATCATGGGAGAGGGGGACGGAACTCCGTTCCTCCGTTTAGAAAAGACAGTGCAGCTAGAGGGAGAACCCCCACGGGTTTTCGCCGACAGGTTGTGGCCAGTGTATCGGCGCAACTGCCCGGGCGGGCCGGCCCGGGCCGGGCTGGATAATGAACAGAGAGCTCATTGGCTTCGGTGCCTGGTAGCAGGTTGCTTGCCAGTAGTGAGGGAGCAGGCCAAAGCATGGTTTGACCCCACTAACGCCCGCTCCACAGAGGATCTAGTACTAGATCAGCTCACGATCAGTTATAGGAACAACAAGGACAAGAAAACGCCTGTTGTAAAAGGAAAGGTGCATGAGGTGAAGCCCGCAGCCTCTGCTAAAAGGGAATGGCGTCAGGAGGGAAATCGCCCTCCCCAAGCCAACAGCAGTTGTTACGGGTGTGGGAAGGAGGGTCATTGGCGCAGGGACTGTAGGAATCCATGGAAGGATAAGAGAGAGAGAGCGTTTGCCGCAGCCCAAGACCGAGCCCAAGCCCAAGTCGCCCACGGTCAGATCGTTTACCCGGCACCAGCACAAGCACAAGGGCAGACCGCTGCCCCAACACCAGTCCAGAACCCAACTGTAGCCCCCGCCCCAACCACAGGGGGTGGTGCGGTTGTGGATCCCGCTGCGATCGAGTCAGTCTTG
Source organism: Somniosus microcephalus (assembly GCF_052327205.1). Classification (NCBI taxonomy): domain Eukaryota; kingdom Metazoa; phylum Chordata; class Chondrichthyes; order Squaliformes; family Somniosidae; genus Somniosus; species Somniosus microcephalus. The sequence goes on from NC_140991.1 coordinate 251,615,986, forward strand.
GAGGCTATGCGGTCCCTGATGACTTGGCAGGGGAAGGTAGCGGTCGCCAACAGCCCTATCGCTCCCGAGACCCCAACCGAAACACCTAAATGACTGACGCCCGCGCAGCCCGTCTACCTGTGTCCGCTCCGCTATGACGCCTGGAGAAGACCTGTGGTGGAGATGGAGGTGGAAAGACAAAAGGGTAGTTACCTGTTGGATACGGGAGCTTCGTGTACCGTGATCCACACAGATAAACCTTTCGCCTCACCTCTGTCCGCCCAGGCTCCATACTCAGTAGCGGGTTTCACAGGCAGAGAACAGGCTGGCGCGTACTCCATCCCGCTCTCCATTCAGTTGGGAGCACGCCACACCACATGGACGTGCATCCTATTGAAGTGGAATGAGGGGGGTGGAAAAGGCATCCTCGGGGCTGATTTCTTGGTGGAACACGGAATCCTCGTGGACCTGAGAAATCACTGTCTCTGGGGAGCCGAGAGCGGTTTAGGTAAGGTAGTCGTAATCCCAGGGAAAGAAGAAAAGGGGGCCCTATGCACCATGAAGCCGTCAGGAGGTTACGATCTCGAGTTCATGGTAATGAACGTCCCAACGGACTTGCAGGCGTGTGTGTCGGAAAATCTGACCGCGTTTGCCACCCACAAGCACGACTGTGGGAGAGTCACTGGGTTTGAAGTCAGCGTAGACGGGGACCCCATGATCCGACCCCAAAAGCAATATAATTTCCCCAAGGAGGCAGAACCCGACATGGAGACAGCAATATCTTCATTGGTGCAGCAGGGCGCATTGAGACCAATAGCCACTCACGTGAACTCCCCCTTGTGGTAAACCACTGTTGTTAGTATTGTTGTTCACTGTTAGTACTGTTGTTCACTCTTGCATATTGTTGTACTTGTCTGTGCATGCCTCAGCTGACTCCGCCCCTGGCTCCACCCTCATGGCTGGGTATAAAGGTCGCTGCTCAGAAGCCTCCAGCCCTTTTGGATACCAGGCAACCACAAGAGGCATGCTCTGTTCTTTGGTAATAAAAGCCTGTTTATTACTTTCTCAATCTCCAGTCTTTTGTAGCAATTGATAGTGCATCACCCCTTATGGCCGGTAAAGAAGCCGGACAATTCATGGAGAGCCACGGTGGACTACAGAGTCCTCAATAGTAACATCCCAGCCTGCGCGCCCACGGTAGCAGCAGTTGCAGACCTAATAGGGAGCATTCCAGCAACGGCGGCCACGTTCACGGTGCTGGACATCTCGAACGGTTTCTGGTCCATCCCGCTGCGGCGGGAGGATCAGTACAAGTTTGCCTTTACTTTCAAAGGGCAACAGTACACTTGGAACTGCTTACCACAGGGTTTTCACAACAGCCCCAGCATTTTCCATCAATGCATGGCGGGGAGTTTAAAAGAGTTTAGCCAGCCCAACCAGATAGTACAGTATGTGGACGACTTACTCCTGTTCATGGACACCAGGGAGGAGCACGGCCCACTATTAGCCGAATTGTTGGAACTGTTAGAAAGGAAGGGTTTCAAAGTAAACCCAAAGAAAGCCCAGATCGGCCAGCAGGAAGTCAAATTCCTAGGTCTGGCCATCCGCGCTGGGGAAAGAGCCATAGGTAAGGCCAGAAGGGAATCAATACAAGATCTGCCGATTCCCAACACAGTAATGGGTGTAAGGTCCTTTTTGGGATTGACCGGGTACTGCAGAGATTTCATCGAGGACTATGCTGCCACAGCAGCCCCGCTACTTCGACTCTTACACAAGGGAGTCGAGTGGTCTTGGGATGAGGGGTGCCAGGCAGCATTCGAGAAGTTGAAAAGAGATCTGCAGACCGCGCCAGCCCTAGGGGCCATAGATGGGGGAGAGGAGTTCTTCCTGGAGGTAGCCGCTAGTGGGGACAGCCTGAGCGCAGTGTTGCTCCAGGAGCGGCACGGCAAGCTGAGACTAGTAGTTTATTCCTCCAGGGTGCTCACGGATGTAGAGAGGAGTTTCTCCAATTGCGAACGGCATCTCCTGGCCACGCATTGGGCTGTGAACAGATCAGTGATCTTCACAGGAACCTCTCCCATCACGCTCCTCACCAATCACACCCCCACAAAGATGCTTCTGGATGGAAGGATTAAGGATGGGACCGTAAGCAGATGGATCTCAAAGTTAAAGGCCTCTGCACGCCAAGGCTCGCAGCCAACATGGCATATCCCGGGACAGCCCATCGATGTTCCGTAGAAGGGGTATGGGAGGTCAACATAGGTTTACGGGCCGGGATACATCCCACAGGCCGCGAAATCTACGTAGACGGTTCTAGCACTGTATCTGATGGCGAACGACTCACAGGGTGTGGAGTTTATGACCCGGCGGCAAACATTGCCCTGGCAATTAAGCTCCCCAGCACTATGAGCGCCCAGCAGGCTGAACTGTCCGCGGTGGCGTACGTGGTTACCCACCCCGAGATTTTCCCAACCCCATACACGATTTGCTCAGACAGCATGTTCACCTGCAATTCGTGTACAGAGTACCTCGCCATCTGGTCCCGACGCGGATATACCTCCGCGGACGGGCGGCCTTTAACAGTTAAGCCCTTGCTGGAAAAGATCCTAGCAGCTGTGGGGGAGAAAGGGGAGGTGTTCATCCATAAGGTAAAGGCTCACTCCACCACAGAACCCCGCGGCCAGGGCAACCAGCAGGCGGATGCGCTAGCCAGGGAGGGTGCTCGCAACGGCATTCCCTGGGACCCCAATGGACCCGGACCCGTGGCGGCGATCCAAGGCAGGGAGGGAATTCCAGGGAACACAGGGGTGACACCGCCCCCAGACCTAAAGACCGTCCAAACCCTGAATCCCGCCCTAAAAGCAGTCCTAAAAGCCATCACAGAAGGCAAGCAGGTAGAGGGTCCGTACAGTGCGGCAGCCCTCACAGTCAAAGAAGGTATGCTGTTCCGAGAGGAGCAGTGGGTTGTGCCGCAGCAGCACCGGAGGTAATTCCTGCAACTGGCCCACGAGGGTCCAGGAGCGGGACACCCCGGGCCTGAGGTCACCTGGCAACGGGTAGAGCAGGCGGGATGGTGGCCGGGACTTCGGGACGATGTCCGCGAGTTCTGCACAAGCTGTCTTGTGTGCGCTGCTAACATCCCAGACCCCCACAAAAGGAAGGTGCCCATGGGGCACATCAGGAGGGTAGAGGGACCATGGCAGTCGATTCAGGTCGACTACATAGGGCCCCTGCCCGCCGCCCAGGGAGGCTATAAGTACTGCCTTGTCCTGGTAGATGTGTTCACCAAATGGGTAGAAGCTTTCCCGTCAGAACAGCTACGGCACTGGGTACTGCTAAGATCTTGATTCAGGAAGTGTTCTCACGGTGGGGACTTCCCCGTTTCGTAGAGTCCGACCAAGGGAGTCAGTTCACCGGTCAAGTAATGCAGAACGCCCTCATGCTCTTGGGCATTGAGGGGAAGTGGCACATAGCATACAATCCCCAGTCATCCGGGATTGTTGAGCGTATGAATCGGACCCTCAAGGAAAACCTGAGGAAAGAGACAATGGGCTCGCCCCAGAAATGGGCGGAGGTCCTGCCTTTAGTCCTCATGGGGATCGGAGCCAGCCAGTCCAAAAGTACGGGGTATTCCCCGCATGAATTAATGACTGGAAGGATCATGCGAACACCCACCCATGTACTAGCCCCGGTGCTCACTGAGGGCCAGCTCCGAGAGGTGAAATGAGACAAATTCGTCCAAACCCTTTTGGAGCGCCTGAAACAGATTTATGGGCAGGCGGCTGGGAACATGGGAAGACAGCACCAGGGAAATAAACTATTATTGGAACCTCGGAAACAACAAGAATGGGTAGTCGGAGACCAGGTCATGGTCCGAAACTACGCCAGGGTAGGGAGTTTTGAACCACTGTACATGGGGCCTTACAGCATTGTGGACAAGGCCAGCCCCATGGTTTATGCAGTGAAGATGCCTCGACGTACCAAATGGTTTCACATTAACCAGTGTAAACTGTTTAAATCGAGTGCACAAGGGCCATCAAAGGGGACCAGGTCTGAGAACAAAGATCCTCAGCCTGTAACAGAGTCACAGACCACACAGGCTGGCACAGTAGCCTGCGTGACGGGAGAGGCCATCCCATTGGAGTGGGAGGTCTCACCTTTTGAATGGGATTTAGGCAGGAGAGAGCACGAACAGCTCGACCCCGCCTTAGACCCAATCACGGAGGAGGAAGAGTCAGAGGACGACGATCCCGCCCTCGACTCAAGCTTGGGGGAGGTAGGGAATGGGGGCGGAGACTCACTACCTGTAGGGACAGGTGAGGTGGAGTCGGAAGCCACAGATCCCGACCCCGGGGGGGCGGAGCCTGAGGGAGGGGAGCTGGAGCCGGCGGCTGTGGAGGAACCACAGGCTGTGACGGTGACAGTCCCAACCCCCGGTCCATCAGCCCCGGGAGCCCAACCCAAAGCGGCCCCTCGTAGGTCGGCTCGAGCGCCCCAGCCCAGAAAATTTTGGCCAGATTCTCCCCATTTTTCCCAACCACGGTTTAGAGCAGCCCCAGGAAGGCATGATCCCCGTTCAGCAGCGACAGGCTGCGGGGGATCAAAGCCAAAGATCAGTGCAGCCCCACCGCAGGGTGTGGCGCACGACAGACCTCACAGGGATTAGGCAGGCAGCCCCGCGGAGGGCGGCGCTGTACATAAGTTAAGTTAGATAATTATGGCGATAATTTAAGGAAATGTATATAGCGTTAAGATGTGTTAAGAGTACAATTTTCAAAGTCTGCCCGATATATGTGTTTATTTGGGAGCGGGGTCCAGGAACCCGCGCGTCCATTTAATTAGGCCAGCACCTATTGGGAGCCCGGCTACATCATTTTATTGGTTACAGAAACCTGGGATATGATGGAAAAGATTCTCATCACGTTCATGGCGATCGGGTGCGGGTGGGCCTACCGAGGCCGCACCAAGGACGTCATTATTTTCGGGTGCTCCGGGGACACGGCCCCCATCGCAACGGATGGGACAGGGGAGCGAGAGGTTGAGGAAACCGCCACCTACTTCTACCAAGGGAGATGGCCAGGTTGGCTGGGAACGAATTCTACGGAATATTCCAGCAATTTCGGTTTTGCCTACCAAGAGACTTCGTTAACGTGCCCTCGGGTGAGGATCCTTGCACCCAGAGTCAGCGTTACCGTGGGAAAGAGGATTTGTCTGGTGTGCAATGGGAACGTACCACTAAGGCGATGGTGGTGGCTACGAAAGCTGGGAAAGGACATGAGAAACTCTACGGTCGAGTGGGAGCGACTGGGTAATAATACCCATCGGACTATTACGGGGACTCACGTGTGTGTTGGGACAAATGGTGGGAACCAGATGAAGGAATATATGTCTGTATGTGGGGTTTGAGACACGTGTGCCCCAAGGGCGTATCCATCTTCTTCCAGAGGCAGTGGCAGGATGAAGGAAAGGGGATGAGATGGGATGTCAGCACTCGAGCGTGCGGAGCACCATACTCCCCTATTCCGGTAAATGCCACTGAACTTATCACCCGCCCACGCAAGCCCCTACCCACGCTTCCGGTAGCACTAGCCCAGAAAGAAGGGTGCCCAACCACCACCAAGGGACCCGGGAACGGTTTAGTATTGGTACCCACCAGCCAGGTGCTGTACCAAGGGGTACACTACGCGGTGGCCTCAGTGATTTTAAATCTCACTGAGGTACGATTGCCGGAGTGGTGTCCCAAAGAAACGGAACAATTATACCAGGTCCTGTTAACCCAAATGTTTAGACAGTTTTACGAGTTTGACTTTGCCGACATCGACAAAGACAAATTATACACCACGCCGCCAGAAGTTTTGGATCGAGTCGGGAGGCAAAGAAGGGGTACTGTAAATGACATATTCACTGCTTTTAATACCGGGACATCTGTCGTCAACGCTCTAGATAACGTGGAGCTGCAGACACAGATCAACGGTTTAAAAGCCCAGTTAAGGAACATACTGACAGACGAAAATAAGGTAGTGGGTTCTGAGTTGCATGAGGACCAGGCCATGACACTACACTTTAAGGATATAATAGCTGAGCTGGAAAGACACGCGAGAACGGTAAATGCACTCATTAAGGAGGATCGGAATGCGTCCGATCAAGCTGCGCAAAATGAAGCCTGTGTGCTGTACGGGGCGTGGTTACTGGGCGAGGGCCGCAGTAATATTGAGGATTTAAAACAGGGTTTGGTCCCGTCCTGGATCAGCAACAAGCACTTGCTAGCGCTCCACCCTTTTGAGAATGCATTAAGCCCGTGCCAGCTCAGACTAGCCGCAGAAGCATACCCAGTCCCAGTGGACTGCGGACATTCGAATCATACTATCATGGGAATAGTAGTAAGAATGCCGGTGTTGGGTCCCGCAGCAAAGCCCGCCCCGGTATACAGAGTAGAGAACATTGGAGTCATTCAGGGGGGCGCACACATTCGTTACACAGTGGTCCCGCCTTACGTCATCAGATGGGAGCGTACGATGACAGGCACCGACCTCTCGGGATGTCGGAGCCGGGGAGCACACATCATCCTGTGTCCCCAGCACTTGAATGCTTTTTTGAAACCACAGTGCGGGTTCAGAACTGCTAGCGTGAAGCCGGTAAATTGCACCATGGAGGCAATGGCAGAGGACCATGTGCCCCCGCAGGTAGCATATATCGGGGGTGGGACATACTGCGTCACCACTGCAGCGCCTCAGTACCGATACGGACAACACGAGTGGTGTTCGATCGGTGATAGCAGTTTCTGTTTCAAACCCAGGGCCGAGGTTCAAGTGGCACAACAACGAATTGTCCCCATTCCTGCGCCCTCCACCGTTCACATCACTGTGGTAAACCACTGTTTGTATTCCACTGTGTACATGCCTGGACATGCCTCGGCTGACTCCTCCCACAAGTCCTAGTATAAAGGTGACTGCTCCCCAGCCCCTTTGTATTCTGGACCGGTCGACCACTCGAGGCAGACCTTCATTCTTTTGTTAATAAAAGCCTTTAGTTACTCTCTTAACTCTCAGTCTTTTATGAGTAATTGATAGCGCATCAATCACTATCAAAGAGAATTTCACAGACTTGCAATGATTTGTCGCGCATTTTGGTTATGTCATTCCCCCTCTGCCCGAACACCTCACAAAGATTTTAAAAGCCATTATAGTTTCACAGAAACATTTCTACACACTGGAGCAGAAGACTTTAGAGATAGGAAAAGACATATTGGACATAACCATCCCACCATGGTGGGACTTGTTCACCAACATAGAGGTCCCAGCCTGGATTAGAATAGCATCCCACATCCTAGTAGTGTGTCAGGTTTTAATTGTGATATTTTTGCTCTTCGTGCATTGCACACCTCCAGAGGCATGAGAACACAGGAGAATGGAGAGAACGCTATGTGCGAATGGGGGAAGAAGACACCCCACTTTAAGCTGCTAGTATAAGATTAAGCGTCCCTCCATTTTTAAAATTTTTGACCATTCACGTTTTTTTGTGTGTGTTTTGGGTTATAAGGAAATAAGTATTGTTATGTTATTAGTCGTTCTTAAGTTTTTTGGATTAATAAAAGGTGTATGCAGATGGCGCAAGAGGGTATCGACCCCTGCACATCTGACAGATGAATGTGTTATAGTTTAAGATGTGCTGTCTGTGATTATCCAAATGTGAAAAAGGTAATTTTCGTTTTCTTCGGAAATGGGAACTGCATGTGTCGTAAGGGTCATAGATAGTTAAGTGCCAGGAATGTTTGGATGTGGGGAATCAGGGAAAATTTGCTCACCAAGGATTATTGATACTTTAAGCAAGCTATCAGTATCACAGGGGGGCCTGTAAGATTCGAAATTTTCAGCAAAAATCACGCAAGAAAACTGGATAAAATAAGACTGTTTATTGACCAAAGTAAGCTTGCACAGAATAACCTTTGATAAAAGGGCATACAAATGGCTGCCAGGCCCCGTGATCAGTTTCTGAACCATTTTATTTCTGTTACTGCAAGCCAGACAGGCTTGTGGATTGAAGACAGTAAACCTGCGAAAGCCAATATCTGGGAACCGAAACTCAGAGAAACAGCATACATATTCAATGAATTCTAAGTACAGGATGGGGCCCATCAAGATATGGGCGGACAATGCAAAAACACTTATACCCATTTATTGTACAAAGGAAAAACCGTTTAGCGGCCATCAAGGAAAATCTCCGGACCGATCAATATGCGAACTGAGCCGCGATGACAATGTAAAAGACATTAAAAGACATTATCGGCCAGGAAGGCCAGTTTAAGTTATCACCGGCTCCGTTACAAGACAAAGCGCCCCTGCAGAGATTTCTGCCCGCCAAAATTAATACAAAGACAGGACTATGATTTGGTGGGAGATAAGACTGTCCCAAAAGAGTATAACTATGGATTGAAAGTCCATCAAAGACACTCAGGAAGAGCTTCTTCTACAAGGAACATTCGGAGGAAACACGATCGACGTTATCGGAGTGATCGACGGAACGAACGGACGAACGAAGGACGGACGGTGCCAGGATCGGCGCCTCTTCCACCTCGGTAGACTCGGAGTCGATGAAGACGCTTCGTCTTTTTAAAGACGCTTCGGACGGACAATTTCGGTGAAAAGACAACGTGGTCGGTGTTCAGCCAGACAAGGCTTGGCCACGACGAGAAGACGATGAGGGTGGCCCGGGTACTGGGGTCGGGAGATCATCGACGACCCAGGCCGAAGGAGAAGAAACCCTCTGGAAAACCGACGATCTAGGCCGGAGAGAAGGACATTCCGGGCCTGACACTTCCGTGTCTCAACATCCCATCTGGTTGTTGGTCTGCTCCATGAACCAAAATCGACAACAGACTTAGCTGATCTTCAACCTTGACGAGCGCTCATCGAGGCTGTGTCTACCCCACCGCCTCGAGGGAGAGAGAATATCGACTGCGCCAGAAGCTTCCAAATCCACGTGACGACGGAAAGCGGTGCCAAAAGGCTGCGAACCCCCTTTTTCGCAATTTCGAGAGTGGTGAGCATGATCCCAAGTTCCCCAGGTCGAAACTTAGTTTAGGTATAGGGGAGGGAGTTAAGGGTAACCGTAATGTGTTTCCCCTTTTACGATGTGCCGTGTGTTCCCCATTTCCATAGAGTTAAGTTCATAAATTTGTGTATGATTGTAGTAACTTTAATCTGTGCCTATGACATGTATTTTGTAATGCTTCAAACTGTTTAAAAATAAAAGCATCCATTTCGTGCTATTCAACCTGGTCTATTGAGTTCTTTCTCTACACTACTGTTCTCTGCATCTAAGTCCAAGGTCTAGAACCGTAGGGGGAGTGGGTCGAACCACTCAAGGGTAATTATTGCACGAAACCTGGCAGGAGACCAGAACGAGCAAGAGAAACCCCCTACAAGACACTGGGGCAAAAGCAAACTTAATCAGTATGAGTGACATAAAAAATATGAAAGCAAAGCCCAAAATACAGAAAAAGTTAGTACTACTGAAGAACTATAATGGACAGAAAATAGATAGCTTAGGTGTATGCACACTCAAAGTGACAGTCAAAGACAAAGTGCATCATCTCATGTTTTCTGTTGTGGCTGAAGGACTTGATTCACTACTAGGTGACAAAGCTTGTGAGGACTTAGAACTGGTCAAGAGAGTCTACCGTATAAACTGTGCCATAAGCAGACCAGATGACTCGGTGGATTCTGTAGTGAGTAATTTCCAGGATGTATTCAAAGGATTTGGAGTTCTACCATTCACTTACAAGATCCAGCTAAAGGAGGATGCTCAGCCAGTGGTACATGCTCCACGGAGAGTTCCAGCACCCCTGCATGACCAGCTCAAGAAAGAACTGGACAGAATGACCACACTAGGAGTCATCAGGAAAGTCGAAGAGCCAACAGACTGGGTTAACTCCGTGGTATGTGTAAAGAAAAAGAACAATGATCCAAAAGACTTAAATGCAAACATAAAACGTGAACACTACCAGATTCCCAAGTGAGAAGAAATCACCAGTGAAATGTCAGGTGCCAGATACTTCACAAATCTCGATGCCTCACAAGGATTTTGGCAACTAAAACTGGATGAAGAGAGCACCAAATACTGTACCTTCAACACACCATTTGGCAGGTATTGTTTCCTCAGAATGCCTTTCAGGATAATATCTGCCTCTGAAATCATTCATAGAGCGATGGAACACATAATTGAAGGTCTGGAAGGAGTTCGGGCCTATGTTGATGACATCATCATCTGGGGCTCCACACTGAAAGAACACAATGAGAGACTGACTAAAGTGCTACAGAGCATACGCCAGAATGGACTGAAGCTCAACAAAGCCAAGTGTCAGTTTGGCGTCCAGGAAGTCACTTTCCTAAGAGATAATCTATCTGGTAAAGGAATAGAGCCAGATATGGGCCCAGAACTTGGTGTCGGGGGCTTGCCACGCGTGCAAGCCCCCGATCTGCACTCACCCTGCGCGCTGACATCTGAAGCCCGGGCCTGCTTGCATTTCCTGTCACAGGCCCGGTTCAGATGTCAGCGCGCTGTGCTTACCTGATCCAGCAGCGTAGTAAGTGCGATGTGCCGGCTGGGATCAGGTGAGCACTGTACAACCAATCGGGGAGGGGAAGGTTCATTCATGAGTTTGAGAGTAAGAACTGTCAAACTCATGAAAACTACGGGGGCCCAAAACACTATTTAACGTTTAAATAAAAATTTAAAAAACATCCCAATCATTAAATTAAGTATAAATAAGTTAAAAAAAAAATTTAAACAATAATTTTCTTTTTTGAAAAAAATAAATTTTTAATAAAAAGGGTCTAAAACTAAACTTACCTTATTGTAGATTCTTTAAAATAATAAACCAGTGGAAAAAAAAATTCTAAATTGCACTAAAACACCACTTACCTGTAAAAATAAATACTTACGTGTGCTTTTTACAAGCGTAAAGACCGGAGGCCTTTGCACATGCGCAAATCCCCCAAAACAGAGGAAATCCAAGACGCACGCGCTGCCCCCTACAGCACACGCGCTAGCCTCTTCACCTCTTGGGTTAGAGGAGAGGAAATGCTGGTTTTCAGCGCATGCGCTGTGCATGCTGAAAACCGGCATTTCCTCCGGCCAGACGCGTGAGTACCCCTTCCGTACTCATGCGTTTGGGGAGGAATTACTGACCCATGGAAAAAGTAAATGCCATACTTAACATGCCCCGACCCACTGACAAAAAAGGAGTGCTACACATCATGGGGATGATAAACTTCATTGGAAAGTTCATTCCTAACTTGTCAGCCAAGACAGCCTGTCTGCGAGACCTGCTACATAAAACAAATGAGTTCGCATGGACAGAAAGACATGAACAAGAGTGGATGAACCTCAAAACAGTGCTGACAATCACACCTGTACTCACCTTCTTTGACCCAACAAAGAGAATCAAAGTGTCAACGGATGCATCAAAAGATGGCCTAGGCGTGGTCTTGCTACAAGCAGAGGGTGAAAATTGGAAGCCTGTTGCCTATGCCTCCAGGTCTATGACTGATTCTGAGTGTCGATACGCCCAGATTGAAAAGGAATGTCTAGGCTTGGTAGTTGGACTAGAAAAGTTCCATGGCTACATATATGGACTTCCCACCTTCACAGTTGAGACAGACCACTGCCCACTGGTTGCCATCATAAAAAAAAATCTGAATGAGATGTCTCCAAGGATTCAATGACTCATGATGAAGCTGCAAAGATATGACTTTGAACTGATCTACACACCAGGCAAACACATAGTGTTAGCAGATGCACTATCCCGAGCACCCACAATGAGCCATGTGAGCTCTACCGAGGAAGATGTGGATATTCATGTGAGTATGGTCATTGCTGCGCTGCCCGTGTCAGACACAAAATCAAAGCAGATAGCAGAAGAAACAGTAAAAGATACAGTGTTACAAACAGTAATAGAGAACATTCATCATGGTTGGCCAAAAGGTTCCTGTCCAAAGTACTATCACATCAGGTCAGAGTTGAGTGTCGCAAGTGGACTATTACTAAAACAGAACAGAATAGTCATTCCACAGGCTTTACATCGAGACATGCTCAAAAGGATTCATGAGGGACACCTCGGAATTGAAAAATGCAAAAGGAGAGCAAGAGACACTGTTTATTGGCCTGGCATAAATAAGGACATTGAGAACATGATAGGCATATGCGAGACATGTCAAAAACACAAGAAACTATCCAAGAGCAAAGCGATGACAATGCCGCAACTGAATCTTGTCACTCACCACCAGAACAATCTAACACAAACACACATACAGGCTCTCATGCAAACACATCAGACTTACCTGTGCTGAGAAGATCCACACGTGAAGTAAAAAGCCTGATAGACTTAATCTTTGAGTACAAAGAAAACTATAATTCAAGAATGAAAAGCTTAGAGTTCATAAAGTAAAGCTTTGAAAATGTGTTGACTGTTGTGAAGATGTTTATGTCGTTATGTAAAAAAAAACAAGCTCATTCGAAGGTTTATAGAGCACTAACAAAAGTGTTACTGATATCATCTTTATCATTTTTCTTGAAAGTTGATTGATGTTGATTTTGTTTAACCTCAAAGGAAGGGGGATGTAATGATCAGTAACATGTCATTCTAGAATGGTACACGAGGTGGAGCTGAATGTTTAGTAAGGGGCTACCCACAAGGCAGTAGTCAAGATGGATGCCTGTACACTAGTCCACATGGCTGAATAAATGACTAGCCCAAGCTAGCTGTTCATAATGAAAACGTCTATTTATTTATGAATAACAATACAGGCTCTTCCTATTTTAGTACATTTTCAGCGTGTTCCATGTTGTGTGACAAACAGGCCAGCTGATTGTGCCGGGTTCAGCAACTCGCTGAATTGTTGACAGCTGCTCCTGCAGCATAAAAGCGGACCTGTAATATGGCTGACTTTCAGATGCCAGAACTTTGTGTTTTGAGGTTTTGGAACACATTTTTCAGGTCTATTGAGCTTGTAAGTGTTTAAATTGAGATCCATATGCACTGTGGCCTCCTTGGAAAGCCCGCTCCCCAGATTGACTGAGCGCTTATAGCATCTATTCCTCAACTGAGATATATACCAGCAGAATGGGAACCATTTATACTTTCTCACCTGGTCCTCAGAATCGGAGGAAGAGCAGCCACGGCAGCAGTAGAACCAGGCACAACAGCAGCAACAACAACAGGAGCACCAACCTTCTCCTCAGCCACCTGGTGCTACACAGGGCAGAGGGCGTCAGCGCAGGGCTGCACCGCGCCGCAGGAGAGACCCCCAACCCAGGGTTTACAGGCTGAGGATGAGCTTCTTGAACATGAGTGAGCAGCAGTGCCAAAGGAGGCTGAGACTTTCGTGAGAGGTAGTCGCTGACATCTGCACAATGCTGCACTAACACCTGGAGCCCAGAGGAGTGGGTGGACACTCCTTATTGTGGCTGTCAAAGTCACCACCGCACTCAACATCTTTGCTTCGGGGTCCTTCCTGGGATCAGGAGCAGACATCAGTGGCATCTCCCAGTTGGCCGCACACACTTGCATCATGCAGGTTACCAATGCCCTCTTTGCAAAGTCGCACAATTACATCCACTTCTCCTCGGATGAAGCAAGTGTGACCGCGCGTGCGTTTGGCTTTACAAATATGGCAGGCCTCCCAAGGGTGCAGGGCGTCGTAGACTGCACACATGTGGCCATTAGGGCACCCCATCACAACCCAGCTGTATTTGTCAACCGCAAGGGCTTCCACTCCCTGAACGTCCAGCTGGTGTGTAACAACAGGAAAAACATTATGCATGTTTGCGTCAAGTTCCCTGGCAGTTGTCATGACTCGTTCGTTCTGCAGCAGTCTACTGTGCCTCAGCTCTTCAATCTGCCAAACCAACTATCCGGATGGCTACTTGGAGACAAGGGCTATCCCCTGAAGACGTGGCTAATGACGCCAAAGAGGAGGCCATCAAACGAAGCTGAGGAGCAGTACAATGCCAGCCAGGTTTCCACCAGAATCATCATAGAGCAAATCATCGGCTTGCTCAAAATGCGATTCAGATGCCTCGACAGATCTAGTGGAGCCCTATAGTATGCACCAGCCAGGGTCTCCAGAAGCATCGTGGTCTGCTGTGCCCTGCACAACATCGCACAGCAGCGTGGCTTAGCGCTGCCTGAGGAACAAGTGGCTCAGCGCACAGCCTCCTCGGAAAAGGAGGAGGAGGAGGAGGAAGATGAGGGACACCTTGCGGAGGTGGATGTGCCAATTCCACCAGCACGTGACCACATTGCTGGCCGGGAGGCAAGGGATATACTAATCCATGCCAGATTCGCATAAGTTTATGCATCAACTACATGTGGCTGGCACATGGAAATGAGTGTCTGGCCGACCTTCTTAACACACCATACAGCATTTGTACAATAAACTGTGGTTTCCTATCACTCTCACCACCATCATTACATATGAAAGGTGCCCTGACCTCTCACTATGCAACTTCCATTTCTGAGCACACATAGGCCCACTCTTTGAACCTTTGCCATCACATTTCTTTATTACATTTAAAATCACGATGACAAACGCTACTTTGTAAGAGACCCTTGTGACTATTTGTGTGTTAACTTTCTCTTACGCTGTGGCTTTAGCAGATGTAGAGGCACCTTGTTCACTTCTATGCTGCGCCTGCTTAGACACCTTTGGCGGGCATCCTCTGGGTTTGGGAGCCTGGGAGGGCTCCACAACAGTCTGCTTCTCCTGCGGCTCTGCAGGGGCTGAGACGGCCATCTCAGTTGGGTGAGGAATCTGGGGCTCTGACTGAGGGCTCCGCAGTGACATAGGAGTGTGAGCACTTGGAGAGGAGCCCACACTTCCTTGTTGTGGACCACCAACAGCCCTCTCATGGGTCACCCGCACTTCTCTGCTAGCAAGTGGCTGGAGAGCACCTTGCTGCACATCAGTGGGGCCATGAGGGCCCGTCTCTGTACTGACAGTCCTCATAACGTGGACGTCCATGTACCTCTAGTTCCTCTCCTCAATAGATGCCCATCTATCCTCCATAGCAGACCATCTATTTAGAAGAGTCACCATGTTCATTTAAGTCTGACGATTTATGTCCTCCATAGAGGGTGCCATCCTTTCCATGGCGGCACCTACATTTGCCATTGCGTGCACCATGGCATTGCTCATGTTTGAGATGGACTCCTCCATTCTCTGCACACTCACAGTTACCATGGATGCAAACCCTGTCAGAGACTCCTGTACTTGTTCCTGAAGTTCCAGCACCGCTCTCTTTCTGGTTGACTCCACAGGCACAGCGTCTACATGTAGCTGAGCAGAGCTAGGAGCGTCCTGCGGCCTCCGACGAGGACTCTCCACTGCTGTCACTGTCTCCACCATCTGCTGATGCTCACTTGTGAGCTGTGATACACCAGGTGACAACACTACTCTATGTCACGAAGGACCCACCGAGGTGCGCGTATCTGCACTGGTGGTGGGTGAGCTGAGTCCTGGTGACACTGCTCCCTCAGAGGCTGCAGGTTCCTCTGAGGAGTCGTACGGCTCTTCCTCCTGGACAGTGGGGAGGGGGGCTCTCGATGATCCTGTGGGGGAGTAAAGGCATGAGTTAGACATGTGATATTTAGGATGCAGACACATCCTATTGTGCAGATGATCAGATGTCAATCTCTATGAACATCAGATGCCATCTCAGTCACCAGCTTGCTCTACTGCGCCCGTCTCTCCATCCCCCACTTCCAGCTCCACTGCACCTCCGACGATGTCGTGAGCAGCCTCCTCACCATTTGTTAAATGTGCCAGGGATGGTATGCCTCCTGCTGTCCTCGCGCTCTCCCTCTTATTATGGGCTCTCTTTTTCTGCAATGAGGGACACAAGTGGAATTTCAGCGAGATTGATGGAGTCAGTGTTAAGAATGTATAACATAAATGTTTAGAGGGAGACAATGATGGAGTGAGTTGCCAATATCAAGGTGCCTCCCTGTGCATTGTTAGTTGTTGTCATTACATAACATTGAGAGCGAGTGTGAGGGGTGTATAGTAGGATGGTGAAGTGATTCTGTACATAGAGAGAGAGGGATAGTTAAAGGTGCAAGAGAAGTAAGAGTAAGGTGGGATGTGCAGGAGAAGGTTGCCAATGCAGAGTGCTGGTGATGAGAAGAGATGGGAAGCAGACTGAAGGTAAGTGTGATGTTATACTCACTTTTGCTGAGCATAGCAGATCATTGAACCTTTTTCGGCACTGCACCCAGGTGCGAGAGCACAACGACCTAGCACATACCTCCTCAGCAATTTGCAGCCAGGCTGCCTTTGTTCACTGAAGAGGCTTCCTCCAGCCATTGGGAGGGAACAGAACCTCCCTGCACCTTCTTACTCCCTCCACAAGAGCACAGAGGAAGTCATCATCAAATCGAGGAGCAGCCTTTGCTCTTGCAGCAGTCATCCTTCAAAGATCAGCTATCAGGAGCATCAGAAAGGAAATGAAATCCAAAGGCTACATGGGCCCCTTAAATGTATCTGAATCGAAGACATCAGCAGAGGCAAGCAGCAGACCCGCACCCATTGATTGGGCCGGGTAGCGCGCATGGCGGGCTTAATAAGCCCAGTTAAATTAAAATCATTATTTCGGAGCGGCTAAAACCGGCAGCGGGGCCAGAACCCACCAAACACTGAACCCGACTCCAACCCGCCTCCAACCCACCTCCACTGGGAAAATTGCAGCCTTTGTGTCCTCCTCACAACTTGCTTTCCTACCAATCTTTGTATCATCAGCAAATTTGGCTACAGTACACTCAGTCCCTTCATCCAAGTCATTAATATAGATTGTAAATAGTTGAGGCCCCAGCACTGATCCCTGTGGCACCCCACTAGTTACAGTTTGCCAACCTGAACACTAGTTACAGTTTGCCAACCTGAAAATGACCCATTTATCACGACTCTCTGTTTTCTGTTAGTTAGCCAATCCTCTATCCATGCTAATATATTACCCCCAACACCATGAGATCTTATCTTATGCAGTAACCTTTTATGTAGCACCTTATCGAATGCCTTTTGAAATCCAAATACACTACATCTACTGGTTCCCCTTTATCCCCTCGTTACATCCTCAAAGAACTCTAATAAATTTGTCAAACATGATTTCCCTTTCATAAAGCCATGTTGACTCTGCTTGATTGTATTATGATTTTCTAAATGTCCTGCTACTACTTCCTTAATAATGGATTCCAGCATTTTCCCAATGACAGATGTTAGGTTAACTGGCCTATAGTTTCCTGCTTTCTGTCTCCCTCCTTTCTTGAATATGGGTGTTACATTTATGGTTTTCCAATCCGCTGGGACCTTTCCACAGTCTAGGGAATTTTGGAAGATTACAACCAATGCATCCACTGTTTCTGCAGCCACTTCTTTTAAGTCCCTAAGATGCAGGCCATCAGGTCCAGGGGACTTGTCAGCCTTTAGTCGCATTAGTTTGACTAGTACTTTTTCTCTAGTGATAGTGATTGTTTTAAGTTCCTCCCTCCCTTTTTCCCCTTGATTTTCCACTATTATTGGGATGCTTTTAGTGTCTTCTACCATGAAGACAGATATAAAATATTTGTTCAAAGTCTCTGCCATTACCTTGTTCCCCATTATTAATTCCCCAGTCTCATCCTCTAAGGGACCAGCGTTTACTTTAGCTACTCTCTTCCTTTTTTATACTTGTAGAAGCTCTTGCTATCCGTTTTTATATTTCTTGCTAGTTTACTCTCATCATTTATTTTCTCTCTCTTTATTATTTTTTTGTCATCCTTTGCAAGTTTCTAAAAAGTTAGTAACCAAGAAATCAAATAGGGAATTCAGAAGTAACTTCTTTACCCAGAGAGTGGTGGGAATGTGGAACTCGCTACCACAGGGAGTGGAAGCAAATAGTAAAGATGCATTTAAGGGGAGGCTAGATAAGCCTATGAGGGAGAAGGGAATAGAGGCTTATGCTGATAGAGTTAGATGAGGAAAGACAGGAGGAGGCTTGAGTGGAGCATAAACACCAGCATGGACTGGTTGGGCCGAATGGCCTGTTTCTGTGCTGTATATCCTATGTAATCATACGTAGGCAGATGGTTTAAACAGCGCACCTGAAAGATAGGCCCCACAAGCTAAGCAACAGTCCCCCCAGTACTACACTGTTGTGTCAGGCAAGATAATGTGGTCACGTGCTGGAGTGAGGATTGAACCTACAACATTCTAACCCACAGGTGAGAGTGAGACAAACTAACAGAAAAGTTTGGATTGAAAAAATGAATTCACTTAATTGTCACCATTTTTATTTAACCCTTAATGCTAATTTTAATGAATTACTATTTTGACTCGTAGGCCCCGATAATAACAAGTAGGCAGGAAGGGTGCGGTGGAGAAGGTTTAGTAGCCAGGAAACCCGGAAGTACAGGCTTCCCGGAGATCCTGCCGAATTTAACGGAAGGACTTGATTTTTTAAAAATTCTGTTTCCCGTCCGCAACCTGCGAGATTGATGGCTGGCTGGCTGGCGGACGGGTAGGCCTGCGGCTCCAGGCAACAGCTGGGGAGAGTCATCGAGGGGGGCTCGGATAGATCGGGGGTGGGATGGTGTCGATCAGATTGTGGGGGGGGGGTCAGTCAGGTTTACCGATTTGCATCTTGGGCCGAGGAGAAGCACTCCTGCTCCTCCTGGCCCACAAGCAATGCTGTAAAGGCACTTACCTTATGAATTCAACCCTTCACATCTCCCTTCAGTTGCCCAGTTTCTCGAGGCCCGGGAAACCCAGCCTGCAGGTGTTAAAAATGAAAGTTTGTTAAAATGGAGGCACGCAGCCTTCTTAAAATATTTTAAGGACCGACCTGTCTCCTGAAAGCGGATTGGTCGCCTACTCCCCGGCCCACCTCTGGTGCAAGGGTCAAGGATGTCTCGGCGCGGGTGCAGAACATTCTGGAGGGGGAGGGGAACAGCCAGTTGTCGTGATACATGTTGGTACCAACGACGTAGCTAAAAAAAGGGAAGAGGTCCTACAAGTAGAATTTAGGGAGTTAGGAGCCAAGCTAAAAAGTAGGACCTCGAAGGTAGTAATCTCTGGATTACTACCAGTGCCACGTGCTAGTAAGAGTACAGAGAACAGGATAGTTAGGCTAAATACGTGGCTTGAGCAGTGGTGTAAGAGGGAGGGTTTTAAATTTTTGAGGCATTGGAACCAGTTTTGTGGTAGGTGTGACCTATACAAAAGGGACGGTCTACACCTGTGCAGAGATGGAACTGATGTTCTCGGGGTAATTTTTGATAAAGCAGTTCGGGAGCATTTAAACTAGTATGGCAGGGGGCTAGAAACCTATGTAGTGAAATAGAGGAAAGTGAAAGGCAGACAGAAATAAATGGTAAAAGGGTGAGGAACAAAAAACAAAGGGCCAAACTAATTCATAAAAAATGTGAGCATAAAAAAAGCCTGAGGGTTTTATACCTTAATGCGAGAAGCATCAGGAACAAGGTAGATGAATTAGCTGTGGAAATAGAGGTTAATAATTATGATCTAATTGGGATTACGGAAACATGGTTGCAGGGTGAGCAGGGCTGGGAGCTTAACATACAGGGGTATTCAGTATTTAGGAAGGATCGACAAAAAAGAAAGGGAGGAGGGGTAGCATTGCTAGTAAAAGAGGGGATAAATGCAATTGAAAAGAAGGATATTAACTCAGTTAATACAGAATCTATATGGGTGGAGCTAAGAAATAGCGAGGGGCGAAAAACATTAATAGGAGTGGTATATAGGCCTCCAAATAGTAAAATAGAGGTTAGGGAGGGCATCACGAGGGAAATTAGAGAAGCGTGCAATAAGAGCACAGCTGTCATCATAGGTGACTTTAACTTACATATAGATTGGACTAGCCTAATCAGTAAAAATAATGAGGAGGAGGAATTCCTTGAGTGTTTAAGGGATGGTTATCTGGATCAATATGTCGAGGAACCAACTCGGGAACAGGCTATATTGGACTGGGTACTGTGCAATGAGAAGGGACTAATCAGTAATCTTGTTGTACGGGGACCCTTGGGTCAGAGCGATCATAACATGATCGATTTCTCACTCGAAATGGAGAGCGAAGAAATTGACTCAGAGACTAAGGTCCTGAATTTAAACAAGGGGAATTATGATGCCATGAGACGGGAACTGAGTAGGTCTGATTGGACAACGTTCCTGGGAGGACTGGAGGTAGATAAACAATGGCAAACATTTAAAGATAGAATGACAAAATTGCAAAAATTGTTTATACCAATCTGGCATAAAAGGAAATCTAAAAAGGTGACTCAACCGTGGATAACAGGGGAAATTAGAGACAGCATAAAATCCAAAGATAGGGCGTATAAAATAGCCAAAAAAAGCGCCAGAGCGGAAGATTGGGAACAGTTTAAGATAGAGCAAAGGAGGGCAAAGGGCATGATCAAGAGGGGCAAAATAGCTTACGAAAACAAGCTGGCGGAAAATATAAAAACTAACTCCAAAAGCTTTTATAAATATATCAAAAGGAAAAGACTGGTGAAAACCAAAGTTGGTCCATTGCAGTCAGATACGGGGGAATATATAATGGGAAATAAGGAAATGGCAGATCAACTAAATGCATACTTTGGGTCAGTCTTTACGAAGGAAGACACAAAAAACCTCCCTGGGATATCGGGAAAAATAGGAACATTGGCAAAGGAGGAACTGACGCAAATCAATATCTCTAAGGATATGGTGTTAAGGAAGCTAAAGGGATTGAAGGTGGACAAATCCCCACGGCCTGATAACATGCATCCTAGGGTACTGAAGGAGGTGGCCCTAGAGATAGCGGATGCACTAAGGATGATTTTTCAGAATTCATTAGACTCGGGAACAGTGCCGATGGATTGGAGGGTAGCTAACGTTACCCCACTATTCAAAAAGGGGGGTAGGGAAAAAGCAGGTAATTACAGACCTGTAAGCCTTACATCAGTTGTGGGCAAAATGCTGGAGTCCATCATTAAGGATGAAATAGCGGAGCACTTAGCAAATGGGGACAGGATAGGACAGAGTCAACATGGATTTACAAAGGGTAAATCGTGCTTGACTAATCTATTGGAATTTTTTGAGGGAGTAACTGGTAGAATAGATGGGGGAGAGCCAGTAGATGTGGTGTACCTGGACTTCCAAAAGGCCTTCGATAAGGTCCCACATAAAAGATTAGCATGGAAAATTGAGGCTCATGGGATAAAGGGGAAAGTTTTGGCGTGGATAGGGAACTGGCTGTCAGATAGAAAACAGAGAGTTGGAATAAACGGCTCATTTTCTGAATGGCAGGCAGTAACAAGTGGGGTACCACAGGGATCTGTCCTGGGCCCCCAGCTGTTCACAATTTACATTAATGACCTGGATCAGGGAGTCGGATGCAGCATTTCCAAATTTGCAGACGACACTAAACTAGGAGGGGGGGTGGGCTCAGAGGAAGAGACCAGGAAGCTCCAGAGCGATTTGGACAGACTGGGCGATTGGGCGGATAAATGGCAGATGCACTATAATGTGGACAAGTGCGAAGTTATCCACCTTGGGTGCAGGAACGGGAGGGCAAATTATTATTTAAATGGCAATAGATTGGGAGAGGGGGAAGTACAGAGAGACCTGGGTGTTCTTGTACACCAGTCACTGAAGGCGAGCATGCAGGTGCAACAGGCGGTCAAGAAGGCAAACGGTATGCTGGCCTTCATAGCAAAAGGGTTAGAATACAGGAACAGGGATACCTTGCTGCAGCTGTACAGGGCACTGGTGAGACCACACCTCGAGTACTGTGTACAGTTTTGGTCGCCTCATCTGAGGAAGGATGTTCTTGCCATGGAGGGGGTGCAGCGGCGATTCACCAGGCTGATACCAGGAATGGCGGGAATGACCTATGAGGAGAGACTATGTAGTTTAGGGATGTACACACTGGAGTTTAGAAGATTGAGAGGGGACCTCATAGAAGTGTATAAAATTCTGACAGGTCTAGACAGACTGGATGCAGAAGGAATGTTTCCCTTGGCGGGTGAGAACAGAACTAGAGGACATAATTTAAGGATAAGGGCTAAACCATTTAGGACAGAGATGAGGGGGAATTTCTTCACTCAGAGAGTGGTGAACCTGTGGAACTCATTGCCACAGAGGGCAGTGTACGCCAGCTCATTAAATATATTTAAGAGGGAATTAGATATATTTCTACGGGCAAAAGGGGTTAAGGGTTACGGAGAGAAGGCGGGGACGGGATACTGAATTAAAGGATCAGCCATGATCTCATCGAATGGCGGAGCAGGCACGAAGGGCCGAATGGCCTACTCCTGCTCCTATCTTCTATGTATCTATGTATCTATGAAACCGGAAGTGGGCGGGTTGGAGGCGAGTTGGGGTCAGGTTGCCCATTTAAACATTTTTAACCCCCCCATCTGCCCTAGGGGCTTGAAATCACCCCAAAGGAACACTACAATGTGTAATAAAAACAGAAAATGTTTGAAATACTCAGCAGGTCAGGCAGCATCTGTGGAGAGAGAAACAAAGTTAACGTTTTATGTCAATGACCTTTCATCAGAACTGGAAAAAGTTAGAGATGTAACAGGTTTTATAGAATCATAGAATGGTTACAGCACAGAAGAAGGCCATTAGGCCTGTCGAGCTTGCGCTAGCTCTCTGCAAGAGCACTTCAGCTAGTCCCACTCCCCCACTGTTTCATCGTAGCCCTGCAAATGTTTTTCCTTTATGTACTTATCCAATTCCCTTTTGAAAGCCATGATTGAATCTGCCACCCTTTCATGCAGTGCATTCCAAATCATAACCACTCGCTCCGTAAAAATGATTTTCCTCACATTGCCTTTGGTTCTTTGGCCTATCACCTTAAATCTGTGTCCTCTGGTTCTTGACCCCTCTGCCAATGGGAACAGTTTCCCACTATCTACTCTGTCTAGACCCCTCATGATTTTGAACACCTCTATCAAATCTCCTCTCAACCGTCTCTGCTCCAAGGAGAACAACCCTAGCTTCTCCAGTCTATCCATGTAACTGAAGTCCCTCATCCCTGGAACCATTCTTGTAAATCTTTTCTGCACCCTCTCTAAAGCCTTCACATCCTTCCTAAAGTGCGGTGCCCAGAATTGGACACAATGGCCGGGATTTCGCCTACTGAGGCGGGTCCGGTGTGGCCGGGGTCAGTAGTGGGGTACGACCCTGCTGCTGGCTCCAGCCCGCTCTGTGAAATTATTTTATGATGATTGGGCTTGTTAAGCCCGCCCAGCGCGTTTCCTGGCCAATTGAAGGAAGCAGGCCTGATGACGTCACTTGATGACGTGCCATCAGCCGGTTTCCTTAAAGGGACCATGCGCAAATTGATTTTGACAGTTGTGCTGTCAGTGTTCTACAGCATTGAGGTGCTGCAAATACTGACAAGCACTGCACAGAGGTGCATGGCTGCACCCAGCCTCTCCCATGACTCCCTCCATATGTTTATGGAAGGAGTCAGAGCACGCAGGGAGGTTCTCTTCCCTTCCCATGAGCGGAAAAAACCTCCCCAGGAGATCAACGGAGCCTGGTTGCGCATTGCACAGGAGGACACAAGCAGGGATGTCATTAGGAGGACCAGGCTGCAATGGCGTAAACCTTTCAATGATCTCAGTAGATCACGAAACGTTACTGCAAAGCCACACTCAACCTCATGCTGCTGTGCCACTCATCACATCCCCATCACTCTGCCTTCCCTACCCTACTCCTGCACATCCTTACTCACACCAACTTACCTTGCACCTCCACCCATCCCTCTCTATCTACAGTATCACATGATCCTAGTCCAATCCTACCAACTAACAACACACAAGGGTGTTCGGTGTTTTAGCCAATGTCCATGTGAAGTTTCTGTTAATGTGCTGTCAAACATTGAAATCTTTATTTTCAACACTTTGCATTCTTGGACAGATTTTTGTGCACCTTTGGAAGTGACATAGTGAGTTGCAGTGAATGATGAGACATAACGGTACCCCTCGCAATGGTGATGAGTGTGAAAGGAATGGCTTGGACATTGTAGGGATGCTTTCTGGTATAGGTGTGGGGTGGTGCTAAACTGGCACATCATGTGGCAGCCAGGGTGTGCAGAGTCAAGTGATGTAAATCTGGTTATGGTGAGGCCATCCCTGCATTCCGGGCAGCAATGTGGTCGGGTACTGATGGCCTGTGTCCTGTGCAGCATCAGTTGATTGTGGAGAAGGTTGGTGTTGTTGTTGGTGCTGCTGCTCTGCCTGGTGCTGCTGGTGTTGGGGCTGAGTGTGGTGGAATTCTGAGGACCAAGGTGAGATAGTTTCAAGGGCACCAATGCTGATGGAATAGATGGCAGGTAAGGTTGAGATGTCAGAAGTGATCTGTCAATGGTGAGAGAGGTTGTTCCAATGAGGTGACACTAGACAGAAAGTTTGTTCCAAACAGTTGCAAGCTGCATAAAGCTCAATCTGTCTTCCAAATGCAGTAAGCAACAGCTTCTAACCTTGGAAAGTGAACAGCTATGAAATGGGAGCTTTTGTAGACCATTTGGCGCTGTCAAGTTAAGAAATCATCACATGCTGGCACAACACCCGACCTCCTTACCTGATGTGATCCCCGAGCAGCGGGGAAGCCATTGGCGAACTCTTAAAATCTAAAGGTGAGCTTAAAATAGTTTTTAAGTGCCTGTTAACAAGCTCTTAATAATCTAAATTGCCTCCCTCACCACTTGGTGTTGGGTCTGTTCAGCGATGACAGACCCAACATCTGGGAGACTAGCATGGAGGTGGGTTGGCAGCGGGTTCCCTATCCGCTGTCAAAAAAAAATTATTTCCCAGCCAACCCGCCACCAAACGCGCCCGCTGACCCCCAGAAAAATTCCTCCCAATACTCCAGCTGAGGTCGAACCAGTGTTTTATAAAGGTTCATCATAACTTCCTTGCTTTTGTACTCTATGCCTCTATTTATGAAGCCCAAGATCCCATATACTTTTTTAACTACTTTCTCAACCTGCCCTGCCACCTTCAATGATTTGTGCTCATATACCCGCAAGTCTCTCTGTTCCTGCACCCCTAATTGTACTCTCTGTTTCCTGCCACTTAGCCAATTTTGTATCCATGCCGCCACTGTCCCTTTTATTCCGTGAGCTTCAACTTTGCTGGCAAGCCTATTATGTGGCACTTCATCAAATGCCTTTTGGAAGTCCATGTACACCACATCAACTGTATTGCCCTCATCAACCCTCTCTGTTACCTCATCAAAAAACTCAATCAAGTTAGTTAAACACGATTTGCCTTTAGCAAATCCGTGCTGTGTCTCCTTAATTAATCCACACTTGTCCAAACGACTGTTAATTTTGTCCCGGATTATCATTTCTAAAAGCTTCCCCACCACCGAGGTTAAACTGACTGGCCTGTAGTTGCTGGGTTTATCCTTACACCCTTTTTTGAACAATGGTGTAACATTTGCAAGTACCGAGGCAGGGAAAGGGAGAGGGGAGGAAAGAACACAAGCAAAGCTCTGTGATAGGGTGGAAGACAGGAGAGATTAAATGACAAAAGGGATGATGGTGCAAGGCAAAAGGGGATGGTAATGGGACAAGTAAAGAAACAAAAGGTGGGTCTAGAGGAGGTATAAATGGGAATAGCAGATTCATTACCAACAGCTGCTGTCCGATAAAATGGGGGCAGATGTTATGATCCTAGGCCCAACCATCTTCAGCTGCTTTATCAATGACCTTCCCTCCAACATAAGGTCAGAAATGGGGATGTTCACTGATGACTACACAGTGTTCAGTGCCATTCACAGCTCCTCAGATAATTATGCAGTCCATGCCCGCATGCAAGAAGATCTGGACGACGTTTGTAGTGTATGTACCTTTAAGACAGAACTACTTTTACAGCTCCTGTATACTGTAGTACCGGCAGTGACCACACCTGTATATAAGCCTTGCGCATGCCTCTGTACCCCCAGTCTTGAGACTACCCTCCTCCAGTAAATACCTGTTTATTGTTAAGTTACAGCATCCGTGTGGTTATTGAAAAACATCATACTCTCAGAATCACGGATCTAACAGTGGCGCCGAGTGTCGATTCTAATCTACCTGCAACTCTGCATTTCCCTTCGAGGATTCGCTCCGGGAGGGCAGTGTAAGAAAGTCAAGGCCAGGAACACGGGCGCCGACCACGAGCAACCGCCCAGTCATCCGGCAGAGAGTGAACATCGCAGGGGAGGCTGTGGAGAGCCGGGCTTGGTTCCCCAGCCACGACGATCAGCAAGAGACTGACGACAGGTCCAGCGCAGACCCTTCCCGGACAGCGGCAGCTGGAGCCGACCGACGGCGGAGAGAAAGCCGAGCAGCGTCAACGGGGTAAGACAGAGGGTGAAGCGCACAGGGCGCAGCCGGGGGTTGAAGACCGAGCGGCGTCGAAAAAAAAAGAGAAACAAAATGGAGAGAGAGAGAGGGTAAAGGAACAGCCGGGTTCAGTACCGAGCAGCGTCGAAAAAAAAAAAAAAAAAGAACGCGCAGAGCACAGCCAGGGCTCAAGGGCTGAAGAGTGTCTGCGGGGAGAAGAAGGGAGAGCGCGGGAGACGCCATTGAGCCGCGGAGAAGAAGGAAGAGCGCGGAAGACGCCATTTTTAGAAGCTGCAGCGGAGAAGGAAGGAAAGCGCGGGAGACGCCATTTTGTGCCAGCGGAGAAGAAGGGTAGGCGCGGGAGACGCCATTTTTGACAGTTAAATCACACCCAGGGATGCCGAAGACTGGCAGTATCCCGACGTTCGACAATGAAGTCGAAGATTGGGCGACATATGTGGAACGTATTGAGGTGTACTGCAGGGCGAATGAAGTGCCAGATGCTAGGAAAGCACTGGTTTTGTTAAATTCCATGGGTGCAAAAACTTATGGGTTACTGCGAAATCTAATAACCCCAGGGAAGCCGGTGAACAAGAATTTCGAAAGCATAGTAGAAATCCTACAGGACCACTTAAACCCCACACCGCTGCTGATAGCAGAACGATTTAAGTTCCATAAAAGGAACCAACACAAAGACGAAAGCAATGCTGAGTACCTAACAGAACTGCGCAAGCTATCGAAACACTGCCAGTTTGGAGCGGGACTAGCAGATACGTTAAGGGACAAGTTTGTGTCTGGGCTACAAAGTGAAGGAACCCAGAAACGGCTTCTATCAGAAAAGGATCTTAAGCTGGACAAAGCTTTCAGTATGGCAGTATCACACGAAGCAGCCGCAAGGGGCGCTGCAGAGATACAACGGAGACCGCAAGAATATGGCACCAATGAAATGTCCTATGGAACAGGGAAGTGCTATCGCTGCGGCAGAACAACACTTGACCAGAAGGATTGTTGGTTCAAGGACCAAGTGTGCAGACAGTGTGGAGAAGCAGTACACATAGCAAGAGTCTGCAGGTCTGGGAAGAAAACCAACAGTAAGAAATCTCCACAGGAGAAGTACAAAAAGGTACACCAGGTGATGGACAGTAGTTCAAACGAACAGAAAAGTGACACAGACTCCGGAAGCAAGGAGCTGGGTTGTCTGAAACTACATAAGGTAACCAAAATGGAGGATCACCAGACTATCTGGGTTACACTCAAGATAGACGGAGTCCAAGTGAAAATGGAATTGGACACAGGATCAGCCCTAACAGTTATAAACCAAAGGGACTACAAGCGGCTATTTTCACATATACCCTTGAAAGCTACAGAGATTGTCTTGAAGACGTACACGGGGCAAAAAGTCTACCCCAAAGGAAAAATAAGGGTGAAAGTGATATATAAAGGCCAGGAAATACCTAAAATGGATATGTATGTATTGCCAGATGGAGGACCACCACTGCTAGGACGTGAATGGATCCAGAAGATACAATTAGATTGGCATTCCATACAGGCACTGAAGGTTGAGGCCAAAAAGGATGACGACGTCACACCTGGACGACTGTCAAAAATGCTAACTGACGCAAAAGAAGTGTTCCAGGAGGGACTCGGAACACTAAAAGGCATAACAGCAACGATCAAAATAGAGGAAAATGCAAGCCCAAAGTTTCTTAAGGCCAGACCAGTGCCTTATGCGATCAGACCAGCTGTCGAAGCAGAGCTGGAAGGGTTGGAACGTTGAGGAGTACTGTCCAAAGTGGACTGGAGCGAGTGGGCTACACCCATCATTCCTGTAATGAAGAGGTCGTTGAGTAATATGCCTGGGGAACCAAAGAAGGTCCGCATCTGTGGGGATTTTAAGGTGACAGTGAACCCAGTCCTTCACAGGGTACAATATCCGCTTCCACGAATTGAGGATATTTTCGCCTCGCTATCTGGAGGTAAATGCTTCACCAAAATTGATCTAGCCCAGGCGTACTTGCAAATGGAGGTAGAAGAAGCTTCGAAACAATACCTTACGATTAACACTCATAAAGGTCTCTATCAATACAATCGGCTGGTGTTCGGGGTAGCATCGGCTCCGGCTATCTGGCAGAGGGCAATGGATCAAGTCCTGCAAGGGATTCCAGGGACCCAGTGTTATTTGGACGACATCCTGGTCATGGGCGAAAATGACAGTGATCAGCTCGCCATCTTGGAGAAGGTGCTCACCAGATTAAAGGAGTATGGGCTACGAGCTAATCGACACAAGTGCGAGTTTTTCCAGAAACAGATCTCATATTGTGGCCACGTCATCGATGAAGAGGGGTTACATAAGTCCCCTGAAAAGGTTGAGGCAGTAGTCAAGGCTCCAGCACCGGAAAATGTGTCACAACTGAGGTCGTTCCTCGGGCTGGTAAACTACTACCACAAGTTCTTACCAAATTTGTCCACGGTATTACACCCACTGAACACCCTACTGCAAACAGGGGTACCATGGAAGTGGAATGACGAACGTAGACGAGCTTTCCAGAAGTGTAAAGAATTGATCACATCAAAAGAGGTGCTGGCCCATTTCAACCCAGCACTAACAATTCGTTTGGCATGTGATGCATCAATTGGAGCGGTGCTGTCGCACAAATTCCCAGACGGGTTGGAGAGGCCAGTAGCCTTTGCGTCTCGGTCACTAACCTCAGCCGAGCGCAACTACACCCAGATTGACAGGGAGGCCCTCAGCCTAGTATGGGGAGTAAAAAAATTCAACCACTATCTGCATGGGCAGAAGTTCACCTTGCTGACTGACCACCAACCACTTGTCTCCATCTTTAATCCTAAGAAGGGCGTTCCAGTGATGACTGCACAACGGTTACAAAGATGGTCCCTGTTTCTAGGGGCGAATCAATATGAAATAGAATATAAAGGTACGAAACAGCATGGGAACACTGATGGGCTATCGCGCCTGCCACTGCCTACTGCGGAGGAAGCACCAGCAGTGGACCCTATCGAGATATTTTATTCGTCAATAATTGAATGATTTCCAGTAACGAACGCGGATATAGAGAAGGAGACCCACAATGATCCGACGCTGTCTCGGGTATATGATTTGACGGTGAGGGGATGGCCAACACATGGCGACTCACTGTTGCCAGCATTCTCATCCAGAAGAGAACAGCTGTCAGTATGCCAGGGGACAGTGATGTGTGGATCCAGAGTGGTGATTCCACTCAAGTTAAGGGAGAGAGTGCTAAATGAGCTACATGAAGGTCATCTGGGGGGAGTGAAAATGAAAAGCCTTGCTAGGGCTTATGTGTGGTGGCTGGGAATCGATCAACAAATCGAAGACCTAACTAAGAGCTGCTGATGATGCCAGAAGGTCCAAAATGCACCACTACATGCCCCTCTACACCCATGGGAGTGGCCCTCCTCTCCATGGCAACGGGTACATATTGATTTCGCTGGTCCATTCATGGACTCAATGTTCTTAATAGCAGTGGATGCTCATTCGAAGTGGCCTGAGGTGATAAAAATGCCCTCAACCACTACAGAGAAAACGATTGCAGTCCTACGGACCATATTTGCCAGAAATGGCTTGCCAGAGCAGATTTGCTCTGATAATGGACCATAGTTTGTGTCCGAAGAGTTTTGAAAATTTATGAGAAGGAATGGGGTAAGGCATTACACATCCGCCCCATATCATCCAGCCACAAATGGCTTGGCTGAGAGGTTCGTACAAACCTTTAAGAAGGCAATAAAGGCCATGTGCAACGATGAAATTCCACTACAGCATAAGGTGGACAATTTCTTATTAGCCTACCGAAACGCGACACATGCAGTTACCAACCAGACCCCGGCCATGATGTTCTTTAACCGAAGGTTGTGATCTCGTCTGGACTTGCTCAGACCAAATGTGCGAAGAAATGTTGAGGACAAACAATTCCAGCACATCAATGAGAAGCCGACAAGGAGCTTCAATGTAGGACAACCAGTCTTGGCCCGTGACTACCGAACAGAGAAATGGCAACCCGGAACGAAATGCACAAGGCAGGGGCCATTAATGTACACAGTGGATGTCGGGGAGAACATTGTGAGACGCCACGTCGATCAGGTCTTAGCGTCACAGGAACGAGTCAACCCCATGTCTCGAGTACCTGGGGATGAACCCGACATACCGGTAGCATCTACCTCAGAACCAGTAGCAGTGGAAACCGATGAACTACCCGATGAAAAGGGGCCAGAATTGCCTCTGCACCAAGAACGAGAACCTCAGGAAAGGCGCTATCCCGAAAGGGTCAGGAAGCCGCCCCAAAGACTGAATCTATAAATGGACTATTGTTGTTTAATGTACATGTTAAAGTGTTAATTGTTATTTGAATATTAGGGGTACTACTAATCTAAAAGGGGAGGAATTGTAGTGTATGTACCTTTAAGACAGAACTACTTTTACAGCTCCTGTATACTGTAGTACCGGCAGTGACCACACCTGTATATAAGTCTTGCGCATGCCTCTGTAGCCCCAGTCTTGAGACTACCCTCCTCCAGTAAATACCTGTTCATTGTTAAGTTACAGCATCCGTGTGGTTATTGAAAAACATTATACTCTCAGGATCACGGATCTAACAACGTTCAGGCTTGGGCTGTTAAGTGGCAGGTAACATTCACTCCACAAAAGTACCAGGCAATGACTATCTCTAACAAGCGAGAGTCTAACCACCGCCCCTTGACATTCAACAGCATTACCATCACCGGATCCCCCACCATCAACATCCTGGGGGTCACCATTGACCAGAAACTTAACCGGACCAGCCACATAAATACTGTGGCAACAAGAGCAGGTCAGAGGCTAGGTATTCTGCAGCGAGTGTCTCACCTCCTGACTCCCCAGTCTTTCCACCATCTACAAGGCACAATTTAGGAGTGAGATGGAATACTCTCCATTTGCCTGGATGAGTGTAGCTCCAACAATACTCAAAGAAGCTCGACACCATCCAGGTTAAAGCAGCCCACTTGATTGGCACCCCATCCACCACCTTAAACATTCACTCCCTCCACCACTGGTGCACCGTGGTTGCAGTGTGTACCATCTACAAGAGGCACTGCAGCAACTCGCCAAGGCTTCTTCAACAGCACCTCCCAAACACGCGACCTCTTCCACCCAGAAGGACAAGGGCAGCAGGCACATGGGAACACCACCACCTCCAAGTTCCCCTCCAAGTCACACACCATCCTGACTTGGAAGTATATCGCCGTTCCTTCATTGTCGCTGGGTCAAAATCCTGGAACTCCCTCCCTAACAGCACTATGGGAGTACCTTCACCACACGGACTGCAGCGGTTCAAGAAGGCAGCTGACCACCACCTTCTCAAGGGCAATTAGGGATGGGCAATAAATGCTGGCCTTGCCAGCGACACCCACATCCCATGAACGAATAAAAAATAAATTGTTAAACTCAATGTTGAGTCCAGAAGGCTGTAAAGTGCCTAATCGAAAGATGAAGTGCTGTTCCTCAAGCTTACGTTGAACTTTATTGGAACAGTGTAGGGGAGTGGGACGGAGAATTAAAACGACAGGCAACCGGAAACTCAAGGTCACACTTGCGGACTGAACAGAAATGTTGCGCAAAGCAATCGCCCAATCTGCGTTTGGTCTCCCCAGTATAGAGGAGACTGCATTGTGAGCAGTGAATAAAGTATACTAAATTGAAAGATGTAAATCACTATTTTACCTGAAGGGAATGTTTGGGCCCTGGACGGTGGGAAGGGAGGAGCTAAAAGGGCAGGTGTTGCATCTCCTGCACTTGCACAGGAAGGTGCCATGGGAAGATAAGGGGATGTTGGGGGCGATTGAAGAGTGGGCCAGTGTGTCATGGAGGGAATGGTCCCTTAGGGGGAGAATTTCCTTGGACGTTCTTCCACTCCGACACCATAACTGCAGTGAGAACCTTGTTTACACACATAAATGTGAATCCTGCCTCATTTCTGCTGAAGTTATGGCAGTGCAGCAGAAGTTCCAAGGAATTTCATCATCATAGTAAAATAGAGTGTGTACCACTGAACGACTCTAGTTGGTGTGCTTAAAAACGTAGCCTAGGCATATGAGAGGCCAATTAGATTCCATCTGTTCATATTCAATGGATGAAAAATCTCTCCACAGCCTGTTAATTACTGTGAGTGAAGTTGCTGTTGAGAAGCCATTGTTAAAGCATTTGGATTTCTTCACTGTGCAGCTGTATTTACAGCCATTTGAAAGGACTGGTGATTCATTCAGCTCATTAGCTGCTTCAGAAATGTTAAAATGACCAACAATGCTGATTGACCAGTTTCTGTTGGGTGAGATTATCAAACCCATGACTAGAAGAAACCCAGATATAGTTTGATGGACAGGTGAAACTAACACAAACTGGCAATTTTTATGGCTGTTACCTCAACATTCTTCATGACAAGGTGTATGACAAACAAAAAAGAACATTTCAGGACCAGAGAGTGGTCTACTAGCCAAATTTAGGTTCCAGGCTGCCTCGGCACAGGTTACTGAGGGAATGAATGCTGATTCAGAAATCCAGGAATTTTAGAAAGCATTATTACTACTTGAGAATTGCCAACAAGGTAATGCAAAAATGGAACTGCAAGTGCTGCACTCTTTGCTGTGTACTGCACAATATTGGCCCAGAAATTTGGGTCGGGGGCTTCCCGCGGGTGTAAGCCCCCAACCTGCACTTACCTTGCGCGCCGGCAGTTGAGCTGTAGGGCCCCGTGGAATTCTGCTCCGGGGCCTGGCCCAGCTGCCGGCGCGCTGTGCTTGCGTGTCCCAGAGGCGTAGTTAGTGCGATGCATCCCCTGGGATCATGTGAGCCATGGGCAGCCAATCGGAGGAGGGAAAGCCGTAGTATTTATAAGTAGACCTGTCAAAACTTATAAATACTACGGGCCCCAAAATAGCAGTAAACCTTCAAGTAAATTTTTTAAAAATCACACTTTTTAAATAAACTATAAATTACATTAAATAACTATTTTAAACAATAATTTAAATTTTTGAAAAAAGTAATTTTATATTATAACGGGGCTAAAAATAAACTTACCTTGCTTTAAAGTATTTAAAAATAATAAACCTGTGGAAAAAATGTTTTAATTTTAATTAATTGACCACTTACCTTGCAAAAAGCAGGCCTTACGCCTGCTTTTTAAATGTGTAAATCCTGCAGGCTTACCCTCCCAGGAAAACCTGTAAAAAAAAACCTAAGTTCAAAGCGCACGCGCAGCCTCCCCTGCGCACGCGTTCGACCTCTGATCCTCTTCGTTCAGAAGATCGGAAGTGCCGGTTTCCCGCGCATGCACAGTGCATGCAGGAAACCGGCAATTCCATTCAGCCTACGGGTGAGTACCCCGTGCGTACTCACCCGGGGAGAGCCGAATTTCTGGGCCATGTACATATTTAACGTGACAGCTTAAAATATTCTATCTTTGTCACCAGAAGCCATACTTAGTCCAGTACTGACAGGTATAATTGTGAAAAAGATGTGCTGATGAAATTCATGCTTTTTATAAGGGGACTCATTTATTTACAGAGAGGTAGGGAGGGGGCGGGTAAGGCCGAAAACAGCCGTAGAACCCTATCTTAACAGCAGGACCTCATTAGCATCTCATAGCTCTGTCCCCAGCCCGGCAGCCGACCAAATAGACAGCCTGGCCTGCGGGCGGAAGGGAACACCAGCAGCAGTAGACCGCAGCTGGGGCCCCTTGGGGACGGTCCCCTGGAATCGGGGTAGGGGGTGGCCTGCGATCAGGAGGAGGGAGACCTGGGACTGGGTAGGGGGGTGAGTACTGTGATTCGGAGAGCTGGTGGGAGGTTGGAGATTGGGGCTGGGGGAAGGCTAGAGATCGGGGCTAGGGGTAGCTGGAGATCAGGAGGGCTGTGGAGAGGCTGGAGATCAGGTCTGAAGGGAAGCTAGAGATTGGTGCTCTGGAGAGGCTGGATATCGGGGCTGAAGGGAAGCTAGAGATCAGGGCTGGGGAATGGCTGGAGATCGGGGCTGAAGGGAAGCTAGAGATTGGGGCTGGTGGGGTGGCTGGAGATCGGGATGTGGCGATGTCAACAATCGGGTACTGGGGGGTGGGGGGAGGCTGAAGGCTTCCTTGGGGAGACTGGGGAAGCATTCCTGCTCCTCCTGGTTCACAAGGAGTGCTGAAACTGCCACTTCCCTAGAGGAGACAGCAGCTCCTGTCTCCATTTTATTGCTGAGTTTCCCAACCCATGGGAAACCCATGCAGCAGCAGTAAATTTCAAATCCGACTCCCTGCATTGCAGGAGCCCGTTTTAATCCTAGCTGATGAGGGAATTAGGGGTTACGGGGAGTGGGCAGGGAAGTGGACGTGAGTCTAGGTTCGGATCAGCCATGATCCTATTGAATGGCGGAGCAGGCCCGAGGGGCCGTATGGCCTACTCCTGCTCCTACTTCTTATGTTCTTATGTTAATTAAGCATCCTTCCTCTCCACGCCAATGCCCTGATATCCACCGCCAGCACGTGAATTGAGGGTTGGAGTCAATTTTTAACACCCCCCAACCCTCTCCCGCCCATCACGGGGTGTTAATATCAAGGCCATTACATTTGTTCTGTGTGAGCAATGACAGAACAGGACAGCTAATGCATCAGTAGAGGAGTTTTGTTAAACTGACCTTGCCAATAACATCCATTCAGCACCAGGTGAGGGCACAACATAATGAAGCTCTTGACAAGTACACAGTTAAAGGCACTCCCCTTTAGGAAATGAAAGCAAGGCTTTTACCAGCTTGTACAAACCAAATTCATGCTCCCTTCTCCTACATTTGTAACACGCAAGTAGCGGGAATAGGTCAATGCTTTCACATTGAGAATGGTTTTGTGGATCATAACAATAGTGAATTGGAGAGGTGCGAACTTTATGGAAAATGGTCAAGGAAGCAGAGCAGCACATTACATCAGAGTACCCACTGGTACTATTTAGAGGTACACCAAACATCAGCTTAGTAACAAGCATTTCAGGGTTCGTGCAGAGTCAGAAGCATGGGGGAAGTACTAGACCTCATACAGCACTGAGGTAAAGGGACAGAAGGCATGGGGGCTGATCTGATCTATAAGGTTGGCTATTACTGCTTGGAATCCCTTTACTGGAATGTTTCATCTGCTTGCATTGAAAAAGAAGTTGATTGAATGTATGGACAGCATGGAGAAATCTCTTCACTCCACTCGCATAGTAATGGAAGGATGGACAGCATGGGTAAATCTCTTCACTCCACTCCCACAGGAATGAAAAGGATGGACAGCATGGAGAAATCTCTTCACTTCACTCCCACAGGAATGCAAAGGATGGACAGCATGGAGAAATCTCTTCACTTCACTCCCACAGGAATTGAGTGGATGGACAGCATGGAGAAATCTCTTCATTCCACTCCCATATTAATGGAAAGCATGGATAGCATGTAGAAATCTCTTCACTTCACTCCCACAGGAATGGAAAGGATGGACAGCATGGAGAAATCTCTTCACTCCACTCCCACAGGAATGGAAACATAGAAACATAGAAACATAGAAGATAGGAGCAGGAGTAGGCCATTCAGCCCCTCGAGCCTGCTCCGCCATTCGATGAGATCATGGCAGATCATCCAAACTCAGTACCCCTTACCTGCCTTCTCCCCATATCCCTTGATACCTTTAGCTCTAAGAAATATATCTAACTCCTTCTTGAATATATTTAAAGACTTGGCCTCAACTGCCTTCTGTGGTAGAGAATTCCACAGGTTCACCACTCTCTGGGTGAAGAAATTCTTCCTCATCTCTGTCCTAAATGGCTTACCCCTTATCCTTAGACTATGACCCCTAGTTCTGGACTCTCCAACCATCGGGAACATTCTACCTGCATCTAGTTTGTCCAGACCTGTCAGAATTTTATCAGTTTCGATGAGGTCCCCTCTCATTCTTCTAAACTCCAGCGAGTATAAGCCCAATCAACCCAACCTCTCCTCATACGTCATTCCTGCTATCCCAGGGATCAGCCTTGTGAATCTTCGCTGAACTCCTTCCATGGCAAGAACATCCTTCCTCAGATAAGGCGACCAAAACTGCACACTGTACTCAAGGTGTGGTCTCACCAAGGCCCTGTACAACTGCAGCAGAACATCCTTGCTCCTGTACTCAAACCCTTTCGCTATGAAGGCCAACATACCATTTGCCTTCTTCACCGCCTGCTGCACCTGCATGCTTACCTTCAGCGACTGGTGCACAAGGACACCCAGGTCTCGTTGCACTTCCCCTTCTCCCAATCTATTGCCATTCAGATAATAGTCTGCCTTTCTGTTTTTGACACCAAAGTGGATAACCTTGCATTTATCCACGTTATATTGCATCTGCCATGCTTCTGCCCAATCACACAACCTGTCCAAATCATCCTGGAGTTTCTCGGTATCCTCCTCCTAGCACACACGCCCACCCAGCTTTGTGTCATCTGCAAACTTGGAGATATTACATCTAGTTCCCTTATCTAGATCATTAATGTATATTGTGAATAGTTGGGGTCCAAGGACCGATCCCTGCGGTACCCCCACTAGTCACTACCTGCCACTCGGAAAAAGACCCGTTAATTCCTACTCTCTGCTTTCTGTCCGCCAACCAGTTCTCTATCCAAGTCAATACCTTGCCCCCAATCTCATGTGCCTTAACTTTACACGCTAATCTCTTATGTGGGACCTTATCGAAAGCCTTTTGAAAGTCCAAATACACCACATCT
Organism: Somniosus microcephalus; assembly: GCF_052327205.1. Taxonomy (NCBI): domain Eukaryota; kingdom Metazoa; phylum Chordata; class Chondrichthyes; order Squaliformes; family Somniosidae; genus Somniosus; species Somniosus microcephalus. The sequence goes on from NC_140991.1 coordinate 251,653,117, forward strand.
ACTGGTTCTCCCTTATCTAGTTTCCCAGTTACATCCTCAAAAAATTCCAGTAGATTAGTCAAGCATGATTTACCTTTTGTAAATCCATGTTGACTTTGTCCGATCCTGACACTGTTTTCCAAGTGCTCAGCTATTACATCCTTTATAATGGACTCTAGCATTTTCCCCACTACCGATGTCAGGCTTACCGGTCTGTAATTCCCCACTTTCTCTCTACCACCCTTTTTGAATAGTGGGGTAACATTAGCTACCCTCCAATCCATGGGTACAGTTCCAGATTCCAGCGAATTTTGGAAGATGATCAGCAATGCATCTACTATTTCTAGGGCCACCCCCTTAAGTACCCTAGGATGTAGATTATCAGGCCCTGGGGATTTATCGGCCTTCAATCCCGTCAATTTCCCTAACACCATTTCCCTACAAATACTGATTTCTTTCAGTTCCTCCCTCTCATCAGACCCTATGTTCTCCAACATCTCTGGGAGGTTACTTGTGTCCTCCTTTGTGAAGACAGAACCAAAATATGCATTTAATTGGTCTGCCATTTCTTTGTTCCCCATTATAATTTCCCCTGCTTCTGACTGCAAGGGACCTACACTTGATTTCACTAATCTTTTTCTCTTCACATATCTATAAAAGCTCTTACAGTCAGTTTTTATGTTCCCTGCAAGCTTACTTTCATATTCTATTTTCCCCTTCTTAATGAATCCCTTTGTCCACCTTTGTTTAATCCTAAACTGCTCCCAATCCTCAGGGTTACCGCTTTTTCTGGCCAATTTATATGCCCTCTCCTTGGATCTTATGCTATCCCTAACTTCCCTTGTTAGCCACGGTTGAGTCACCCTTTTTGTTTTATTCTTATCCCAAACTGGGATGAACAACTTCTGTAGTTCATCCATGCTGTCTTTGAATGTTTGCCATTGCCTATCCACTGTCAACCCTTTGAGTGACATTCCCCAATCAATCCTACCCAATTCACGCCTCATACCATCATAGTTTCCTTTATTTAAATTCAGGACCCTAGTCGCCGAGTCAACTACTTCACTCTCCATCCTAATGAAGAATTCTATCATATTATGATTGCTCTGACCCAAGGGGTCTCGTACAACAAGATTGCTAATTAATCCTCTCTCATTACATAATACCCAGTCTAAGATGGCCTGATCTCTGGTTGGTTCCTCGACATAGTGTTCCAGAAAACCATCCCGTAAACATTCTAGGAATTCCTCCTTCACAGTATTTTTACTAATTTGGTTAGCCCAATCTATATGTAAATTAAAGTCACTCATGATTACTGCTGTGCCCTTACTGCATGCTTCTCTAATTTCCCTTTTAATGCCATCCCCAACATCCGTATTACTGTTTGGAGGTCTATATACCACTCCCACTAACGTTTTCTGCCCCTTGATACTTCTCAGTTCTATACATACAGATTCCGCATCATCAGAGTTAATATCCTTCCTTTCAATTGTGTTAATCCCCTCTTTAACCAGCAATGCTACCCCACTTCCCTTTCTTTTTTGCCTATCCTTCCTAAATATTGAATACCCCTGGATGTTGAGTTCCCAGCCTTGGCCACCCTGGAGCCATGTTTCTGTAATCCCAATCAAATCATATTCTCCCCATGTTTGCGTGGGTTTCCTCCGGGTGCTCCGGTTTCCTCCCACAGTCCAAAGAAGTGCGGGTTAGGTTGATTGGCCATGATAAAAATTGGCCCTTAGTGTTAGGGGGGATTAAATATGTGGGGTTACGGGGATAGGGTTTGGGTGGGATGGCTGTCGGTGTAGGGACTGGGTGCTAGGGTTTGGATGATCAGCCATGATCTCGTTGAATGGCGGAGCAGGCTCGAAGGGCCGAATGGCCTACTCCTGCTCCTAGTTTCTATGTTTCTATGTTTCTATGTTTACCTCTATTTGCGCAGCTAATTCATCCACCTTGTTCCGAATGCTCCTTGCATTAAGACACAAAGCCTTCAGGCTTGTTTTTTTAACACTCTCAGACCTATATGAATTATTATTTACTGTGACCATGTTTGATTTAAACCGTTGAGTTCTTTGCCTTCTAATTTTGTTTTTCTCCTTTCTGTCTTTTGCTTTTTTCCTTGTTTCCCTTTCCTCTGTCTCCCTGCTCAGGTTCCCAACCCCCTGCCACTTTAGTTTAAACCCTCCCCAACAGCACGAGCAAACACTCCCCCTAGGACATCGGTCCCGGCCCTGCCCAGGTGCAAACCGTCCCGTTTGTACTGGTCCCACCTCTCCCAGAACCGGTTCCAATGTCCAAGGAATTTGAATCCCTCCCCCTTGCACCATTCCTCTAGCCACGTATTCATTTGAAATATCCTCCTATTTCTACTCTGACTAGCACATGGCACTGGTAGCAATCCTGAGATTACTACCTTTGAGGTCCTATTTTTTAATTTACCTCCTAACTCCCTATATTCTGCTTTTAGGACCTCATCCCGTTTTTTTACCTATATCGTTGGTGCCTATGTGCACCACGACAACTGGCTGTTCGCCCTCCCCCTCCAAAATGTTCTGCAGCCGCTCCAAGACGTCCTTGACCCTTGCACCAGGGAGGCAACACACCATCCTGATGTCTCGATTGCAGCCGCAAAAACGCCTATCTATTCCCCTTACAATTGAGTCCCCTATCACTATAGCTCTTCCACTCTTTTTCCTCCCAGCCTGTGCAGCAGAGCCACCCATGGTGCCAGGAAGTTGGCTGCTGCTGCCTTCCCCTGATGAGTCATCCCCCCCAACAGTATTCAAAGTGGTATATCTGTTTGAGAGGGGGATGGCCACAGGGGATTCCTGCACTACCTGCCTGCGCCTCGTACACTGCCTGCTGGTCACCCATTCCCTTCCTGCCTGTACACCCTTTACCTGTGGTGTGACCAACTCGCTAAATGTGATATTCACGATGTCCTCAGCATCGTGAATGCTCCAAGATGAATCCATCCGCAGCTCCACTGCCGCAATGCCGTCTGTCAGCAGCTGCAGCTGGACACACTTCCCACACACATGGTCGTCAGGGACGCAAGAAGCACCAGCATGGAGAAATCTCTTCACTCCACTCCCACAGGAATGGAAAGGATGGCCAGCATGGAGAATTCTCTTCACTACACTCCCACAGTAAGGGAAAAGGATGGACAGCATGGAGAAATCTCTTCACTTCACTCCACAGGAATGGAAAGGATGGACAGCATGGAGAAATCTCTTCACTTCAATCCCACAGTAATGGACAGGATGGACAGCATGGAGAGATCTCTTCACTTAACTCCACAGGAAAGGAAAGGATGGCCAGCATGGAGAAATCTCTTCACTTCACTCCACAGGAAAGGAAAGGATGACCAACATGGAGAAATCTCTTCACTTCAATCCCACAGTAATGGATAGGATGGACAGCATGGAGAGATCTCTTCACTCCACTACCATAATAATGGAAAAGATGGCCAGCTTGGAGAAATCTCTTCACTTCACTCCACAGGAATGGAAAGGATGGCCAGCATGGAGAAACCTCTTCACTTCACTCCCACAGGAATGGAAACGATGGCCAGCATGGAGAAATCTCTTCACTTCACTCCCATAGTAATGGAAAGGATGGCCAGCATGGAGAAATTTCTTCACTTCACTCCCATAGTAATGGAAAGGATGGCCAGCTTGGAGAACTCTCTTCTCACCAGTCCCACAGTAATGGAAAGAATGGACAGCATGGAGAAATATCTTCACTCCACTCCCACAGGAATGGAAAGGATGGCCAGCATGGAGAAATCTCTTCACTTCACTCCCATAGTAATGGAAAGGATGGCCAGCATGGAGAAATATCTTCACTTCACTCCCATAGTAATGGAAAGGATGGCCAGCATGGAGAAATCTCTTCACTCCACTCCCACAGGAATGGAAATGATGGGCAGCATGGAGAAATCTCTTCACTCCACTCCCACAGGAATGGAACATAAGAACATAAGAAATAGGAGCAGGAGTAGGCCAATCGGCCCCTCGAGCCTGCTCCGCCATTCAATAAGATCATGGCTGATCTGATCCTAACCGCCAATCTACTATCACAGAACCAGCTCCTGAATCTAACAGAATTAGACACACGAAATAGGAGCAGGATCAGGCTACACGGCCCCTGGGCCCAATCCGCTACCCACAGGGCTATGACCGATCCGAACCGAGACTCATGTCCAAATTCCTGCCCGCTCCCCGTAACCCTTAATTCCCTTTACTTCTAGGAAACTGTCTATTTCTGTTTTAAATTTATGTAATGATGTAGCTTCTACAACTTTTTGGGGCTGCATATTCCATGGACCTACCACCCTCTGAGTGAAGTAGTTCCTCCTCATCTCAGTTTTGAAAGAGCAGCCCCTTATTCTAAGACTATGCCCCCTAGTTCTAGTTTCACCCATCATCGGGAACATCCTCCCCGCATCCACCCGATCCAACCCCTTCACAATCTTATATGTTCCAATAAGATCGCCTCTCATTTTTCTGAACTCCAATGAGTAGAGTCCCAATCTACTCAACCTCTCCTCATATGTCCATCCCCTCATCCCCGGGATTAACCGAGTGAAGCTACTTTGTACTGACTCGAGAGCAAGTATATCTTTTCTTAAGTATGGACACCAAAACTGTATGCAGTATTCGAGGTGCGGTCTCACCAATGCCTTGTACAACTGAAGCAATACCTCCCTATTTTTATATTCTATCCCCCTAGCAATGAAAGCCAACATTCCATTGGCCTTCTTAATCACTTGCTGCACCTGCATACTAACCTTTTGAGTTTCGTGCACCAGGACCCCCAGATCCCTTTGTACTTCAGTACTTTCCAGTTTCTTGTCATTAAGATAATAACATGCTCTATGATTTTTCCTGCCAAAGTGCATAACCTCACACTTTCCAGTACTGTATTCCATCTGCCAAATCTCTGCCCACTTACTTAGCCTGTCTATGTCCCCTTGCAGGTTTTTGATGTCCTCCTCACTCACTACTTTCCCTCCCATCTTAGTATCATCTGCAAACTTTGATATGTTACACTCGGTCCCCTCCTCCAAATCGTTAATATAGATTGTAAAGAGTTGGGGACCCAGCACTGACCCCTACGGAACACCACTAGTTACTGATTGCCAGTCTGAGAATGAACCATTTATCCCAACTCTCTGCCTTCTGTTAGATAGCCAATCCTCTATCCATGCCAGAATATTACCCCCAATCCTGTGACTTTTTATCTTAAGCAATAATCTTTTGTGTGGCACCTTGTCAAATGCCTTTTGGAAGTCTAAATACACTATGTCCACTGGTTCCCCTTTATCCACCCTATATGTTACTTCCTCAAAGAACTCCAGCAAATTTGTCAAACATGACTTCCCCTTCATAAAACCATGCTGACTTTGTCCTATTAAATTATGTTTATCCAAATGTCCTGTTACTGTCTCCTTAATAATAGGCTCCAAAATTTTACCTACCACAGATGTTAGGCTAACCGGTCTATAGTTTCCAGCCTTCTGTCTACTGCCCTTTTTAAATAAGTGTGTTGCATTAGCAGTTTTCCAGTCTGCCGGGACCTTTGCTGCGTCCAGGGAGTTTTGGAAAATTATTACCAATGCATCCACAATCCTTACCGCCACTTCCCTCAAGACCCTAGGATGTAAGCCATCAGGTCCAGGTGATTTATCCGCCTTGAGTCCCATTATTTTACTGAGTACCACTTCCTTAGTGATTTTGATCGTGTTTAGCTCCTCCCCCCCTATAGCCCCCTGTTTGTCCAGTGTTGGGATATTCTTAGTGTCCTCTACTATAAAGACTGATACAAAATATTCATTCAGTGTTTTTGCCATCTCCATATTTCCCACCATTAATTTCCCGGTCTCATCCTCTAAGGGACCAACATTTACTTTAGCCACCCTTTTTCTTTTTATATAACTATAAAAACTCTTACTATCTGTTTTTATATTTTTTGCTAATTTACTTTCATAATCTATCTTCCCTTTCTTAATCAATCTTTTTGTTATTTTTTGCTGTCTTTTAAAGTTTTCCCAATCCTCTATCCTCCCACTAGATTTGGCTACCTTACATGCCCTTGTTTTTAGTCGAATACTATCCTTAATTTCTTTATTTAGCCACGGATGGCTGTCTTTTCTTTTACACCCTTTCCTTCTCAGTGGAATATTTTTTTTTTAGAAGTTGTAAAATAACTCCTTAAATGTACACCACTGATCATGTATCATCTTACCCTTTAATCTATTTTCCCAATCCACTCTACTCAATTCCACTCTCATACCTTCATAGTCTCCTTTATTCAAGCTTAGCACGCTTGTTTGAGATCCAACCTTCTCACCCTCTAATTGAATATGGAATTCAACCATGTTATGGTCACTCATTCCAAGGGGATCCTTTACTAGGACATTTTTAATTAATCCGGTCTCGTTACACAGGACCAGATCTAAGGTTGCTTGCCCCCTGGTCGGTTCAGTTACATACGGCTCAAGAAACCCATCCCTAATACACTCAATGAACTCATCCTCAAGGCAGCCCTGCCCAATTTGATTTGTCCAATTAATATGATAGTTAAAATCCCCCATAATTATAGATGTTCCCTTATTACAAGCCTCAACTATTTCCTGATTGATACTCCGTCCAACAGAGTTGCAACTGTTCGGAGGCCTATAGACTACGCCCACTCATGTTTTTTTCCCCTTATTATTCCTTATCTCCACCCAAACTGTTTCATTATCCTGATCTTTTGACCCAATATCATTTCTCTGTATTACAGTGATTCCTTCCTTTATTAACATAGCCACCCCACCTCCCCTTCCTTCCTGCCTGTCCTTCCTGATCGTTAAATAACCTGGTATGTTTAATTCCCAGGCATTGTCACCCTGCAGCCATGTTTCTGTAATGGCCAGAAGATCATACCCATATGTAATTATTTGTGCCATTAACTCGTCTATTTTGTTATGAATGCTACGTGCATTCAGATAGAGAACTTTCAAATATGTTTTGTGACACTTAGTTCCTGCTTTTGCCCTTTTTATTACTTTACCTTTTACTCCATACCTTCTGCCCCTTCCTGACATGCTCTGGTTTTTAATTTCCCCACTGCTACCTAAGTCTATGACCTTCTCTGTTGTCATTTTTATTATTTGCTCTCTAGGAACCTCCCCCCAACTAGTTAGTTTAAAGCCCTCTCTACAGCCCTAGTTATATGATTCGCCAGGACTCTAGTCCCAGCACTGGCCAAGTGAAGCCCGTCCCAACGGAACAGCTCCCTCCTGCCCCAGTACTGGTGCCAGTGTCCCAGGAAGCAAAACCCATTTCTCCCACACCAGTCTTTGAGCCACGCATTTAACTCTCTAATTTTATTTGTCCTAGCCAAATTCGCTCGTGGCTCAGGTAATAATCCAGAGATTATTACCCTTGAGGTTCTGTTTTTTAATTTGACCCCTAGCTGCTCATACCCCTTTAACAGAACCGGCTTCCTAGTCCTATCTACGTCGTTTGTACCAACATGGACCACGACAACTGGATCCACCCCCTCCCACTGCAAATTTCTTTCCAGCCCAGAGGAGATGTCCTTAACCCTGGCACCGGGTAGGCAACACAGCCTTCAGGACTCTCGCTCTCGGCTGCAGAGAACTCTATCTATCCCCCTAATAATACTATCCCCTACCACTACAACATTTCTATTTACTCCCCCCTGTTGAATGGCCCCCCGTTCCACGGCGCAGTGGCCAGGTTGCTCATTCTCCCTGCAGTCCCTGCTCCTGTCCCCACAGGGAGTAAGAACCTCGAACCTGTTGGACAAGAGCAAGGGCAGCGGCTGCTCCAACACGACCTCCTGGATCCCCGTACCTGCCTCACTCGTAGTCACACCGTCCTGTCCCTGACCATGGGCTACATCTGAATTAATTAACTTCATAGGTGTTACCACCTCCTGAAACACAGAGTCCAGGTACTTCTCCCCCTCCCTGTTGTGTCGCAGTGTCTGAAGCTCAGACTCCAGCTCATCAACACGGAGCTGGAGTTCCTGTAGCAGCAGACACTTGTCACAGATGTAATCACCGTGAGTCTCAATGGGGTCCACCGGCTCCCACATCTCGCAACAGTAAAACATCACCTGCTCCATTCTATGTAATTCATTAAATTTTTTATTGTTAGTTATGGACACCCTCTGCCCGATTATAGATGCTAGTATCCCCTTTAGTTAATTGGATTTAAATTAAATCAATCCCTCTAAATCCACCAGTTAAATGGTTTACCAACAGTCACTCTGCACCAGAAAGGCCTTGGTCTAGAAATTCAGTTGGTTGCGCCAGCCGTTAGCACCTTTGGAGGAGTAGATGTCGGGCGCTAGGCGCGTAGCGCCCGGGTGCAGCGCGAACTGTGCCTCGCCCCAACTTCACTAGAGATTTAGCGGCGGCGCAAAGTCTTTGCGCGCGCTCAGCTGCGCGCGCAGATCATGACGTCATTTCCTCGTGCAACGCCCTTTGTGCGCCCCCAACCGGAACTTCAGTGGCGACGCCCCATTGTGCGCCTGGCGCCCCTAGCGACTGTTAGAGTGGAACGGTGCTCAGCCGATGCGGGGCGCAGGGGGCGCAAATTAAAGGGCACTCCTCCTGCAATGTAAAAGGTTGCCATTTCGCAGCACACCTTCTTGCGAAACGGATCTTTGGAGAGAGACCAAGGTAGATAGCTTTCTGCTTTGGCCCAACACTCGGACAGGTACTTCTGGCTTCAGGCCACAGCTTTCCACTAGTCTTTGCCTTCATTGACATCTCATTGTTTGCCAGCATATTATGGGGGCTGTAATGGGTGTCAACGCTGGCTTTCTCAATTACATCCAAAGGGCTCACAGACGCCGTGAGAGAGTGGCAGCCCTGGCTAGACGGAGAGGGGGCAACAGGCGTCAGCAAAGGAGGCCTTACCCACCCAGGGTATACCGCCAGCAGTTCTCTTATCTCAACATCTCTGAGGAGCAGTGTGTTCGGAGGCTGCGATTCAGAAGGGACGTGGTCACAGAGATCTGCCAGCTGCTTGGCGGTGATCTGCAGCCACAGCTGAGGAGCAGGACGTCTCTGTCGGCGGCAGTGAAGGTGACAGTGGCTCTCAACTTCTATGCCACCGGCTCCTTCCAATCCGCTACTGGGGACATTGCCAACATCTCCCAGTTCGCCGTGCATTGCTGCATCTGCCAGGTGACCAATGCCCGTTTCAAAAGGAGACGTCAGTTCATCTCCTTCTCCATGGCCCTTGCCAAGCAGCAACAGCGTGCAATGGGCTTTGCAGCATTCGCAGGCTTCCCCATGGTGCAGGGCGCCATTGACTGCACGCATGTGGCTTTGCGGGCACCTCTGGAGAATGCCGAGGATTACCGCAACCGGAAGGGCTACCATTCGCTGAACGTCCAGCTGGTGTGTGACCACAGGCAGCTCATCCTAGCTGTCAATGCCCGCTTTCTAGGCAGCAGCCACGATGCCTTCATCCTGAGACAGACTTCTGTGGCAGACATGTTCCAGGCACAGCCTCACCCACGAGGATGGCTTATCGGGGACAAAGGCTATCCTTTGTGTACCTGGCTGATGACACCGCTCCGTGCGCCCAGCACCCCTGCTGAAGAGGGATACAACGAGAGCCATCAAGTGACCAGGAACATCATTGAACAAACAATCGGCGTCCTGAAGCAATGGTTCCGCTGTCTGGATCGTTCCGGTGGAGCCCTCCAGTATTCGCCGGAGCGAGTCTCCCATTTTGTGGTCGTTTGCTGCATGCTGCACAACCTGGCTATCCGCAGGACTCAGCCACTGCCACCACAGATTGGAGGACCACCTGAGGAGGAGGAGCAGGAGGAGGAGGAGGAGGACCAGCACAGGAGGGAGGCACAAAGTGCAAGGGCCGCCCATCGCCGGCTTATTGAACGTCGGTTCTAGGCCCCCTCTCAGGGACTGGCTTGTGCCAATGTCAGCAGATGAATGTAGCCGCTCCACAAGCCCTCAGCCGAGCAGGGCAACCAGGACTTAACCAAAAAACCATGCACACTGCAATTTAACAACAATAATTTATTGAAAACCTCTGCCCTTCCCACATTACATGCTCATGTGGAGAAGCCCCCTCCAAAAACACAAAACTACCAGTCACGGCCTTACAAAAAGAAAGAAAGACACCAGTCTCAGCCTTACACAAAGAAAGAAAGACACCAGTCTCGGCCTTACACAAAAACAACTGCACCACTGTCGGCCTTACAACAAGCACCAGGCATTTGTGCATACCTCTACTTTTTGCCCTGCGAGGGCGATGCCTTGCGCATCCTTTCCTGGCCCCTGCCCGCCCTGCTGCTCCTCCTCAATGGGAGCCCAGTGGCTGCAGCAAGGCTGGGGGAAGGCTGCTGAGGGGCAGATGGCGAGACGGCAGATGCCCTTGGGGGTCAGCCTGCACCAGCTCTGGCCTTGGAGTGGCCGGCTGCTGACTGCTCCAACTCTGGCTGGGCGGCAGCAGTCTGTCCAGCAGCTCGTGGCAGCTGCAATGGCGGAGTGGCAGTGTCGGCTGCAGGAATGGTGGCAACCTGGCAGATCGCAGGTGCTCGCTGGTTGCCTGACACATTGGCACTCGCACAGGCCAGCACTGCAGCATGTGCAGCAAACAGCTGAAGGACAGACTGCTGGGCTGCTGCTGCGCGGCGAGTGCCCTGGCGATGCCTGGCTGATCCAGCGAGTGTGGCAGCAGTTAGTGCCCGTGTGGCCCTGGTCTGTGTCCGAATGACACCAGCCAGTGAATGGCTAGAAGCCGACTGTGCTGCCGCGAAGTCCTGCTGACTCCTGGCCTGTGCTGCCATGATGTCCGGCAGACTCCTGGCCTGTGCTGCATTGAATTGTTCCAGACGCCTGGCCTGTGCTGCACTGAATTGTTGCAGACTCCTGGCCTGTGCTGCCCCGAATTCCTGCACACTCCTTGCCAGTGACTCTATGGAGTCAGGCATCCTTGCCACTGCAGCCATGAGCTCAGTGTGCCTGCGCTCAGCCTGGACGGCCATTTCCTCTAGGAGGCGCACCTCCTCTGCGCTCACCGTCGCAGGACTGGAGGCCGCACTCACCCTCTGGGGAGAAGTCCGCTGAGCTTCCCCACCCCTCCCGCGTTGCTGCAGGCTGCTGGGCCCCGGAGCTTCACTCTCCTCCGACCTTTCCCCCCGGCTCCCCTCCAGGGAAGACGTGTCCCCTACATCGCCATGGGCTGGCGCGGCTGAGGGTGGCACTGATGGGCCGGCTTCCTCTTCCTCCTCCTCGTCTTCCGAAGGGCTGACAGTGGCAGCTTGAGGGCCCGCCTCCTCACCTGGCGATTCACCATCTGAAAGCAGGAAGGCACAAGAGTAGCTTTAGAGTGAGGACAGGGCGGCAGCGAGGGAGGCATGAGTGGTGCCATTCACCGCATTGGTCGGACAGTGGCAAAGGATGCTGATCTGATGCGCAAGTGGAACGAGAGAGGTCCAAAAGGTGATGCCCTTACCATTGGTGCCCAGAACAGGGTCGGCATCTCCACTGGCGACGGGGCCAATCAGCCGGCCTCCCATAATGCGCTCCACACGCTGGTCGAGGTCGGAGAGCTCTTTGAGGTCAGGACGGCCTCCCCCGGTCTCAGTTCGGTTGCGCCGGTTGTGCGCAACCTTGGCCTGCAAGAGAAAGGACGGCCTCTAAGTACAGTGTGAAGCCCTGATCTTGTCTGCACTGCCTCCCATGGTCGAATAGCTTGGACAGTGTGTAGCCCTGATCTTGTCTGCACTGCCTCCCATGGTCGAATAGCTTGGACAGTGTGTAAAGTGCTGAATGTGCAATTGATTTTCATGCCAGTCCCATAGCTGCTGGATGAGGGCTGGCCATTAGGGCTTTCAGGTCCCTTTGCCCATAATGTGAGGTGCGCATGCAAGGATGAGGAGGACACTGGAAAGGGTACTCACCCTGATAACCTGAGTGAGGTCATTGAACTTCTTCCGGCATTGCACAGGAGTCTTGGCAACCACCCTGTTGGAAGACACCCTGTTGGACACCTCCCTCCAGGCTTTCCGGTAGGCACTGGGCAGCGGCCTCTTGCCACCTTCTGGGAACAAAACATGGCGCCTGCGCTCCACTCCGCCAACCAGCACCCTCAGGTCACCGTCGCTGAAGCGCTGCGCTCTCTCCCTGGCCTTCTCCATAGTCCTGGGCATTGTACAGGTGAAGCTGAAGTGGTCAGGCCTAGGTTGAGGGCTGCAGTGTGCAGGGCGTGGCAGGCAAACAAATCCACCCTCCCCCTTTAAGAGATGACCGGTGCCAGAGTGTCTGCCGTCAATCAAGAACTCGCCGCACCTGCGCTGCGCCCGGCCTCGGGGCTATCGCTCAGCACCGCCGGCTTAGCGCCTAAAGATAGTCGTGCATCACCTGTTTTTGCGCAGCAGCAACCTCTTGGGGCGATGCGACTGAATATCGGCGAAGGGGGCACGACTTTGCGCAGGGCGCAAACTTTAACGGCCGCCCGACTTTACCACCCCAAAAGTGGCTATACTGAATTTCTAGGCCCTTATTAACTACAACCCACAGAGTTAAAGTTTGAAAAGAACACCTAACACCCCACTTACCCTAACTCACACTTACCCAAACTCACAGCACTCTCTGCTGACTCACACTCAGTGCTTGCTCCCACTAGCACTGGTATTTTTATACTGTTTGTTTGTTTACAGCCAAATGAGTCATCCCTGCTGATTGGTTAGAGAACTGGTTTCCACTGCCTGCTGTGCCAATTTACTCCTACTGCAGTGTTACCTTGTTTTACTCTTCTTAAACCAACAGAATCCAAAATATTTAACTTTTCCCCTTTACTTAAACTGCTTTAATAATCTTATCAAGAATGATTTAAAGAGAAATAACAATTAAAGAACTCTCACACTTACCCAAACTCACAGCACTCTCTGCTGACTCGCAGCATGGAGAAATCTCTTCACTCCGCTCCCATAGTAACGGAAAGGATGAACAGCATGGAGAAGGCTCTTCACTCCACTCCCATAGTTAGGGAAAGGGTGGACAGCATGGAGAAATCTCTTCACTTCACTCCCACATGAATGGAAAGGATGTGCAGGTCCAAAGATGTGCGGGTTAGGATGATTGGCTATGATAAATTGACCCTTAGTGTTAGGGGGATTAAATACGTGGGGTTACGGGGATAGGGTGGGATATGTGTTGGTGTAGGGGTTACGGGGATTGGGTGGGATATGTGTCGGTGCAAGCTCGATGGGCCAAAATGGCCTCTATCTGCACTGTGGGGTTTCTGTGATCTGTGATCTGTGATCTGTGATAGCCAGCATGGAGAAATCGCTTCACTCCACTCCCATAGTAATGGAAAGGATGGCCAGCTTGGAGAAATCTCTTCACTTCACTCCCACATGAATGGGAAGGATGGCCAGCTTGGAGAAATCTCTTCACATCACTCCCACATGAATGGAAAGGATGGCCAGCATGGAGAAATCTCTTCACTTCACTCACACATGAATGGAAAGGATGGTCAGCATGGAAAAATCTCTTCACTTCACTCCCACAGGAATAGAAAGGATGGTCAGCATGGAGAAATCTCTTCACTTCACTCCCACAGTAATGGATAGAAACTACAGCATGGAGAAATCTCTTCACTACACTCCCACAGAAATGGAAAAGGATGACCAGCATGGAGAAATCTCTTCACTCCACTCCCACAGGAATGGAAAGGATGGCCAGCATAGAGAAATCTCTTCACACCACTTCCACAGTAATGGAAAGGATTGCCAGCATGGAGAAATCTCTTCACTTCACTCCCACAATAATGGAAAGGATGGCCAGCTTGGAGAAATCTCTTCACTTCACTCCCACATCAATGGGAAGGATGGCCAGCTTGGAGAAATCTCTTCACTTCACTCCCACATGAATGGAAAAGATGGCCAGCATGGAAAAATCTCTTCACTTCACCCACACATGAATGGAAAGGATGGTCAGCATGGAAAAATCCCTTCACTTCACTCCCACAGGAATAGAAAGGATGGTCAGCATGGAGAAATCTCTTCACTTCACTCCCACAGTAATGGATAGGAACTACAGCATGGAGAAATCTCTTCACTACACTCCCACAGAAATGGAAAAGGATGACCAGCATGGAGAAATCTCTTCACTCCACTCACACAGGAATGGAAAGGATGGCCAGCATAGAGAAATCTCTTCACACCACTTCCACAGTAATGGAAAGGATTGCCAGCATGGAGAAATCTCTTCACTACACTCCCACAGAAACAGAAAAGGATGACCAGCATGGAGAAATCTCTTCACTCCACTCCCACAGTAATGGAAAGGATGGCCAGCGTAGAGAAATCTCTTCACACCACTTCCACAGTAATGGAAAGGATTGCCAGCATGGAGAAATCTCTTCACTACACTCCCACAGTAACGGAAAAGTATGGACAGCATGGAGAAATCTCTTCACTCCACTCACACAGGAATGGAAAAGGATGACCAGCATGGAGAAATCTCTTCACTTCAAACCCACAGTAATGGACAGGATGACCAGCATGGAGAAATCTCTTCACTTCACTCCCACAGGAATGGAAAGGATGGCCAGCATGGAGAAATCTCTTCACTACACTCCCACTGTAATGGAAAGGATGTCCAGCATGGAGAAATCTCTTCACTTCACTCCCACAGGAATGGCAAGAATGGCCAGCATGGGAAAGTCTCTTCACATCACTCCCAAATTAATGGAAAGGATGGTCTGAATGGAGAAATCTCTTCACTTCACTCCCACAGTAAGGGAAAGGATGTCCAGCATGGAGAAATCTCGTCACTTCACTCCCACAGGAATGGAAAGGATGGACAGCATGGAAAAATCTCTTCACTTCACTCCCATACTAATGGAAAGGATGGACAGCATGGAGATATCTCTTCACTTCACTCCCACAGTAATGGAAAGGATGAACAGCATGGAGATATCTCTTCACTTCACTTCCACAGGAATGGAAAGGATGGACAGCATGAAGAAATCTCTTCACTCCACTGCAACAGGAATGGAAAGGATGGACAGCATGGAGAAATCTCTTAACTTCACTCCCAAAGGAAAGGAAACGATGGCCAGCATGGAGAAATCTGTTAACTTCAATCACATAGTAAGGCAAAGAATGGACAACATGGAGAAAGCTCTTCATTCCAGTCCCACAGGAATGGAAAGGATGGACAACATGGAGAAATCTCTTCACTTCACGCCCACAGGAATGGAAAGGATGGACAACATGGAGAACACTCTTCACTCCACTCCCACAGGAATGGAAGGGATGGACAGTTTGGAGATATCTCTTCACTTCACTCCCACAGTAATGGAAAGGACGGCCAGCTTGGGGAAATCTCTTCACTTCACTCCCGTAGAAATGGAAAGGATGGCCAGCATGGAGAAATCGCTTCACTTCGCTCAACAGGAATGGAAATGATTGCCATCATGGAGAAATCTCTTCACTTCACTCAACAGGAATGGAAAGGATGGCCAGCATGGAGAAATCTCTTCATTCCACTCCCATGGTAACGGAAAGGATGGGCAGCATGGAGCAATCTCTTCACTTCACTCAACAGGAATGGAAATGATTGCCAGCATGGAGAAATCTCTTCACTTCACTCAACAGGAATCGAAATGATTGCCAGCATGGAAAAATCTCTTCACTTCACTCCCATATTAATGGAAAGGATGGCCAGCATGGAGAAGTCTCTTCACTCTACTCCCAAATTGATGTAAAGGATGGCCAGCATGGAGAAATCACTTCACTTCACACCCACATGAATGGAAAGGTGGCACAGCATGGAGAAATTTCTTCACTTCACTCCCACAGGAATGGAAAGGAATGCCAGCATGGAGAAATCTCTTCACTCCACTCCCACAGGAATTGAGTGGATGGACAACATGGAGAAATCTCGTCACGCTACTCCAATAATAATGGAAAGGATGGCCAGCATGGAGAAATCTCTTCACTTCACTCCCATATTAATTGAAAGGATCGCCAGCACGGAGAAATCTCTCCACTTCACTCCCACATGAATGAAAAGGTCGCACAGCATGGAGAGATTTCTTTACTCCATTCCCCAGGAATGAAAAGGTGGCACAGCATGGAGAAATCTCTTCACTCCACTCCCACAGGCATGGAAAGGAATGCCAGCATGGAGAAATCTCTTCACTCCACTCCCATAGTAATGTAAAGGATGGACAGCAGGGAGAAATCTCTTCACTTCACTTCCACAGTAATAGAAAGGCTGGACAGCATGGAGAAATCTCTTCACTTTATTCGCAAAATAATGGAAAGGATGGCCAGCATGGAGATATCTCTTCACTT
Source organism: Somniosus microcephalus (assembly GCF_052327205.1). NCBI lineage: Eukaryota > Metazoa > Chordata > Chondrichthyes > Squaliformes > Somniosidae > Somniosus > Somniosus microcephalus. Next base: position 251,669,467 of record NC_140991.1, read on the forward strand.
CACTCCCACAGGAATGGAACTGATGGCGATAATGGAGAAATCCCTTCACTTCACTCCCACAGGAATGGAAAGGATGGCCAGCATGGATAAATCTCTTCACTTCACTCCCACAGTAATGGAAAGGATGGACAGCATGGAGAAATCTCTTCACTTCACTCCCACAGTAATGGAAAGAATGGACAGCATGGAGAAATCTCTTCACTTCACTCCCACAGTAATGGAAAGGATGGCCAGCATGGATAAATCTCTTCACTTTACTCCCACAGTAATGGAAAGAATGGACAGCATGGAGAAATCTATTCACTTCACTCCCACAGTAATGGAAAGGATGGCCAGCTTGGAGAATTCTCTTCACTGCACTCCCACAGTAACGGAAAGAATGGACAGCATGGAGAAATCTATTCACTCCACACCCGCAGTAATGGAAAGGATGGACAGCATGGAGAAATCTCTTCACTCCACTCCCACAGGAATGGAAAGAATGGCCAGCATGGAGAAATCTATTCACTTCACTCCCACAGTAATGGAAAGGATGGACAGCATGGAGGGATCTCTTCACTCCACTCCCACAGGAATGGAAAGGATGGACAGCATGGAGACATCTCTTCAGTTCACTCCCATCGTAATGGTAAGGATGGACAGCATGGAGAAATCTATTCACTTCACTCCCACAGTAATGGAAAGGATGGCCAGGATGGATAAATCTCTTCACTTCACTCCCATAGAAATGGAAAGGATGGACAGCATGGAGACATCTCTTCAGTTCACTCCCATCGTAATGGTAAGGATGGACAGCATGGAGAAATCTCTTCACTCCACTCCCACAGGAAAGGAAAGGATGGCCAGCATGGAGAAGTCTCTTCATCCCACTCCCATAGTAATGGTAAGGATGGACAGCATGGGGAAATCTATTCTCTGCACTCGCAGAGTAATGGAAAGAATGGCCAGCATGGAGAAATCCATTCACTTCACTCCCACAGTAAGGGATAGGATGGCCAGCATGGAGAAATCTCTTCACTCCACTCCCACAGTAATGGGAAGGATGGACAGCATGGAGAAATCTCTTCACTTCACTCCCACAGTAATGGAAAGGATGGCCAGCATGGAGAAATCTCTTCACTCCACTCCCACAGGAATGGAATGAATGGACAACCTGGAAAAATCTCTTCACTCCACTCCCACAGGAATGGAAAGAATGGACAACATGGAGAAATCTCTTCACAGCACTCCCACAGGAAAGGAAAGGATGGCCAGCATGGAGAAATCTCTTCACTTCACTCCCACAGAAATGGAAAGGATGGCCAGCATGGAGAAGTCTCTTCATCCCACACTTTTAATAATGGTAAGTATGGACAGCATGGAGAAATATCTTCACTGCAATCCCAGAGTAATGGAAGGTATGGCCAGCATGGAGAAATCGCTTCATTTCACTCCCACAGGAAAGGAAAGAATGGACAACATGGAGAAATCTCTTCACTCCACTCCCACAGTAAGGGAAAGGATGGCCAGCATAGAGAAATCTCTTCACTCCACTCCCATAGTAATGGAATGGATGGCTAGCATGGAGAAATCTCTCCACTTCACTCCCACAGGAATAGAAAGGATGGCCAGCAGGAAGAAATCTCTTCACTCCACTCTCATAGTAATGGAAAGGATGGCCAGCATGCAGAAATCTCTTCACTCCAGTCCCATAATAATGGAAAGGATGGCCAGCATGGAGAAATCTCTTCACTTCACTCCCATATTAATGTAAAGAATGGACAGCATGGAGAAGTCACTTCACTTCAATCCCACAGGAATGGAAAGGATGGCTAGCATGGAGAAATCTCTCCACTTCACTCCCACAGGAATGGAAAGGATGGCCAGCATGCAGAAATCTCTTCACTCCAGTCCCATAATAATGGAAAGGATGGCCAGCATGCAGAAATCTCTTCACTCCACTCCCATAGTAATGGAAAGAATGGCCAGCATGCAGAAATCTCTTCACTCCACTCCCACAGTAATGGAAAGGATGGCTAGCATGGAGAAATCTCTCCACTTCACTCCCACAGGAATAGAAAGGATGGCTAGCATGGAGAAATCTCTCCACTTCACTCCCACAGGGATGGAAAGAATGGACAGCATGGAGAAATCTCTTCACTTTACTCCCACAGGGATGACAAGGAAGGCCAGCATGGAGAAATCTCTTCACTCCACTCCCGCAGGAATGGAAAGGATGGACAGCATGGAGAAAACCCTTCACTTCACTCCCATAGTAATGGAAAGGATGGCCAGCATGGAGAAATCTCTTCACTTCACTCCCACAGGGATGACAAGGAAGGCCAGCATGGAGAAATCTCTTCACTCCACTCCCGCAGGAATGGAAAGGATGGACAGCATGGAGAAATCTCTTCACTTCACTCCAACAGGAATGGAAAGGATGGACAGCATGGAGAAATCTCTTCACTTCACTCCCAAAGGAATGGAAAGGATGGCCAGCATGGAGAAATCTCTTCACTTCACTCCCGCAGTAATGGAAAGGATGGCCAGCATGGAGAAATCTCTTCACTTCACTCCCACAGGAATGGAAAGAATGGACAGCATAGAGAAATCTCTTCACTCCACTCCCACAGTAATGGAAAGGATGGACAGCATGGAGAAATCTCTTCACTTCACTCCCACAGTAATGGAAAGGATGGCCAGCATGGATAAATCTCTTCACTTCACTCCCACAGGAATGGAAAGGATGGACAGCATGGAGAAATCTATTCACTTCACTCCCACAGTAATGGAAAGGATGGCCAGCATGGAGAAATCTCTTCACTTCACTCCCACAGAAATGGAAAGGATGGACAACATGGGGACATCTCTTCACTTCACTCCCACAGGAATGGAAAGGATGGACAGCATGGAGACATCTCTTCACTTCACTCCCACAGTAAGGGATAGGATGGCCAGCATGGAGAAATCTCTTCACTTCACTCCCAAAATAATGGAAAGGATGGCCAGAATGGAAATTTTTTTTCACTTCACTCCCATACTAATGGAAATGATGGCCAGCATGGAGAAATCTCTTCACTCCAATCCCACAGTAATGGGAAGGATGGCCAGCATGGAGAAATCTCTTCACTTCACTCCCAAAATAATGGAAAGGATGGCCAGCATGGAGAAATCTCTTCACTCCACTCCCACAGGAATGGAATGAATGGACAACCTGCAAAAATCTCTTCACTCCACTCCCACAGGAATGGAAAGAATGGACAACATGGAGAAATCTCTTCACAGCACTCCCACAGGAAACGAAAGGATGGCCAGCATGGAGAAATCTATTCACTCCACTCGCACAGGAAAGTAAAGGATGGCCAGCATGGAGAAATCTCTTCACTCCACTCCCACAGTAATGGAAAGGATGGACAGCATGGAGAAATCTATTCATTCACTTCCACAGTAATGGAAAGGATGGCCAGCATGGATATATCTCTTCACTTCACTCCCACAGGAATGGAAAGGATGGACAGCATGGAGAAATCTATTCACTTCACTCCCACAGTAATGGAAAGGATGGCCAGCATGGAGAAATCTCTTCACTTCACTCCCACAGAAATGGAAAGGATGGACAACATGGAGACATCTCTTCACTTCACTCCCACAGGAATGGAAAGGATGGACAGCATGGAGACATCTCTTCACTTCACTCCCACACTAATGGAAAGGATGGACAGCATGGAGAAATCTCTTCACTCCACTCCCACAGGAAAGGAAAGGATGGCCAGCATGGAGAAATCTGTTCACTTCACTCCCACAGAAAAGGAAAGGACGGCCAGCATGGAGAAATCTGTTCACTTCAATCCCACAGAAATGGAAAGGATGGCCAGCATGGAGAAGTCTCTTCATCCCACTCCCATAGTAATGGTAAAGATGGACAGCATGGAGAAATCTCGTCTCTGCACTCCCAGAGTAATGGAAAGAATGGCCAGCATGGAGAAATCTCTTCACTTCACTCCCACAGTAAGGGATAGGATGGCCAGCATGGAGAAATCTCTTCACTTCACTCCCAAAATAATGGAAAGGAAGGCCAGAATGGAAAAATCTTTTCACTTCACTCCCATACTAATGGAAATGATGGCCAGCATGGAGAAATCTCTTCACTCCACTCCCGCAGTAATGGGAAGGATGGCCAGCATGGAGAAATCTCTTCACTTCACTCCCAAAGTAATGGAAAGGATGGCCAGCATGGAGAAATCTCTTCACTCCACACCCACAGGAATGGAATGAATGGACAACCTGGAAAAATCTCTTCACTCCACTCCCACAGGAATGGAAAGAATGGACAACATGGAGAAATCTCTTCACAGCACTCCCACAGGAAAGGAAAGGATGGCCAGCATGGAGAAATCTCTTCACTCCACTCGCACAGGAAAGGAAAGGATGGCCAGCATGGAGAAATCTCTTCACTTCAATCCCACAGAAATGGAAAGGATGGCCAGCATGGAGAAGTCTCTTCATCCCACGCTTATAATAATGGTAAGGATGGACAGCATGGAGAAATATCTTCACTGCAATCCCAGAGTAATGGAAAGTATGGCCAGCATGGAGAAATCGCTTCATTTCACTCCCACAGGAAAGGAAAGAATGGACAACATGGAGAAATCTCTTCACTCCACTCCCACAGTAAGGGAAAGGATGGCCAGCATAGAGAAGTCTCTTCACTCCACTCCCATAGTAATGGAAAGGATGGCTAGCATGGAGAAATCTCTCCACTTCACTCCCACAGGAATAGAAAGGATGGCCAGCAGGCAGAAATCTCTTCACTCCACTCCCATAGTAATGGAAAGGATGGCCAGCATGCAAAAATCTCTTCACTCCAGTCCCATAATAATGGAAAGGATGGACAGCATGGAGAAGTCACTTCACTTCAATCCCACAGGAATAGAAAGGATGGCTAGCATGGAGAAATCTCTCCACTTCATTCCCACAGGAATGGAAAGGATGGCCAGCATGGAGAAATCGCTCCACTTCACTCCCAGAGGGATAGAAAGGATGGCCAGCATGCAGAAATCTCTTCACTCCACTCCCCTAGTAATGGAAAGGATGGCCAGCATGCAGAAATCTCTTCACTCCACTCCCATAATAATGGAAAGGATGGCTAGCATGGAGAAATCTCTCCACTTCACCCCCACAGGAATAGAAAGGATGGCCAGCATGCAGAAATCCCTTCACTCCACTCCCATAATAATGGAAAGGATGGACAGCATGGAGAAATCACTTCTCTTCAATCCCACAGGAATGGAAAGGATGGCTAGCATGGAGAAATCTCTCCACTTCACTCCCACAGGAATGGAAAGGATGTCCAGCATGGAGAAATCTCTTCACTTCACTCCCACAGGAATGAAAAGGAAGGCCAGCATGGAGAAATCTCTTCACTCCACTCCCGCAGGAATGGAAAGGAGGGACAGCATGGAGAAATCTCTTCACTTCACTCCCACAGTAATGGAAAGAATGGACAGCATGGAGAAATCTCGTCACATCACTCCCACAGTAATGGAAAGGAAGGATAGCATGGAGAAATCTCTTCACTGCACTCCCACAGGAATGGAAAGGATGGACAGCATGGAGAAATCTCTTCACTCCACACCCGCAGTAATGGAAAGGATGGTCAGCATGGAGAAATCTCTTCACTCCACTCCCACAGTAATGGAAAGACTGGACAGCATGGAGAAATCTCTTCACTCCACTCCCACAGGAATGGAAAGGATGGACAGCATGGAGAAATCTATTCACTTCACTCCCACAGTAATGGAAAGGATGGCCAGCATGGATAAATCTCTTCACTTCACTCCCACAGGAATGGAAAGGATGGACAGCATGGAGACATCTCTTCACTTCACTCCCACAGAAATGGAAAGGATGGACAGCATGGAGACATCTCTTCACTCCACTCCCATTGTAATGGTAAGGATGGACAGCATGGAGAAATCTCTTCACTCCACTCCCACAGGAAAGGAAAGGACGGCCAGATTGGAGAAATCTCTTCACTTCAATCCCACAGAAATGGAAAGGATGGCCAGCATGGAGAAGTCTCTTCATCCCACTCCCATAGTAATGGAAAAGATGGACAGCATGGAGAAATCTCGTCTCTGCACTCCCAGAGTAATGGAAAGAATGGCCAGCATGGAGAAATCTCTTCACTTCACTCCCACAGTAAGGGATAGGATGGATAGCATGGAGAAATCTCTTCACTTCACTCCCAAAATAATGGAAAGGATGGCCAGAATGGAAAAATCTTTTCACTTCACTCCCATACTAATGGAAATGTTGGCCAGCATGGAGAAATCTCTTCACTCCACTCCCACAGTAATGGGAAGGATGGACAGCATGGAGAAATCTCTTCACTTCACTCCCAAAGTAATGGAAAGGATGGCCAGCATGGAGAAATCTCTTCACTCCACTCCCACAGGAATGGAATGAATGGACAACCTGGAAAAATCTCTTCACTCCACTCCCACAGGAATGGAAAGAATGGACAACATGGAGAAATCTCTTCACAGCACTCCCACAGGAAAGGAAAGGATGGCCAGCATGGAGAAATCTCTTCACTCCACTCGCACAGGAAAGGAAAGAATGGCCAGCCTGGAGAAATCTCTTCACTTCAATCCCACAGAAATGGAAAGGATGGCCAGCATGGAGAAGTCTCTTCATCCCAGGCTTATAATAATGGTAAGGATGGACAGCATGGAGAAATATCTTCACTGCAATCCCAGAGTAATGGAAAGTATGGCCTGCATGGAGAAATCGCTTCATTTCACTCCCACAGGAAAGGAAAGAATGGACAACATGGAGAAATCTCTTCACTCCACTCCCACAGTAAGGGAAAGGATGGCCAGCATAGAGAAATCTCTTCACTCCACTCCCATAGTAATGGAAAGGATGGCTAGCATGGAGAAATCTCTCCACTTCACTCCCACAGGGATAGAAAGGATGGCCAGCAGGCAGAAATCACTTCACTCCACTCCCATAGCAATGGAAAGGATGGCCAGCATGCAGAAATCTCTTCACTCCAGTCCCATAATAATGGAAAGGATGGACAGCATGGAGAAGTCACTTCACTTCAATCCCACAGGAATAGAAAGGATGGCTAGCATGGAGAAATCTTTCCACTTCATTCCCACAGGAATGGAAAGGATGGCCAGCATGGAGAAATCGCTCCATTTCACTCCCAGAAGGATAGAAAGGATGGCCAGCATGCAGAAATCTCTTCACTCCACTCCCCTAGTAATGGAAAGGATGGCCAGCATGCAGAAATCTCTTCACTCCACTCCCATAATAATGGAAAGGATGGCTAGCATGGAGAAATCTCTCCACTTCACTCCCACAGGAATAGAAAGGATGGCCAGCATGCAGAAATCTCTTCACTCCACTCCCATAATAATGGAAAGGATGGGCAGCATGGAGAAATCACTTCTCTTCAATCCCACAGGAATGGAAAGGATGGCTAGCATGGAGAAATCTCTCCACTTCACTCCCACAGGAATGGAAAGGATGGCCAGCATGGAGAAATCTCTTCACTTCACTCCCACAGGAATGACAAGGAAGGCCAGCATGGAGAAATCTCTTCACTCCACTCCCGCAGGATTGGAAAGGAGGGACAGCATGGAGAAATCTCTTCACTTCGCTCCCACAGTAATGGAAAGAATGGACAGCATGGAGAAATCTCGTCACATCACTCCCACAGTAATGGAAAGGAAGGATAGCATGGAGAAATCTCTTCACTGCACTCCCACAGGAATGGAAAGGATGGACAGCATGGAGAAATCTCTTCACTCCACACCCGCAGTAATGGAAAGGAGGGACAGCAGGGAGAAATCTCTTCACTCCACTCCCACAGTAATGGAAAGGATGGACAGCATGGAGAAATCTCTTCACTCCACTGCAACAGGAATGGAAAGGATGGACAGCATGGAGAAAACTCTTCACTTCAGTCCCATAGTAATGGAAAGGATGGCCAGCTTGGAGAAATCTCTTCACTTCACTCCAACAGGAATGGAAAGGATGGACAGCATGGAGAAATCTCTTCACTTCACTCCCAAAGGAATGGAAAGGATGGACAGCATAGAGAAATCTCTTAACTTCACTCCCATAGGAATGACAAGGAAGGCCAGCATGGAGAAATCTCTTCACTCCACTCCCGCAGGAATGGAGAGGATGGAAAGCTTGGAGAAATCTCTTCACTTCACTGCCATAGTAATGGAAAGGTGGCCAGCTTGGAGAAATCTCTTCACTTCGCTCCCACAGGAATGGAAAGGATGGACAGCATGGAGAAATCTCTTCACTCCACTCCCGCAGGAATGGAAAGGATGGACAGCATGAAGAAATCTCTTCACTCCACTGCAACAGGAATGGAAAGGATGGACAGCATGGAGAAAACTCTTCGCTTCACAACCATTGTAATGGAAAGGATGGCCAGCTTGGAGAAATTTCTTCACTTCACTCCCACAGGAATGGAAAGGATGGCCAGAATGTAGAAATCTCTTCACTTCACTCCCAAAGGCAAGGAAAGGATGGACAGCATGGATAAATCTCTTCACTTCACTCCCACAGGAATGACAAGGAAGGCCAGCATGGAGAGATCTCTTCGCTCCACTCCCGCAGGAATGGAAAGGATGGCCAGCTTGGAGAAATCTCTTCACTTCACTCCCATAGTAATGGAAAGGATGGCCAGCTTGGAGAAATCTCTTCACCTCACTCCCACAGGAATGGAAAGGATGGCCAGCATGGAGAAATCGCTCCACTTCACTCCCAGAGGGATAGAAAGGATGGCCAGCATGCAGAAATCTCTTCACTCCATTCCCCTAGTAATGGAAAGGATGGCCAGCATGCAGAAATCTCTTCACTCCACTCCCATAATAATGGAAAGGATGGCTAGCATGGAGAAATCTCTCCACTTCACTCCCACAGGAATAGAAAGGATGGCCAGCATGCAGAAATCTCTTCACTCCACTCCCATAACAATGGAAAGGATGGACAGCATGGAGAAATCACTTCTCTTCAATCCCACAGGAATGGAAAGGATGGCTAGCATGGAGAAATCTCTCCACTTCACTCCCACAGGAATGGAAAGGATGGCCAGCATGGAGAAATCTCTTCACTTCACTCCCACAGGAATGACAAGGAAGGCCAGCATGGAGAAATCTCTTCACTCCACTCCCGCAGGAATGGAAAGGATGGACAGCATAAAGAAATCTCTTCACTCCACTGCAACAGAAATGGAAAGGATGGACAGCATGGAGAAAACTCTTCACTTCACTCCCATAGTAATGGAAAGGATGGCCAGCTTGGAGAAATCTCTTCACTTCACTCCAACAGGAATGGAAAGGATGGACAGCATGGAGAAATCTCTTCACTTCATTCCCAAAGGAATGGAAAGGATGGACAGCATGGAGAAATCTCTTAACTTCACTCCCATAGGAATGACAAGGAAGGCCAGCATGGAGAAATCTCTTCACTCCACTCCCGCAGGAATGGAGAGGATGGAAAGCTTGGAGAAATCTCTTCACTTCACTGCCATAGTAATGGAAAGGTGGCCAGCTTGGAGAAATCTCTTCACTTCGCTCCCACAGGAATGGAAAGGATGGACAGCATGGAGAAATCTCTTCACTCCACTCCCACAGGAATGGAAAGGATGGAGAGCATGGAGAAATCTCTCCACTTCACTCCCACAGGAATGGAAAGGATGGACAACATGGAGAAATCTCTTCACTTCACTCCCATTGTAATAGAAAGGATGGCCAGCATGGAGAAATCTCTTCACTCCACTCCCAAAGGAATGGAAGGGATGGCCAGCATGGAGAAATCTCTTCACTTCACTCCCACAAGAATGGAAAGGATGGACAGCATGGAGAAATCTCTTCACTCCACTCCCAAAGGAAAGGAAGGGATGGCCAGCATGGAGAAATCTCTTCACTTCACTCCCACAAAAATGGAAAGGATGGACAACATGGAGAAATCTCGTCACTCCACTCCCACAGGAAAGGAAAGGATGGCCAGCGTGGAGAAATCTCTTCACTCCACTCCCAAAGGAAAGGAAGGGATGGCCAGCATGGAGAAATCTCTTCATCCCACTCCCATAGTAATGGTAAGGATGGCCAGCATGGAGAAATCTCTTCACTTCACTCCCAAAGGCAAGGAAAGGATGGACAGCATGGATAAATCTCTTCACTTCACTCCCACAGGAATGACAAGGAAGGCCAGCATGGAGAGATCTCTTCGCTCCACTCCCGCAGGAATGGAAAGGATGGCCAGCTTGGAGAAATCTCTTCACTTCACTCCCATAGTAATGGAAAGGATGGCCAGCTTGGAGAAATCTCTTCACCTCACTCCCACAGGAATGGAAAGGATGGCCAGCATGGAGAAATCGCTCCACTTCACTCCCAGAGGGATAGAAAGGATGGCCAGCATGCAGAAATCTCTTCACTCCATTCCCCTAGTAATGGAAAGGATGGCCAGCATGCAGAAATCTCTTCACTCCACTCCCATAATAATGGAAAGGATGGCTAGCATGGAGAAATCTCTCCACTTCACTCCCACAGGAATAGAAAGGATGGCCAGCATGCAGAAATCTCTTCACTCCACTCCCATAACAATGGAAAGGATGGACAGCATGGAGAAATCACTTCTCTTCAATCCCACAGGAATGGAAAGGATGGCTAGCATGGAGAAATCTCTCCACTTCACTCCCACAGGAATGGAAAGGATGGCCAGCATGGAGAAATCTCTTCACTTCACTCCCACAGGAATGACAAGGAAGGCCAGCATGGAGAAATCTCTTCACTCCACTCCCGCAGGAATGGAAAGGATGGACAGCATAAAGAAATCTCTTCACTCCACTGCAACAGAAATGGAAAGGATGGACAGCATGGAGAAAACTCTTCACTTCACTCCCATAGTAATGGAAAGTATGGCCAGCTTGGAGAAATCTCTTCACTTCACTCCAACAGGAATGGAAAGGATGGACAGCATGGAGAAATCTCTTCACTTCACTCCCAAAGGAATGGAAAGGATGGACAGCATGGAGAAATCTCTTAACATCACTCCCATAGGAATGACAAGGAAGGCCAGCATGGAGAAATCTCTTCACTCCACTCCCGCAGGAATGGAGAGGATGGAAAGCTTGGAGAAATCTCTTCACTTCACTGCCATAGTAATGGAAAGGTGGCCAGCTTGGAGAAATCTCTTCACTTCGCTCCCACAGGAATGGAAAGGATGGACAGCATGGAGAAATCTCTTCACTCCACTCCCACAGGAATGGAAAGGATGGAGAGCATGGAGAAATCTCTCCACTTCACTCCCACAGGAAAGGAAAGGATGGACAACATGGAGAAATCTCTTCACTTCACTCCCATTGTAATAGAAAGGATGGCCAGCATGGAGAAATCTCTTCACTCCACTCCCAAAGGAATGGAAGGGATGGCCAGCATGGAGAAATCTCTTCACTTCACTCCCACAAGAATGGAAAGGATGGACAGCATGGAGAAATCTCTTCACTCCACTCCCAAAGGAAAGGAAGGGATGGCCAGCATGGAGAAATCTCTTCACTTCACTCCCACAAAAATGGAAAGGATGGACAACATGGAGAAATCTCGTCACTCCACTCCCACAGGAAAGGAAAGGATGGCCAGCGTGGAGAAATCTCTTCACTCCACTCCCAAAGGAATGGAAGGGATGGCCAGCATGGAGAAATCTCTTCATCCCACTCCCATAGTAATGGTAAGGATGGCCAGCATGGAGAAATCTCTTCACTTCACTCCCAGAGTAATGGAAAGAATGGCCAGCATGGAGAAATCTCTTCACTCCACTCCCATAGTAATTGAAAGGATGGACAGCATGGAGCAATCTCTTCACTTCACTCCCAAAATAATGGAAAGGAAAGGATGGCCAGAATGGAGAAATCTCTTCACTTCTCCCCCACAGTAAGGGAAAGGATGACCAGCATGGAGAAATCTCTTCACTTCACTCCCACAGGAATGGAAAGGATGGCCAGCTTGGAGAAATCTCTTCACTCCACTCCCATAGTAATGCAAAGGATTGCCAGCATGGAGAATCTCTTCACTTCACTCCCATAGTAATGGAAAGGATGGCCAGCTTGGAGAAATCTCTTCACTCCACTCCCATAGTAATTGAAAGGATGGCCAGCTTGGAGAAATCTCTTCACGCCACTCCCATAATAATGGAAAGGATGGCCAGCCTGGAGAAATCTCTTCACTTCACTCCCAAAATAATGGAAAGGTTGGCCAGCATGGAGAAATCTCTTCACTTCACTCCCACAGGAATGGAAAGGATGGACAGCATGGAGAAATCTCTTCACTTCACACCCACAGTAATGGAAAGGATCGCCAGCATGGAGAAACCTCTTCACTTCACTCCCATAGTAATGTAAAGGATGGACAGCATGGAGGGATCTCTTCACTTCACTCCCACAGTAATGGAAAGGATGGCCAGCATGGAGAAATCTCTCCACTTCACTCCCACAGGAATGGAAAGGATGGCCAGCATGGAGAAATCTCTTCACTTCACTCCCACAGGAATGACAAGGAAGGCCAGCATGGAGAAATCTCTTCACTCCACTCCCGCAGGAATGGAAAGGATGGACAGCATGAAGAAATCTCTTCACTCCACTGCAACAGGAATGGAAAGGATGGACAGCATGGAGAAAACTCTTCGCTTCACAACCATTGTAATGGAAAGGATGGCCAGCTTGGAGAAATTTCTTCACTTCACTCCCACAGGAATGGAAAGGATGGCCAGAATGTAGAAATCTCTCCACTTCACTCCCAAAGGCAAGGAAAGGATGGACAGCATGGATAAATCTCTTCACTTCACTCCCACAGGAATGACAAGGAAGGCCAGCATGGAGAGATCTCTTCACTCCACTCCCGCAGGAATGGAAAGGATGGCCAGCTTGGAGAAATCTCTTCACTTCACTCCCATAGTAATGGAAAGGATGGCCAGCTTGGAAAAATCTCTTCACCTCACTCCCACAGGAATGGAAAGGATGGCCAGCATGGAGAAATCGCTCCACTTCACTCCCAGAGGGATAGAAAGGATGGCCAGCATGCAGAAATCTCTTCACTCCATTCCCCTAGTAATGGAAAGGATGGCCAGCATGCAGAAATCTCTTCACTCCACTCCCATAATAATGGAAAGGATGGCTAGCATGGAGAAATCTCTCCACTTCACTCCCACAGGAATAGAAAGGATGGCCAGCATGCAGAAATCTCTTCACTCCACTCCCATAATAATGGAAAGGATGGACAGCATGGAGAAATCACTTCTCTTCAATCCCACAGGAATGGAAAGGATGGCTAGCATGGGGAAATCTCTCCACTTCACTCCCACAGGAATGGAAAGGATGGCCAGCATGGAGAAATCTCTTCACTTCACTCCCACAGGAATGACAAGGAAGGCCAGCATGGAGAAATCTCTTCACTCCACTCCCGCAGGAATGGAAAGGATGGACAGCATAAAGAAATCTCTTCACTCCACTTCAACAGGAATGGAAAGGATGGACAGCATGGAGAAAACTCTTCACTTCACTCCCATAGTAATGGAAAGGATGGCCAGCTTGGAGAAATCTCTTCACTTCACTCCAACAGGAATGGAAAGGATGGACAGCATGGAGAAATCTCTTCACTTCACTCACAAAGGAATGGAAAGGATGGACAGCATGGAGAAATCTCTTAACTTCACTCCCATAGGAATGACAAGGAAGGCCAGCATGGAGAAATCTCTTCACTCCACTCCCGCAGAAATGGAGAGGATGGAAAGCTTGGAGAAATCTCTTCACTTCACTGCCATAGTAATGGAAAGGTGGCCAGCTTGGAGAAATCTCTTCACTTCGCTCCCACAGGAATGGAAAGGATGGACAGCATGGAGAAATCTCTTCACTCCACTCCCACAGGAATGGAAAGGATGGACAGCATGGAGAAATCTCTCCACTTCACTCCCACAGGAATGGAAAGGATGGACAACATGGAGAAATCTCGTCACTCCACTCCCACAGGAAAGGAAAGGATGGCCAGCGTGGAGAAATCTCTTCACTCCACTCCCACAGGAAAGGAAGGGATGGCCAGCATGGAGAAATCTCTTCATCCCACTCCCATAGTAATGGTAAGGATGGCCAGCATGGAGAAATCTCTTCACTTCACTCCCAGAGTAATGGAAAGAATGGCCAGCATGGAGAAATCTCTTCACTCCACTCCCATAGTAATTGAAAGGATGGACAGCATGGAGCAATCTCTTCACTTCACTCCCAAAATAATGGAAAGGAAAGGATGGCCAGAATGGAGAAATCTCTTCACTTCTCCCCCACAGTAAGGGAAAGGATGACCAGCATGGAGAAATCTCTTCACTTCACTCCCACAGGAATGGAAAGGATGGCCAGCTTGGAGAAATCTCTTCACTCCACTCCCATAGTAATGCAAAGGATTGCCAGCATGGCGAATCTCTTCACTTCACTCCCATAGTAATGGAAAGGATGGCCAGCTTGGAGAAATCTCTTCACTCCACTCCCATAGTAATTGAAAGGATGGCCAGCTTGGAGAAATCTCTTCACGCCACTCCCATAATAATGGAAAGGATGGCCAGCCTGGAGAAATCTCTTCACTTCACTCCCAAAATAATGGAAAGGTTGGCCAGCATGGAGAAATCTCTTCACTTCACTCCCACAGGAATGGAAAGGATGGACAGCATGGAGAAATCTCTTCACTTCACACCCACAGTAATGGAAAGGATCGCCAGCATGGAGAAACCTCTTCACTTCACTCCCATAGTAATGCAAAGGATGGACAGCATGGAGGGATCTCTTCACTTCACTCCCACAGTAATGGAAAGGATGGCCAGCATGGAGAAATCTCTCCACTTCACTCCCACAGGAATGGAAAGGATGGCCAGCATGGAGAAATCTCTTCACTTCACTCCCACAGGAATGACAAGGAAGGCCAGCATGGAGAAATCTCTTCACTCCACTCCCACAGGAATGGAAAGGATGGACAGCATGAAGAAATCTCTTCACTCCACTGCAACAGGAATGGAAAGGATGGACAGCATGGAGAAAACTCTTCGCTTCACAACCATTGTAATGGAAAGGATGGACAGCTTGGAGAAATTTCTTCACTTCACTCCCACAGGAATGGAAAGGATGGCCAGAATGTAGAAATCTCTCCACTTCACTCCCAAAGGCAAGGAAAGGATGGCCAGCATGGAGAAATCTCTTCACTTCACTCCCACAGGAATGACAAGGAAGGCCAGCATGGAGAGATCTCTTCACTCCACTCCCGCAGGAATGGAAAGGATGGCCAGCTTGGAGAAATCTCTTCACTTCACTCCCATAGTAATGGAAAGGATGGCCAGCTTGGAGAAATCTCTTCACCTCACTCCCACAGGAATGGAAAGGATGGCCAGCATGGAGAAATCGCTCTGCTTCACTCCCAGAGGGATAGAAAGGATGGCCAGCATGCAGAAATCTCTTCACTCCATTCCCCTAGTAATGGAAAGGATGGCCAGCATGCAGAAATCTCTTCACTCCACTCCCATAATAATGGAAAGGATGGCTAGCATGGAGAAATCTCTCCACTTCACTCCCACAGGAATAGAAAGGATGGCCAGCATGCAGAAATCTCTTCACTCCACTCCCATAATAATGGAAAGGATGGACAGCATGGAGAAATCACTTCTCTTCAATCCCACAGGAATGGAAAGGATGGCTAGCATGGAGAAATCTCTCCACTTCACTCCCACAGGAATGGAAAGGATGGCCAGCATGGAGAAATCTCTTCACTTCACTCCCACAGGAATGACAAGGAAGGCCAGCATGGAGAAATCTCTTCACTCCACTCCCGCAGGAATGGAAAGGATGGACAGCATAAAGAAATCTCTTCACTCCACTGCAACAGGAATGGAAAGGATGGACAGCATGGAGAAAACTCTTCACTTCACTCCCATAGTAATGGAAAGGATGGCCAGCTTGGAGAAATCTCTTCACTTCACTCCAACAGGAATGGAAAGGATGGACAGCATGGAGAAATCTCTTCACTTCACTCCCAAAGGAATGGAAAGGATGGACAGCATGGAGAAATCTCTTAACTTCACTCCCATAGGAATGACAAGGAAGGCCAGCATGGAGAAATCTCTTCACTCCACTCCCGCAGGAATGGAGAGGATGGAAAGCTTGGAGAAATCTCTTCACTTCACTGCCATAGTAATGGAAAGGTGGCCAGCTTGGAGAAATCTCTTCACTTCGCTCCCACAGGAATGGAAAGGATGGACAGCATGGAGAAATCTCTTCACTCCACTCCCACAGGAATGGAAAGGATGGACAGCATGGAGAAATCTCTCCACTTCACTCCCACAGGAATGGAAAGGATGGACAACATGGAGAAATCTCTTCACTTCACTCCCATAGTAATGGAAAGGATGGCCAGCATGGAGAAATCTCTTCACTCCACTCCCAAAGGAATGGAAGGGATGGCCAGCATGGAGAAATCTCTTCACTTCACTCCCACAAGAATGGAAAGGATGGACAGCATGGAGAAATCTCTTCACTCCACCCCCAAAGGAATGGAAGGGATGGCCAGCATGGAGAAATCTCTTCACTTCACTCCCACAAAAATGGAAAGGATGGACAACATGGAGAAATCTCGTCACTCCACTCCCACAGGAAAGGAAAGGATGGCCAGCGTGGAGAAATCTCTTCACTCCACTCCCACAGGAAAGGAAGGGATGGCCAGCATGGAGAAATCTCTTCATCCCACTCCCATAGTAATGGTAAGGATGGCCAGCACGGAGAAATCTCTTCACTTCACTCCCAGAGTAATGGAAAGAATGGCCAGCATGGAGAAATCTCTTCACTCCACTCCCATAGTAATTGAAAGGATGGACAGCATGGAGCAATCTCTTCACTTCACTCCCAAAATAATGGAAAGGAAAGGATGGCCAGAATGGAGAAATCTCTTCACTTCTCCCCCACAGTAAGGGAAAGGATGACCAGCATGGAGAAATCTCTTCACTTCACTCCCACAGGAATGCAAAGGATGGCCAGCTTGGAGAAATCTCTTCACTCCACTCCCATAGTAATGCAAAGGATTGCCAGCATGGAGAATCTCTTCACTTCACTCCCATAGTAATGGAACGGATGGCCAGCTTGGAGAAATCTCTTCACTCCACTCCCATAGTAATTGAAAGGATGGCCAGCTTGGAGAAATCTCTTCACGCCACTCCCATAATAATGGAAAGGATGGCCAGCCTGGAGAAATCTCTTCACTTCACTCCCAAAATAATGGAAAGGTTGGCCAGCATGGAGAAATCTCTTCACTTCACTCCCACAGGAATGGAAAGGATGGACAGCATGGAGAAATCTCTTCACTTCACACCCACAGTAATGACAAGGAAGGCCAGCATGGAGAAATCTCTTCACTCCACTCCCACAGGAATGGAAAGGATGGACAGCATGAAGAAATCTCTTCACTCCACTGCAACAGGAATGGAAAGGATGGACAGCATGGAGAAAACTCTTCGCTTCACAACCATTGTAATGGAAAGGATGGACAGCTTGGAGAAATTTCTTCACTTCACTCCCACAGGAATGGAAAGGATGGCCAGCTTGGAGAAATCTCTTCACTTCACTCCCATAGTAATGGAAAGGATGGCCAGCTTGGAGAAATCTCTTCACCTCACTCCCACAGGAATGGAAAGGATGGCCAGCATGGAGAAATCGCTCTGCTTCACTCCCAGAGGGATAGAAAGGATGGCCAGCATGCAGAAATCTCTTCACTCCATTCCCCTAGTAATGGAAAGGATGGCCAGCATGCAGAAATCTCTTCACTCCACTCCCATAATAATGGAAAGGATGGCTAGCATGGAGAAATCTCTCCACTTCACTCCCACAGGAATAGAAAGGATGGCCAGCATGCAGAAATCTCTTCACTCCACTCCCATAATAATGGAAAGGATGGACAGCATGGAGAAATCACTTCTCTTCAATCCCACAGGAATGGAAAGGATGGCTAGCATGGAGAAATCTCTCCACTTCACTCCCACAGGAATGGAAAGGATGGCCAGCATGGAGAAATCTCTTCACTTCACTCCCACAGGAATGACAAGGAAGGCCAGCATGGAGAAATCTCTTCACTCCACTCCCGCAGGAATGGAAAGGATGGACAGCATAAAGAAATCTCTTCACTCCACTGCAACAGGAATGGAAAGGATGGACAGCATGGAGAAAACTCTTCACTTCACTCCCATAGTAATGGAAAGGATGGCCAGCTTGGAGAAATCTCTTCACTTCACTCCAACAGGAATGGAAAGGATGGACAGCATGGAGAAATCTCTTCACTTCACTCCCAAAGGAATGGAAAGGATGGACAGCATGGAGAAATCTCTTAACTTCACTCCCATAGGAATGACAAGGAAGGCCAGCATGGAGAAATCTCTTCACTCCACTCCCGCAGGAATGGAGAGGATGGAAAGCTTGGAGAAATCTCTTCACTTCACTGCCATAGTAATGGAAAGGTGGCCAGCTTGGAGAAATCTCTTCACTTCGCTCCCACAGGAATGGAAAGGATGGACAGCATGGAGAAATCTTTTCACTCCACTCCCACAGGAATGGAAAGGATGGACAGCATGGAGAAATCTCTCCACTTCACTCCCACAGGAATGGAAAGGATGGACAACATGGAGAAATCTCTTCACTTCACTCCCATAGTAATGGAAAGGATGGCCAGCATGGAGAAATCTCTTCACTCCACTCCCAAAGGAATGGAAGGGATGGCCAGCATGGAGAAATCTCTTCACTTCACTCCCACAAGAATGGAAAGGATGGACAGCATGGAGAAATCTCTTCACTCCACCCCCAAAGGAATGGAAGGGATGGCCAGCATGGAGAAATCTCTTCACTTCACTCCCACAAAAATGGAAAGGATGGACAACATGGAGAAATCTCGTCACTCCACTCCCACAGGAAAGGAAAGGATGGCCAGCGTGGAGAAATCTCTTCACTCCACTCCCACAGGAAAGGAAGGGATGGCCAGCATGGAGAAATCTCTTCATCCCACTCCCATAGTAATGGTAAGGATGGCCAGCACGGAGAAATCTCTTCACTTCACTCCCAGAGTAATGGAAAGAATGGCCAGCATGGAGAAATCTCTTCACTCCACTCCCATAGTAATTGAAAGGATGGACAGCATGGAGCAATCTCTTCACTTCACTCCCAAAATAATGGAAAGGAAAGGATGGCCAGAATGGAGAAATCTCTTCACTTCTCCCCCACAGTAAGGGAAAGGATGACCAGCATGGAGAAATCTCTTCACTTCACTCCCACAGGAATGCAAAGGATGGCCAGCTTGGAGAAATCTCTTCACTCCACTCCCATAGTAATGCAGAGGATTGCCAGCATGGAGAATCTCTTCACTTCACTCCCATAGTAATGGAATTGATGGCCAGCTTGGAGAAATCTCTTCACTCCACTCCCATAGTAATTGAAAGGATGGCCAGCTTGGAGAAATCTCTTCACGCCACTCCCATAATAATGGAAAGGATGGCCAGCCTGGAGAAATCTCTTCACTTCACTCCCAAAATAATGGAAAGGTTGGCCAGCATGGAGAAATCTCTTCACTTCACTCCCACAGGAATGGAAAGGATGGACAGCATGGAGAAATCTCTTCACTTCACACCCACAGTAATGGAAAGGATCGCCAGCATGGAGAAACCTCTTCACTTCACTCCCATAGTAATGCAAAGGATGGACAGCATGGAGGGATCTCTTCACTTCACTCCCACAGTAATGGAAAGGATGGCCAGCATGGAGAAATCTCTTCACTTCACTCCCACAGGAATGACAAGGAAGGCCAGCATGGAGAAATCTCTGCACTCCACTCCCGCAGGAATGGAAAGGATGGACAGCATGAAGAAATCTCTTCACTCCACTGCAACAGGAATGGAGAGGATGGACAGCATGGAGAAAACTCTTCGCTTCACTCCCATTGTAATGGAAAGGATGGCCAGCTTGGACAAATCTCTTCACTTCACTCCCACAGGAATGGAAAGGATGGCCAGAATGTATAAATCCCTTCACTTCACTCCCAAAGGCAAGGAAAGGATGGACAGCATGGATAAATCTCTTCACTTCACTCCCACAGGAATGACAAGGAAGGCCAGCATGGAGAGATCTCTTCACTCCACTCCCGCAGGAATGGAAAGGATGGCCAGCTTGGAGAAATCTCTTCACTTCACTCCCACAGGAATGGAAAGGATGGCCAGCTTGGAGAAATCTCTTCACTCCACTCCCATAGTAATGCAAAGGATTGCCAGCATGGAGAATCTCTTCACTTCACTCCCGTAGTAATGGAAAGGATGGCCAGCTTGGAGAAATCTCTTCACTCCACTCCCATAGTAATTGAAAGGATGGCCAGCTTGGAGAAATCTCTTCACGCCACTCCCATAATAATGGAAAGGATGGCCAGCCTGGAGAAATCTCTTCACTTCACTCCCAAAATAATGGAAAGGTTGGCCAGCATGGAGAAATCTCTTCACTTCACACCCACAGGAATGGAAAGGATGGACAGCATGGAGAAACCTCTTCACTTCACTCCCATAGTAATGCAAAGGATGGACAGCATGGAGGGATCTCTTCACTTCACTCCCACAGTAATGGAAAGGTTGGCCAGCATGGAGAAATCTCTCCACTTCACTCCCACAGGAATGGAAAGGATGGCCAGCATGGAGAAATCTCTTCACTTCACTCCCACAGGAATGACAAGTAAGGCCAGCATGGAGAAATCTCTTCACTCCACTCCCGCAGGCATGGAAGGGATGGCCAGCATGGAGAAATCTCTGCACTTCACACCCACAGGAATGGAAAGGATGGACAACATGGAGAAATATCTTCACTCCACTCCCACAGGAAAGGAAAGGATGGCCAGCATGGAGAAATCTCTTCACTCCACTCCCACAGGAAAGGAAGGGATGGCCAGCATGGAGAAATGTCTTCATCCCACTCCCATAGTAATGGTAAGGATGGCCAGCATGGAGACATCTCTTCACTTCACTCCCCGAGTAATGGAAAGAATGGCCAGCATGGAGAAATCTCTTCACTCCACTCACATAGTAATTGAAAGGATGGCCAGAATGGAGAAATCTCTTCACTTCACGCCCACAGTAAGGGAAAGGATGACCAGCATGGAGAAATCTCTTCACTTCAGTCCCACAGGAATAAAAAGGATGGCCAGCTTGGAGAAATCTGTTCACTCCACTCCCATAGTAATGCAAAGGATTGCCAGCATGGAGAAACCTCTTCACTTCACTCCCATAGTAATGGAAAGAATGGCCAGCTTGGAGAAATCTCTTCACTCCATTCCCATAATAATGGAAAGGATGGCCAGCATGGAGAAATCTCTTCACTTCACTCCCAAAAAAATGGAAAGTTTGGCCAGCATGGAGAAATCTCTTCACTTCACTCCCACAGGAATGGAAAGGATGGACAGCATGGAGAAATCTCTTCACTTCACACCCACAGTAATGGAAAGGATGGCCAGCATGGAGAAACCTCTTCACTTCACTCCCATAGTAATGGAAAGGATGGACAGCTTGGAGGGATCTCTTCACTTAACTCACACAGTAATGGATAGGATGCACAGCATGGAGAAATCTCTTCACTTCACTCCCATAGAAATGGAAAGGATGTACAGCATGGAGGGATCTCTTCACTTCACTCCCACAGTAATGGATAGGTTGACCAGCATGGAGAAATGTCTTCACTTCACTCCCACAGGAATGGAAAGGATGGACAGCATGGAGAAATCTCTTCACTTAACTCCCACAGTAATGGACAGGATGCACAGCATGGAGAAATCTCTTCACTTCACTCCCATAGTAATGGAAAGGATGGACAGCATGGAGGGATCTCTTCACTTCAATCCCACAGTAATGGATAGGATGGCCAGCATGGAGAAATCTCTTCATTTCACTCCCACAGGAATGGAAAAGATGGACAGCATGGAGAAATCTCTTCACTTCACTCCCATAGTAATGGAAAGGATGGACAGCATGGAGGGATCTCTTCACTTCACTCCCACAATAATGGTTATGATGGACAACATGGAGAAATCTCTTCACTCAACTCCCGCAGGAATGGAAAGAATGGACAGAATGGAGAAATCTCTTCACTTCTCAATCATAGTATGGAAAGAATGGCCAGCATGGAGAAACCTCTTCACTCCACGCCGATAGTAATGGAAAGGATGGACAGCATGGAGAAATCTCTTCACTCCACTCCCACAGGAATGGATAGGATGGACAGCATGGTGAAATCTCTTCACTCCACTGCCGCAGGAATGGAAAGAATGGACAACATGGAGGGATCTCTTCACTCCATTCCCGCAGGAATGGATAGGATGGACAGCATGGAGAAATTTCTTCATTCCACGCCCGCAGGAATGGAAAGGATGGACAGCATGGTGGGATCTCTTCACTTCACTCCCACAGTAATGGATTGGATGCACAGCATGGAGAAACCTCTTCATTTCACTCCCACAGGAATGGAAAAGATGGACAGCATGGAGAAATCTCTTCACTTCACTCCCACAGTAATGGAAAGGATGGCCAGCATGGAGAAACCTCCTCACTTCACTCCCATAGTAATGGAAAGGATGGACAGCATGGAGGGATCTCTTCACTTAACTCCCACAGGAATGGAAAGGATGGACAGAATGGAGAAATCTCTTCACTTCACTCCCATACTAATGGAAAGGATGGACAGCATGGAGAAATCTCTTCATTTCACTCCCATAGTAATGGAAAGGATGGACAGCATGGAGAAATCTCTTCACTCCACTCCCACAGGAATTGACAGGATGGACAGCATGGAGAAATCTCTTCACTTCAATCCCACAGGAATGGAAAGGATGGACAGCATGGAGAAATCTCTTCAGTTCACACCCACAGTAATGGAAAGGATGGCCAGCATGGAGAAATCTCTTCACTTCACTCCCATAATAATGGAAAGGATGGAAAGCATGGAGGGGTCTCTTCACTTCACTCCCACAGTAATGGATAGGATGGACAGCATGGAGAAATCTTTTCACTTCACTCCCATAGAAATGGAAAGGATGGACAGCATGGAGGATTCTCTTCACTTCACTCCCACAGTAATGGATAGGATGGCCAGCATGGAGAAATGTCTTCACTTCACTCCCAAAGGAATGGAAAGGATGGACAGCATGGAGAAATCTCTTCACTTCACTTTCACAGTAATGGAAAGGATGGCCAGCATTGAGAAATCTCTTCACTTCACTCCCACAGTAATGGAAAGGATGGCCAGCATGGAGAAACCTCCTCACTTCACTCCCATAGTAATGGAAAGGATGGACAGCATGGAGGGATCTCTTCACTTAACTCCCACAGTAATGGATAGGATGGCCAGCATGGAGAAATCTCTTCACTTCAATCCCACAGGAATGGAAAGGATGGCCAGCTTGGAGAAATCTCTTCACTTCACTCCCATAGTAATGGAAAGGATGGCCAGCTTGGAGAAATCTCTTCACTTCACTCCCACAGGAATGGAAAGGATGGACAGCATGGAGAAATCTCTTCACTCCACTCCCACAGGAATGGAAAGGATGGACAGCATGGAGAAATCTCTCCACTTCACTCCCACAGGAATGGAAAGGATGGACAACATGGAGATATCTCTCCACTTCACTCCCACCGGAATGGAAAGGATGGACAACATGGAGAAATCTCTCCACTCCACTCCCACAGGAATGGAAAGGATGGACAGCATGGAGAAATCTCTCCACTTCACTCCCACAGGAATGGAAAGGATGGACTACATGGAGAAATCTCTTCACTCCACTCCTGCAGGAATGGAAAGGATGGACAACATGGAGAAATCTCTTCACTCCACTCCCACACGAATGAAAACGTCGCACAGCATGGAGAGATTTCTTTACTCCACTCCCACAGGAATGAAAAGGTGGCACAGCATGGAGAAATCTCTTCACTCCACTCCCACAGGCATGGAAAGGATTGCCAGCATGGAGAAATCTCTTCACTCCACTCCCATAGTAATGTAAACGAAGGCCAGCAGGGAGAAATCTCTTCACTTCACTTCCACAGTAATGGAAAGGCTGGACAGCATGGAGAAATTCTTCACTTCACTCGCAAAATAATGGAAAGGATGGCCAGCATGGAGAAATCTCTTCATTTCACTCCCACAGGAATGGAACGGATGGCCATAATGGAGAAATCCCTTCACTTCAATCCCACAGGAATGGAAAGGATGGCCAGCATGGATAAATCTCTTCACTTCACTCCCACAGTAATGGAAAGGATGGACAGCATGGAGAAATCTCTTCACTTCACTCCCACAGTAATGGAAAGAATGGACAGCATGGAGAAATCTCGTCACATCACTCCCACAGTAATGGAAAGGATGGCCAGCATGGAGAAACCTCCTCACTTCACTCCCATAGTAATGGAAAGGATGGACAGCATGGAGGGATCTCTTCACTTAACTCCCACAGTAATGGATAGGATGGCCAGCATGGAGAAATCTCTTCACTTCAATCCCACAGGAATGGAAAGGATGGACAGAATGGAGAAATCTCTTCACTTCACTCCCATACTAATGGAAAGGATGGACAGCATGGAGAAATCTCTTCATTTCACTCCCATAGTAATGGAAAGGATGGACAGCATGGAGAAATCTCTTCACTTCACTCCCATAGTAATGGAAAGTATGGACAGCATGGAGGAATCTCTTCATTTCACTCGCATAGTAATGAAAAGAATGGCCAGCATGGAGAAATCTCTTCACTCCACTACCATAGTAATGGAAAGGATGGCCAGCATGGAGAAATCTCTTCACTCCGCTCCCATATTAATGGAAAGGATGGCCAGCATGGAGAAATCTCTTCACTTCACTCCCACAGGAATGGAAAGATTGGCCAGCATGGAGAAATCTCTTCATTTCACTCCCATAGTAATGGAAAGGATGGCCAGCATGGAGAAATCTCTTCATTTCACTCCCGTATTAATGGAAAGGATGGACAGCATGGAGAAATCTCTTCACTTCACTCCCACAGGAATGACAAGGAAGGCCAGCATGGAGAAATCTCTTCACTCCACTCCCACAGGAATAGAAAGGATGGCCAGCAGGCAGAAATCTCTTCACTCCACTCCCATAGTAATGGAAAGGATGGCCAGCATGCAGAAATCTCTTCACTCCAGTCCCATAATAATGGAAAGGATGGCCAGCATGGAGAAATCTCTTCACTTCACTCCCATATTAATGTAAAGAATGGACAGCATGGAGAAGTCACTTCACTTCAATCCCACAGGAATGGAAAGGATGGCTGGCATGGAGAAATCTCTCCACTTCACTCCCACAGGAATGGAAAGGATGGCCAGCATGCAGAAATCTCTTCACTCCACTCCCATAGTAATGGAAAGGATGGCCAGCATGCAGAAATCTCTTCACTCCACTCCCATAGTAATGGAAAGGATGGCTAGCATGGAGAAATCTCTCCACTTCACTCCCACAGGAATAGAAAGGATGGCTAGCATGGAGAAATCTCTCCACTTCACTCCCACAGGGATGGAAAGGATGGCCAGCATGGAGAAATCTCTTCACTTCACTCCCACAGGAATGACAAGGAAGGCCAGCATGGAGAAATCTCTTCACTTCACTCCCGCAGGAATGGAAAGGATGGACAGCATGAAGAAATCTCTTCACTCCACTGCAACAGGAATGGAAAGGATGGACAGCATGGAGAAAACTCTTCACTTCACTCCCATAGTAATGGAAAGGATGGCCAGCTTGGAGAAATCTCTTCACTTCACTCCCATAGTAATGGAAAGGATGG
Source organism: Somniosus microcephalus (assembly GCF_052327205.1). Taxonomy (NCBI): domain Eukaryota; kingdom Metazoa; phylum Chordata; class Chondrichthyes; order Squaliformes; family Somniosidae; genus Somniosus; species Somniosus microcephalus. Next base: position 251,695,356 of record NC_140991.1, read on the forward strand.
CCAGCTTGGAGAAATCTCTTCACTTCACTCCAACAGGAATGGAAAGGATGGACAGCATGGATAAATCACTTCACTTCACTCCCAAAGGAATGGAAAGGGTGGACAGCATGGAGAAATCTCTTAACTTCACTCCCACAGGAATGACAAGGAAGGCCAGCATGGAGAAATCTCTTCACTCCACTCCCGCAGGAATGGAAAGGATGGCCAGCTTGGAGAAATCTCTTCACTTCACTCCCATAGTAATGGAAAGGATGGCCAGCTTGGAGAAATCTCTTCACTTCACTCCCACAGGAATGGAAAGGATGGACAGCATGGAGAAATCTCTTCACTCCACTCCCACAGGAATGGAAAGGATGGACAGCATAGAGAAATCTCTCCACTTCACTCCCACAGGAATGGAAAGGATGGACAACATGGAGATATGTCTCCACTTCACTCCCACCGGAATGGAAAGGATGGACAACATGGAGAAATCTCTCCACTCCACTCCCACAGGAATGGAAAGGATGGACAGCATGGAGAAATCTCTCCACTTCACTCCCACAGGAATGGAAAGGATGGACTACATGGAGAAATCTCTTCACTCCACTCCTGCAGGAATGGAAAGGATGGACAACATGGAGAAATCTCTTCACTCCACTCCCACACGAATGAAAACGTCGCACAGCATGGAGAGATTTCTTTACTCCACTCCCACAGGAATGAAAAGGTGGCTCAGCATGGAGAAATCTCTTCACTCCACTCCCACATGCATGGAAAGGATTGCCAGCATGGAGAAATCTCTTCACTCCACTCCCATAGTAATGTAAACGAAGGACAGCAGGGAGAAATCTCTTCACTTCACTTCCACAGTAATGGAAAGGCTGGACAGCATGGAGAAATTCTTCACTTCACTCGCAAAATAATGGAAAGGATGGCCAGCATGGAGAAATCTCTTCATTTCACTCCCACAGGAATGGAACGGATGGCCATAATGGAGAAATCCCTTCACTTGAATCCCACAGGAATGGAAAGGATGGCCAGCATGGATAAATCTCTTCACTTCACTCCCACATTAATGGAAAGGATGGACAGCATGGAGAAATCTCTTCACTTCACTCCCACAGTAATGGAAAGAATGGGCAGCATGGAGAAATCTCGTCACATCACTCCCACAGTAATGGAAAGGAAGGATAGCATGGAGAAATCTCTTCACTGCACTCCCACAGGAATGGAAAGGATGGACAGCATGGAGAAATCTCTTCACTTCACTCCCACAGTAATGGAAAGGATGGACAGCATGGATAAATCTCTTCACTTCACTCCCACAGTAATGGAAAGAATTGACAGCATGGAGAAATCTCTTCACTTCTCAATCATATTATGGATAGAATGGCCAGCATGGAGAAATCTCTTCACCCCACTCCCATAGTAATGGAAAGGATGGGCAGCATGGAGAAATCTATTCACTCCACTCCCACAGGAATGGAAAGAATGGACAGCATGGAGAAATCTCTTCACTTCACTCCCACAGTAAGGGAAAGGATGACCAGCATGGAGAAATCTCTTCCCTTCACTCCTGAGGAATGGAAAGGATGGACAGCATGGAGATGTCTCTTCACTTCACTCCCATAGTAATGGAAAGGACGGTCAGCTTGGTGAAATCACTTCACTTCACTCCCGTAGAAATGGAAAGGATGGCCAGCATGGAGAACACTCGTCACTCCATTCCCACAGGAATGGAAGGGATGGACAGTATGGAGAAATCTCATCACTTCACTCCCATACGAATGGAAAGGATGGACAGCATGGAGATGTCTCTTCACTTCACTCCCATAGTAAAGGAAAGGATGGCCAGCTTGGTGCAATCTCTTCACTTCACTCCCGTAGAAATGGAAAGGATGGCCAGCATGGAGAATTCGCTTCATTTCACTCCCACAGGAAAGGAAAGGATGGACAGCATGGAGAAATCTCTTCACTCTACTCCCACAGTAAGGGAAAGAATGGCCAGCATGGAGAAATCACTTCACTTCACTCAACAGGAATGGAAATGATTGCCAGCATGGAGAAATCTCTTCACTTCACTCCCACAGGAATGGAAAGAATGGCTAGCATGAAGAAATCTCTTCACTTCACTCCCATAGTAATGGAAAGGATGGAGAGCATGGAGAACTCTCTTCACTCCACTCCCACAGCAAGGGAAAGGATGGCAAGCATGGAGAAATCCCTTCACTTCACTCAACAGGAATGGAAATGATTGCCAGCATGGAGAAATCTCTTCACTCCACTCCCACAGTAAGGGAAAGGATGGCAAGCATGGAGAAATCTCTTCACTTCACTCAACAGGAATGGAAATGAATGCCAGCATGGAGAAATCTCTTCACTCCACTCCCACAGGAATGGAAAGGATGGTCAGCATGGAGAAATCTCTTCACTCCACTCCCACAGGAATGGAAAGGATGGTCAGCATGGAGAAATCCCTTCACTTCACTCTCACAGGAATGGAAAGGATTGCCTTCATTGTGAAATCTCTTCACTTCACTCCTATAGTAATCGAAATGATTGACAGCATGGAGAAATCTCTTCACTTCAATCCACAGGAATGGAAAGGATTGCCTTCATTGTGAAATCTCTTCACTTCACTCCTATAGTAATGGAAAGAATGGCCAGCTTGGAGAAATCTTTTCACTCCACTCCCATAATAAAGGAAAGGATTGCCATCATTGTGAAATCTCTTCACTTCACTCCCATAATAATGGAAAGGATGGCCAGCTTGGAGAAATCGCTTCACTTCACTCCCATATTAATGTAAAGGATGGCCAGCATGGAGAACTCACTTCACTCCACTCCCACAGGAATGGAAAGGTGGCACGGCATGGAAATATTTTTTCACTCCACTCCAACAGTAATGGAAAGGATGGTCAGCATGGAGAAGGCTCTTCACTTCACTCCCACAGGAATGGAAAGATTGGCCAGCATGGACAAATCTCTTCATTTTACTCCCATAGTAATGGAAAGGATGGACAGCATGGAGAAATCTCTTCATTTCACTCCCATAGTAATGGAAAGGATGGACAGCATGGAGAAATCTCTTCACTTCACTCCCATAGTAATGGAAAGGATGGACAGCATGGAGAAATCTCTTCATTTCACTCGCATAGTAATGAAAAGGATGGCCAGCATGGAGAAATCTCTTCACTCCACTGCCATAGTAATGGAAAGGATGGCCAGCATGGAGAAATCTCTTCACTCAGCTCCCATATTAATGGAAAGAATGGCCAGCATGGAGAAATCTCTTCACTTCACTCCCACAAGAATGGAAAGATTGGCCAGCATGGAGAAATCTCTTCATTTCACTACCATAGTAATGGAAGGGATGGCCAGCATGGAAAAATCTATTCATTTCACTCCCATATTAATGGAAAGGATGGACAGCATGGAGAAATCTCTTCACTTCACTCCCATAGTAATGGAAAGGATGGCCAGCATGGAGAAATCTCTTCACTCCACTCCCACAGGAATGGAATGAATGGACAACCTGGAAAAATCTCTTCACTCCACTCCCATAGTAATGGAAAGGATGGACAGCATGGAGAAATCTCTTCACTCCACTCCCACAGGAATGGAAAGGATGACCAGCATGGAGAAATCTCTTCACTTCACTCCTGAGGAATGGAAAGGATGGACAGCATGGAGATGTCTCTTCACTTCACTCCCATAGTAATGGAAAGGACGGCCAGCTTGGTGAAATCTCTTCACTTCACTCCCGTAGAAATGGAAATGATGGCCAGCATGGAGAACACTCGTCACTCCACTCCCACAGGAATGGAAGGGATGGACAGTATGGAGAAATCTCTTCACTTCACTCCCATACTAATGGAAAGGATGGACAGCATGGAGATGTCTCTTCACTTCACTCCCATAGTAATGGAAAGGACGGCCAGCTTGGTGCAATCTCTTCACTTCACTCCAGTCGAAATGGAAAGGATGGCCAGCATGGAGAATTCGCTTCACTTCTCTCCCACAGGAAAGGAAAGGATGGACAGCATGGAGAAATCTCTTCACTCCACTCCCACAGGAATGGAAAGGATGGCCAGCTTGGAGAAATCTCTTCACTCCACTCCCATAGTAGTGCAAAGGATTGCCAGCATGGAGAAATCTCTTCACTTCACTCCCATAGTGATGGAACGGATGACCAGCATGGAGAATTCGCTTCACTTCACTCCCACAGGAAAGGAAAGGATGGACAGCATGGAGAGATCCCTTCACTCCACTCCCACAGGAATTGACAGGATGGACAGCATGGAGAAATCTCTTCACTTCACTCCCACAGGAATGGAAAGGATGGACAGCATGGAGAAATCTCTTCAGTTCACACCCACAGTAATGGAAAGGATGGCCAGCATGGAGAAATCTCTTCACTTCACTCTCATAGTAATGGAAAGGATGGAAAGCATGGAGGGATCTCTTCACTTCACTCCCACAGTAATGGATAGGATGGACAGCATGGAGAAATCTTTTCACTTCACTCCCATAGAAATGGAAAGAATGGACAGCATGGAGGATTCTCTTCACTTCACTCCCACAGTAATGGATAGGATGGCCAGCATAGAGAAATGTCTTCACTTCACTCCCACAGGAATGGAAAGGATGGACAGCATGGAGAAATCTCTTCACTTCACTCCCACAGTAATGGAAAGGATGGCCAGCATGGAGAAATCTCTTCACTTCACTCCCACAGTAATGGAAAGGATGGCCAGCATGGAGAAATCTCCTCACTTCACTCCCATAGTAATGGAAAGGATGGACAGCATGGAGGGATCTCTTCACTTTACTCCCACAGTAATGGATAGGATGGCCAGCATGGAGAAATCTCTTCACTTCAATCCCACAGGAATGGAAAGGATGGACAGAATGGAGAAATCTCTTCACTTCACTCCCATTGTAATGGAATGGATGGACAGCATGGAGAAATCTCTTCATTTCACTCCCATAGTAATGGAAAGGATGGACAGCATGGAGAAATCTCTTCACTTCACTCCCATAGTAATGGAAAGGATGGACAGCATGGAGGAATCTCTTCATTTCACTCGCACAGTAATGGAAAGGATGGCCAGCATGGAGAAATCTCTTCACTCCACTACCATAGTAATGGAAAGGATGGCCAGCATGGAGAAATCTCTTCACTCCGCTCCCATATTAATGGAAAGGATGGCCAGCATGGAGAAATCTCTTCACTTCACTCCCACAGGAATGGAAAGATTGGCCAGCATGGAGAAACCTCTTCATTTCACTCCCATAGTAATGGAAAGGATGGCCAGCATGGAGAAATCTCTTCACTTCACTCCCGTATTAATGGAAAGGATGGACAGCATGGAGAAATCTCTTCACTTCACTCCCACAGGAATGACAAGGAAGGCCAGCATGGAGAAATCTCTTCACTCCACTCCCATAGTAATGGAAGGGATGGCTAGCATGGAGAAATCTCTCCACTTCACTCCCACAGGAATAGAAAGGATGGCCAGCAGGCAGAAATCTCTTCACTCCACTCCCATAGTAATGGAAAGGATGGCCAGCATGTAGAAATCTCTTCACTCCAGTCCCATAATAATGGAAAGGATGGCCAGCATGGAGAAATCTCTTCACTTCCCTCCCATATTAATGTAAAGAATGGACAGCATGGAGAAGTCACTTCACTTCAATCCCACAGGAATGGAAAGGATGGCTGGCATGGAGAAATCTCTCCACTTCACTCCCACAGGAATGGAAAGGATGGCCAGCATGCAGAAATCTCTTCACTCCACTCCCATAGTAATGGAAAGGATGGCCAGCATGCAGAAATCTCTTCACTCCACTCCCATAGTAATGGAAAGGATGGCCAGCATGCAGAAATCTCTTCACTCCACTCCCATAGTAATGGAAAGGATGGCTAGCATGGAGAAATCTCTCCACTTCACTCCCACAGGAATAGAAAGGATGGCTAGCATGGAGAAATCTCTCCACTTCACTCCCAGAGGGATGGAAAGGATGGCCAGCATGGAGAAATCTCTTCACTTCACTCCCACAGGAATGACAAGGAAGGCCAGCATGGAGAAATCTCTTCACTCCACTCCCGCAGGAATGGAAAGGGTGGACAGCATGAAGAAATCTCTTCACTCCACTGCAACAGGAATGGAAAGGATGGACAGCATGGAGAAAACTCTTCACTTCACTCCCATAGTAATGGAAAGGATGGCCAGCTTGGAGAAATCTCTTCACTTCACTCCAACAGGAATGGAAAGGATGGACAGCATGGAGAAATCTCTTCACTTCACTCCCAAAGGAATGGAAAGGGTGGACAGCATGGAGAAATCTCTTAACTTCACTCCCACAGGAATGACAAGGAAGGCCAGCTTGGAGAAATCTCTTCACTTCACTCCCACAGGAATGGAAAGGATGGCCAGCTTGGAGAAATCTCTTCACTTCACTCCCACAGGAATGGAAAGGATGGCCAGCATAGAGAAATCTCTTCACTCCACTCCCACAGGAATGGAAAGGATGGACAGCATAGAGAAATCTCTTCACTTCACTCCCACAGGAATGGAAAGGATGGACAGCATAGAGAAATCTCTCCACTTCACTCCCACCGGAATGGAAAGGATGGACAGCATGGAGAAATCTCTTCACTTCACTCCCACATGAATGGAAAGGATGGCCAGCATAGAGAAATCTCTTCACTCCACTCCCACAGGAATGGAAAGGATGGACAGCATAGAGAAATCTCTCCACTTCACTCCCACCGGAATGGAAAGGATGGACAGCATGGAGAAATCTCTCCACTTCACTCCTGCAGGAATGGAAAGGATGGACAACATAGAGAAATCTCTTCACTTCACTTCCACAGGAATGGAAAGGATGGAAAACATGGAGAAATCTCTTCACTCCACTCCTGCAGGAATGGAAAGGATGGACAACATGGAGAAATCTCTTCACTCCACTCCCACATGAATGAAAACGTCGCACAGCATGGAGAGATTTCTTCACTCCACTCCCACAGGAATGAAAAGGTGGCACAGCATGGAGAAATCTCTTCACTCCACTCCCACAGGCATGGAAAGGATTGCCAGCATGGAGAAATCTCTTCACTCCACTCCCATAGTAATGCAAACGAAGGACAGCAGGGAGAAATCTCTTCACTTCACTTCCACAGTAATGGAAAGGCTGGACAGCATGGAGAAATTCTTCACTTCACTCGCAAAATAATGGAAAGGATGGCCAGCATGGAGAAATCTCTTCATTTCACTACCACAGGAATGGAACGGATGGCCATAATGGAGAAATCCCTTCACTTCAATCCCACAGGAATGGAAAGGATGGCCAGCATGGATAAATCTCTTCACTTCACTCCCACAGTAATGGAAAGGATGGACAGCATGGAGAAATCTCTTCACTTCACTCCCACAGTAATGGAAAGAATGGACAGCATGGAGAAATCTCGTCACATCACTCCCACAGTAATGGAAAGGAAGGATAGCATGGAGAAATCTCTTCACTGCACTCCCACAGGAATGGAAAGGATGGACAGCATGGAGAAATCTCTTCACTTCACTCCCACAGTAATGGAAAGGATGGACAGCATGGATAAATCTCTTCACTTCACTCCCACAGTAATGGAAAGAATTGACAGCATGGAGAAATCTCTTCACTTCTCAATCATATTATGGATAGAATGGCCAGCATGGAGAAATCTCTTCACCCCACTCCCATAGTAATGGAAAGGATGGGCAGCATGGAGAAATCTATTCACTCCACTCCCACAGGAATGGAAAGAATGGACAGCATGGAGAAATCTCTTCACTTCACTCCCACAGTAAGGGAAAGGATGACCAGCATGGAGAAATCTCTTCCCTTCACTCCTGAGGAATGGAAAGGATGGACAGCATGGAGATGTCTCTTCACTTCACTCCCATAGTAATGGAAAGGACGGTCAGCTTGGTGAAATCACTTCACTTCACTCCCGTAGAAATGGAAAGGATGGCCAGCATGGAGAACACTCGTCACTCCATTCCCACAGGAATGGAAGGGATGGACAGTATGGAGAAATCTCATCACTTCACTCCCATACTAATGGAAAGGATGGACAGCATGGAGATGTCTCTTCACTTCACTCCCATAGTAAAGGAAAGGATGGCCAGCTTGATGCAATCTCTTCACTTCACTCCCGTAGAAATGGAAAGGATGGCCAGCATGGAGAATTCGCTTCATTTCACTCCCACAGGAAAGGAAAGGATGGACAGCATGGAGAAATCTCTTCACTCTACTCCCACAGTAAGGGAAAGAATCTCCAGCATGGAGAAATCACTTCACTTCACTCAACAGGAATGGAAATGATTGCCAGCATGGAGAAATCTCTTCACTTCACTCCCACAGGAATGGAAAGAATGGCTAGCATGAAGAAATCTCTTCACTTCACTCCCATAGTAATGGAAAGGATGGAGAGCATGGAGAAATCTCTTCACTCCACTCCCACAGCAAGGGAAAGGATGGCAAGCATGGAGAAATCCCTTCACTTCACTCAACAGGAATGGAAATGATTGCCAGCATGGAGAAATCTCTTCACTCCACTCCCACAGTAAGGGAAAGGATGGCAAGCATGGAGAAATCTCTTCACTTCACTCAACAGGAATGGAAATGATTGCCAGCATGGAGAAATCTCTTCACCCCACTCCCACAGGAATGGAAAGGATGGTCAGCATGGAGAAATCTCTTCACTCCACTCCCACAGGAATGGAAAGGATGGTCAGCATGGAGAAATCCCTTCACTTCACTCTCACAGGAATGGAAAGGATTGCCATCATTGTGAAATCTCTTCACTCCACTCCCACAGGAATCGAAATGATTGACAGCATGGAGAAATCTCTTCACTTCAATCCACAGGAATGGAAAGGATTGCCTTCATTGTGAAATCTCTTCACTTCACTCCTATAGTAATGGAAAGAATGGCCAGCTTGGAGAAATCTATTCACTCCACTCCCATAATAAAGGAAAGGATTGCCATCATTGTGAAATCTCTTCACTTCACTCCCATAATAATGGAAAGGATGGCCAGCTTGGAGAAATCGCTTCACTTCACTCCCATATTAATGGAAAGGATGGCCAGCATGGAGACGTCTCTTCACTCTACTCCCATATTAATGTAAAGGATGGCCAGCATGGAGAACTCACTTCACTCCACTCCCACAGGAATGGAAAGGTGGCACGGCATGGAAATATATTTTCACTCCACTCCCACAGTAATGGAAAGGATGGTCAGCATGGAGAAGGCTCTTCACTTCACTCCCACAGGAATGGAAAGATTGGCCAGCATGGACAAATCTCTTCATTTTACTCCCATAGTAATGGAAAGGATGGACAGCATGGAGAAATCTCTTCATTTCACTCCCATAGTAATGGAAAGGATGGACAGCATGGAGAAATCTCTTCACTTCACTCCCATAGTAATGGAAAGGATGGACAGCATGGAGAAATCTCTTCATTTCACTCACATAGTAATGAAAAGGATGGCCAGCATGGAGAAATCTCTTCACTCCACTATCTTACTAATGGAAAGGATGGCCAGCATGGAGAAATCTCTTCACTCCGCTCCCATATTAATGGAAAGGATGGCCAGCATGGAGAAATCTCTTCACTTCACTCCCACAGGAATGGAAAGATTGGCCAGCATGGAGAAATCTCTTCATTTCACTCCCATAGTAATGGAAGGGATGGCCAGCATGGAAAAATCTATTCATTTCACTCCCGTATTAATGGAAAGGATGGACAGCATGGAGAAATCTCTTCACTTCACTCCCATAGTAATGGAAAGGATGGCCAGCATGGAGAAATCTCTTCACTCCACTCCCACAGGAATGGAATGAATGGACAACCTGGAAAAATCTCTTCACTCCACTCCCATAGTAATGGAAAGGATGGACAGCATGGAGAAATCTCTTCACTCCACTCCCACAGGAATGGAAAGGATGACCAGCATGGAGAAATCTCTTCACTTCACTCCTGAGGAATGGAAAGGATGGACAGCATGGAGATGTCTCTTCACTTCACTCCCATAGTAATGGAAAGGACGGCCAGCTTGGTGAAATCTCCTCACTTCACTCCCGTAGAAATGGAAATGATGGCCAGCATGGAGAACACTCGTCACTCCACTCCCACAGGAATGGAAGGGATGGACAGTATGGAGAAATCTCTTCACTTCACTCCCATACTAATGGAAAGGATGGACAGCATGGAGATGTCTCTTCACTTCACTCCCATAGTAATGGAAAGGACGGCCAGCTTGGTGCAATCTCTTCACTTCACTCCAGTAGAAATGGAAAGGATGGCCAGCATGGAGAAATCGCTTCACTTCACTCCCACAGGAAAGGAAAGGATGGACAGCATGGAGAAATCTCTTCACTCCACTCCCACAGGAATGGAAAGGATGGCCAGCTTGGAGAAACCTCTTCACTCCACTCCCATAGTAGTGCAAAGGATTGCCAGCATGGAGAAATCTCTTCACTTCACTCCCATAGTAATGGAACGGATGACCAGCATGGAGAATTCGCTTCACTTCACTCCCACAGGAAAGGAAAGGATGGACAGCATGGAGAAATCTCTTCACTCCACTCCCACAGGAATTGACAGGATGGACAGCATGGAGAAATCTCTGCACTTCACTCCCACAGGAATGGAAAGGATGGACAGCATGGAGAAATCTCTTCACTTCACTCCCACAGTAATGGAAAGGATGGCCAGCATGGAGAAATCTCTTCACTTCACTCCCACAGTAATGGAAAGGATGGCCAGCATGGAGAAATCTCCTCACTTCACTCCCATAGTAATGGAAAGGATGGACAGCATGGAGGGATCTCTTCACTTAACTCGCACAGTAATGGATAGGATGGCCAGCATGGAGAAATCTCTTCACTTCAATCCCACAGGAATGGAAAGGATGGACAGAATGGAGAAATCTCTTCACTTCACTCCCATTGTAATGGAAAGGATGGACAGCATGGAGAAATCTCTTCACTTCACTCCCATAGTAATGGAAAGGATGGACAGCATGGAGGAATCTCTTCATTTCACTCGCATAGTAATGAAAAGGATGGCCAGCATGGAGAAATCTCTTCACTCCACTTCCATAGTAATGGAAAGGATGGCCAGCATGGAGAAATCTCTTCACTCCGCTCCCATATTAATAGAAAAGATGGCCAGCATGGAGAAATCTCTTCACTTCACTCCCACAGGAATGGAAAGATTGGCCAGCATGGAGAAATCTCTTCATTTCACTCCCATAGTAATGGAAAGGATGGCCAGCATGGAGAAATCTCTTCATTTCACTCCCGTATTAATGGAAAGGATGGACAGCATGGAGAAATCTCCTCACTTCACTCCCATAGTAATGGAAAGGATGGCCAGCATGGAGAAATCTCTTCACTCCACTCCCACAGGAATGGAATGAATGGACAACCTGGAAAAATCGCTTCACTCCACTCCCACAGGAATGGAAAGAATGGACAACATGGAGAAATCTCTTCACAGCACTCCCACGGGAAAGGAAAGGATGGCCAGCATGGAGAAGTCTCTTCATCCCACGCTTTTAATAATGGTAAGGATGGACAGCATGGAGAAATATCTTCACTGCAATCCCAGAGTAATGGAAAGTATGGCCAGCATGGAGAAATCGCTTCATTTCACTCCCACAGGAAAGGAAAGAATGGACAACATGGAGAAATCTCTTCACTCCACTCCCACAGTAAGGGAAAGGATGGCCAGCATAGAGAAATCTCTTCACTCCACTCCCATAGTAATGGAAGGGATGGCTAGCATGGAGAAATCTCTCCACTTCACTCCCACAGGAATAGAAAGGATGGCCAGCAGGCAGAAATCTCTTCACTCCACTCCCATAGTAATGGAAAGGATGGCCAGCATGCAGAAATCACTTCACTCCACTCCCATAGTAATGGAAAGGATGGCAAGCATGGAGAAATCTCTCCACTTCACTCCCACAGGAATAGAAAGGATGGCTAGCATGGAGAAATCTCTCCACTTCACTCCCACAGGGATGGAAAGGATGGCCAGCATGGAGAAATCTCTTCACTTCACTCCCACAGGAATGACAAGGAAGGCCAGCATGGAGAAATCTCTTCACTCCAATCCCGCAGGAATGGAAAGGATGGACAGCATGAAGAAATCTCTTCACTCCACTGCAACAGGAATGGAAAGGATGGACAGCATGGAGAAAACTCTTCACTTCACTCCCATAGTAATGGAAAGGATGGCCAGCTTGGAGAAATCTCTTCACTTCACTCCAACAGGAATGAATAGGATGGACAGCATGGAGAAATCTCTTCACTTCACTCCCAAATGAATGGAAAGGATGGACAGCATGGAGAAATCTCTTAACTTCACTCCCACAGGAATGACAAGGAAGGCCAGCATGGAGAAATCTCTTCACTCCACTCCCGCAGGAATGGAAAGGATGGCCAGCTTGGAGAAATCTCTTCACTTCACTCCCATAGTAATGGAAAGGATGGCCAGCTTGGAGAAATCTCTTCACTTCACTCCCACAGGAATGGAAAGGATGGAAAGCATGGAGAAATCTCTTCACTCCACTCCCACAGGAATGGAAAGGATGGACAGCATAGAGAAATCTCTCCACTTCACTCCCACAGGAATGGAAAGGATGGACAACATGGAGAAATCTCTTCACTTCACTCCCACATGAATGAAAACGTCGCACAGCATGGAGAGATTTCTTTACTCCACTCCCACAGGAATGAAAAGATGGCACAGCATGGAGAAATCTCTTCACTCCACTCCCACAGGCATGGAAAGGATTGCCAGCATGGAGAAATCTCTTCACTCCACTCCCACAGTAATGTAAACGAAGGACAGCAGGGAGAAATCTCTTCACTTCACTTCCACAGTAATGGAAAGGCTGGACAGCATGGAGAAATTCTTCACTTCACTCGCAAAATAATGGAAAGGATGGCCAGCATGGAGAAATCTCTTCATTTCATTCCCACAGGAATGGAACGGATGGCCACAATGGAGAAATCCCTTCACTTCAATCCCACAGGAATGGAAAGGATGGCCAGCATGGATAAATCTCTTCACTTCACTCCCACAGTAAAGGAAAGGATGGACAGCATGGAGAAATCTCTTCACTTCACTCCCACAGTAAAGGAAAGAATTGACAGCATGGAGAAATCTCTTCACTTCTCAATCATATTATGGATAGAATGGCCAGCATGGAGAAATCTCTTCACTCCACTCCCATAGTAATGGAAAGGATGGACAGCATGGAGAAATCTCTTCAGTTCACACCCACAGTAATGGAAAGGATGGCCAGCATGGAGAAATCTCTTCACTTCACTCCCATAGTAATGGAAAGGATGGACAGCATGGAGGGATCTCTTCACTTCACTCCCACAGTAATGGATAGGATGGACAGCATGGAGAAATCTTTTCACTTCACTCCCATAGAAATGGAAAGGATGGACAGCATGGAGGATTCTCTTCACTTCACTCCCACAGTAATGGATAGGATGGCCAGCATGGAGAAATGTCTTCACTTCAATCCCACAGGAATGGAAAGGATGGACAGAATGGAGAAATCTCTTCACTTCACTCCCATAGTAATGGAAAGGATGGACAGCATGGAGAAATCTCTTCACTTCACTCCCATAGTAATGGAAAGGATGGACAGCATGGAGGAATCTCTTCATTTCACTCGCATAGTAATGAAAAGGATGGCCAGCATGGAGAAATCTCTTCACTCCACTACCATAGTAATGGAAAGGATGGCCAGCATGGAGAAATCTCTTCACTCCGCTCCCATATTAATGGAAAGGATGGCCAGCATGGAGAAATCTCTTCACTTCACTCCCACAGGAATGGAAAGATTGGCCAGCATGGAGAAATCTCTTCATTTCACTCCCATAGTAATGGAAAGGATGGCCAGCATGGAGAAATCTCTTCATTTCAGTCCCGTATTAATGGAAAGGATGGACAGCATGGAGAAATCTCTTCACTTCACTCCCATAGTAATGGAAAGGATGGCCAGCATGGAGAAATCTCTTCACTCCACTCCCACAGGAATGGAATGAATGGACAACCTGGAATAATCTCTTCACTCCACTCCCACAGGAATGGAAAGAATGGACAACATGGAGAAACCTCTTCACAGCACTCCCACAGGAAAGGAAAGGATGGCCAGCATGGAGAAGTCTCTTCATCCCACGCTTTTAATAATGGTAAGGATGGACAGCATGGAGAAATATCTTCACTGCAATCCCAGAGTAATGGAAAGTATGGCCAGCATGGAGAAATCGCTTCATTTCACTCCCACAGGAATAGAAAGGATGGCCAGCATAGAGAAATCTCTTCACTCCACTCCCATAGTAATGGAAGGGATGGCTAGCATGGAGAAATCTCTCCACTTCACTCCCACAGGAATAGAAAGGATGGCCAGCAGGCATAAATCTCTTCACTCCACTCCCATAGTAATGGAAAGGATGGCCAGCATGCAGAAATCTCTTCACTCCAGTCCCATAATAATGGAAAGGATGGCCAGCATGGAGAAATCTCTTCACTTCACTCCAATATTAATGTAAAGAATGGACAGCATGGAGAAGTCACTTCACTTCAATCCCACAGGAATGGAAAGGATGGCTGGCATGGAGAAATCTCTCCACTTCACTCCCACAGGAATGGAAAGGATGGCCAGCATGCAGAAATCTCTTCACTCCACTCCCATAGTAATGGAAAGGATGGCCAGCATGCAGAAATCTCTTCACTCCACTCCCATAGTAATGGAAAGGATGGCCAGCATGCAGAAATCTCTTCACTCCACTCCCATAGTAATGGAAAGGATGGCTAGCATGGAGAAATCTGTCCACTTCACTCCCACAGGAATAGAATGGATGGCTAGCATGGAGAAATCTCTCCACTTCACTCCCACAGGGATGGAAAGGATGGCCAGCATGGAGAAATCTCTTCACTTCACTCCCACAGGAATGACAAGGAAGGCCAGCATGGAGAAATCTCTTCACTCCACTCCCACAGGAATGGAAAGGATGGACAGCATGGAGAAATCTCTTAACTCCACTCCCACAGGAATGACAAGGAAGGCCAGCATGGAGAAATCTCTTCACTCCACTCCCGCAGGAATGGAAAGGATGGCCAGCTTGGAGAAATCTCTTCACTTCACTCCCATAGTAATGGAAAGGATGGCCAGCTTGGAGAAATCTCTTCACTTCACTCCCACAGGAATGGAAAGGATGGCCAGCTTGGAGAAATCTCTTCACTTCACTCCCATAGTAATGGAAAGGATGGCCAGCTTGGAGAAATCTCTTCACTCCACTCCCACAGGAATGGAAAGGATGGACAGCATAGAGAAATCTCTCCACTTCACTCCCACAGGAATGGAAAGGATGGACACCATCGAGAAATCTCTCCACTTCACTCCCACAGGAATGGAAAGGATGGACAACATGGAGAAATCTCTTCACTCCACTCCTGCAGGAATGGAAAGGATGGACAACATGGAGAAATCTCTTCACTCCACTCCCACATGAATGAAAACGTCGCACAGCATGGAGAGATTTCTTTACTCCACTCCCACAGGAATGAAAAGGTGGCACAGCATGGAGAAATCTCTTCACTCCACTCCCACAGGCACGGAAAGGATTGCCAGCATGGAGAAATCTCTTCACTCCACTCCCATAGTAATCTAAACGAAGGACAGCAGGGAGAAATCTCTTCACTTCACTTCCACAGTAATGGAAAGGCTGGACAGCATGGAGAAATTCTTCACTTCACTCGCAAAATAATGGAAAGGATGGCCAGCATGGAGAAATCTCTTCATTTCATTCCCACAGGAATGGAACGGATGGCCATAATGGAGAAATCCCTTCACTTCAATCCCACAGGAATGGAAAGGATGGCCAGCATGGATAAATCTCTTCACTTCACTCCCACAGTAATGGAAAGGATGGACAGCATGGAGAAATCTCTTCACTTCACTCCCACAGTAATGGAAAGAATGGACAGCATGGAGAAATCTCGTCACATCACTCCCACAGTAATGGAAAGGAAGGATAGCATGGAGAAATCTCTTCACTGCACTCCCACAGGAATGGAAAGGATGGACAGCATGGAGAAATCTCTTCACTTCACTCCCACAGTAATGGAAAGGATGGACAGCATGGATAAATCTCTTCACTTCACTCCCACAGTAATGGAAAGAATTGACAGCATGGAGAAATCTCTTCACTTCTCAATCATATTATGGATAGAATGGCCAGCATGGAGAAATCTCTTCACCCCACTCCCATAGTAATGGAAAGGATGGGCAGCATGGAGAAATCTATTCACTCCACTCCCACAGGAATGGAAAGAATGGACAGCATGGAGAAATCTCTTCACTTCACTCCCACAGTAAGGGAAAGGATGACCAGCATGGAGAAATCTCTTCCCTTCACTCCTGAGGAATGGAAAGGATGGACAGCATGGAGATGTCTCTTCACTTCACTCCCATAGTAATGGAAAGGACGGTCAGCTTGGTGAAATCACTTCACTTCACTCCCGTAGAAATGGAAAGGATGGCCAGCATGGAGAACACTCGTCACTCCATTCCCACAGGAATGGAAGGGATGGACAGTATGGAGAAATCTCATCACTTCACTCCCATACTAATGGAAAGGATGGACAGCATGGAGATGTCTCTTCACTTCACTCCCATAGTAAAGGAAAGGATGGCCAGCTTGGTGCAATCTCTTCACTTCACTCCCGTAGAAATGGAAAGGATGGCCAGCATGGAGAATTCGCTTCATTTCACTCCCACAGGAAAGGAAAGGATGGACAGCATGGAGAAATCTCTTCACTTCACTCCCACAGTAATGGAAAGGATGGCCAGCATGAAGAAATCTCTTCACTTCACTCCCACAGCAATGGAAAGGATGGCCAGCATGGAGAAATCTCCTCACTTCACTCCCATAGTAATGGAAAGGATGGACAGCATGGAGGGATCTCTTCACTTAACTCCCACAGTAATGGATAGGATGGCCAGCATGGAGAAATCTCTTCACTTCAATCCCACAGGAATGGAAAGGATGGACAGAATGGAGAAATCTCTTCACTTCACTCCCATAGTAATGGAAAGGATGGACAGCATGGAGAAATCTCTTCATTTCACTCCCATAGTAATGGAAAGGATGGACAGCATGGAGAAATCTCTTCACTTCACTCCCATAGTAATGGAAAGGATGGACAGCATGGAGGAATCTCTTCATTTCACTCGCATAGTAATGAAAAGGATGGCCAGCATGGAGAAATCTCTTCACTCCACTACCATAGTAATGGAAAGGATGGCCAGCATGGAGAAATCTCTTCACTCCGCTCCCATATTAATGGAAAGGATGGCCAGCATGGAGAAATCTCTTCACTTCACTCCCACAGGAATGGAAAGATTGGCCAGCATGGAGAAATCTCTTCAGTTCACTCCCATAGTAATGGAAAGGATGGCCAGCATGGAGAAATCTCTTCACTCCTCTACCATAGTAATGGAAAGGATGGCCAGCATGGAGAAATCTCTTCACTCCACTCCCACAGGAATGGAATGAATGGACAACCTGGAATAATCTCGTCACTCCACTCCCACAGGAATGGAAAGAATGGACAACATGGAGAAACCTCTTCACAGCACTCCCACAGGAATGGAAAGAATGGACAGCATGGAGAAATATCTTCACTGCAATCCCAGAGTAATGGAAAGTATGGCCAGCATGGAGAAATCGCTTCATTTCACTCCCACAGGAAAGGAAAGAATGGACAACATGGAGAAATCTCTTCACTCCACTCCCACAGTAAGGGAAAGGATGGCCAGCATAGAGAAATCTCTTCACTCCACTCCCATAGTAATGGAAGGGATGGCTAGCATGTAGAAATCTCTCCACTTCACTCCCACAGGAATAGAAAGGATGGCCAGCAGGCATAAATCTCTTCACTCCACTCCCATAGTAATGGAAAGGATGGCCAGCATGGAGAAATCTCTTCACTTCACTCCCATATTAATGTAAAGAATGGACAGCATGGAGAAGTCACTTCACTTCAATCCCACAGGAATGGAAAGGATGGCTGGCATGGAGAAATCTCTCCACTTCACTCCCACAGGAATGGAAAGGATGACCAGCATGCAGAAATCTCTTCACTCCAGTCCCATAATAATGGAAAGGATGGCCAGCATGGAGAAATCTCTTCACTTCACTCCCATATGCATGTAAAGAATGGACAGCATGGAGAAGTCACTTCACTTCAATCACACAGGAATGGAAAGGATGGCTGGCATGGAGAAATCTCTCCACGTCACTCCCACAGGAATGGAAAGGATGGCCAGCATGCAGAAATCTCTTCACTCCACTCCCATAGTAATGGAAAGGATGGCCAGCATGCAGAAATCTCTTCACTCCACTCCCATAGTAGTGGAAAGGATGGCCAGCATGCAGAAATCTCTTCACTCCACTCCCATAGTAATGGAAAGGATGGCCAGCATGCAGAAATCTCTTCACTCCACTCCCATAGTAATGGAAAGGATGGCTAGCATGGAGAAATCTCTCCACTTCACTCCCACAGGAATAGAAAGGATGGCTAGCATGGAGAAATCTCTCCACTTCACTCCCACAGGGATGGAACGGATGGCCAGCATGGACAAATCTCTTCACTTCACTCCCACAGGAATGACAAGGAAGGCCAGCATGGAGAAATCTCTTCACTCCACTCCCGCAGGAATGGAAAGGATGGACAGCATGGAGAAATCTCTTAACTCCACTCCCACAGGAATGACAAGGAAGGCCAGCATGGAGAAATCTCTTCACTCCACTCCCGCAGGAATGGAAAGGATGGCCAGCTTGGAGAAATCTCTTCACTCCACTCCCACAGGAATGGAAAGGATGGACAGCATAGAGAAATCTCTCCACTTCACTCCCACAGGAATGGAAAGGATGGACAACATCGAGAAATCTCTCCACTTCACTCCCACAGGAATGGAAAGGATGGACAACATGGAGAAATCTCTTCACTCCACTCCTGCAGGAATGGAAAGGATGGACAACATGGAGAAATCTCTTCACTTCACTCCCACATGAATGGAAAGGATGGACAACATGGAGAAATCTCTTCACTCCACTCCTGCAGGAATGGAAAGGATGGACAACATGGAGAAATCTCTTCACTCCACTCCCACATGAATGAAAACGTCGCACAGCATGGAGAGATTTCTTCACTCCACTCCCACAGGAATGAAAAGGTGGCACAGCATGGAGAAATCTCTTCACTCCACTCCCACAGGCACGGAAAGGATTGCCAGCATGGAGAAATCTCTTCACTCCACTCCCATAGTAATGTAAACGAAGGACAGCAGGGAGAAATCTGTTCACTTCACTTCCACAGTAATGGAAAGGCTGGACAGCATGGAGAAATTCTTCACTTCACTCGCAAAATAATGGAAAGGATGGCCAGCATGGAGAAATCTCTTCATTTCACTCCCACAGGAATGGAACGGATGGCCATAATGGAGAAATCCCTTCACTTCAATCCCACAGGAATGGAAAGGATGGCCAGCATGGATAAATCTCTTCACTTCACTCCCACAGTAATGGAAAGGATGGACAGCATGGAGAAATCTCTTCACTTCACTCCCACAGTAATGGAAAGAATGGACAGCATGGAGAAATCTCGTCACATCACTCCCACAGTAATGGAAAGGAAGGATAGCATGGAGAAATCTCTTCACTGCACTCCCACAGGAATGGAAAGGATGGACAGCATGGAGAAATCTCTTCACTTCACTCCCACAGTAATGGAAAGGATGGACAGCATGGATAAATCTCTTCACTTCACTCCCACAGTAATGGAAAGAATTGACAGCATGGAGAAATCTCTTCACTTCTCAATCATATTATGGATAGAATGGCCAGCATGGAGAAATCTCTTCACCCCACTCCCATAGTAATGGAAAGGATGGGCAGCATGGAGAAATCTCTTCACTCCACTCCCACAGGAATGGAAAGAATGGACAGCATGGAGAAATCTCTTCACTTCACTCCCACAGTAAGGGAAAGGATGACCAGCATGGAGAAATCTCTTCCCTTCACTCCTGAGGAATGGAAAGGATGGACAGCATGGAGATGTCTCTTCACTTCACTCCCATAGTAATGGAAAGGACGGTCAGCTTGGTGAAATCACTTCACTTCACTCCCGTAGAAATGGAAAGGATGGCCAGCATGGAGAACACTCGTCACTCCATTCCCACAGGAATGGAAGGGATGGACAGTATGGAGAAATCTCATCACTTCACTCCCATACTAATGGAAAGGATGGACAGCATGGAGATGTCTCTTCACTTCACTCCCATAGTAAAGGAAAGGATGGCCAGCTTGGTGCAATCTCTTCACTTCACTCCCGTAGAAATGGAAAGGATGGCCAGCATGGAGAATTCGCTTCATTTCACTCCCACAGGAAAGGAAAGGATGGAGAGCATGGAGAAATCTCTTCACTCTACTCCCACAGTAAGGGAAAGGATGGCCAGCATGGAGAAATCACTTCACTTCACTCAACAGGAATGGAAATGATTGCCAGCATGGAGAAATCTCTTCACTTCACTCCCACAGGAATGGAAAGAATGGCTAGCATGAAGAAATCTCTTCACTTCACTCCCATAGTAATGGAAAGGATGGAGAGCATGGAGAAATCTCTTCACTCCACTCCCACAGCAAGGGAAAGGATGGCAAGCATGGAGAAATCCCTTCACTTCACTCAACAGGAATGGAAATGATTGCCAGCATGGAGAAATCTCTTCACTCCACTCCCACAGTAAGGGAAAGGAAGGCAAGCATGGAGAAATCTCTTCACTTCACTCAACAGGATTGGAAATGATTGCCAGCATGGAGAAATCTCTTCACTCCACTCCCACAGGAATGGAAAGGATGGTCAGCATGGAGAAATCTCTTCACTCCACTCCCACAGGAATGGAAAGGATGGTCAGCATGGAGAAATCCCTTCACTTCACTCTCACAGGAATGGAAAGGATTGCCATCATTGTGAAATCTCTTCACTTCACTCCCACAGGAATCGAAATGATTGACAGCATGGAGAAATCTCTTCACTTCAATCCACAGGAATGGAAAGGATTGCCTTCATTGTGAAATCTCTTCACTTCACTCCTATAGTAATGGAAAGAATGGCCAGCTTGGAGAAATCTATTCACTCCACTCCCATAATAAAGGAAAGGATTGCCATCATTGTGAAATCTCTTCACTTCACTCCCATAATAATGGAAAGGATGGCCAGCTTGGAGAAATCGCTTCACTTCACTCCCATATTAATGGAAAGGATGGCCAGCATGGAGACGTCTCTTCACTCTACTCCCATATTAATGTAAAGGATGGCGAGCATGGAGAACTCACTTCACTCCACTCCCACAGGAATGGAAAGGTGGCACGGCATGGAAATATTTTTTCACTCCACTCCCACAGTAATGGAAAGGATGGTCAGCATGGAGAAGGCTCTTCACTTCACTCCCACAGGAATGGAAAGATTGGCCAGCATGGACAAATCTCTTCCTTTTACTCTCATCGTAATGGAAAGGATGGACAGCATGGAGAAATCTCTTCATTTCACTCCCATAGGAATGGAAAGGATGGACAGCATGCAAAAATCTCTTCACTTCACTCCCATAGTAATGGAAAGGATGGACAGCATGGAGAAATCTCTTCATTTCACTTGCATAGTAATGAAAAGGATGGCCAGCATGGAGAAATCTCTTCACTCCACTACCATAGTAATGGAAAGGATGGCCAGCATGGAGAATCTCTTCACTCCGCTCCCATATTAATGGAAAGGATGGCCAGCATGGAGAAATCTCTTCACTTCACTCCCACAGGAATGGAAAGATTGGCCAGCATGGAGAAATCTCTTCATTTCACTCCCATAGTAATGGAAGGGATGGCCAGCATGGAGAAATCTATTCATTTCACTCCCGTATTAATGGAAAGGATGGACAGCATGGAGAAATCTCTTCACTTCACTCCCATAGTAATGGAAAGGATGGCCAGCATGGAGAAATCTCTTCACTCCACTCCCACAGGAATGGAATGAATGGACAACCTGGAAAAATCTCTTCCCTCCACTCCCATAGTAATGGAAAGGATGGACAGCATGGAGAAATCTCTTCACTCCACTCCAACAGGAATGGAAAGGATGACCAGCATGGAGAAATCTCTTCACTTCACTCCTGAGGAATGGAAAGGATGGACAGCATGGAGATGTCTCTTCACTTCACTCCCATAGTAATGGAAAGGACGGCCAGCTTGGTGAAATCTCTTCACTTCACTCCCGTAGAAATGAAAATGATGGCCAGCATGGAGAACAATCGTCACTCCACTCCCACAGGAATGGAAGGGATGGACAGTATGGAGAAATCTCTTCACTTCACTCCCATACTAATGGAAAGGATGGACAGCATGGAGATGTCTCTTCACTTCACTCCCATAGTAATGGAAAGGACGGCCAGCTTGGTGCAATCTCTTCACTTCACTCCAGTAGAAATGAAAAGGATGGCCAGCATGGAGAATTCGCTTCACTTCACTCCCACAGGAATGGAAAGGATGGCCAGCTTGGAGAAATCTCTTCACTCCACTCCCATAGTAGTGCAAAGGATTGCCAGCATGGAGAAATCTCTTCACTTCACTCCCATAGTAATGAAAAGGATGGCCAGCTTGGAGAAATCTCTTCACTCCACTCCCATAGTAATTGAAAGGATGGACAGCATGGGGAAATCTCTTCATTTCACGCCCATAATAATGGAAAGGATGGCCTGCATGGAGAAATCTCTTCACTCCACTCCCACAGGAATGGAAAGGATGGACAGCATGGAGAAATCTCTTCACTTCACTCCCACAGGAATGGAAAGGATGGACAGCATGGAGAGATCTCTTCAGTTCACACCCACAGTAATGGAAAGGATGGCCAGCATGGAGAAATCTCTTCACTTCACTCCCATAGTAATGGAA
This sequence comes from Somniosus microcephalus, assembly GCF_052327205.1. Lineage (NCBI taxonomy): Eukaryota > Metazoa > Chordata > Chondrichthyes > Squaliformes > Somniosidae > Somniosus > Somniosus microcephalus. Next base: position 251,718,422 of record NC_140991.1, read on the forward strand.
AGGATGGACAGCATGGAGGGATCTCTTCACTTCACTCCCACAGTAATGGATAGGATGGACAGCATGGAGAAATCTTTTCACTTCACTCCCATAGAAATGGAAAGGATGGACAGCATGGAGGATTCTCTTCACTTCACTCCCACAGTAATGGATAGGATGGCCAGCATGGAGAAATGTCTTCACTTCACTCCCACAGGAATGGAAAGGATGGACAGCATGGAGAAATCTCTTCACTTCACTCCCACAGTAATGGAAAGGATGGCCAGCATGGAGAAATCTCTTCACTTCACTCCCACAGTAATGGAAAGGATGGCCAGCATGGAGAAATCTCCTCACTTCACTCCCATAGTAATGGAAAGGATGGACAGCATGGAGGGATCTCTTCACTTAACTCCCACAGTAATGGATAGGATGGCCAGCATGGAGAAATCTCTTCACTTCAATCCCACAGGAATGGAAAGGATGGACAGAATGGAGAAATCTTTTCACTTCACTCCCATAGTAATGGAAAGGATGGACAGCATGGAGAAATCTCTTAATTTCACTCCCAGAGTAATGGAAAGGATGGACAGCATGGAGAAATCTCTTCACTTCACTCCCATAGTAATGGAAAGGATGGACAGCATGGAGAAATCTCTTCATTTCACTCACATAGTAATGAAAAGGATGGCCAGCATGGAGAAATCTCTTCACTCCACTACCATAGTAATGGAAAGGATGGCCAGCATGGAGAAATCTCTTCACTCCACTCCCATATTAATGGAAAGGATGGCCAGCATGGAGAAATCTCTTCACTTCACTCCCACAGGAATGGAAAGATTGGCCAGCATAGAGAAATCTCTTCATTTCACTCCCATAGTAATGGAAAGGATGGCCAGCATGGAGAAATCTCTTCATTTCACTCCCTTATTAATGGAAAGGATGGAAAGCATGGAGAAATCTCTTCACTTCACTCCCATAGTAATGGAAAGGATGGCCAGCATGGAGAAATCTCTTCACTCCACTCCCACAGGAATGGAATGAATGGACAACCTGGAAAAATCTCTTCACTCCACTCCCACAGGAATGGAAAGAATGGACAACATGGAGAAATCTCTTCACAGCACTCCCACAGGAAAGGAAAGGATGGCCAGCATGGAGAAATCTCTTCACTTCACTCCCATAGAAATGGAAAGGATGGCCAGCATGGAGAAGTCTCTTCATCCCACGCTTTTAATAATGGTAAGGATGGACAGCATGGAGAAATATCTTCACTGCAATCCCAGAGTAATGGAAAGTATGGCCAGCATGGAGAAATCGCTTCATTTCACACCCACAGGAAAGGAAAGAATGGACAACATGGAGAAATCTCTTCACTCCACTCCCACAGAAATGGAAGGGATGGCTAGCATGGAGAAATCTCTCCACTTCACTCCCACAGGAATAGAAAGGATGGCCAGCAGGCAGAAATCTCTTCACTCCACTCCCATAGTAATGGAAAGGATGGCCAGCATGCAGAAATCTCTTCACTCCAGTCCCATAATAATGGAAAGGGTGGCCAGCATGGAGAAATCTCTTCACTTCACTCCCATATTAATGTAAAGAGTGGACAGCATGGAGAAGTCACTTCACTTCAATCCCACAGGAATGGAAAGGATGGCTGGCATGGAGAAATCTTTTCACTTCACTCCCATAGTAATGGAAAGGATGGACAGCATGGAGAAATCTCTTCATTTCACTCCCATAGTAATGGAAAGGATGGACAGCATGGAGAAATCTCTTCACTTCACTCCCATAGTAATGGGAAGAATGGACAGCATGGAGAAATCTCTTCATTTCACTCGCATAGTAATGAAAAGGATGGCCAGCATGGAGAAATCTCTTCACTCCACTACCATAGTAATGGAAAGGATGGCCAGCATGGAGAAATCTCTTCACTCCACTCCCATATTAATGGAAAGGATGGCCAGCATGGAGAAATCTCTTCACTTCACTCCCACAGGAATGGAAAGATTGGCCAGCACGGAGAAATCTCTTCATTTCACTCCCATAGTAATGGAAAGGATGGCCAGCATGGAGAAATCTCTTCATTTCACTCCCTTATTAATGGAAAGGATGGAAAGCATGGAGAAATCTCTTCACTTCACTCCCATAGTAATGGAAAGAATGGCCAGCATGGAGAAATCTCTTCACTCCACTCCCACAGGAATGGAATGAATGGACAACCTGGAAAAATCTCTTCACTCCACTCCCACAGGAATGGAAAGAATGGACAACATGGAGAAATCTCTTCACAGCACTCCCACAGGAAAGGAAAGGATGGCCAGCATGGAGAAATCTCTTCACTCCACTCACACAGGAAAGGAAAGGATGGCCAGCATGGAGAAATCTCTTCACTTCACTCCCATAGAAATGGAAAGGATGGCCAGCATGGAGAAGTCTCTTCATCCCACGCTTTTAATAATGGTAAGGATGGACAGCATGGAGAAATATCTTCACTGCAATCCCAGAGTAATGGAAAGTATGGCCAGCATGGAGAAATCGCTTCATTTCACTCCCACAGGAAAGGAAAGAATGGACAACATGGAGAAATCTCTTCACTCCACTCCCACAGTAATGGAAGGGATGGCTAGCATGGAGAAATCTCTCCACTTCACTCCCACAGGAATAGAAAGGATGGCCAGCAGGCAGAAATCTCTTCACTCCACTCCCATAGTAATGGAAAGGATGGCCAGCATGCAGAAATCTCTTCACTCCAGTCCCATAATAATGGAAAGGGTGGCCAGCATGGAGAAATCTCTTCACTTCACTCCCATATCAATGTAAAGAATGGACAGCATGGAGAAGTCACTTCACTTCAAACCCACAGGAATGGAAAGGATGGCTGGCATGGAGAAATCTCTCCATTTCACTCGCACAGGAATGGAAAGGATGGCCAGCATGCAGAAATCTCTTCACTCCACTCCCATAGTAATGGAAAGGATGGCCAGCATGCAGAAATCTCTTCACTCCACTCCCATAGTAATGGAAAGGATGGCCAGCATGCAGAAATCTCTTCACTCCACTCCCATAGTAATGGAAAGGATGGCTAGCATGGAGAAATCTCTCCACTTCACTCCCACAGGAATAGAAAGGATGGCTAGCATGGAGAAATCTCTCCACTTCACTCCCACAGGGATGGAAAGGATGGCCAGCATGGAGAAATCTCTTCACTTCACTCCCACAGGAATGACAAGGAAGGCCAGCATGGAGAAATCTCTTCACTCCACTCCCGCAGGAATGGAAAGGATGGACAGCATGAAGAAATCTCTTCACTCCACTGCAACAGGAATGGAAAGGATGGACAGCATGGAGAAAACTCTTCACTTCACTCCCATAGTAATGGAAAGGATGGCCAGCTTGGAGAAATCTCTTCACTTCACTCCAACAGGAATGGAAAGGATGGACAGCATGGAGAAATCTCTTCACTTCACTCCCAAAGGAATGGAAAGGATGGACAGCATGGAGAAATCTCTTAACTTCACTCCCACAGGAATGACAAGGAAGGCCAGCATGGAGAAATCTCTTCACTCCACTCCCGCAGGAATGGAAAGGATGGCCAGCTTGGAGAAATCTCTTCACTTCACTCCCGCAGGAATGGAAAGGATGGCCAGCTTGGAGAAATCTCTTCACTTCACTCCCATAGTAATGGAAAGGATGGCCAGCTTGGAGATATCTCTTCACTCCACTCCCACAGGAATGGAAAGGATGGACAGCATAGAGAAATCTCTCCACTTCACTCCCACAGGAATGGAAAGGATGGACAACATGGAGAAATCTCTCCACTTCACTCCCACAGGAATGGAAAGGATGGACAACATGGAGAAATCTCTTCACTCCACTCCTGCAGGAATGGAAAGGATGGACAACATGGAGAAATCTCTTCACTTCACTCCCACACGAATGAAAACGTCGCACAGCATGGAGAGATTTCTTTACTCCACTCCCACAGGAATGAAAAGGTGGCACAGCATGGAGAAATCTCTTCACTCCACTCCCACAGGCATGGAAAGGATTGCCAGCATGGAGAAATCTCTTCACTCCACTCCCATAGTAATGTAAACGAAGGACAGCAGGGAGAAATCTCTTCACTCCACTCCCACAGGAATGGAACGGATGGCCATAATGGAGAAATCCCTTCACTTCAATCCCACAGGAATGGAAAGGATGACCAGCATGGATAAATCTCTTCACTTCACTCCCACAGTAATGGAAAGGATGGATAGCATGGGGAAATCTCTTCACTTCACGCCCATAATAATGGAAAGGATGGCCAGCATGGATAAATCTCTTCACTCCACTCCCATAGTAATTGAAAGGATGGACAGCATGGGGAAATCTCTTCACTTCACGCCCATAATAATGGAAAGGATGGCCAGCATGGAGAAATCTCTTCACTCCACTCCCACAGGAATGGAAAGGATGGATAGCATGGAGAAATCTCTTCACTTCACTCCCACAGGAATGGAAAGGATGGACAGCATGGAGAAATCTCTTCAGTTCACACCCACAGTAATGGAAAGGATGGACAGCATGGAGGGATCTCTTCACTTCACTCCCACAGTATTGGATAGGATGGACAGCATGGAGAAATCTTTTCACTTCACTCCCATAGAAATGGAAAGGATGGACAGCATGGAGGATTCTCTTCACTTCACTCCCACAGTAATGGATAGGATGGCCAGCATGGAGAAATGTCTTCACTTCACTCCCACAGGAATGGAAAGGATGGACAGCATGGAGAAATCTCTTCACTTCACTCCCACAGTAATGGAAAGGATGGCCAGCATGGAGAAATCTCTTCACTTCACTCCCACAGTAATGGAAAGGATGGCCAGCATGGAGAAATCTCCTCACTTCACTCCCATAGTAATGGAAAGGATGGACAGCATGGAGAAGTCTCTTCATCCCACGCTTTTAATAATGGTAAGGATGGACAGCATGGAGAAATATCTTCACTGCAATCCCAGAGTAATGGAAAGTATGGCCAGCATGGAGAAATCGCTTCATTTCACTCCCACAGGAAAGGAAAGAATGGACAACATGGAGAAATCTCTTCACTCCACTCCCACAGTAATGGAAGGGATGGCTAGCATGGAGAAATCTCTCCACTTCACTCCCACAGGAATAGAAAGGATGGCCAGCAGGCAGAAATCTCTTCACTCCACTCCCATAGTAATGGAAAGGATGGCCAGCATGCAGAAATCTCTTCACTCCAGTCCCATAATAATGGAAAGGGTGGCCAGCATGGAGAAATCTCTTCACTTCACTCCCATATTAATGTAAAGAATGGACAGCATGGAGAAGTCACTTCACTTCAATCCCACAGGAATGGAAAGGATGGCTGGCATGGAGAAATCTCTCCATTTCACTCGCACAGGAATGGAAAGGATGGCCAGCATGCAGAAATCTCTTCACTCCACTCCCATAGTAATGGAAAGGATGGCCAGCATGCAGAAATCTCTTCACTCCACTCCCATAGTAATGGAAAGGATGGCCAGCATGCAGAAATCTCTTCACTCCACTCCCATAGTAATGGAAAGGATGGCTAGCATGGAGAAATCTCTCCACTTCACTCCCACAGGAATAGAAAGGATGGCTAGCATGGAGAAATCTCTCCACTTCACTCCCACAGGGATGGAAAGGATGGCCAGCATGGAGAAATCTCTTCACTTCACTCCCACAGGAATGACAAGGAAGGCCAGCATGGAGAAATCTCTTCACTCCACTCCCGCAGGAATGGAAAGGATGGACAGCATGAAGAAATCTCTTCACTCCACTGCAACAGGAATGGAAAGGATGGACAGCATGGAGAAAACTCTTCACTTCACTCCCATAGTAATGGAAAGGATGGCCAGCTTGGAGAAATCTCTTCACTTCACTCCAACAGGAATGGAAAGGATGGACAGCATGGAGAAATCTCTTCACTTCACTCCCAAAGGAATGGAAAGGATGGACAGCATGGAGAAATCTCTTAACTTCACTCCCACAGGAATGACAAGGAAGGCCAGCATGGAGAAATCTCTTCACTCCACTCCCGCAGGAATGGAAAGGATGGCCAGCTTGGAGAAATCTCTTCACTTCACTCCCGCAGGAATGGAAAGGATGGCCAGCTTGGAGAAATCTCTTCACTTCACTCCCATAGTAATGGAAAGGATGGCCAGCTTGGAGATATCTCTTCACTCCACTCCCACAGGAATGGAAAGGATGGACAGCATAGAGAAATCTCTCCACTTCACTCCCACAGGAATGGAAAGGATGGACAACATGGAGAAATCTCTCCACTTCACTCCCACAGGAATGGAAAGGATGGACAACATGGAGAAATCTCTTCACTCCACTCCTGCAGGAATGGAAAGGATGGACAACATGGAGAAATCTCTTCACTTCACTCCCACACGAATGAAAACGTCGCACAGCATGGAGAGATTTCTTTACTCCACTCCCACAGGAATGAAAAGGTGGCACAGCATGGAGAAATCTCTTCACTCCACTCCCACAGGCATGGAAAGGATTGCCAGCATGGAGAAATCTCTTCACTCCACTCCCATAGTAATGTAAACGAAGGACAGCAGGGAGAAATCTCTTCACTCCACTCCCACAGGAATGGAACGGATGGCCATAATGGAGAAATCCCTTCACTTCAATCCCACAGGAATGGAAAGGATGGCCAGCATGGATAAATCTCTTCACTTCACTCCCACAGTAATGGAAAGGATGGATAGCATGGGGAAATCTCTTCACTTCACGCCCATAATAATGGAAAGGATGGCCAGCATGGATAAATCTCTTCACTCCACTCCCATAGTAATTGAAAGGATGGACAGCATGGGGAAATCTCTTCACTTCACGCCCATAATAATGGAAAGGATGGCCAGCATGGAGAAATCTCTTCACTCCACTCCCACAGGAATGGAAAGGATGGATAGCATGGAGAAATCTCTTCACTTCACTCCCACAGGAATGGAAAGGATGGACAGCATGGAGAAATCTCTTCAGTTCACACCCACAGTAATGGAAAGGATGGACAGCATGGAGGGATCTCTTCACTTCACTCCCACAGTATTGGATAGGATGGACAGCATGGAGAAATCTTTTCACTTCACTCCCATAGAAATGGAAAGGATGGACAGCATGGAGGATTCTCTTCACTTCACTCCCACAGTAATGGATAGGATGGCCAGCATGGAGAAATGTCTTCACTTCACTCCCACAGGAATGGAAAGGATGGACAGCATGGAGAAATCTCTTCACTTCACTCCCACAGTAATGGAAAGGATGGCCAGCATGGAGAAATCTCTTCACTTCACTCCCACAGTAATGGAAAGGATGGCCAGCATGGAGAAATCTCCTCACTTCACTCCCATAGTAATGGAAAGGATGGACAGCATGGAGGGATCTCTTCACTTAACTCCCACAGTAATGGATAGTATGGCCAGCATGGAGAAATCTCTTCACTTCAATCCCACAGGAATGGAAAGGATGGACAGAATGGAGAAATCTTTTCACTTCACTCCCATAGTAATGGAAAGGATGGACAGCATGGAGAAATCTCTTCATTTCACTCCCATAGTAATGGAAAGGATGGACAGCATGGAGAAATCTCTTCACTTCACTCCCATAGTAATGGAAAGGATGGACAGCATGCAGAAATCTCTTCATTTCACTCGCATAATAATGGAAAGGATGGCCAGCATGGAGAAAACTCTTCACTCCACTACCATAGTAATGGAAAGGATGGCCAGCATGGAGAAATCTCTTCACTTCACTCCCACAGGAATGGAAAGATTGGCCAGCATTAAGAAATCTCTTCATTTCACTCCCATAGTAATGGAAAGGATGGCCAGCATGGAGAAATCTCTTCATTTCACTCCCGTATTATTGGAAAGGATGGACAGCATGGAGAAATCTCTTCACTTCACTCCCATAGTAATGGAAAGGATGGCAAGCATGGAGAAATCTCTTCACTCCACTCCCACAGGAATGGAATGAATGGACAACCTGGAAAAATCTCTTCACTCCACTCCCACAGGAATGGAAAGAATGGACAACATGGAGAAATCTCTTCACAGCACTCCCACAGGAAAGAAAAGGATGGCCAGCATGGAGAAATCTCTTCACTCCACTCGCACAGGAAAGGAAAGGATGGCCAGCATGGAGAAATCTCTTCACTTCACTCCCATAGAAATGGAAAGGATGGCCAGCATGGAGAAGTCTCTTCACCCCACGCTTTTAATAATGGTAAGGATGGACAGCATGGAGAAATATTTTCACTGCAATCCCAGAGTAATGGAAAGTATGGCCAGCATGGAGAAATCGCTTCATTTCACTCCCACAGGAAAGGAAAGAATGGACAACATGGAGAAATCTCTTCACTCCACTCCCACAGTAAGGGAAAGGATGGCCAGCATAGAGAAATCTCTTCACTCCACTCCCATAGTAATGGAAGGGATGGCTAGCATGGAGAAATCTCTCCACTTCACTCCCACAGGAATAGAAAGGATGGCCAGCAGGCAGAAATCTCTTCACTCCACTCCCATAGTAATGGAAAGGATGGCCAGCATGCAGAAATCTCTTCACTCCAGTCCCATAATAATGGAAAGGGTGGCCAGCAGGGAGAAATCTCTTCACTTCACTCCCATATTAATGTAAAGAATGGACAGCATGGAGAAGTCACTTCACTTCAATCCCACAGGAATGGAAAGGATGGCTGGCATGGAGAAATCTCTCCACTTCACTCCCACAGGAATGGAAAGGATGGCCAGCATGCAGAAATCTCTTCACTCCACTCCCATAGTAATGGAAAGGATGGCCAGCATGCAGAAATCTCTTCACTCCACTCCCATAGTAATGGAAAGGATGGCTAGCATGGAGAAATCTCTCCACTTCACTCCCACAGGAATAGAAAGGATGGCTAGCATGGAGAAATCTCTCCACTTCACTCCCACAGGGATGGAAAGGATGGCCAGCATGGAGAAATCTCTTCACTTCACTCCCACAGTAATGTAAAGGAAGGATAGCATGGAGAAATCTCTTCACTGCACTCCCACAGGAATGGAAAGGATGGACAGCATGGAGAAATCTCTTCACTTCACTCCCACAGTAATGGAAAGGATGGACAGCATGGATAAATCTCTTCACTTCACTCCCACAGTAATGGAAAGAATTGACAGCATGGAGAAATCTCTTCACTTCTCAATCATATTATGGATAGAATGGCCAGCATGGAGAAATCTCTTCACTCCACTCCCATAGTAATGCAAAGGATGGGCAGCATGGAGAAATCTCTTCACTCCACTCCCACAGGAATGGAAAGAATGGACAGCATGGAGAAATCTCTTCACTTCACTCCCACAGTAAGGGAAAGGATGACCAGCATGGAAAAATCTCTTCCCTTCACTCCTGAGGAATGGAAAGGATGGACAGCATTGAGATGTCTCTTCACTTCACTCCCATAGTAATGGAAAGGACGGTCAGCTTGGTGAAATCACTTCACTTCACTCCCGTAGAAATGGAAAGGATGGCCAGCATGGAGAACACTCGTCACTCCATTCCCACAGGAATGGAAGGGATGGACAGTATGGAGAAATCTTATCACTTCACTCCCATACTAATGGAAAGGATGGACAGCATGGAGATGTCTCTTCACTTCACTCCCATAGTAAAGGAAAGGATGGCCAGCTTGGTGCAATCTCTTCACTTCACTCCCGTAGAAATGGAAAGGATGGCCAGCATGGAGAATTCGCTTCATTTCATTCCCACAGGAAAGGAAAGGATGGACAGCATGGAGAAATCTCTTCACTCTACTCCCACAGTAAGGGAAAGGATGGCCAGCATGGAGAAATCACTTCACTTCACTCCCACAGGAATGGAAAGAATGGCTAGCATGAAGAAATCTCTTCACTTCACTCCCATAGTAATGGAAAGGATGGAGAGCATGGAGAAATCTCTTCACTCCACTCCCACTGCAAGGGAAAGGATGGCAAGCATGGAGAAATCCCTTCACTTCACTCAACAGGAATGGAAATGATTGCCAGCATGGAGAAATCTCTTCACTCCACTCCCACAGTAAGGGAAAGGGTGGCAAGCATGGAGAAATCTCTTCACTTCACTCAACAGGAATGGAAATGATTGCCAGCATGGAGAAATCTCTTCACTCCACTCCCACAGGAATGGAAAGGATGGTCAGCATGGAGAAATCTCTTCACTCCACTCCCACAGGAATGGAAAGGATGGTCAGCATGGAGAAATCCCTTCACTTCACTCTCACAGGAATGGAAAGGATTGCCATCATTGTGAAATCTCTTCACTCCACTCCCACAGGAATCGAAATGATTGACAGCATGGAGAAATCTCTTCACTTCAATCCACAGGAATGGAAAGGATTGCCTTCATTGTGAAATCTCTTCACTTCACTCCTATAGTAATGGAAAGAATGGCCAGCTTGGAGAAATCTATTCACTCCACTCCCATAATAAAGGAAAGGATTGCCATCATTGTGAAATCTCTTCACTTCGCTCCCATAATAATGGAAAGGATGGCCAGCTTGGAGAAATCGCTTCACTTCACTCCCATATTAATGGAAAGGATGGCCAGCATGGAGACGTCTCTTCACTCGACTCCCATATTAATGTAAAGGATGGCCAGCATGGAGAACTCACTTCGCTCCACTCAAACAGGAATGGAAAGGTGGCACGGCATGGAAATATTTTTTCACTCCACTCCCACAGTAATGGAAAGGATGGTCAGCATGGAGAAGGCTCTTCACTTCACTCCCACAGGAATGGAAAGATTGGCCAGCATGGAGAAATCTCTTAATTTCACTCCCATAGTAATGGAAGGGATGGCCAGCATGGAGAAAGCTCTTCATTTCACTCCCGTATTAATGGAAAGGATGGACAGCATGGAGAAATCTCTTCACTTCACTCCCATAGTAATGGAAAGGATGGCCAGCATGGAGAAATCTCTTCACTCCACTCCCACAGGAATGGAATGAATGGACAACCTGGAAAAATCTCTTCACTCCACTCCCATAGTAATGGAAAGGATGGACAGCATGGAGAAATCTCTTCACTCCACTCCCACAGGAATGGAAAGGATGACCAGCATGGAGAAATCTCTTCACTTCACTCCTGAGGAATGTAAAGGATGGACAGCATGGAGATGTCTCTTCACTTCACTCCCATAGTAATGGAAAGGACGGCCAGCTTGGTGAAATCTCTTCACTTCACTCCCGTAGAAATGGAAATGATGGCCAGCATGGAGAACACTCGTCACTCCACTCCCACAGGAATGGAACGGATGGACAGTGTGGAGAAATCTCTTCACTTCACTCCCATACTAATGGAAAGGATGGACAGCATGGATATGTCTCTTCACTTCACTCCCATAGCAATGGAAAGGACGGCCAGCTTGGTGCAATCTCTTCACTTCACTCCAGTAGAAATAGAAAGGATGGCCAGCATGGAGAATTCGCTTCACTTCACTCCCACAGGAAAGGAAAGGATGGACAGCATGGAGAAATCTCTTCACTCCACTCCCACAGGAATGGAAAGGATGGCCAGCATGGAGAAAACTCTTCACTTCACTCCCATAGTAATGGAAAGGATGGCCAGCTTGGAGAAATCTCTTCACTCCACTGCAACAGGAATGGAAAGGATGGACAGCATGGAGAAAACTCTTCACTTCACTCCCATAATAATGGAAAGGATGGCCAGCTTGGAGAAATCTCTTCACTTCACTCCAACAGGAATGGAAAGGATGGACAGCATGGAGAAATCTCTTCACTTCACTCCCAAAGGAATGGAAAGGATGGACAGCATGGAGAAATCTCTTAACTTCACTCCCACAGGAATGACAAGGAAGGCCAGCATGGAGAAATCTCTTCACTCCACTCCCGCAGGAATGGAAAGGATGGCCAGCTTGGAGAAATCTCTTCACTTCACTCCCATAGTAATGGAAAGGATGGCCAGCTTGGAGAAATCTCTTCACTTCACTCCCACAGGAATGGAAAGGATGGACAGCATAGATAAATCTCTCCACTTCACTCCCACAGGAATAGAAAGGATGGAAAATATGGAGAAATCTCTCCACTTCACTCCCACAGGAATGGAAAGGATGGAAAACATGGAGAAATCTCTTCACTCCACTCCTGCAGGAATGGAAAGGATGGACAACATGGACAAATCTCTTCACTCCACTCCCACACGAATGAAAACGTCGTGCAGCATGGAGAAATCTCTTCACTCCACTCCCACAGGCAAGGAAAGGATTGCCAGCATGGAGAAATCTCTTCACTCCACTCCCATAGTAATGTAAAGGAAGGACAGCAGGGAGAAATCTCTTCACTTCACTTCCACAATAATGGAAAGGCTGGACAGCATGGAGAAATTCTTCACTTCACTCGCAAAATAATGGAAAGGATGGCCAGCATGGAGAAATCTCTTCATTTCACTCCCACAGGAATGGAACGGATGGCCATAATGGAGAAATCTCTTCACTTCACTCCCACAGTAATGGAAAGGATGGACAGCATGGAGAAATCTCTTCACTTCACTCCCACAGTAATGGAAAGAATGGACAGCATGGAGAAATCTCGTCACATCACTCCCACAGTAATGGAAAGGAAGGATAGCATGGAGAAATCTCTTCACTGCTCTCCCACAGGAATGAAAAGGATGGACAGCATGGAGAAATCTCTTCACTTCACTCCCACATTAATGGAAAGGATGGATAGCATAGATAAATCTCTTCACTTCACTCCCACAGTAATGGAAAGAATTGACAGCATGGAGAAATCTCTTCACTTCTCAATCATATTATGGATAGAATGGCCAGCATGGAGAAATCTCTTCACTCCACTCCCATAGTAATGGAAAGGATGGGCAGCATGGAGAAATCTCTTCACTCCACTCCCACAGGAATGGAAAGAATGGACAGCATGGAGAAATCTCTTCACTTCACTCCCACAGTAAGGGAAAGGATGACCAGCATGGAGAAATCTCTTCCCTTCACTCCTGAGGAATGGAAAGGATGGACAGCATGGAGATGTCTCTTCACTTCACTCCCATAGTAATGGAAAGGACGGTCAGCTTGGTGAAATCACTTCACTTCACTCCCGTAGAAATGGAAAGGATGGCCAGCGTGGAGAACACTCGTCACTCCATTCCCACAGGAATGGAAGGGATGGACAGTATGGAGAAATCTCATCACTTCACTCCCATACTAATGGAAAGGATGGACAGCATGGAGACGTCTCTTCACTTCACTCCCATAGTAAAGGAAAGGATGGCCAGCTTGGTGCAATCTCTTCACTTCACTCCCGTAGAAATGGAAAGGATGGCCAGCATGGAGAATTCGCTTCATTTCACTCCCACAGGAAAGGAAAGGATGGACAGCATGGAGAAATCTCTTCACTCTACTCCCACAGTAAGGGAAAGGATGGCCAGCATGGAGAAATCACTTCACTTCACTCAACAGGAATGGAAATGATTGCCAGCATGGAGAAATCTCTTCACTTCACTCCCACAGGAATGGAAAGAATGGCTAGCATGAAGAAATCTCTTCAATTCACTCCCAAAAGTAATGGAAAGGATGAAGAGCATGGAGAAATCTCTTCACTCCACTCACACAGCAAGGGAAAGGATGGCAAGCATGGAGAAATCCCTTCACTTCACTCAACAGAAATGGAAATGATTGCCAGCATGGAGAAATCTCTTCACTCCACTCCCACAGGAATGGAAAGGATGGTCAGCATGGAGAAATCCCTTCACTTCACTCTCACAGGAATGGAAAGGATTGCCATCATTGTGAAATCTCTTCACTCCACTCCCACAGGAATCGAAATGATTGACAGCATGGAGAAATCTCTTCACTTCAATCCACAGGAATGGAAAGGATTGCCTTCATTGTGAAATCTCTTCACTTCACTCCTATAGTAATGGAAAGAATGGCCAGCTTGGAGAAATCTATTCACTCCACTCCCATAATAAAGGAAAGGATTGCCATCATTGTGAAATCTCTTCACTTCACTCCCATAATAATGGAAAGGATGGCCAGCTTGGAGAAATCGCTTCACTTCACTCCCATATTAATGGAAAGGATGGCCAGCACGGAGACGTCTCTTCACTCTACTCCCATATTAATATAAAGGATGGCCAGCATGGAGAACTCTCTTCACTCCACTCCCACAGGAATGGAAAGGTGGCACGGCATGGAAATATTTTTTCACTCCACTCCCACAGTAATGGAAAGGATGGTTAGCATGGAGAAGGCTCTTCACTTCACTCCCACAGGAATGGAAAGATTGGCCAGCATGGACAAATCTCTTCATTTTACTCCCATAGTAATGGAAAGGATGGACAGCATGGAGAAATCTCTTCATTTCACTCCCATAGTAATGGGAAGGATGGACAGCATGGAGAAATCTCTTCACTTCACTCCCATAGTAATGGAAAGGATGGACAGCATGGAGAAATCTCTTCATTTCACTCGCATAGTAATGAAAAGAATGGCCAGCATGGAGAAATCTCTTCACTCCACTACCATAGTAATGGAAAGGATGGCCAGCATGGAGAAATCTCTTCACTCCGCTCCCATATTAATGGAAAGGATGGCCAGCATGGAGAAATCTCTTCACTTCACTTCCACAGGAATGCAAAGATTGGCCAGCATGGAGAAATCTCTTCATTTCACTCCCATAGTAATGGAAGGGATGGCCAGCATGGAGAAATCTCTTCATTTCACTCCCGTATTAATGGAAAGGATGGACAGCATGGAGAAATCTCTTCACTTCACTCCCATAGTAATGGAAAGGATGGACAACCTGGAAAAATCTCTTCACTCCACTCCCATAGTAATGGAAAGGATGGACAGCATGGAGAAATCTCTTCACTCCACTCCAACAGGAATGGAAAGGAGGACCAGCATGGAGAAATCTCTTCACTTCACTCCTGAGGAATGGAAAGGATGGACAGCATGGAGATGTCTCTTCACTTCACTCCCATAGTAATGGAAAGGACGGCCAGCTTGGTGAAATCTCTTCACTTCACTCCCGTAGAAATGGAAATGATGGCCAGCACGGAGAACACTCGTCACTCCACTCCCACAGGAATGGAAGGGATGGACAGTATGGAGAAATCTCTTCACTTCACTCCCATACTAATGCAAAGGATGGACAGCATGGAGATGTCTCTTCACTTCACTCCCATAGTAATGGAAAGGACGGCCAGCTTGGTGCAATCTCTTCACTTCACTCCAGTAGAAATGGAAAGGATGGCCAGCATGGAGAATTCGCTTCACTTCACTCCCACAGGAAAGGAAAGGATGGACAGCATGGAGAAATCTCTTCACTCCACTCCCACAGGAATGGAAAGGATGGATAGCATAGAGAAATCTCTCCACTTCACTCCCACAGGAATGGAAAGGATGGACAACATGGAGCAATCTCTCCACTTCACTCCCACAGGAATGGAAAGGATGGCCAGCATGGAGAAATCTCTTCACTTCACTCCCATAGTAATGGAAAGGATGGACAGCATGGATGGATCTCTTCAATTCACTCCCACAGTAATGGATAGGATCGACAGCATGGAGAAATCTTTTCACTTCACTCCCATAGAAATGGAAAGGATGGACAGCATGGAGGATTCTCTTCACTTCACTCCCACAGTAATGGATAGGATGGCCAGCATGGAGAAATGTCTTCACTTCACTCCCACAGGAATGGAAAGGATGGACAGAATGGAGAAATCTCTTCACTTCACTCCCACAGTAATGGAAAGGATGGCCAGCATGGAGAAATCTCCTCACTTCACTCCCATAGTAATGGAAAGGATGGACAGCATGCAGGGTTCTCTTCACTTAACTCCCACAGTAATGGATAGGATGGCCAGCATGGAGAAATCTCTTCACTTCAATCCCACAGGAATGGAAAGGATGGACAGAATGGAGAAATCTCTTCACTTCACTCCCATAGTAATGGAAAGTATGGACAGCATGGAGAAATCTCTTCATTTCACTCCCATAGTAATGGAAAGGATGGACAGCATGGAGAAATCTCTTCATTCCACTCGCATAGTAATGAAAAGGATGGCCAGCATGGAGAAATCTCTTCACTCCACTACCATAGTAATGGAAAGGATGGCCAGCATCGAGAAATCTCTTCACTCCGCTCCCATATTAATGGAAAGGATGGCCAGCATGGAGAAATCTCTTAACTTCACACCCACAGGAATGGAAAGATTGGCCAGCATGGAGAAATCTCTTCATTTCACTCCCATATTCATGGAAAGGATGGCCAGCATGGAGAAATCTCTTCATTTCACCCCCTTTTAATGGAAAGGATGGACAGCATGGAGAAATCTCTTCACTTCACTCCCATAGTAATGGAAAGGATGGCCAGCATGGAGAAATCTCTTCACTCCACTCCCACAGGAATGGAATGAATGGACAACCTGGAAAAATCTCTTCACTCCAATCCCACAGGAAAGGAAAGGATGGCCAGCATGGAGAAATCTCTTCATTTCACTCCCGTATTAATGGAAAGGATGGACAACATGGAGAAATCTCTTCACAGCACTCCCACAGGAAAGGAAAGGATGGCCAGCATGGAGAAATCTCTTCACTCCACTCGCACAGGAAAGGAAAGGATGGCCAGCATGGAGAAATCTCTTCACTTCACTCCCAAAAAAATGGAAAGGATAGCCAGCATGGAGAAGTCTCTTCATCCCACGCTTTTAATAATGGTAAGGATGGACAGCATGGAGAAATATCTTCACTGCAATCCCAGAGTAATGGAAAGTATGGCCAGCATGGAGAAATCGCTTCATTTCACTCCCACAGGAAAGGAAAGAATGGACAACATGGAGAAATCTCTTCACTCCATTCCCACAGTAAGGGAAAGGATGGCCAGCATAGAGAAATCTCTCCACTTCACTCCCACAGGAATGGAAAGGATGGCCAGCATGCAGAAATCTCTTCACTCCACTCCCATAGTAATGGAAAGGATGGCCAGCATGCAGAAATCTCTTCAATCCACTCCCATAGTAATGGAAAGGATGGCCAGCATGCAGAAATCTCTTCACTCCACTCCCATAGTAATGGAAAGGATGGCTAGCATGGAGAAATCTCTCCACTTCACTCCCACAGGAATAGAAAGGATGGCTAGCATGGAGAAATCTCTCCACTTCACTCCCACAGGGATGGAAAGGATGGCCAGCATGGAGAAATCTCTTCACTTCACTCCCACAGGAATGACAAGGAAGGCCAGCATGGAGAAATCTCTTCACTGCACTCCCGCAGGAATGGAAAGGATGGACAGCATGAAGAAATCTCTTCACTCCACTGCAACAGGAATGGAAAGGATGGACAGCATGGAGAAAACTCTTCACTTCACTCCCATAGTAATGGAAAGGATGGCCAGCTTGGAGAAATCTCTTCACTTCACTCCAACAGGAATGGAAAGGATGGACAGCATGGAGAAATCTCTTCACTTCACTCCCAAAGGAATGGAAAGGATGGACAGCATGGAGAAATCTCTTAACTTCACTCCCACAGGAATGACAAGGAAGGCCAGCATGGAGAAATCTCTTCACTTCACTCCCGCAGGAATGGAAAGGATGGCCAGCTTGGAGAAATCTCTTCACTTCACTCCCATAGTAATGGAAAGGATGGCCAGCTTGGAGATATCTCTTCACTCCACTCCCACAGGAATGGAAAGGATGGACAGCATAGAGAAATCTCTCCACTTCACTCCCACAGGAATGGAAAGGATGGACAGCATGGAGAAATCTCTTCACTCCACTCCAACAGGAATGGAAAGGAGGACCAGCATGGAGAAATCTCTTCACTTCACTCCTGAGGAATGGAAAGGATGGACAGCATGGAGATGTCTCTTCACTTCACTCCCATAGTAATGGAAAGGACGGCCAGCTTGGTGAAATCTCTTCACTTCACTCCCGTAGAAATGGAAATGATGGCCAGCACGGAGAACACTCGTCACTCCACTCCCACAGGAATGGAAGGGATGGACAGTATGGAGAAATCTCTTCACTTCACTCCCATACTAATGCAAAGGATGGACAGCATGGAGATGTCTCTTCACTTCACTCCCATAGTAATGGAAAGGACGGCCAGCTTGGTGCAATCTCTTCACTTCACTCCAGTAGAAATGGAAAGGATGGCCAGCATGGAGAATTCGCTTCACTTCACTCCCACAGGAAAGGAAAGGATGGACAGCATGGAGAAATCTCTTCACTCCACTCCCACAGGAATGGAAAGGATGGATAGCATAGAGAAATCTCTCCACTTCACTCCCACAGGAATGGAAAGGATGGACAACATGGAGCAATCTCTCCACTTCACTCCCACAGGAATGGAAAGGATGGCCAGCATGGAGAAATCTCTTCACTTCACTCCCATAGTAATGGAAAGGATGGACAGCATGGATGGATCTCTTCAATTCACTCCCACAGTAATGGATAGGATCGACAGCATGGAGAAATCTTTTCACTTCACTCCCATAGAAATGGAAAGGATGGACAGCATGGAGGATTCTCTTCACTTCACTCCCACAGTAATGGATAGGATGGCCAGCATGGAGAAATGTCTTCACTTCACTCCCACAGGAATGGAAAGGATGGACAGAATGGAGAAATCTCTTCACTTCACTCCCACAGTAATGGAAAGGATGGCCAGCATGGAGAAATCTCCTCACTTCACTCCCATAGTAATGGAAAGGATGGACAGCATGCAGGGTTCTCTTCACTTAACTCCCACAGTAATGGATAGGATGGCCAGCATGGAGAAATCTCTTCACTTCAATCCCACAGGAATGGAAAGGATGGACAGAATGGAGAAATCTCTTCACTTCACTCCCATAGTAATGGAAAGTATGGACAGCATGGAGAAATCTCTTCATTTCACTCCCATAGTAATGGAAAGGATGGACAGCATGGAGAAATCTCTTCATTCCACTCGCATAATAATGAAAAGGATGGCCAGCATGGAGAAATCTCTTCACTCCACTACCATAGTAATGGAAAGGATGGCCAGCATCGAGAAATCTCTTCACTCCGCTCCCATATTAATGGAAAGGATGGCCAGCATGGAGAAATCTCTTAACTTCACACCCACAGGAATGGAAAGATTGGCCAGCATGGAGAAATCTCTTCATTTCACTCCCATATTCATGGAAAGGATGGCCAGCATGGAGAAATCTCTTCATTTCACCCCCTTTTAATGGAAAGGATGGACAGCATGGAGAAATCTCTTCACTTCACTCCCATAGTAATGGAAAGGATGGCCAGCATGGAGAAATCTCTTCACTCCACTCCCACAGGAATGGAATGAATGGACAACCTGGAAAAATCTCTTCACTCCAATCCCACAGGAAAGGAAAGGATGGCCAGCATGGAGAAATCTCTTCATTTCACTCCCGTATTAATGGAAAGGATGGACAACATGGAGAAATCTCTTCACAGCACTCCCACAGGAAAGGAAAGGATGGCCAGCATGGAGAAATCTCTTCACTCCACTCGCACAGGAAAGGAAAGGATGGCCAGCATGGAGAAATCTCTTCACTTCACTCCCAAAAAAATGGAAAGGATAGCCAGCATGGAGAAGTCTCTTCATCCCACGCTTTTAATAATGGTAAGGATGGACAGCATGGAGAAATATCTTCACTGCAATCCCAGAGTAATGGAAAGTATGGCCAGCATGGAGAAATCGCTTCATTTCACTCCCACAGGAAAGGAAAGAATGGACAACATGGAGAAATCTCTTCACTCCATTCCCACAGTAAGGGAAAGGATGGCCAGCATAGAGAAATCTCTCCACTTCACTCCCACAGGAATGGAAAGGATGGCCAGCATGCAGAAATCTCTTCACTCCACTCCCATAGTAATGGAAAGGATGGCCAGCATGCAGAAATCTCTTCACTCCACTCCCATAGTAATGGAAAGGATGGCCAGCATGCAGAAATCTCTTCACTCCACTCCCATAGTAATGGAAAGGATGGCTAGCATGGAGAAATCTCTCCACTTCACTCCCACAGGAATAGAAAGGATGGCTAGCATGGAGAAATCTCTCCACTTCACTCCCACAGGGATGGAAAGGATGGCCAGCATGGAGAAATCTCTTCACTTCACTCCCACAGGAATGACAAGGAAGGCCAGCATGGAGAAATCTCTTCACTGCACTCCCGCAGGAATGGAAAGGATGGACAGCATGAAGAAATCTCTTCACTCCACTGCAACAGGAATGGAAAGGATGGACAGCATGGAGAAAACTCTTCACTTCACTCCCATAGTAATGGAAAGGATGGCCAGCTTGGAGAAATCTCTTCACTTCACTCCAACAGGAATGGAAAGGATGGACAGCATGGAGAAATCTCTTCACTTCACTCCCAAAGGAATGGAAAGGATGGACAGCATGGAGAAATCTCTTAACTTCACTCCCACAGGAATGACAAGGAAGGCCAGCATGGAGAAATCTCTTCACTTCACTCCCGCAGGAATGGAAAGGATGGCCAGCTTGGAGAAATCTCTTCACTTCACTCCCATAGTAATGGAAAGGATGGCCAGCTTGGAGATATCTCTTCACTCCACTCCCACAGGAATGGAAAGGATGGACAGCATAGAGAAATCTCTCCACTTCACTCCCACAGGAATGGAAAGGATGGACAACATGGAGAAATCTCTCCACTTCACTCCCACAGGAATGGAAAGGATGGACAACATGGAGAAATTTCTTCACTCCACTCCTGCAGGAATGGAAAGGATGGATAACATGGAGAAATCTCTTCACTTCACTCCCACACGAATGAAAACGTCGCACAGCATGGAGAGATTTCTTTACTCCACTCCCACAGGAATGAAAAGGTGGCACAGCATGGAGAAATCTCTTCACTCCACTCCCACAGGCATGGAAAGGATTGCCAGCATGGAGAAATCTCTTCACTCCACTCCCATAGTAATGTAAACGAAGGACAGCAGGGAGAAATCTCTTCACTTCACTTCCACAGTAATGGAAAGGCTGGACAGCATGGAGAAATTCTTCACTTCACTCGCAGAATAATGGAAAGGATGGCCAGCATGGAGAAATCTCTTCATTTCACTCCCACAGGAATGGAACGGATGGCCATAATGGAGAAATCACTTCACTTCAATCCCACAGGAATGGAAAGGATGGCCATCATGGATAAATCTCTTCACTTCACTCCCACAGTAATGGAAAGGTTGGACAGCATGGAGAAATCTCTCCACTTCACTCCCACAGTAATGGAAAGAATGGACAGCATGGAGAAATCTCGTCACATCACTCCCACAGTAATGGAAAGGAAGGATAGCATGGAGAAATCTCTTCACTGCACTCCCACAGGAATGGAAAGGATGGACAGCATGGAGAAATCTCTTCACTCCACTCCCACAGGAATGGAAAGGATGGCCAGCTTGGAGAAATCTCTTCACTCCACTCCCATAGTAGTGCAAAGGATTGCCAGCATGGAGAAATCTCTTCACTTCACTCCCATAGTAATGAAAAGGATGGCCAGCTTGGAGAAATCTCTTCACTCCACTCCCATAGTAATTGAAAGGATGGACAGCATGGGGAAATCTCTTCACTTCACGCCCATAATAATGGAAAGGATGGCCAGCATGGAGAAATCTCTTCACTCCACTCCCACAGGAATGGAAAGGATGGACAGCATGGAGAAATCTCTTCACTTCACTCCCACAGGAATGGAAAGGATGGACAGCATGGAGAAATCTCTTCAGTTCACACCCACAGTAATGGAAAGGATGGCCAGCATGGAGAAATCTCTTCACTTCACTCCCATAGTAATGGAAAGGATGGACAGCATGGAGGGATCTCTTCACTTCACTCCCACAGTAATGGATAGGATGGACAGCATGGAGAAATCTTTTCACTTCACTCCCATAGAAATGGAAAGGATGGACAGCATGGAGGATTCTCTTCACTTCACTCCCACAGTAATGGATAGGATGGCCAGCATGGAGAAATGTCTTCACTTCAATCCCACAGGAATGGAAAGGATGGACAGCATGGAGAAATCTCTTCACTTCACTCCCACAGTAATGGAAAGGATGGACAGCATGGAGGGATCTCTTCACTTAACTCCCAAAGTAATGGATAGGATGGCCAGCATGGAGAAATCTCTTCACTTCAATCCCACAGGAATGGAAAGGATGGACAGAATGGAGAAATCTTTTCACTTCACTCCCATAGTAATGGAAAGGATGGACAGCATGGAGAAATCTCTTCATTTCACTCCCATAGTAATGGAAAGGATGGACAGCATGGAGAAATCTCTTCACTTCACTCCCATAGTAATGGAAAGGATGGACAGCATGCAGAAATCTCTTCATTTCACTCGCATAGTCATGAAAAGGATGGCCAGCATGGAGAAAACTCTTCACTCCACTACCATAGTAATGGAAAGGATGGCCAGCATGGAGAAATCTCTTCACTCCGCTCCCATATTAATGGAAAGGATGGCCAGCATGGAGAAATCTCTTCACTTCACTCCCACAGGAATGGAAAGATTGGCCAGCATGGAGAAATCTCTTCATTTCACTCCCATAGTAATGGAAAGGATGGCCAGCATGGAGAAATCTCTTCATTTCACTCCCGTATTATTGGAAAGGATGGACAGCATGGAGAAATCTCTTCACTTCACTCCCATAGTAATGGAAAGGATGGCAAGCATGGAGAAATCTCTTCACTCCACTCCCACAGGAATGGAATGAATGGACAACCTGGAAAAATCTCTTCACTCCACTCCCACAGGAATGGAAAGAATGGACAACATGGAGAAATCTCTTCACAGCACTCCCACAGGAAAGGAAAGGATGGCCAGCATGGAGAAATCTCTTCACTCCACTCGCACAGGAAAGGAAAGGATGGCCAGCATGGAGAAATCTCTTCACTTCACTCCCATAGAAATGGAAAGGATGGCCAGCATGGAGAAGTCTCTTCACCCCACGCTTTAAATAATGGTAAGGATGGACAGCATGGAGAAATATCTTCACTGCAATCCCAGAGTAATGGAAAGTATGGCCAGCATGGAGAAATCGCTTCATTTCACTCCCACAGGAAAGGAAAGAATGGACAACATGGAGAAATCTCTTCACTCCACTCCCACAGTAAGGGAAAGGATGGCCAGCATAGAGAAATCTCTTCACTCCACTCCCATAGTAATGGAAGGGATGGCTAGCATGGAGAAATCTCTCCACTTCACTCCCACAGGAATAGAAAGGATGGCCAGCAGGCAGAAATCTCTTCACTCCACTCCCATAGTAATGGAAAGGATGGCCAGCATGCAGAAATCTCTTCACTCCAGTCCCATAATAATGGAAAGGGTGGCCAGCAGGGAGAAATCTCTTCACTTCACTCCCATATTAATGTAAAGAATGGACAGCATGGAGAAGTCACTTCACTTCAATCCCACAGGAATGGAAAGGATGGCTGGCATGGAGAAATCTCTCCACTTCACTCCCACAGGAATGGAAAGGATGGCCAGCATGCAGAAATCTCTTCACTCCACTCCCATAGTAATGGAAAGGATGGCCAGCATGCAGAAATCTCTTCACTCCACTCCCATAGTAATGGAAAGGATGGCTAGCATGGAGAAATCTCTCCACTTCACTCCCACAGGAATAGAAAGGATGGCTAGCATGGAGAAATCTCTCCACTTCACTCCCACAGGGATGGAAAGGATGGCCAGCATGGAGAAATCTCTTCACTTCACTCCCACAGTAATGTAAAGGAAGGATAGCATGGAGAAATCTCTTCACTGCACTCCCACAGGAATGGAAAGGATGGACAGCATGGAGAAATCTCTTCACTTCACTCCCACAGTAATGGAAAGGATGGACAGCATGGATAAATCTCTTCACTTCACTCCCACAGTAATGGAAAGAATTGACAGCATGGAGAAATCTCTTCACTTCTCAATCATATTATGGATAGAATGGCCAGCATGGAGAAATCTCTTCACTCCACTCCCATAGTAATGCAAAGGATGGGCAGCATGGAGAAATCTCTTCACTCCACTCCCACAGGAATGGAAAGAATGGACAGCATGGAGAAATCTCTTCACTTCACTCCCACAGTAAGGGAAAGGATGACCAGCATGGAGAAATCTCTTCCCTTCACTCCTGAGGAATGGAAAGGATGGACAGCATTGAGATGTCTCTTCACTTCACTCCCATAGTAATGGAAAGGACGGTCAGCTTGGTGAAATCACTTCACTTCACTCCCGTAGAAATGGAAAGGATGGCCAGCATGGAGAACACTCGTCACTCCATTCCCACAGGAATGGAAGGGATGGACAGTATGGAGAAATCTCATCACTTCACTCCCATACTAATGGAAAGGATGGACAGCATGGAGATGTCTCTTCACTTCACTCCCATAGTAAAGGGAATGATGGCCAGCTTGGTGCAATCTCTTCACTTCACTCCCGTAGAAATGGAAAGGATGGCCAGCATGGAGAATTCGCTTCATTTCACTCCCACAGGAAAGGAAAGGATGGACAGCATGGAGAAATCTCTTCACTCTACTCCCACAGTAAGGGAAAGGATGGCCAGCATGGAGAAATTACTTCACTTCACTCCCACAGGAATGGAAAGAATGGCTAGCATGAAGAAATCTCTTCACTTCACTCCCACAGTAATGGAAAGGATGGAGAGCATGGAGAAATCTCTTCACTCCACTCCCACTGCAAGGGAAAGGATGGCAAGCATGGAGAAATCCCTTCACTTCACTCAACAGGAATGGAAATGATTGCCAGCATGGAGAAATCTCTTCACTCCACTCCCACAGTAAGGGAAAGGATGGCAAGCATGGAGAAATCTCTTCACTTCACTCAACAGGAATGGAAATGATTGCCAGCATGGAGAAATCTCTTCACTCCACTCCCACAGGAATGGAAAGGATGGTCAGCATGGAGAAATCTCTTCACTCCACTCCCACAGGAATGGAAAGAATGGTCAGCATGGAGAAATCCCTTCACTTCACTCTCACAGGAATGGAAAGGATTGCCATCATTGTGAAATCTCTTCACTCCACTCCCACAGGAATCGAAATGATTGACAGCATGGAGAAATCTCTTCACTTCAATCCACAGGAATGGAAAGGATTGCCTTCATTGTGAAATCTCTTCACTTCACTCCTATAGTAATGGAAAGAATGGCCAGCTTGGAGAAATCTATTCACTCCACTCCCATTATAAAGGAAAGGATTGCCATCATTGTGAAATCTCTTCACTTCGCTCCCATAATAATGGAAAGGATGGCCAGCTTGGAGAAATCGCTTCACTTCACTCCCATATTAATGGAAAGGATGGCCAGCATGGAGATGTCTCTTCACTCGACTCCCATATTAATGTAAAGGATGGCCAGCATGGAGAACTCACTTCGCTCCACTCAAACAGGAATGGAAAGGTGGCACGGCATGGAAATATTTTTTCACTCCACTCCCACAGTAATGGAAAGGATGGTCAGCATGGAGAAGGCTCTTCACTTCACTCCCACAGGAATGGAAAGATTGGCCAGCATGGACAAATCTCTTCATTTTACTCCCATAGTAATGGAAAGGATGGACAGCATGGAGAAATCTCTTCATTTCACTCCCATTGTAATGGAAAGGATGGACAGCATGGAGAAATCTCTTCACTTCACTCCCATAGTAATGGAAAGGATGGACAGCATGGAGAAATCTCTTCATTTCACTCGCATAGTAATGAAAAGGATGGCCAGCATGGAGAAATCTCTTCACTCCACTACCATAGTAATGGAAAGGATGGCCAGCATGGAGAAATCTCTTCACTCCGCTCCCATATTAATGGAAAGGATGGCCAGCATGGAGAAATCTCTTCACTTCACTCCCACAGGAATGGAAAGATTGGCCAGCATGGAGAAATCTCTTCATTTCACTCCCATAGTAATGGAAGGGATGGCCAGCATGGAGAAAGCTCTTCATTTCACTCCCGTATTAATGGAAAGGATGGACAGCATGGAGAAATCTCTTAACTTCACTCCCACAGGAATGACAAGGAAGGCCAGCATGGAGAAATCTCTTCACTCCACTCCCGCAGGAATGGAAAGGATGGCCAGCTTGGAGAAATCTCTTCACTTCACTCCCATAGTAATGGAAAGGATGGCCAGCTTGGAGAAATCTCTTCACTTCACTCCCACAGGAATGGAAAGGATGGACAGCATAGAGAAATCTCTCCACTTCACTCCCACAGGAATAGAAAG
Organism: Somniosus microcephalus; assembly: GCF_052327205.1. Classification (NCBI taxonomy): domain Eukaryota; kingdom Metazoa; phylum Chordata; class Chondrichthyes; order Squaliformes; family Somniosidae; genus Somniosus; species Somniosus microcephalus. Next base: position 251,744,719 of record NC_140991.1, read on the forward strand.
GATGGAAAATATGGAGAAATCTCTCCACTTCACTCCCACAGGAATGGAAAGGATGGAAAACATGGAGAAATCTCTTCACTCCACTCCTGCAGGAATGGAAAGGATGGACAACATGGAGAAATCTCTTCACTCCACTCCCACACGAATGATAACGTCGCACAGCATGGAGAAATCTCTTCACTCCACTCCCACAGGCAAGGAAAGGATTGCCAGCATGGAGAAATCTCTTCACTCCACTCCCATAGTAATGTAAAGGAAGGACAGCAGGGAGAAATCTCTTCACTTCACTTCCACATTAATGGAAAGGCTGGACAGCATGGAGAAATTCTTCACTTCCCTCGCAAAATAATGGAAAGGATGGCCAGCATGGAGAAATCTCTTCATTTCACTCCCACAGGAATGGAACGGATGGCCATAATGGAGAAATCGCTTCACTTCAATCCCACAGGAATGGAAAGGATGGCCAGCATGGATAAATCTCTTCACTTCACTCCCACAGTAATGGAAAGGATGGACAGCATGGAGAAATCTCTTCACTTCACTCCCACAGTAATGGAAAGAATGGACAGCATGGAGAAATCTCGTCACATCACTCCCACAGTAATGGAAAGGAAGGATAGCATGGAGAAATCTCTTCACTGCTCTCCCACAGGAATGAAAAGGATGGACAGCATGGAGAAATCTCTTCACTTCTCTCCCACATTAATGGAAAGGATGGACAGCATAGATAAATCTCTTCACTTCACTCCCACAGTAATGGAAAGAATTGACAGAATGGAGAAATCTCTTCACTTCTCAATCATATTAAGGATAGAATGGCCAGCATGGAGAAATCTCTTCACTCCACTCCCATAGTAATGGAAAGGATGGGCAGCATGGAGAAATCTCTTCACTCCACTCCCACAGGAATGGAAAGAATGGACAGCATGGAGAAATCTCTTCACTTCACTCCCACAGTAAGGGAAAGGATGACCAGCATGGAGAAATCTCTTCCCTTCACTCCTGAGGAATGGAAAGGATGGACAGCATGGAGATGTCTCTTCACTTCACTTCCATAGTAATGGAAAGGACGGTCAGCTTGGTGAAATCACTTCACTTCACTCCCGTAGAAATGGAAAGGATGGCCAGCATGGAGAACACTCGTCACTCCATTCCCACAGGAATGGAAGGGATGGAGAGTATGGAGAAATCTCATCACTTCACTCCCATACTAATGGAAAGGATGGACAGCATGGAGATGTCTCTTCACTTCACTCCCATAGAAAAGGAAAGGATGGCCAGCTTGGTGCAATCTCTTCACTTCACTCCCGTAGAAATGGAAAGGATGGCCAGCATGGAGAATTCGCTTCATTTCACTCCCACAGGAAAGGAAAGGATGGACAGCATGGAGAAATCTCTTCACTCTACTCCCACAGTAAGGGAAAGGATGGCCAGCATGGAGAAATCACTTCACTTCACTCAACAGGAATGGAAATGATTGCCAGCATGGAGAAATCTCTTCACTTCACTCCCACAGGAATGGAAAGAATGGCTAGCATGAAGAAATCTCTTCACTTCACTCCCAAAAGTAATGGAACGGATGAAGAGCATGGAGAAATCTCTTCACTCCACTCACACAGCAAGGGAAAGGATGGCAAGCATGGAGAAATCCCTTCACTTCACTCAACAGGAATGGAAATGATTGCCAGCATGGAGAAATCTCTTCACTCCACTCCCACAGGAATGGAAAGGATGGTCAGCATGGAGAAATATCTTCACTCCACTCCCACAGGAATGGAAAGGATGGTCAGCATGGAGAAATCCCTTCACTTCACCCTCACAGGAATGGAAAGGATTGCCATCATTGTGAAATCTCTTCACTCCACTCCCACAGGAATCGAAATGATTGACAGCATGGAGAAATCTCTTCACTTCAATCCACAGGAATGGAAAGGATTGCCTTCATTGTGAAATCTCTTCACTTCACTCCTATAGTAATGGAAAGAATGGCCAGCTTGGAGAAATCTATTCACTCCACTCCCATAATAAAGGAAAGGATTGCCATCATTGTGAAATCTCTTCACTTCACTCCCATAATAATGGAAAGGATGGCCAGCTTGGAGAAATCGCTTCACTTCACTCCCATATTAATGGAAAGGATGGCCAGCACGGAGACGTCTCTTCACTCTACTCCCATATTAATGTAAAGGATGGCCAGCATGGAGAACTCTCTTCACTCCACACCCACAGGAATGGAAAGGTGGCACGGCATGGAAATATTTTTTCACTCCACTCCCACAGTAATGGAAAGGATGGTTAGCATGGAGAAGGCTCTTCACTTCATTCCCACAGGAATGGAAAGATTGGCCAGCATGGACAAATCTCTTCATTTTACTCCCATAGTAATGGAAAGGATGGACAGCATGGAGAAATCTCTTCATTTCACTCCCATAGTAATGGGAAGGATGGACAGCATGGAGAAATCTCTTCACTTCACTCCCATAGTAATGGAAAGGACGGACAGCATGGAGAAATCTCTTCATTTCACTCGCATAGTAATGAAAAGAATGGCCAGCATGGAGAAATCTCTTCACTCCACTACAATAGTAATGGAAAGGATGGCCAGCATGGAGAAATCTCTTCACTCCGCTCCCATATTAATGGAAAGGATGGCCAGCATGGAGAAATCTCTTCACTTCAATTCCACAGGAATGCAAAGATTGGCCAGCATGGAGTAATCTCTTCATTTCACTCCCATAGTAATGGAAGGGATGTCCAGCATGGAGAAATCTCTTCATTTCACTCCCGTATTAATGGAAAGGATGGACAGCATGGAGAAATCTCTTCACTTCACTCCCATAGTAATGGAAAGGATGGCCAGCATGGAGAAATCTCTTCACTCCACTCCCACAGGAATGGAATGAATGGACAACCTGGAAAAATCTCTTCACTCCACTCCCATAGTAATGGAAAGGATGGACAGCATGGAGAAATCTCTTCACTCCACTCCCACAGGAATGGAAAGGAGGACCAGCATGGAGAAATCTCTTCACTTCACTCCTGAGGAATGGAAAGGATGGACAGCATGGAGATGTCTCTTCACTTCACTCCCATAGTAATGGAAAGGACGGCCAGCTTGGTGAAATCTCTTGACTTCACTCCCGTAGAAATGGAAATGATGGCCAGCACGGAGAACACTCGTCACTCCACTCCCACAGGAATGGAAGGGATGGACAGTATGGAGAAATCTCTTCACTTCACTCCCATACTAATGGAAAGGAAGGACAGCATGGAGATGTCTCTTCACTTCACTCCCATATTAATGGAAAGGACGGCCAGCTTGGTGCAATCTCTTCACTTCACTCCAGTAGAAATGGAAAGGATGGCCAGCATGGAGAATTCGCTTCACTTCACTCCCACAGGAAAGGAAAGGATGGACAGCATGGAGAAATCTCTTCACTCCACTCCCACAGGAATGGAAAGGATGGATAGCATAGAGAAATCTCTCCACTTCACTCCCACAGGAATGGAAAGGATGGACAACATGGAGAAATCTCTCCACTTCACTCCCACAGGAATGGAAAGGATGGCCAGCATGGAGAAATCTCTTCACTTCACTCCCATAGTAATGGAAAGGATGGACAGCATGGATGGATCTCTTCAATTCACTCCCACAGTAATGGATAGGATCGACAGCATGGAGAAATCTTTTCACTTCACTCCCATAGAAATGGAAAGGATGGACAGCATGGAGGATTCTCTTCACTTCACTCCCACAGTAATGGATAGGATGGCCAGCATGGAGAAATGTCTTCACTTCACTCCCACAGGAATGGAAAGGATGGACAGAATGGAGAAATCTCTTCACTTCACTCCCACAGTAATGGAAAGGATGGCCAGCATGGAGAAATCTCCTCACTTCACTCCCATAGTAATGGAAAGGATGGACAGCATGCAGGGTTCTCTTCACTTAACTCCCACAGTAATGGAAAGGATGGCCAGCATGGAGAAATCTCTTCACTTCAATCCCACAGGAATGGAAAGGATGGACAGAATGGAGAAATCTCTTCACTTCACTCCCATAGTAATGGAAAGTATGGACAGCATGGAGAAATCTCTTCATTTCACTCCCATAGTAATGGAAAGGATGGACAGCATGGAGAAATCTCTTCATTCCACTCGCATAGTAATGAAAAGGATGGCCAGCATGGAGAAATCTCTTCACTCCACTACCATCGTAATGGAAAGGATGGCCAGCATCGAGAAATCTCTTCACTCCGCTCCCATATTAATGGAAAGGATGGCCAGCATGGAGAAATCTCTTAACTTCACACCCACAGGAATGGAAAGATTGGCCAGCATGGAGAAAGCTCTTCATTTCACTCCCATATTCATGGAAAGGATGGCCAGCATGGAGAAATCTCTTCATTTCACTCCCGTATTAATGGAAAGGATGGACAGCATGGAGAAATCTCTTCACTTCACTCCCATAGTAATGGAAAGGATGGCCAGCATGGAGAAATCTCTTCACTCCACTCCCACAGGAATGGAATGAATGGACAACCTGGAAAAATCTCTTCACTCCAATCCCACAGGAAAGGAAAGGATGGCCAGCACGGAGAAATCTCTTCATTTCACTCCCGTATTAATGGAAAGGATGGACAACATGGAGAAATCTCTTCACAGCACTCCCACAGGAAAGGAAAGGATGGCCAGCATGGAGAAATCTCTTCACTCCACTCGCACAGGAAAGGAAAGGATGGCCAGCATGGAGAAATCTCTTCACTTCACTCCCATAGAAATGGAAAGGATAGCCAGCATGGAGAAGTCTCTTCATCCCACGCTTTTAATAATGGTAAGGATGGACAGCATGGAGAAATATCTTCACTGCAATCCCAGAGTAATGGAAAGTATGGCCAGCATGGAGAAATCGCTTCATTTCACTCCCACAGGAAAGGAAAGAATGGACAACATGGAGAAATCTCTTCACTCCATCCCCACAGTAAGGGAAAGGATGGCCAGCATAGAGAAATCTCTTCACTCCACTCCCATAGTAATGGAAGGGATGGCTAGCATGGAGAAATCTCTCCACTTCACTCCCACAGGAATAGAAAGGATGGCCAGCAGGCAGAAATCTCTTCACTCCACTCCCATAGTAATGGAAAGGATGGCCAGCATGCAGAAATCTCTTCACTTCACTCCCATATTAATGTAAAGAATGGACAGCATGGAGAAGTCACTTCACTTCAATCCCACAGGAATGGAAAGGATGGCTGGCATGGAGAAATCTCTCCACTTCACTCCCACAGGAATGGAAAGGATGGCCAGCATGCAGAAATCTCTTCACTCCACTCCCATAGTAATGGAAAGGATGGCCAGCATGCAGAAATCTCTTCACTCCACTCCCATAGTAATGGAAAGGATGGCCAGCATGCAGAAATCTCTTCACTCCACTCCCATAGTAATGGAAAGGATGGCTAGCATGGAGAAATCTCTCCACTTCACTCCCACAGGAATAGAAAGGATGGCTAGCATGGAGAAATCTCTCCACTTCACTCCCACAGGGATGGAAAGGATGGCCAGCATGGAGAAATCTCTTCACTTCACTCCCACAGTAATGTAAAGGAAGGATAGCATGGAGAAATCTCTTCACTGCACTCCCACAGGAATGGAAAGGATGGACAGCATGGAGAAATCTCTTCACTTCACTCCCACAGTAATGGAAAGGATGGACAGCATGGATAAATCTCTTCACTTCACTCCCACAGTAATGGAAAGAATTGACAGCATGGAGAAATCTCTTCACTTCTCAATCATATTATGGATAGAATGGCCAGCATGGAGAAATCTCTTCACTCCACTCCCATAGTAATGCAAAGGATGGGCAGCATGGAGAAATCTCTTCACTCCACTCCCACAGGAATGGAAAGAATGGACAGCATGGAGAAATCTCTTCACTTCACTCCCACAGTAAGGGAAAGGATGACCAGCATGGAGAAATCTCTTCCCTTCACTCCTGAGGAATGGAAAGGATGGACAGCATTGAGATGTCTCTTCACTTCACTCCCATAGTAATGGAAAGGACGGTCAGCTTGGTGAAATCACTTCACTTCACTCCCGTAGAAATGGAAAGGATGGCCAGCATGGAGAACACTCGTCACTCCATTCCCACAGGAATGGAAGGGATGGACAGTATGGAGAAATCTCATCACTTCACTCCCATACTAATGGAAAGGATGGACAGCATGGAGATGTCTCTTCACTTCACTCCCATAGTAAAGGGAATGATGGCCAGCTTGGTGCAATCTCTTCACTTCACTCCCGTAGAAATGGAAAGGATGGCCAGCATGGAGAATTCGCTTCATTTCACTCCCACAGGAAAGGAAAGGATGGACAGCATGGAGAAATCTCTTCACTCTACTCCCACAGTAAGGGAAAGGATGGCCAGCATGGAGAAATTACTTCACTTCACTCCCACAGGAATGGAAAGAATGGCTAGCATGAAGAAATCTCTTCACTTCACTCCCACAGTAATGGAAAGGATGGAGAGCATGGAGAAATCTCTTCACTCCACTCCCACTGCAAGGGAAAGGATGGCAAGCATGGAGAAATCCCTTCACTTCACTCAACAGGAATGGAAATGATTGCCAGCATGGAGAAATCTCTTCACTCCACTCCCACAGTAAGGGAAAGGATGGCAAGCATGGAGAAATCTCTTCACTTCACTCAACAGGAATGGAAATGATTGCCAGCATGGAGAAATCTCTTCACTCCACTCCCACAGGAATGGAAAGGATGGTCAGCATGGAGAAATCTCTTCACTCCACTCCCACAGGAATGGAAAGAATGGTCAGCATGGAGAAATCCCTTCACTTCACTCTCACAGGAATGGAAAGGATTGCCATCATTGTGAAATCTCTTCACTCCACTCCCACAGGAATCGAAATGATTGACAGCATGGAGAAATCTCTTCACTTCAATCCACAGGAATGGAAAGGATTGCCTTCATTGTGAAATCTCTTCACTTCACTCCTATAGTAATGGAAAGAATGGCCAGCTTGGAGAAATCTATTCACTCCACTCCCATTATAAAGGAAAGGATTGCCATCATTGTGAAATCTCTTCACTTCGCTCCCATAATAATGGAAAGGATGGCCAGCTTGGAGAAATCGCTTCACTTCACTCCCATATTAATGGAAAGGATGGCCAGCATGGAGATGTCTCTTCACTCGACTCCCATATTAATGTAAAGGATGGCCAGCATGGAGAACTCACTTCGCTCCACTCAAACAGGAATGGAAAGGTGGCACGGCATGGAAATATTTTTTCACTCCACTCCCACAGTAATGGAAAGGATGGTCAGCATGGAGAAGGCTCTTCACTTCACTCCCACAGGAATGGAAAGATTGGCCAGCATGGACAAATCTCTTCATTTTACTCCCATAGTAATGGAAAGGATGGACAGCATGGAGAAATCTCTTCATTTCACTCCCATTGTAATGGAAAGGATGGACAGCATGGAGAAATCTCTTCACTTCACTCCCATAGTAATGGAAAGGATGGACAGCATGGAGAAATCTCTTCATTTCACTCGCATAGTAATGAAAAGGATGGCCAGCATGGAGAAATCTCTTCACTCCACTACCATAGTAATGGAAAGGATGGCCAGCATGGAGAAATCTCTTCACTCCGCTCCCATATTAATGGAAAGGATGGCCAGCATGGAGAAATCTCTTCACTTCACTCCCACAGGAATGGAAAGATTGGCCAGCATGGAGAAATCTCTTCATTTCACTCCCATAGTAATGGAAGGGATGGCCAGCATGGAGAAAGCTCTTCATTTCACTCCCGTATTAATGGAAAGGATGGACAGCATGGAGAAATCTCTTAACTTCACTCCCACAGGAATGACAAGGAAGGCCAGCATGGAGAAATCTCTTCACTCCACTCCCGCAGGAATGGAAAGGATGGCCAGCTTGGAGAAATCTCTTCACTTCACTCCCATAGTAATGGAAAGGATGGCCAGCTTGGAGAAATCTCTTCACTTCACTCCCACAGGAATGGAAAGGATGGACAGCATAGAGAAATCTCTCCACTTCACTCCCACAGGAATAGAAAGGATGGAAAATATGGAGAAATCTCTCCACTTCACTCCCACAGGAATGGAAAGGATGGAAAACATGGAGAAATCTCTTCACTCCACTCCTGCAGGAATGGAAGGGACAACATGGAGAAATCTCTTCACTCCACTCCCACACCATGGAGAAATCTCTTCACTCCACTCCGGAGAAATCTCTTCACTCACTCCACAGCAAGGAGATTGCCAGCATGGAAGATTGCAGCATGGAGAATCTCTTCACTCCACTCCCATAGTAATGTAAAGGAAGGACAGCAGGGAGAAATCTCTTCACTTCACTTCCACATTAATGGAAAGGCTGGACAGCATGGAGAAATTCTTCACTTCCCTCGCAAAATAATGGAAAGGATGGCCAGCATGGAGAAATCTCTTCATTTCACTCCCACAGGAATGGAACGGATGGCCATAATGGAGAAATCGCTTCACTTCAATCCCACAGGAATGGAAAGGATGGCCAGCATGGATAAATCTCTTCACTTCACTCCCACAGTAATGGAAAGGATGGACAGCATGGAGAAATCTCTTCACTTCACTCCCACAGTAATGGAAAGAATGGACAGCATGGAGAAATCTCGTCACATCACTCCCACAGTAATGGAAAGGAAGGATAGCATGGAGAAATCTCTTCACTGCTCTCCCACAGGAATGAAAAGGATGGACAGCATGGAGAAATCTCTTCACTTCTCTCCCACATTAATGGAAAGGATGGACAGCATAGATAAATCTCTTCACTTCACTCCCACAGTAATGGAAAGAATTGACAGAATGGAGAAATCTCTTCACTTCTCAATCATATTAAGGATAGAATGGCCAGCATGGAGAAATCTCTTCACTCCACTCCCATAGTAATGGAAAGGATGGGCAGCATGGAGAAATCTCTTCACTCCACTCCCACAGGAATGGAAAGAATGGACAGCATGGAGAAATCTCTTCACTTCACTCCCACAGTAAGGGAAAGGATGACCAGCATGGAGAAATCTCTTCCCTTCACTCCTGAGGAATGGAAAGGATGGACAGCATGGAGATGTCTCTTCACTTCACTTCCATAGTAATGGAAAGGACGGTCAGCTTGGTGAAATCACTTCACTTCACTCCCGTAGAAATGGAAAGGATGGCCAGCATGGAGAACACTCGTCACTCCATTCCCACAGGAATGGAAGGGATGGAGAGTATGGAGAAATCTCATCACTTCACTCCCATACTAATGGAAAGGATGGACAGCATGGAGATGTCTCTTCACTTCACTCCCATAGAAAAGGAAAGGATGGCCAGCTTGGTGCAATCTCTTCACTTCACTCCCGTAGAAATGGAAAGGATGGCCAGCATGGAGAATTCGCTTCATTTCACTCCCACAGGAAAGGAAAGGATGGACAGCATGGAGAAATCTCTTCACTCTACTCCCACAGTAAGGGAAAGGATGGCCAGCATGGAGAAATCACTTCACTTCACTCAACAGGAATGGAAATGATTGCCAGCATGGAGAAATCTCTTCACTTCACTCCCACAGGAATGGAAAGAATGGCTAGCATGAAGAAATCTCTTCACTTCACTCCCAAAAGTAATGGAACGGATGAAGAGCATGGAGAAATCTCTTCACTCCACTCACACAGCAAGGGAAAGGATGGCAAGCATGGAGAAATCCCTTCACTTCACTCAACAGGAATGGAAATGATTGCCAGCATGGAGAAATCTCTTCACTCCACTCCCACAGGAATGGAAAGGATGGTCAGCATGGAGAAATATCTTCACTCCACTCCCACAGGAATGGAAAGGATGGTCAGCATGGAGAAATCCCTTCACTTCACCCTCACAGGAATGGAAAGGATTGCCATCATTGTGAAATCTCTTCACTCCACTCCCACAGGAATCGAAATGATTGACAGCATGGAGAAATCTCTTCACTTCAATCCACAGGAATGGAAAGGATTGCCTTCATTGTGAAATCTCTTCACTTCACTCCTATAGTAATGGAAAGAATGGCCAGCTTGGAGAAATCTATTCACTCCACTCCCATAATAAAGGAAAGGATTGCCATCATTGTGAAATCTCTTCACTTCACTCCCATAATAATGGAAAGGATGGCCAGCTTGGAGAAATCGCTTCACTTCACTCCCATATTAATGGAAAGGATGGCCAGCACGGAGACGTCTCTTCACTCTACTCCCATATTAATGTAAAGGATGGCCAGCATGGAGAACTCTCTTCACTCCACACCCACAGGAATGGAAAGGTGGCACGGCATGGAAATATTTTTTCACTCCACTCCCACAGTAATGGAAAGGATGGTTAGCATGGAGAAGGCTCTTCACTTCATTCCCACAGGAATGGAAAGATTGGCCAGCATGGACAAATCTCTTCATTTTACTCCCATAGTAATGGAAAGGATGGACAGCATGGAGAAATCTCTTCATTTCACTCCCATAGTAATGGGAAGGATGGACAGCATGGAGAAATCTCTTCACTTCACTCCCATAGTAATGGAAAGGACGGACAGCATGGAGAAATCTCTTCATTTCACTCGCATAGTAATGAAAAGAATGGCCAGCATGGAGAAATCTCTTCACTCCACTACAATAGTAATGGAAAGGATGGCCAGCATGGAGAAATCTCTTCACTCCGCTCCCATATTAATGGAAAGGATGGCCAGCATGGAGAAATCTCTTCACTTCAATTCCACAGGAATGCAAAGATTGGCCAGCATGGAGTAATCTCTTCATTTCACTCCCATAGTAATGGAAGGGATGTCCAGCATGGAGAAATCTCTTCATTTCACTCCCGTATTAATGGAAAGGATGGACAGCATGGAGAAATCTCTTCACTTCACTCCCATAGTAATGGAAAGGATGGCCAGCATGGAGAAATCTCTTCACTCCACTCCCACAGGAATGGAATGAATGGACAACCTGGAAAAATCTCTTCACTCCACTCCCATAGTAATGGAAAGGATGGACAGCATGGAGAAATCTCTTCACTCCACTCCCACAGGAATGGAAAGGAGGACCAGCATGGAGAAATCTCTTCACTTCACTCCTGAGGAATGGAAAGGATGGACAGCATGGAGATGTCTCTTCACTTCACTCCCATAGTAATGGAAAGGACGGCCAGCTTGGTGAAATCTCTTGACTTCACTCCCGTAGAAATGGAAATGATGGCCAGCACGGAGAACACTCGTCACTCCACTCCCACAGGAATGGAAGGGATGGACAGTATGGAGAAATCTCTTCACTTCACTCCCATACTAATGGAAAGGAAGGACAGCATGGAGATGTCTCTTCACTTCACTCCCATATTAATGGAAAGGACGGCCAGCTTGGTGCAATCTCTTCACTTCACTCCAGTAGAAATGGAAAGGATGGCCAGCATGGAGAATTCGCTTCACTTCACTCCCACAGGAAAGGAAAGGATGGACAGCATGGAGAAAAGGATGGACAGCATGGAGAAATCTCTTCACTCCACTCCCACAGGAATGGAAAGGATGGATAGCATAGAGAAATCTCTCCACTTCACTCCCACAGGAATGGAAAGGATGGACAACATGGAGAAATCTCTCCACTTCACTCCCACAGGAATGGAAAGGATGGCCAGCATGGAGAAATCTCTTCACTTCACTCCCATAGTAATGGAAAGGATGGACAGCATGGATGGATCTCTTCAATTCACTCCCACAGTAATGGATAGGATCGACAGCATGGAGAAATCTTTTCACTTCACTCCCATAGAAATGGAAAGGATGGACAGCATGGAGGATTCTCTTCACTTCACTCCCACAGTAATGGATAGGATGGCCAGCATGGAGAAATGTCTTCACTTCACTCCCACAGGAATGGAAAGGATGGACAGAATGGAGAAATCTCTTCACTTCACTCCCACAGTAATGGAAAGGATGGCCAGCATGGAGAAATCTCCTCACTTCACTCCCATAGTAATGGAAAGGATGGACAGCATGCAGGGTTCTCTTCACTTAACTCCCACAGTAATGGAAAGGATGGCCAGCATGGAGAAATCTCTTCACTTCAATCCCACAGGAATGGAAAGGATGGACAGAATGGAGAAATCTCTTCACTTCACTCCCATAGTAATGGAAAGTATGGACAGCATGGAGAAATCTCTTCATTTCACTCCCATAGTAATGGAAAGGATGGACAGCATGGAGAAATCTCTTCATTCCACTCGCATAGTAATGAAAAGGATGGCCAGCATGGAGAAATCTCTTCACTCCACTACCATCGTAATGGAAAGGATGGCCAGCATCGAGAAATCTCTTCACTCCGCTCCCATATTAATGGAAAGGATGGCCAGCATGGAGAAATCTCTTAACTTCACACCCACAGGAATGGAAAGATTGGCCAGCATGGAGAAAGCTCTTCATTTCACTCCCATATTCATGGAAAGGATGGCCAGCATGGAGAAATCTCTTCATTTCACTCCCGTATTAATGGAAAGGATGGACAGCATGGAGAAATCTCTTCACTTCACTCCCATAGTAATGGAAAGGATGGCCAGCATGGAGAAATCTCTTCACTCCACTCCCACAGGAATGGAATGAATGGACAACCTGGAAAAATCTCTTCACTCCAATCCCACAGGAAAGGAAAGGATGGCCAGCACGGAGAAATCTCTTCATTTCACTCCCGTATTAATGGAAAGGATGGACAACATGGAGAAATCTCTTCACAGCACTCCCACAGGAAAGGAAAGGATGGCCAGCATGGAGAAATCTCTTCACTCCACTCGCACAGGAAAGGAAAGGATGGCCAGCATGGAGAAATCTCTTCACTTCACTCCCATAGAAATGGAAAGGATAGCCAGCATGGAGAAGTCTCTTCATCCCACGCTTTTAATAATGGTAAGGATGGACAGCATGGAGAAATATCTTCACTGCAATCCCAGAGTAATGGAAAGTATGGCCAGCATGGAGAAATCGCTTCATTTCACTCCCACAGGAAAGGAAAGAATGGACAACATGGAGAAATCTCTTCACTCCATCCCCACAGTAAGGGAAAGGATGGCCAGCATAGAGAAATCTCTTCACTCCACTCCCATAGTAATGGAAGGGATGGCTAGCATGGAGAAATCTCTCCACTTCACTCCCACAGGAATAGAAAGGATGGCCAGCAGGCAGAAATCTCTTCACTCCACTCCCATAGTAATGGAAAGGATGGCCAGCATGCAGAAATCTCTTCACTTCACTCCCATATTAATGTAAAGAATGGACAGCATGGAGAAGTCACTTCACTTCAATCCCACAGGAATGGAAAGGATGGCTGGCATGGAGAAATCTCTCCACTTCACTCCCACAGGAATGGAAAGGATGGCCAGCATGCAGAAATCTCTTCACTCCACTCCCATAGTAATGGAAAGGATGGCCAGCATGCAGAAATCTCTTCACTCCACTCCCATAGTAATGGAAAGGATGGCCAGCATGCAGAAATCTCTTCACTCCACTCCCATAGTAATGGAAAGGATGGCTAGCATGGAGAAATCTCTCCACTTCACTCCCACAGGGATGGAAAGGATGGCCAGCATGGAGAAATCTCTTCACTTCACTCCCACAGGAATGACAAGGAAGGCCAGCATGGAGAAATCTCTTCACTCCACTCCCGCAGGAATGGAAAGGATGGACAGCATGAAGAAATCTCTTCACTCCACTGCAACAGGAATGGAAAGGATGGACAGCATGGAGAAAACTCTTCACTTCACTCCCATAGTAATGGAAAGGATGGCCAGCTTGGAGAAATCTCTTCACTTCACTCCAACAGGAATGGAAAGGATGGACAGCATGGAGAAATCTCTTCACTTCACTCCCAAAGGAATGGAAAGGATGGACAGTATGGAGAAATCTCTTAACTTCACTCCCACAGGAATGACAAGGAAGGCCAGCATGGAGAAATCTCTTCACTCCACTCCCGCAGGAATGGAAAGGATGGCCAGCTTGGAGAAATCTCTTCACTTCACTCCCATAGTAATGGAAAGGATGGCCAGCTTGGAGAAATCTCTTCACTTCACTCCCACAGGAATGGAAAGGATGGACAGCATGGAGAAATCTCTTCACTCCACTCCCACAGGAATGGAAAGGATGGACAGCATGGAGAAATCTCTCCGCTTCACTCCCACAGGAATGGAAAGGATGGACAACATGGAGAAATCTCTTCAGTTCACACCGACAGTAATGGAAAGGATGGCCAGCATGGAGAAATCTCTTCACTTCACTCCCATAGTAATGGAAAGGATGGACAGCATGGAGGGATCTCTTCACTTCACTCCCACAGTAATGGATAGGATGGACAGCATGGAGAAATCTTTTCACTTCACTCCCATAGAAATGGAAAGGATGGACAGCATGGAGGATTCTCTTCACTTCACTCCCACAGTAATGGATAGGATGGCCAGCATGGAGAAATGTCTTCACTTCACTCCCACAGGAATGGAAAGGATGGACAGCATGGAGTAATCTCTTCACTTCACTCCCACAGTAATGGAAAGGATGGCCGTATGAAGAAATCTCTTCACTTCACTCCCACAGTAATGGAAAGAATGGCCAGCATGGAGAAATCTCCTCACTTCACTCCCATAGTAATGGAAAGGATGGACAGCATGGAGGGATCTCTTCACTTAACTCCCACAGTAATGGATAGGATGGCCAGCATGGAGAAATCTTTTCACTTCAATCCCACAGGAATGGAAAGGATGGACAGAATGGAGAAATCTCTTCACTTCACTCCCATAGTAATGGAAAGGATGGAAAGCATGGAGAAATCTCTTCATTTCACTCCCATAGTAATGGAAAGGATGGACAGCATGGAGAAATCTCTTCACTTCACTCCCATAGTAATGGAAAGGATGGACAGCATGGAGAAATCTCTTCATTTCACTCGCATAGTAATGGAAAGGATGGCCAGCATGGAGAAATCTCTTCACTCCGCTCCCATATTAATGGAAAGGATGGCCAGCATGGAGAAATCTCTTCACTTCACTCCCACAGGAATGGAAAGATTGGCCAGCATGGAGAAATCTCTTCATTTCACTCCCATAGTAATGGAAAGGATGGCCAGCATGGAGAAATCTCTTCATTTCACTCCCGTATTAATGGAAAGGATGGGCAGCATGGAGAAGTCTCTTCACTTCACTCCCATAGTAATGGAAAGGATGGCCAGCATGGAGAAATCTCTTCACTCCACTCCCACAGGAATGGAATGAATGGACAACCTGGAAAAATCTCTTCACTCCACTCCCACAGGAATGGAAAGAATGGACAACATGGAGAAATCTCTTCACAGCACTCCCACAGGAAAGAAAAGGATGGCCAGCATGGAGAAATCTCTTCACTCCACTCGCACAGGAAAGGAAAGGATGGCCAGCATGGAGAAATCTCTTCACTTCACTCCCATAGAAATGGAAAGGATGGCCAGCATGGAGAAGTCTCTTCATCCCACGCTTTTAATAATGGTAAGGATGGACAGCATGGAGAAATATCTTCACTGCAATCCCAGATTAATTGAAAGTATGGCCAGCATGGAGAAATCGCTTCATTTCACTCCCACAGGAAAGGAAAGAATGGACAACATGGAGAAATCTCTTCACTCCACTCCCACAGTAAGGCAAAGGATGGCCAGCATAGAGAAATCTCTTCACTCCACTCCCATAGTAATGGAAGGGATGGCTAGCATGGAGAAATCTCTCAACTTCACTCCCACAGGAATTGAAAGGATGGCCAGCAGGCAGAAATCTCTTCACTCCACTCCCATAGTAATGGAAAGGATGGCCAGCATGCAGAAATCTCTTCACTCCAGTCCCATAATAATGTAAAGGATGGACAGCATGGAGAAATCTCTTCACTTCACTCCCATATTAATGTAAAGAATGGACAGCATGGAGAAGTCACTTCACTTCAATCCCGCAGGAATGGAAAGGATGGCTGGCATTGAGAAATCTCTCCACTTCACTCCCACAGGAATGGAAAGGATGGCCAGCATGCAGAAATCTCTTCACTCCACTCCCATAGTAATGGAAAGGATGGCCAGCATACAGAAATCTCTTCACTCCACTAGAATAGTAATGGAAAGGATGGCCAGCATGCAGAAATCTCTTCACTCCACTCCCATAGTAATGGAAAGGACGGCTAGCATGGAGAAATCTCTCCACTTCACTCCCAAAGGAATAGAAAGGATGGCTAGCGTGGAGAAATCTCTTCACTTCACTCCCACAGGAATGACAAGGAAGGCCAGCATGGAGAAATCTCTTCACTCCACTCCCGCAGGAATGGAAAGGATGGACAGCATGAAGAAATCTCTTCACTCCACTGCAACAGGAATGGAAAGGATGGACAGCATGGAGAAAACTCTTCACTTCACTCCCATAGTAATGGAAAGGATGGCCAGCTTGGAGAAATCTCTTCACTTCACTCCAACAGGAATGGAAAGAATCGACAGCATGGAGAAATCTCTTCACTTCACTCCCAAAGGAATGGAAAGGATGGACAGCATGGAGAAATCTCTTAACTTCACTCCCACAGGAATGGCAAGGAAGGCCAGCATGGAGAAATCTCTTCACTCCACTTCCGCAGGAATGGAAAGGATGGCCAGCTTGGAGAAATCTCTTCACTTCACTCCCATAGTAATGGAAAGGATGGCCAGCTTGGAGAAATCTCTTCACTTCACTCCCACAGGAATGGAAAGGATGGACAGCATGGAGAAATCTCTTCACTTCACTCCCATAGTAATGGAAAGGATGGCCAGCTTGGAGAAATCTCTTCACTCCACTCCCACAGGAATGGAAAGGATGGACAACATGGAGAAATCTCTCCACTTCACTCCCACAGGAATGGAAAGGATGGACAACATGGAGAAATCTCTCCACTTCACTCCCACAGGAATGGAAAGGATGGACAACATGGAGAAATCTCTCCACTTCACTCCCACAGGAATGGAAAGGATGGACAACATGGAGAAATCTCTCCACTTCACTCCCACAGGAATGGAAAGGATGGACAACATGGAGAAAAGGATGGACAACATGGAGAAATCTCTTCACTTCACTCCTGCAGGAATGGAAAGAATTGACAGCATGGAGAAATCTCTTCACTCCACTCCCATAGTAATGGAAAGGATGGGCAGCATGGAGAAATCTCTTCACTTCACTCCCACAGTAAGGGAAAGGATGACCAGCATGGAGAAATCTCTTCCCTTCACTCCTGAGGAATGGAAAGGATGGACAGCATGGAGATGTCTCTTCACTTCACTCCCATAGTAATGGAAAGGAGGGTCAGCTTGGTGAAATCACTTCACTTCACTCCCGTAGAAATGGAAAGGATGGCCAGCATGGTGAACACTCGTCACTCCATTCCCACAGGAATGGAAGGGATGGACAGTATGGAGAAATCTCATCACTTCACTCCCATACTAATGGAAAGGATGGACAGCATGGAGATGACTCTTCACTTCACTCCCATAGTAAAGGAAAGGACGGCCAGCTTGGTGCAATCTCTTCACTTCACTCCCACAGGAATGGAAAGGATGGACAACATGGAGAAATCTCTCCACTTCACTCCCACAGGAATGGAAAGGATGGACAACATGGAGAAATCTCTTCACTCCACTCCTGCAGGAATGGAAAGGATGGACAACATGGAGAAATCTCTTCACTCTACTCCCACACGAATGAAAACGTCGCACAGCATGGAGAGATTACTTTCTCCACTCCCACAGGAATGAAAAGGTGGCACAGCATGGAGAAATCTCTTCACTCCACTCCCACAGGCATGGAAAGGATTGCCAGCATGGAGAAATCTCTTCACTCCACTCCCATAGTAATGTAAAGGAAGGACAGCAGGGAGAAATCTCTTCACTTCACTTCCACAGTAATGGAAAGGCTGGACAGCATGGAGAAATTCTTCACTTCACTCGCAAAATAATGGAAAGGATGGCCAGCATGGAGAAATCTCTTCATTTCACTCCCACAGGAATGGAACGGATGGCCATAATGGAGAAATCGCTTCACTTCAATCCCACAGGAATGGAAAGGATGGCCAGCATGGATAAATCTCTTCACTTCACTCCCACAGTAATGGAAAGGATGGACAGCATGGAGAAATCTCTTCACTTCACTCCCACAGTAATGGAAAGAATGGACAGCATGGAGAAATCTCGTCACATCACTCCCACAGTAATGGAAAGGAAGGATAGCATGGAGAAATCTCTTCACTGCACTCCCACAGGAATGGAAAGGATGGACAGCATGGAGAAATCTCTTCACTTCACTCCCACAGTAATGGAAAGGATGGACAGCATGGATAAATCTCTTCACTTCACTCCCAAAGTAATGGAAAGAATTGACAGCATGGAGAAATCTCTTCACTTCTCAATCATATTATGGATAGAATGGCCAGCATGGAGAAATCTCTTCACTCCACTCCCATAGTAATGCAAAGGATGGGCAGCATGGAGAAATCTCTTCACTCCACTCCCACAGGAATGGAAAGAATGGACAGCATGGAGAAATCTCTTCACTTCACTCCCACAGTAAGGGAAAGGATGACCAGCATGGAGAAATCTCTTCCCTTCACTCCTGAGGAATGGAAAGGATGGACAGCATGGAGATGTCTCTTCACTTCACTCCCATAGTAATGGAAAGGACAGTCAGCTTGGTGAAATCACTTCACTTCACTCCCGTAGAAATGGAAAGGATGGCCAGCATGGTGAACACTCGTCACTCCATTCCCACAGGAATGGAAGGGATGGACAGTATGGAGAAATCTCATCACTTCACTCCCATACTAATGGAAAGGATGGACAGCATGGAGATGACTCTTCACTTCACTCCCATAGTAAAGGAAAGGACGGCCAGCTTGGTGCAATCTCTTCACTTCACTCCCACAGGAATGGAAAGGATGGACAACATGGAGAAATCTCTCCACTTCACTCCCACAGGAATGGAAAGGATGGACAACATGGAGAAATCTCTTCACTCCACTCCTGCAGGAATGGAAAGGATGGACAACATGGAGAAATCTCTTCACTCCACTCCCACACGAATGAAAACGTCGCACAGCATGGAGAGATTACTTACTCCACTCCCACAGGAATGAAAAGGTGGCACAGCATGGAGAAATCTCTTCACTCCACTCCCACAGGCATGGAAAGGATTGCCAGCATGGAGAAATCTCTTCACTCCACTCCCATAGTAATGTAAAGGAAGGACAGCAGGGAGAAATCTCTTCACTTCACTTCCACAGTAATGGAAAGGCTGGACAGCATGGAGAAATTCTTCACTTCACTCGCAAAATAATGGAAAGGATGGCCAGCATGGAGAAATCTCTTCATTTCACTCCCACAGGAATGGAACGGATGGCCATAATGGAGAAATCCCTTCACTTCAATCCCACAGGAATGGAAAGGATGGCCAGCATGGATAAATCTCTTCACTTCACTCCCACAGTAATGGAAAGGATGGACAGCATGGATAAATCTCTTCACTTCACTCCCACAGTAATGGAAAGAATGGACAGCATGGAGAAATCTCGTCACATCACTCCCACAGTAATGGAAAGGAAGGATAGCATGGAGAAATCTCTTCACTGCACTCCCACAGGAATGGAAAGGATGGACAGCATGGAGAAATCTCTTCACTTCACTCCCACAGTAAGGGAAAGGATGACCAGCATGGAGAAATCTCTTCCCTTCACTCCTGAGGAATGGAAAGGATGGACAGCATGGAGATGTCTCTTCACTTCACTCCCATAGTAATGGAAAGGACAGTCAGCTTGGTGAAATCACTTCACTTCACTCCCGTAGAAATGGAAAGGATGGCCAGCATGGTGAACACTCGTCACTCCATTCCCACAGGAATGGAAGGGATGGACAGTATGGAGAAATCTCATCACTTCACTCCCATACTAATGGAAAGGATGGACAGCATGGAGATGATTCTTCACTTCACTCCCATAGTAAAGGAAAGGACGGCCAGCTTGGTGCAATCTCTTCACTTCACTCCCACAGGAATGGAAAGGATGGACAACATGGAGAAATCTCTCCACTTCACTCCCACAGGAATGGAAAGGATGGACAACATGGAGAAATCTCTTCACTCCACTCCTGCAGGAATGGAAAGGATGGACAACATGGAGAAATCTCTTCACTCCACTCCCACACGAATGAAAACGTCGCACAGCATGGAGAGATTACTTACTCCACTCCCACAGGAATGAAAAGGTGGCACAGCATGGAGAAATCTCTTCACTCCACTCCCACAGGCATGGAAAGGATTGCCAGCATGGAGAAATCTCTTCACTCCACTCCCATAGTAATGTAAAGGAAGGACAGCAGGGAGAAATCTCTTCACTTCACTTCCACAGTAATGGAAAGGCTGGACAGCATGGAGAAATTCTTCACTTCACTCGCAAAATAATGGAAAGGATGGCCAGCATGGAGAAATCTCTTCATTTCACTCCCACAGGAATGGAACGGATGGCCATAATGGAGAAATCCCTTCACTTCAATCCCACAGGAATGGAAAGGATGGCCAGCATGGATAAATCTCTTCACTTCACTCCCACAGTAATGGAAAGGATGGACAGCATGGATAAATCTCTTCACTTCACTCCCACAGTAATGGAAAGAATGGACAGCATGGAGAAATCTCGTCACATCACTCCCACAGTAATGGAAAGGAAGGATAGCATGGAGAAATCTCTTCACTGCACTCCCACAGGAATGGAAAGGATGGACAGCATGGAGAAATCTCTTCACTTCACTCCCACAGTAATGGAAAGGATGGACAGCATGGATAAATCTCCTCACTTCACTCCCACAGTAATGGAAAGAATTGACAGCATGGAGAAATCTCTTCACTTCTCTATCATATTACGGATAGAATGGCCAGCATGGAGAAATCTCTTCACTCCACTCCCATAGTAATGCAAAGGATGGGCAGCATGGAGAAATCTCTTCACTCCACTCCCACAGGAATGGAAAGAATGGACAGCATGGAGAAATCTCTTCACTTCACTCCCACAGTAAGGGAAAGGATGACCAGCATGGAGAAATCTCTTCCCTTCACTCCTGAGGAATGGAAAGGATGGACAGCATGGAGATGTCTCTTCACTTCACGCCCATAGAAATGGAAAGGACGGTCAGCTTGGTGAAATCACTTCACTTCACTCCCGTAGAAATGGAAAGGATGGCCAGCATGGAGAACACTCGTCACTCCATTCCCACAGGAATGGAAGGGATGGACAGTATGGAGAAATCTCATCACTTCACTCCCATACTAATGGAAAGGATGGACAGCATGGAGATGACTCTTCACTTCACTCCCATAGTAAAGGAAAGGACGGCCAGCTTGGTGCAATCTCTTCACTTCACTCCCGTAGAAATGGAAAGGATGGCCAGCATGGAGAATTCGCTTCATTTCACTCCCACAGGAAAGGAAAGGATGGACAGCATGGAGAAATCTCTTCACTCTACTCCCACAGTAAGGGAAAGGATGGCCAGCATGGAGAAATCACTTCACTTCACTCAACAGGAATGGAAATGATTGCCAGCATTGAGAAATCTCTTCACTTCACTCCCACAGGAATGGAAAGAATGGCTAGCATGAAGAAATCTCTTCACTTCACTCCCATAGTAATGGAAAGGATGGAGAGCATGGAGAAATCTCTTCACTCCACTCCCACAGCAAGGGAAAGGATGGCAAGCATGGAGAAATCCCTTCACTTCACTCAACAGGAATGGAAATGATTGCCAGCATGGAGAAATCTCTTCACTCCACTTCCACAGTAAGGGAAAGGATGGCAAGCATGGAGAAATCTCTTCACTTCACTCAACAGGAATGGAAATGATTGCCAGCATGGAGAAATCTCTTCACTCCACTCCCACAGGAATGGAAAGGATGGTCAGCATGGAGAAATCTCTTCACTCCACTCCCACAGGAATGGAAAGGATGGTCAGCATGGAGAAATCCCTTCACTTCACTCTCACAGGAATGGAAAGGATTGCCATCATTGTGAAATCTCTTCACTCCACTCCCACAGGAATCGAAATGATTGACAGCATGGAGAAATCTCTTCACTTCAATCCACAGGAATGGGAAGGATTGCCTTCATTGTGAAATCTCTTCACTTCACTCCTATAGTAATGGAAAGAATGGCCAGCTTGGGGAAAGCTCTTCACTCCACTCCCATAATAAAGGAAAGGATTGCCATCATTGTGAAATCTCTTCACTTCACTCCCATAATAATGGAAAGGATGGCCAGCTTGGAGAAATCTCTTCACTTCACTCCCATATTAATGGAAAGGATGGCCAGCATGGAGACGTCTCTTCACTCTACTCCCATATTAATGTAAAGGATGGCCAGCATGGAGAACTCACTTCACTCCACTCCCACAGGAATGGAAAGGTGGCACGGCATGGAAATATTTTTTCACTCCACTCCCACAGTAATGGAAAGGATGGTCAGCATGGAGAAGGCTCTTCACTTCACTCCCACCGGAATGGAAAGATTGGCCAGCATGGACAAATCTCTTCATTTTACTCCCATAGTAATGGAAAGGATGGCCAGCATGGAGAAATCTCTTCATTTCACTCCCGTATTAATGGAAAGGATGGACAGCATGGAGAAATCTCTTCACTTCACTCCAATAGTAATGGAAAGGATGGACAGCATGGAGAAATCTCTTCATTTCACTCGCATAGTAATGAAAAGAATGGCCAGCATGGAGAAATCTCTTCACTCCACTGCCATATTAATGGAAAGGATGGCCAGCACGGAGAAATCTGTTCACTTCACTCCCAAAATAATGGAAAGAATGGACAGCATGGAGAAATCTCTTCACTCCACTCCCACAGGAATGGAAAGGATGGCCAGCATGGAGAAATCTCTTCACTCCACACCCACAGGAATGGAAAGGGTGGACAACATGGAGAAAACTCTTCACTCCACTCCCACAGTAATGGAAAGGACGGCCAGCATGGAGAAATTTCTTCACTCCACTCCCACAGAAATGGAAAGGATGGCCAGAATGGAGAAATCTATTCACTGCACTCGCACAGTAATGGAAAGAATGGCCAGAATGGAGAAATCTCTTCACATCACTCTCACAGTAAGGGAAAGAATGACCAGCATGGAGAAATCTCTTCACTTCACTCCCATATTACTGGAAAGGATGGCCAGCATGGAAAAATCACTTCACTTCATTCTCATACTAATGGAAAGGATGGACAGCATGGAGATGTCTCTTCACTTCACTCCCATATTAATGGAAAGGATGGCCAGCTTGGTGAAATCTCTTCACTTAACTCCCGTCGAAATGGAAAGGATGGCCAGCATGGAGAAATTGCTTCACTTCACTCCCACAGGACAGGAAAGGATGGATAGCATGGAGAAATCTCTTCACTCCACTCCCACAATAAGGGAAAGGATGGACAGCATGGAGAAATCTCTTCACTCCACTCCCACAGGAATGGAAAGAATGGTCAGCATGGAGAAATCTCTTCACTTCACTCCCAAAGTAATGGAAAGGATGGAGAGCATGGAGAAATCTCTTCACTCCACTGCCACAGTAAGGGTAAGAATGGCCAGCATGGAGAAATCTCTTCACTTCACTCCCACAGTAATGGAAAGGATGGTCGACATGGAGAAATCTCTTCACTCCACTCCCACAGGAATGGAAAGAATTGCCTTCATTGTGAAATCTCTTCACTTCACTCCCATAGTAATGGAAAGGATTGCCATCATTGTGAAATCTCTTCACTTCACTCCCACATTAATGGAAAGAATGGCCTGCTTGGAGAAATCTCTTCACTCCACTCCCACAATAATGGAAAGGATGGCCAGCATGGAGATGTCGCTTCACTTCACTCCCATATTAATGGAAAGGATGGCCAGCATGGAGAAGTCTCTTCACTCTACTCCCATATTAATGTAAAGGATGGACAGCATGGAGAAATCACTTCACTTCACTCCCACAGGAATGGAAAGGGTGGCCAGCATGGAGAAATCTCTTCACTTCACTCCCACAGGAATGGCAAGGATGGCCAGCATGGAGAAATCTCTTCATTTCACTCCCATAGTAATGGAAAGGATGGACAGCATGGAGAAATCTCTTCACTCCACTCCCACAGGAATGGAAAGGATGGTCAGCATGGAGAAATCTCTTCACTTCACTCCCAAAGTAATGGAAAGAATGGAGAGCATGGAGAAATCTCTTCACTCCACTCCCACAGTAAGGGGAAGAATGGCCAGCGTGGAGAAATCTCTTCACTTCACTCCCATAGTAATGGAAAGGATGGACAGCATGGAGAAATCTTTTCACTTCACTCCCACACGAATGGAAAGATTGGCCAGCATGGAGAAATCTCTTTACTTCACTCACATATTAATGAAAAGTATGGCCAGCATGGAGAGATTTCTTTACTCCACTCCCACAGGAATGAAAGGGTGGCACAGCATGGAGAAATCTCTTCACTTCACTCCCATATTACTGGAAAGGATGGCCAGCATGGGAAAATCACTTCACTTCATTCTCATACTAATGGAAAGGATGGACAGCATGGAGATGTCTCTTCACTTCACTCCCATATTAATGGAAAGGACGGCCAGCTTGGTGAAATCTCTTCACTTAACTCCCGTAGAAATGGAAAGGATGGCCAGCATGGAGAAATCGCTTCACTTCACTCCCACAGGACAGGAAAGGATGGCTAGAATGGAGAAATCTCTTCACTCCACTCCCACAATAAGGGAAAGGATGGACAGCATGGAGAAATCTCTTCACTCCACTCCCACAGGAATGGAAAGAATGGTCAGCATGGAGAAATCTCTTCACTACACTCCCAAAGTAATGGAAAGGATGGAGAGCATGGAGAAATCTCTTCACTCCACTGCCACAGTAAGGGTAAGAATGGCCGGCGTGGAGAAATCTCTTCACTTCACTCCCACAGTAATGGAAAGGATGGTCGACATGGAGAAATTTCTTCACTCCACTCCCACAGGATTGGAAAGAATTGCCTTCATTGTGAAATCTCTTCACTTCACTCCCATAGTAATGGAAAGGATTGCCATCATTGTGAAATCTCTTCACTTCACTCCCACATTAATCGAAAGAATGGCCAGCTTGGAGAAATCTCTTCACTCCACTCCCATAATAATGGAAAGGATGGCCAGCATGGAGATGTCGCTTCACTTCACTCCCATATTAATGGAAAGGATGGCCAGCATGGAGAAGTCTCTTCACTCTACTCCCATATTAATGTAAAGGATGGATAGCATGGAGAAATCACTTCACTTCACTCCCACAGGGATGGAAAGGGTGGCCAGCATGGAGAAATCTCTTCACTTCACTCCCACAGGAATGGCAAGGACGGCCAGCATGGAGAAATCTCTTCATTTCACTCCCATAGTAATGGAAAGGATGGACAGCATGGAGAAATCTCTTCACTCCACTCCCACAGGAATGGAAAGGATGGTCAGCATGGAGAAATCTCTTCACTTCACTCCCAAAGTAATGGAAAGGATGGAGAGCATGGAGAAGTCTCTTCACTCCACTCCCAAAGTAATGGAAAGGATGGAGAGCATGGAGAAATCTCTTCACTTCACTCCCACATGAATGGAAAGATTGGCCAGCATGGAGAAATCTCTTTTCTTCACTCGCATAGTAATGAAAAGTATGGCCAGCATGGAGAGATTTCTTTACTCCACTCCCACAGGAATGAAAGGGTGGCACAGCATGGAGAAATCTCTTCACTTCACTCCCATATTACTGGAAAGGATGGCCAGCATGGAAAAATCACTTCACTTCATTCTCATACTAATGGAAAGGATGGACAGCATGGAGATGTCTCTTCACTTCACTCCCATATTAATGGAAAGGATGGACAGCATGGAGAAATCTCTTCACTTCACTCCCATAGTAATGGAAAGGATGGACAGCATGGAGAAATCTCTCCACTTCACTCCCACAGGAATGGAAAGGATGGCCAGCATGGAGAAATCTCTTCACTTCACTCCCACAGGAATGGAAAGGATGGCCAGCATGGAGAAATCTCTTCATTTCACTCCCATAGCAATGGAAAGGATGGACAGCATGGAGAAATCTCTTCACTTCACTCCCATAGTAATGGAAAGAATGGACAGCATGGAGAAATCTCTTCACTTCACTCCCACATGAATGGAAAGATTGGCCAGCATGGAGAAATCTCTTTGCTTCACTCGCATAATAATGAAAAGGATGGCCAGCATGGAGAGGTTTCTTTACTCCACTCCCACAGGAGTGAAAGGGTGGCACAGCATGGAGAAATCTCTTCACTTCACTCCCAAAATAATGGAAAGGATGGCCAGCATGGAGAAATCTCTTCACTTCATTCGCATATTACAGGAAAGGATGGCCAGCATGGAGAAATCTGTTAACTTCAATCACATAGTAATGGAAAGGATGGACAGCATGGAGAAATCTCTTCACTCCACTCCCATATTAATGGAAAGAATGGCCAGCACGGAGAAATCTCTCCACTTCACTCCCACAGGAATGGAAAGGATGGACAACATGGAGAAATCTCTTCACTCCACTCCCACAGGAATGGAAAGGATGGACAACATGGAGAAATCTATTCACTGCACTCCCAGAGTAATGGAAAGAATGGCCAGCATGGCAAAATCTCTTCACTTCACTCACGAAATAATGGAAAGGATGGCCAGCATGGAGAAATCTTTTCACTTCACTCCCACAGTAATGGAAAGGATGGACATCATGGAGAAATCTCTTCACTTCACTCCCAAAATAATGGAAAGGATGGCCAGAATGGAGAAATCGCTTCACTTCACTCCCACAGTAAGGGAAAGGATGACCAGCATGGAGATATCTCTTCACTTCACTCCCATATTACTGGAAAGGATGGCCAGCATGGGAAAATCTCTTCACTTCACTCCCATACCAATGGAAAGGATGGCCAGCATGGAGAAATCTCTTCACTCCACTCCCACAGGAAAGGAAAGGATGGCCAGCATGGAGAAATCTCTTCACTCCACTCCCACAGGAAAGGAAAGGATTGCCAGCATGGAGAAGTCTCTTCACTTCACTCAACAGGAATTGAAAGGATGTCCAGCATGGAGAAATCTTTTCACTCCACTCCCACAGGAAAGGAAAGGATGGCCAGCATGGAGATGTCTCTTCATCCCACTCCCATCGTAATGATAAGGATGGACAGCATGGAGAAATCTATTCACTTCACTCCCAAAATAATGGAAAGGATGGCCAGAATGGAGAAATCTCTTCACTTCACTCCCATATTACTGGAAAGGATGGACAGCATGGAGAAATCGCTTCACTGCACTCCCACAGGATAGGAAAGGATGGACAGCATGGAGTCATCTCTTCACTTCACTCAACAGGAATGGAAATGATTGCCAGCATGGAGAAATCTCTTCACTTCACTCAACAGGAATGGAAAGGATGGCCAGCATGGAGAAATCTCTTCACTTCACTCCCACAGTAATGGAAAGGATGGTCTACATGGAGAAATCTCTTCACTCCACTCCCACAGGAATGGAAAGGATGGTCAGCATGGAGAAATCTCTTCACTTCAATCCACAGGAATGGAAAGGATTGCCTTCATTGTGAAATCTCTTCACTTCACTCCCATAGTAATGGAAAGGATGGCCAGCTTGGAGAAATCTCTTCACTCCACTCCCATAATAATGGAAAGGATGGCCAGCATGGAGAAATCTTCTCACTTCACTCCCACAGGAATGGAAAGGATTGCCAGATGGACTGTGCTGTTAGTGAAGCACCAGCATCATTCAAGACTGCAGTTTGGTATGGCAGCAATCCATAGCATGGGGCCCATTTAACAAGTCCATTAGCGATGATGAGGGGCATAGATAGGGTAGATAAAGAGGAACTTTTCCCCTTAATAGGGGGGTCAATAACAAGGGGGCATAGATTCAAGGTAAGGGGCAGGAGTTTTCGAGGGGATTTGAGGAGGAACTTTTTCACCCAGAGCATGGTTGGAATCTGGAACTCACTGCCTGAAAGGGTGGTAGAGGCAGGAACCCTCATAACATTCAAGAAGCATTTGGATGAGCACTTGAAATGCCATTGCATACAAGGCTATGGACCAAATGCTGGAAAATGGGATTAGACTGGACAGGGATTGATGGACGGCGCAGACACGATGGGCCGAAGGGCCTCTTTCTGTGCTGTATAACTCTATGACTCTATGACTCTATGATTCAGGAGCCTCAGAGATGCACTGTTCCTCGTGAGTGGGTTTCCTGAGGAGATGCCATCCAGCAACAGCCTAAAAACACACACAGGACCAGCTTAATAACAGCTGTCAGCATACAATCTGTGGCAGCACCAGTTGCTTCTAGGTGAACTTCGTAAAGCACCGAAATGCTAATGACTCGAGCACATGAACAATAGAACTTAGGGTTATTTGCACTCCAGTCAGTAGAAGAAGAAGGCGAATAAAAGATTCAAAATTTTGTTTTAGGGGATGTGACAAAAAATGAAGCTAAAGGAAGCATTCTTGTCTGATGAATCATTTATTGGATTCGTTCTTGTTTGTCACAGCAGACACAGGGTAAAAATTTGTAAATGCTTCTGCAGGCTGCAGATATTACACATTTCAGACTAGCTGAATTACACACCCTATACAAGGCTTTCATAGGCATAGGCTGCCATTGTCCTTAGACATGAACCTGTGTCACAGATCATTCAGAGTAGGAGGAAATGCAATACAAAGAAAAACTTGGAAAAATTGAGTCTTTTTTCATCAGAACATCACAGATTATGGGTGCATGTGAGAGACAGGTTTAAAATTATGCAAGGCTGGGACAGAATAGATAGAAGCAGACTATTTTCAGTGGTTGAGGGGTCTAGAAACTTTGTTACACAGGGAATTGTGTGGCTGTGGCACTCATTTCCAAGATAGTTGAGGCAAAAACTATGTCAATATTCAAGGTTAGATTGGATAGGTAGATGAAGGAAAAGAGGATAAAAGGATGTGGGAACAGGGTGGGTAAATGTGATTAGGGCTATATGGTTGTGTGGAGGATAACACAACACAATGAAGCACCTGGCATATATAAATGTAAATGCCAACATGGACTGGTTGGACCAAATGGCCTGTTTACGTGTTGAAACTTCTATATATTACTATGTGGGCTTGGTAAGTATTAAAAACTTTTCTGCTTATCTCTAGGGTTCTCTTCAGCTTACTGCTGGGCTCCCTCAGATCCTCTGATCTGAGGAGGTTTCCCAGTGCAAGTTCAATGCCAGCCTCATGGGGCACACCTGCAAGAAATTGAGACTAGACAGCTGCTTCCAGGAAGTAGCAGTTCTGAATGCTAAAATCTGTGAATGTGAAGCTATCTATTCAATCCAACTCTTAATACCCAAGTGATATCTTAATCCAACTTCCCAAACTGTCCTTCCTTATTTTCCACACCACACCAATAACACATAATGCAACCAGTCAGTCAAGTACGAAAGCTGGAAGATGTGTAACATCTTACAGTCATCAAATTACAGCTGGAGCTCACCCAGCCTCCTGAGTGGCCATAAGAAAAAAATAGATCAACTCGGTCAAAAAATGTAATTGTAAACTGCTTAACCAGCTGAAGGGGATGCTGTCTATATCCTCGACCTGTGTGATGCAGGGCCCATTATTACCCTATTAAGAATGCCCTACTAAAGTGCACTGAAGCAAAAGAAACAAAAAAGGGGGCCCCCTTCATGGGTCACAAGCATTCTCTTGCTATGTATCCCACTACAAAAGAACTTAAGTCTCTAGATAGTACTAATTGAGATTCATTGCTGTAGACTAATTATACTGGGCCCCCATCCTAGCACACCTCACAATGCAGCCTATTAGAACTTCCTTCCTTCCCTTCCACATGATTAAGGATTTACAATGGATGCAGTTCAGTAAAATAAGATTAGATCTCCACCCTGAGATTAGAGCTAATACACTGTACTTGCTGGAGTTCATACACACAAGGCATAATTCAAGGAACCTCGACAAGTTCAAACATCCTGAAAATTAGAAAATAGAATTTAAAAGATATGGTGAAGACATATAGCTCTTGTAGTGAGGGGTGTTGCCAATAGTTTTCCATTTAGCTATCTCGATTTTTCTAAAAATTTAAAATATACTCGTTGAAATATTTGATTTTTCCTGTCAGCATTTTTAGAGGCTCAATGAGCACTATGTTAGGACACCACAATTATAGAGTAACGTGAGTTAACCAACTATGAACGAATCCCTCAGAAAGAAAAAACCTTGCATTTATATACAACAATTTGCATTTTTATAGCATCTTTAACATAACTTGTACTTCTCGCAATCTAGTATACTGTATTCGTTGCTCACGATGAGGTCTCCTCTACATTGGGGAGACCAAACGCAGATTGGGTGACCGCTTTGCGGAACACCTCCGTTGAGTCCATAAGGGGGACCCCGAGCTTCCGGTCGCCTATCATTTTAATTCACCATGCCACTCCCACTCAGACCTCACCGTCCTCGGCCTCTTGCATTGTTCCACGGAAGCTCAGCGTAAGCTCGAGGAACAGCAACTCATCTTTCGATTAGGCACTTTACAGCCTTCCGGACTCAACATAGAGTTCAACAATTTCAGATCATAACCTCGGCCCCTATCATATATATATATATATATTATTTTTTTTATCCACACTCTTTGTCTGTCTTTTATTCTTCTCCCCCACATGGCAGCTGTCTTTCATTCTGCCAGCACAATTTACACTTCATCTAGAGCCATCCTTTATTTCTTAACCTGTCCCATTACCATCTCCTTTTGCCTTGAATATCTCTGAATGTCTCTGAGGCCTAGAAATTGAGTTTTGGCGCAGCCAGGGCTTTAGCGCCGGAAGTTAGTGCCGGAGCTAAGTCGCGCTGGTCGGGCCCAAAATTCAATAGTTCTGCGCCCAAACGGCTGCCGGCGCTGCTGAGAGCTGTTTGCGCCTGAAAACTGGCGCAACGCGCTGAATTTCGGCGCTATTCCGGCGCTGCGGCACCCGCTGCGGTGCGGCAGGTTCGGGAAGTGCAGGCCTCCTCCTTCCCTTAAGGAGGAGCTGCCTGCACCCGGCCGCGGCCCGCGAAAATCTTTTTAAAAATGAGCCCGGCACCTCGGACAAGTGCCGGGCTTGCTTCTGTTCCGGGGGGGGGGGGGAAGTCCGGGGAGGGAGCTGCGGCCAGGCGGCCGGCGGGAAAGCGGCCGGCCGCCGCGGGGCCTTTAATGCGCCGGCGCAAAAACATGTTGGACTCTGTTGCCAGAGTCTTAGTTGCGGCTGCCACGGGCGAGGCGGCCGCAACTGAATTTCGGCGCTGGGGCCCGTCGGCATGGCAACCGGGACGCTGCGCACACCGATGACGTCATCGGTGCCGGCGCAGCGCTACCGGTCTACCGCGGCGGAAGGGCCCCAGGCAATTTAGGCGCCGGCGCCAATTGCAGCGCTAGGCCCTCTAGCGCCGCAAAATCGGCGCTAAGGGCACTGAATTTCTAGGCCTTAATCTCTTCCGCCTTCCATCCTATCACAGACCTTCCCTTTTGTTCTTTCACCCCCTCCCCCATTTCCCAGCCTCTTCACTTGCTTAAAAATCTGTTCCATTTCCTGCTTTTTTTCCAGTTCTGACAAAAGGTCATCGACCTGAAACGTTAACTCTGTTTCTCTCTTCACAGATGCTGCCTAACCTGCTGAGTTTCTCCAGCATTTTCTGTTTTTATTTAACATAGTAAAACATCCGAAGGCACTTCACAGGAGTGCAATGAAACAAAAATTGATACTGAGCCACAAAGGAGATATTATGGGGAGGGGCAGGGGGATTAAAAACTTGGTCAAAGATATAGGTTTGATGGAGCATCTTAAAAGGAGAGGTGGAGAGATTTAGGGAGGAAATTCCAGAGTGTAGTCTAGATGGCTGAAGACACATCCACCAATGGTGGGGTAGAGGGAGTGGGGGATGCACAAGAGGCCAGAAATGGAGGAACAGAGAGTTCTCAGTCAATTAAATTAATTTGAAGTCGCTTAATTTGAAATACTGGATAATTTGATTTTTTTTTGACAAAAATTATTTTGGATTATCAGTAGTACAGTAGATTGTGATGCCTTAATATTCCCGCAGATAGTCATGGAAAAGATCTGGCCAAAGTGGACTGGGATCAGCTACTTGTAGGAAAATCCACATCAGAGCAATGGGAGTCTTTCAGAAAGGAAATAGGGAGAGTACAACGCCAACATGTTCCCGCAAAGGCCAAGGGTGGGACCAACAAGCCCAGGGAACCCTGGATTCAAGGGATACACAAGAATGGATTAGGAAAAAAAGGGAGGCTTTTGGCAGATACAAAGGACTAAAAACAGTGGAAGCCTGATGTTGTGTCTGTGTGTTGATAGAGACACTGAAGACAGGAGTTGGTTTCATAGGTGTTTACTAAACAAAGTCTGGAGGGGAACTAACTGATACAACACAATATACAGGCTTATATAGCCCGAGTGGCCATTACTGGCATTACAGTACACATGGGGCTCTTAAAGGCACATACACTACAATTCCTCCCCTTTTAGCCAACCAGTACATAATATTTTAAGTAATTATTAATTACATGTTACAAGAAAAATAATCTACACATTGCTGCAGTTAATTAATTATAAGTCAGTCTCTCTGGAGGCTTCCTGACTCGGTCCGGATAACGCCTCAGTGGTGTAGTAGTTTCTGGTGGTGTAGTAGGTTCTTTTGGCAAGGCTGATTTGGCTTGAATGCCAGTGTCGGGTTCATCGGGTTCCAGTATCACCGGATCGGAGGTAGATATGGGTATCTCTACTTCATTGTTAGGCATATAGAGTTGTGGTGTAGGTTGTCCCTTTTCGGATGACTCTATGATTTGGTCAGCATGGCGCCTTATTATGCTTTCTCCGATGTCCACGGTATACATCAGCGGTCCTAGTCGTGTGCAGATAGTTCCAGGCTGCCATTTCTCGGTACGGTAGTCCCGGGCCAAAACTTGTTGACCTATCTGGAAGGTTCTAGTTGGCCTTTCATTCATGCCTTGAAATTGCCGGTTCTCCACGTCCCTTCTGATGTTGGGCTTGATCAAATCCAGCCGGCATCTTAGGCTTCTATTGAAGAACATCATGGCGGGAATTTGGTTTGTAACCATATGTGTTGCATTCCTGTATGCGAACAAGAAGTTATCCACCTTGTGCTGAAGTTTTATGTCTTCATTACCCATGGCCTTTATGGCCTTCTTGAAGGTCTGGACAAACCTTTCAGCCAATCCATTGGTGGCGGGATGGTATGGGGCGGACGTGTAGTGCTTAACCCCATTGTTTTTTAAGAACTTCCTGAATTCTTCGGACACAAATTGCGGTCCATTATCAGAACAGATCTGTTCCGGCAGCCCATTCCTGGCAAATATGGTCCTTAATACTGTGATGGTTTTTTCCATGGTGGTGGAGGACATCTTTATTACCTCCGGCCACTTGGAGTGTGCATCAACCGCGATTAAGAACATTGAGTCCATAAATGGACCAGCAAAGTCGATGTGTTCCCTTTGCCAGGGAGATGAGGGCCACTCCCATGGATGTAGAGGGGCTTGGGGTGGAGCATTTTGGACCTTCTGGCATCCTAAGCAGCTCTTGGTCATTTCTTCGATGTCTCCATCGATACCTGGCCACCATACAAACGCCCTGGCTAGGTTCTTCATTTTCACTCCACCCAGATGCCCCTCGTGAAGCTCCTTTAGAACTTTATCCTGGAGTTTGGGTGGAATCACCACTCTGGATCCACACATCAAGGTTCCTCAGCACACTGACAGCTGTTCTCTTCTTTGCGAGAATGCTGGCAACAGTGGTTCGCCATGTGCTGGCCATCCCTTCACTGTTAAATCGTAGACTCGTGAGAGAGTCGGGTCATTTCTAGTTTCCCTTTCAATGGCAGCATTTGTTACTGGTAGACATTCGACTATGGTAGAGTGGAAAATCTCCACTGGGTCTACAGTAGGTGCTTCTTCTACCGTTGGCAACGGTAGGCGCGATAACCCGTCAGCATTCCCATGCTGTTTTGATCCTTTGTATTCTATGTTGTATTGGTGTGCCCCTAGAAAAAGGGACCACCTCTGTAGCCTTTGCGCTGTCATAATGGGAACACCCTTTTTAGGGTTGAATATGGAGACGAGGGGTTGATGGTCAGTCAACAAGGTAAATTTTTGTCCGTGTAGGTAATGGTTGAGTTTCTTCACCACCCATACCAGGCTGAGTGCCTCCCTGTCGATTTGGGCATAGTTACACTCAGCTGAGTTCAATGAGCGTGACGCAAAAGCTATCGGCCGTTCCGAGCCATCAGGGAATTTATGCGATAATACTGCTCCTACGCCGTAAGGGGATGCATCGCACGCCAGTCTGATTGGCAGTGATGGGTTGTAATGAGCCAAAACTTCTTTGGACGTGATTAAGTCTTTGCATTTATGGAAGGCACGTTTACAGTCTTCGCTCCATTTCCAAATTACTCCTGTTTGTAGCAGTTCATTAAGAGGGTGTAGAAGAGTTGATAAGTTCGGTAAAAATTTATGATAGTAATTTATTAATCCCAGGAACGACCTTAATTGTGAAACATTTTCAGGTGCTGGGGCTTTTATGACCGCTTCAATTTTTTCAGGTGACTTATGCAACCCTTCCTTATTAATTATGTGGCCACAATATGATATTTGATTTTGGAAAAATTCGCACTTGGGGCGATTTGCTCGTAGGCCCTGTTCTCTCAGCCTAGTGAGCACCTGCTCCAAATTGGCAAGGTGCTCATTGTCGTTTTCTCCTGTTACAAGGATATCGTCTAGGTAGCATTGAGTCCCCGGAATCCCTTGGAGGACTTGCTCCATAGCTCTTTGCCAGATAGCTGGAGCGGATGCTACTCCAAAAACCAGTCGATTGTACTGGTACAGACCTTTGTGTGTATTTATCGTGAGATATTTTTTAGAGGCCTCTTCAACCTCCATCTGTAGATATGCCTGTGCCAAGTCAATTTTGGTGAAACGTTTCCCTCCGGATAGTGAGGCGAAAATATCTTCTATCCTTGGAAGAGGATACTGTACCGTGTGAAGGACCGGGTTTACAGTCACCTTGAAGTCTCCACAGATGCAAATTTTTCTCTGTTCTTCAGATTTATCTTTATTCAATGCTTTCTTCATGGCTGGAATGATGGGTGCTGCCCACTCGCTCCAATCTATTTTGGATAATACACCTGCCTTTTCCAAATTCTCCAGCTCTGCCTCGACTGCTGGACGAATTGCGTATGGCACCGGTCTTGCCTTAAAAAACTTGGGAATTGCTGCATCTTCCACTTTTATTGAGGCGGTGATGCCTTTCAAGGTTCCGAGTTTCTCTTGAAACACTTTTTTGGCGTTGGCCAAGATGTCTTTTAATCGTTCAGGTATGACGTCATCATCGTTTTTTTTCTTACTGGTCACTGTCAGTGCCTGAATGGAGTGCCAGTCTAAACGTATTTTCCTGATCCATTCACGTCCCAACAGCGGTGGACCACCACCTTGTAGAATGTATAAATACAACTTTTGTATTTCCTTGCCGTTGTATACAACAGGCACCCTTATTTTTCCTTTGGGGTATACCTTCTGCCCCGTATATGTTTTCAAGATAATGGATGTGTCTTTTAAAGGTATATGCGGAAATAGCCGCTCGTAATCCCGTCGATTTATGATGGTCAGAGCTGATCCTGCATCTAGCTCCATTTTAACTGGGGGCCCTGCTATCGTGAGGGTAACCCAAATGGTCTGGTAATCATCTTTGGCAATTACATTATGTAATTTGAGACAGCTTAGTCTCTTGTTTTCGGAGTCGCTATCGCTCTTCTGGTCTTCGGAGCTACTGTCCGTCATCATTTGTACCTTTCTGTACTTTTCTTTATTGATTTTTTTTCTTCCTGTCTGTGGATTTTTTTTGTCCAGATCGGCATACCCGTGCAATGTGTCCAATCTTTCCGCATTGCCTGCATGCTTTGTCCTTGAACCAGCAGTCCCTCTGGTCATGGGTGGATCTGCCGCAGCAATAACATCTCTCGAAACCCTGTGTCATTTCATGGGTGCCGAAGTCCTGTGTCTTTTGTTGTATCTCTGCAGCTCCTCTTGCGGCTGCTTCGTATGATACAGCCATACTGAAAGCCTTGTCCAGTGTTAAATCTTTTTCAGAAAGCAGCCTTTTCTGTGTTCCTTCACTTAAGAGACCACAGACGAATTTGTCTCGAAGATAATCTGCTAGTCCTGCCCCGAATTGGCAGTGTTTTGATAGCTTTCTTAATTTGGTGAGGTAATCAGCGTTACTTTCATTCTTGTGTTGATTTCTCTTGAAGAATTTGAATCGTTCCGCAGTGGTGTTGGGTTTAAGTGCTCCTGTAGGGTATCAACAATTTCTTTTAAATTCTTGTCCTTTGGTTTGGCTGGAGTGATTAAATTTCGTAACAGCCCGTATGTCTTTGCACCCATTAGATTTAGCAGTACTGAAGCTTTTTTTTCATCTTCTATTCCATTTGCGGTGCGATATACCTCCACTCTTTCCACATATGTGGTCCAATCCTCTACCTCGTTATCAAAAGCATCAATATTGCCAGACTTAGACATCCTAGAAATAAAATGGCGCTTCCCGCACTTTTCTTTCTTTTCTGCAGAAAAGATATGGTGCTTCCCGCGCTTCCCCACTGCTGCTGCCGATGACAATGCTGTTTCCCGCGGTTTCTGTTCTTTTTATTTATTTATTTACAGTTGGAGACTCGTTCCCGCCAGACTCTCTCTCTCGGTCTGAATGCCGACCTGCTTGCAGCGCCGGCCATCTCCCGAGTGCTCCCTCCCCGTCTGTTACTGCTTGCCTCCGCTTTCGCTGCTTGGCCCAGCTGTAGAGCCAGCCACTGGAGCCCCAGCCCGACGCCCAGGAAGGATTATTGCAGTACCTGCCACCAGCTTGGCTAGCTGGTGAAACCACAGCTTTTTCTTTTTCTTGATTTTTCTTCAACTTTGGACGCCAGAGGAATCGATGTCCTTGAGGTGCTGCCGAATTGCAGGTAAGTCCGTTTCCAATTCATCACCACTGTTGTGTCTGTGTGTTGATAGAGACACTGAAGACAGGAGTTGGTTTCATAGGTGTTTACTAAACAAAGTCTGGAGGGGAACTAACTGATACAACACAATATACAGGCTTATATAGCCCGAGTGGCCATTACCGGCATTACAGTACACATGGGGCTCTTAAAGGCACATACACTACACCTGAGAGGGGTATAGAAAGTGCAGGGAGGTAGGTAAAAAATAAATTAGGAGAGCGAAGAGGGGGCATGAAAAAACACTGGTGGGCAAAATAAAGGAAAATCCCAAGGTATTTTATAAGTATACTAGCTGAAGTGCCCGGCGGTGCCGAGGCTTTTTTGAGGGGATGTTGTTGTTGGAAGAGAGAGAGAGAGTGACTGGGGGAAAGAGAGAGTGCGACTGGGGGGAAGAGAGCGAGCGACTGGGGGGAAGAGAGAGAGCGACTGGGGGGAAGAGAGAGAGTGACTGGGGGGAAGAGAGAGAGTGACTGGGGGGAAGAGAGAGAGTGACTGGGGGAAGAGAGAGAGCGACTGGGGAGGGGGGAGAGGGAGGGGGGAGGGGGAGGGGGGAGGGGGTGGGGGAGGAGTAGGAGGGGGAGGGGGGAGGGAGGGGGGAGTGGGGGAAGGGGAGGGGGGGAAGGGGGGAGGGGGAAGCGGAGGGGAAGGGGAGGGGGAAGGGGAAGGGGGAGGAAGGGGAGGGGGGAAGGGGAGGGGGAATGGGGGGGAGGAAGGGGGGCAGAAGGGGAGGGGGAAGGGGAGGGGGGAAGGGAGGTGGAGGAGGGGGGAAGGGGGGAGGGGTGTGGGGTGGAGGATGGAGTGGGGGGTGGGGTGGGAAGGGAGGGGAGAAAGGGATGGGGGAGAAAGGGAGGGGGGGAGAAAGGGAGGGGGGGAGCCAGCAGAACCTTTCCCCTCTGCCGGCGATGGCTCCGTGGAGCTCCGTGCCGCCGCACGCACTGACATGGCCCAGCCGAGCGCAGCACCCCGGTCAGCCTGAGCCCCGCCCTCCCCTGAGCCCCGCTCTCCCGAGTCCCGCCCCCCGCTCTCCCGAGTCCCGCCCGCTCTCCGGAGCCCCGCTCTCCCGCGTAAGCCGGCTTCAACACCGCTGAGCGGGGAAGTGAGAGAGAGAGACGCCGCATCTCACCTGCTGGCTTCCCGCGTTTTATGCCTCGGGCTTCTGTGTGTCACCTGCTGCGCGCGCACCCTGTGCCTGTCCCGTGTCCCTCGCGGCCGACGCCGTTGTCCTGGGTAACGTGACGGGGGAGACTGGGGGGGGGGAGTAGCTTGCCACAAGCCGTGGGACAATTATCTAGCTCGGGCGTGGCTGGGCAGGAGAGGGCCAGGCTTTGAGGCCTTACAAAAATGGGGAAAGGTAGGAAAAAGAATCAGGTTATAGAAAATATTTACAAATGAATTAACTTTTTTTTAAAACAATTTAATAAAAGCAATTTTTTTTTGCTGGAAATGTAGATTTGGAAAGAAACACACAGAAAGTGGGAAAAAGAAATGAACAGTTTGGAATCAAGAAGGCGGCCACTCACCTCGGTTCAGAACGATAAGGCCCGCCAACACGCGCACCAATTGGTCAACCGTCAGGTCGCTGAACTGTAGGATTGGTCACTCAGCTGTAGGATGGCCCGCCCGCACACACATTGAACCCGCCCCCACTCGATGCAAATAAGCGGATAATGAGCGGAATTTTGAACGTTTTTTGGATACCGTCGGCACAATTTTTGTCCGACCAAAAAGTAAATATGCCTACAAGAGTCCCCTAATGATGAGCTTTCTTTTGATATTACATATGTGTAGGTACGCTCTATAACTTTTGATTGTATAGCCGGACAGAGAGACAGACAAAGAGACGGACAGAGAGATAGACAGAGAGACATATCCTTTTATATATATAGATTAAGGGCAAGAGGATAACCAGGGAAAGAGTAGGGCCCATTAGGGACCAAAGTGGCAATCTGTGTGTAGAGCCGAAAGATGTGGGTGAGGTTTTAAATGAATATTTTGCATCTGTGTTCACTATGGAGAAGGACGGTGTAGGCATAGAAATCAGACAGGGGGATTGTGATATACTTGAACAAATTAGTATTGAGAGGGAGGAGGTACCAGCGGTTTTAGCGGGCTTAAAAGTAGATAAATCCCCAGGCCCAGACGAGATGTATCCCAGGCTGCTGTGTGAAGCAAGGGAGAAGATTACAGGGGCTCTGACACAAATTTTCAGATCCTCTCTGGCTACAGGGGAGGTGCCAGAGGACTGGAGGACAGCTAACATAGTACCATTATTCAAGAAGTGTAGTAGGGATAAACCAGGGAATTACAGGCCAGTGAGCCTAACATCAGTGGTAGGGAAATTATTGGAAAACATTCTGAGGGACAGAATTAGTCTCCACTTGGAGAGGCAAGGATTAATCAAGGACAATCAGCATGGCTTTGTCAGGGGGAGATCATGTCTAACCAATTTGACTGAATTTTTCAAGGGGGTGACTAGGTGCGTAGAAGAGGGTAGTGCAGTTGATGTAGTCTACATGGACTTCAGTAGGACTTTTGACAAAGTCCCGCATGGGAGACTGGTCAAGAAGGTAAGAGCCCATGGGATCCAGGGCAATTTGGCACATTGGATCCAAAATTGGCTTAGTGGCAGGAGGCAGAGGGTGATGGTCGAACGTTGTTTTTGTGACTGGAAGCCTGTGTCCAGTGGTGTACCGCAGGGATCGGTGCTGGGTCCTTTGCTGTTTGTAGTGTACATTAATGATTTAGATATGAATGTAGGAGGTATGATCAGTAAGTTCGCAGATGACACGAAAATTAGTGGAGTGGTAAATAACGAGGAGGGAAACCTCAGGCTACAGGACGATATAGACAGGTTGGTCAGATGGGCAGAACAGTGGCAAAATGGAATTTAAACCTGAAAAGTGTGAGGTGATGCATTTTGGGAGGACCATCAAGGCAAGGGAATACACAATGAATGGTAGGACCCTAGGAAGGACAGAGGATCAGAGGGACCTTGGTGTGCATGTACATAGATCCCTGAAGGCAGCAGGACAGGTAGAAAAGGTGGTTAAAAAGGCATATGGGATACTTGCCTTCATTAGCCGAGGCATAGGATATAAGAGCAAGGAGGTTATGATGGAACTGTAGAAAACGTTAGTTAGGCCACAGCTGGAATATTGTGTGTGGTTCTGGTCACCACACTATAGGAAGGATGTGATTGCATTGGAGAGGGTGCAGAGGAGATTCACTGGGATGTTACCTGGGCTGGAGCGCTTCAGCTATGCAGGGAGACTGGACAGGCTGTTTTTTTTTTCCTTAGAGCAGAGAAGGCTGAGGGGGGACCTGATTGAGGTGTATAAAATTATGAGTGGCATAGATAGGGTAGATAGAAAGAAACTTTTCCCCTTAGTAAAGGGGTCAATAACCTTAAGGTAAGGGGCAGGAGGTTTAGAGGGGATTTGAGGAAAAACTTTTTCACCCAGAGGGTGGTTGGAATCTGGAACTCACTGCTTGAAAGTGTGGTAGAGGCAGGAACCCTCACAACATTCAAGAAGCATTTAGATGAGCACTTGAAATGCCATAGCATACAAGGCTACAGCCCAAGTGCTGGAAAATGGGATTAGAATAGATAGGGCTTGATGGCCAGCGCAGACAAGATGGGCCGAAGGGCCTCTTTCTGTGCTGTATAACTCTATGACACTATGGGGGAAAAATTCAGTATCACCCCATTTGGGGCGTGATTATCGGGCATGCGCAAAGTTTAGCGCTTGGCGCTAATTATCGCCTCTGACTGTAAACTTGGCTTTTATCGCCCCCAGAGGTGATTGGAGCGCTAAATCAGGTGCTTCACAACTGTCTTAAGGTGCAAAGTCCGAGGAGCGATGCGCTAACTCAGAGCGCTGGGAAAGCTCATGTGATGTCAATCAGCAAAGGAACACAGACACAATGGCGCCGGCCAGTTCTTAAAGGGGAGGGTTGATTTTCCACTCCATCCACATTCCGCTCATTGCAGCCTTGAATCTTGGCCTGGAGAGACCTGTACATCAAATCTGCTGGAAAGAACAATGGAGAGACCCAGGGAAAGAGCTCAGAGTGCAGTCCCCATAGTCTCTTCTAAATCGATACAAGGAAGGTCAAATCAAAATGAACCTGCAAAGTGTTGCTCAGTACTCAAAACTCCTTCACACAGCGTTGAATCGCTCTAGAAGTCTCTCTCTCTCTCTCTCTCAGAATGCGTGTAGGGTTTTCAAAATTCCCACATTCCCCAAAGTTATTAATAAAGGGACCCTGAAGGATGAAGTTATAAGGGAACCCTAAACAAAATGGCTTCTGTAAGCCTGTAACTATTCCAGTAATTTTCAGTGTTGTAATTTTATTGTGCCTTTTAATAAAAATACGGTTTTCTTGCACCAAACCAGTTGTCTACTCCAATTCTGTATCGCTGCCTGTACCTAATCCGGTGTCTAGAACCCAGGGGTGTGGGAGCGATTCGAACCACTCAAAAGCCAGTCAGGGGCGAAGCTGACTGCACACACGCCACCCCCTACAGAAATGGCGACCACAGCAGGACTCCGGCAACAGGGGTGCGATACAGTAGACACTGATTCGGGAGAGCAAACCGTAATGGAAGAGAGGATTTCTGACTATGTATTCAGTAAAGTGAATATCACTAAGAAGTGGATCACTAATCTGTTAAAGGCTGGGCGTCCGGTAGATGCTGCAGCCAAATGGACAGAAGGGAAGGATCATAGGAAATCCATAGAAAAGGCAGTCTGGCTGATGTGCTTCAAGAAACAGATCCAGCTTTTGGACAGGCTCCTTGAAGCACAAGCAGCCGAGGTACGGGAGTCAGCCCTGGAAGTTCAAGACAGGACTCTAGCGGGGGAGAAGTTACTGGTAGAATTGCAGGCCCTGAACCAGGAAAGGGTACAGTTAATGGGGAAGCATAAGGCCAGGCTGGAATATCTACAGTGCTAGGTCACCGAGGCCAAGAGCAGAGCTGAGGTTGCGGGAGAAGAATGCCCGCCTAGCGAGACAAGTAAGAGAGCAGGAGGAGAAAGTAAAAGACATAAAGGCAGCCTATAAGTTAGCGAGCAAGCAGGGGTTTGAAGATGCAGATCATGGCCCCTGCAAGGAACAGATAGAGAATCTGAGCCTGGCCCTGAGGAAGGCAAAGGGCATGATGTGCCTCATAAGCCCGAAGGCAGCCCAGGCGGATTTTACCGGGAACGAGGGGAGAACGGTTCAGACACCAGTGGCAGTGCCAAGGGACGACCCGGTTGAGCAACAGGAGGTCCCACGACCACCACCCATAGCGCCAGGTTTTAGCGAGGTCTGGCAGCAAGGGGGGGTGGAGTCAGGGGTGGAAGCGAAGGTGGAACAACCCCCGCAAGAAAGGATGGAACCGGGGCCGATGTGCCCGGCCCTGCAGCGGAGGTTTGGCCCACCCACTCGTGACGGGGAAGAGGGACCCCTCCAAAACCATTTCGTAGTTCCCTACGGCACCCAACAGCTTAGAGCTATGGTAAGCCACATACCAAAGCTCACAGAAAAGGGGGACCCCTCGGTCCACTTCAGGGAAATGGAACAGGCAGCCAGCATCAACGAGTGCGATGATGCCGAACAGGCCAAAATGCTGCTGTTCTCCCTGGAGGGTAAGCTCCTCCAGTCCCTTTCTGACCAGTGTAAGAAGGGACAGTGCGAGTATGGGGAAGTTCTTGAGGCCATGGGGATGAATGAGGGAAGTCCTTTCTCCCGAGTGGAGAAGACAGTGCAGCTCGCAGGGGAAACCTCGCAGGCTTTCGCGGACAGGCTGTGGCCGGTGTATAGGAGTGCCTGTACAGGGGCACCTAACCGGACGTTCCTGGACCGGGATCAGCTGGCCCACTGGCTCCGTTGCCTGGTGGCAAACAGCTTGCCACAGGTCAGGGCCAAGGCGGAAGTCTGGTTCGACCCCAAGAACCCCCTGACCACCGAACTCACGGTGATCAGACAGTTGACTGTAGCTTATAGGAATGGTAGGGGAACCGATGCACACCCACCTAAGGAGAAGATGCATGAAGTAAAACCCGGCCGCGTAGGAAGGAGTGACATCAGGAAGGGAATAACCCTTCCAGCACGAAGCTTAATTGTTACGGGTGTGGGAAGGATGGACACTGGAGGAAGGAGTGCAAAAACCCTTGGAAGGATAACAAGGGAAAGAATTCCTCAGCCCCAGCCCAAAAGACAGAGTTAGGAATCCCTTCCGCCACGGTCGAGTCATTTTTGGACACGATGAGCACCCTATTGACTGGCCCAGGGAGGGTAGCAGCCACCACCGGTTCTCTGACCCAATCAGCCCCATCCAACCCACAGCCCTGACTAGAGCCAGCGCAGCCTGTCTACCTGTGTTCCCTGCAGTACGACTTATGGAAGAGACCCCTCGTTGAGATGGAGGTAGCAAAGGTAAAAGGGACCTACCTGTTGGATACGGGGGCATCATGCACCGTGATCCATTCAGATAACCCCACCACCTCACCTCTATCTAGTGGGGTCCCATACAGTCTGTCGGGATTCACAGGTAAAGAACAGGCTGGCTCATTTTCCATCCTGCTGTCCATTCGTTTGGGTACACTCCGCTCCAAGTGGACCTGTATCCTAATGAAGTGGGAAGTGGAGGGTGGAAAAGGGATCCTGGGAGCCGACTTTATTGTGGGCCACGGGATCCTGGTGGATTTAAGGAATCATTGCCTATGGAGGGCAAGTACAGGAAAGGAAGGCGGAGTAGTAGTCATCCTAGGGAAAGAGGGGAAGGGGACCCTTTGCACCATGGAGCCTAAAGAGGGTTATAACCTCGAGCTCATGGTCGGTAATACCTCAAAAGAGTTCCAGGCATTTGTGCGAGCCCACTTAGCCACATTTGCCACGCACAAGCATGACTGTGGGAGGGTCAACGGGTTCGAGGTCAGCGTAGACGGGGAACCCATGGCCCAACCACAAAAACAGTACAACTTCCCCAGGGGAGCGGAGCCAGACATGGAAGCAGCCATGTCCTCCTTAGTACAGCAGGGGGTCCTGAGACCGATAGCCACCCACGTAAACTCTCCACTGTGGCCGGTTAGAAAGCCGGACAACTCCTGGAGGGTCACGGTGGACTATCGGGTGCTCAACAGTAACATCCCAGCCTGTGCACCCACAGTAGCAGCAGTTGCCGACCTGATAGGAAGTATCCCAGCATCCGCGACCACTTTCACGGTGCTGGATATTTCCAACGGGTTTTGGTCCATCCCTTTGAGGAGGGAGGATCAGTACAAGTTTGCCTTTACCTTTAAAGGGCAACAGTACACCTGGA
Source organism: Somniosus microcephalus (assembly GCF_052327205.1). NCBI lineage: Eukaryota > Metazoa > Chordata > Chondrichthyes > Squaliformes > Somniosidae > Somniosus > Somniosus microcephalus. The sequence continues at coordinate 251,789,253 of NC_140991.1, forward strand.
ACTGTTTGCCTCAGGGCTTCCACAATAGCCCTAGCATTTTCCATCAATGCATGGCAAACAGTCTAAAGGGCTTCAGCCAGCCCAGGCAGCTGGTACAGTATGTGGATGATCTGCTCCTATTCACAGATTCGAGAGAGGAGCATGGCCCACTACTGGCCGAACTGCTGGAGTTGCTCAGGCAGGATGGTAATAAAGTAAACCCGAAGAAAGCACAGATCGGCCAGCAGGAGGTGAAATTCCTGGGCCTGATCGTACGCGCTGGGGAAAGGGCGATAGACAAAGCTAGAAGGGAAGCGGTACAGGAGTTATCAGTCCCCAACACAGTCACGGGAGTGCGATCTTTTCTAGGGCTAACCGGGTACTGCAGAGACTTTATTGAGGACTATGCACGGTGGCATAGTGGTTAGCACTGTTGCCTCACAGCGCCAGGGACCCGGGTTCAAATCTGGCCTCGGGTGACTGTCTGTGTGGAGTTTGCACATTCTCCCCGTGTTTGCGTGGGTTTTCTCCAGGTGCTCCGGTTTCCTCCCACAGTCCAAAGATGTGCAGGTTAGGTTGATTGGCTATGATAAATTGACCCTTAGTGTTAGGGGGATTAAAATATGTGGGGTTATGGGGATAGGGTGGGATATATGTTGGTGTAGGGGTTACGGGGATCGGGTGGGATATGTGTCGGTGCAGGCTCGATGGGCCGAAATGGCCTCTATCTGCACTGTGGGGTTTCTGTGTTTCTGTGTCTGTGTATGCAGCCTCAGCAGCCCCTCTGCTCCGACTCCTACATAAGGGAGTGGAGTGGGCTTGGGATGAGGGTTGCCAGGCAGCATTTGTCAGGCTCAAGGAAGATCTGCAGACCGCACCATCTCTAGGGACCGTAGATGGGGGGAAAGAGTTCTTCCTGGAGGTGGCAGCCAGCGGGGACAGCCTGAGTGCTGTGCTGCTTCAAGGACGGCATGGCAGGCTGAGGCCGGTGGTCTACTCCTCCTCATGGATGTAGAGAAGAGCTACTCCAATTGTGAGAAGCACCTCTTGGCCACACATTGGGCTGTGAAAAGATCGCTGATCTTCACAGGCACCTCCCCCGTCACCCTCCTCACCCATCACACGCCCACCCAGATGCTCCTGGTCGGGAGAATCAAAGATGGGACAGTGAGCAGTGCCCGCATTGCTTGCTGGACCCTGCTTCTCTCACAGATGGACCTAAGGGTGAAAGGCCAAAGCTCGCAGCTAACTTGGTATATCCTGGAACAGCCCACCGGTGTTCCATAGAAGGGGTTTGGGAAGTGGACATAGGTTTGCGGGCCGGGATACACCCCACAGGCCGCGAAATCTATGTGGATGGCTCCGGCACAGTATCTGCTGGTGAGCGACTCACAGGGTGTGGAGTTTATGACCCAGCGGCAAACATTGCCCTGGCAATTAAGCTCCCCAGCACCATGAGCGCCCAGCAGGCTGAACTGTCTGCGGTAGTGTACGTCGTTACACACCCTGAAATCTTCCCCACCCCGTACACGATTTGCTCAGACAGCATGTTCACGTGCAATTCGTGTACAGAGTACCTGGCCATCTGGTCCCACCGCGGATACACCACCGCGGAGGGGAGACCCCTCACAGTGAAACCCCTGCTGGAGAAAATCTTAGCAGCAGTGGGGGAGGAAGGGGAGGTTTTCATCCATAAGGTGAAAGCCCTTTCCTCCACAGAACCCCGTAGTCAGGGCAACCAGCAGGCCGACGTGCTAGCTAAGGAGGGTGCCCGCACAGGCACTTTCTGGGACCCATATGTGTCCAGTCCTATAGCAGCAGTCAAGGGTAGGAATGGGACACAAGGGAGTGCAGGGGTAGCTTTAGCCCCAGACCTTAAGACGGTCCAAACCCAAGACCCCATCCTCAAGGCAGTCCTCAGTGCAGTGACTGAGGGAAAAAGGGTAGAGGGCCCTTACGGCACAGCAGCCCTCTCTTGAAAGAAGGCATGCTGTTTAGGGGAGAACAATGGGTGGTACCACAGCAGCACTGGAGGGAATTCCTTCAACTGGCCCATGAGGGTCCAGGAGCCGGGCATCCCGGGCCTGAGACCACCTGGCAGCGGGTGGAACAGGCGGGATGGTGGCCAGGACTCAGGGAAGATGTCCGCGAGTTCTGTGCCAGCTGTCTGGTGTGTGCTGCTAACAACCCTGACCCCCACAAAAGGAAGGTACCTATGGGACACATTAGGAGGGTAGAGGGACCATGGCAGTCGATCCAGGTCGACTACATCGGGCCCCTACCCACCGCCCACGGAGGCTATAAGTACTGCCTAGTCCTGGTAGATGTGTTCACGAAATGGGTAGAAGCCTTCCCCTGCAGAACAGCCACAGCTCTGGGCACAGCCAGGATCCTAGTCAGGGAGGTGTTCTCGCGATGGGTGCAGCAAGCGGGCTGGAGCAGAGGAGTCCGACCAAGGGAGTCACTTTACCGGGCAGGTCATGCAAAATACCCTTATGGTACTCGGCATCGAGGGGAAATGGCACGTTGCACACATCCCACAGTCCTCAGGGATTGTGGAGGGGATGAACAGGACCTTGAAGGAAAGGCTGAGGAAAGAGATGGTGGACTCACCCAGAAAATGGGCAGAGGTCCTAACGTTGGTCCTGATGGGGATCTGAGCCAGCCAGTCAAAAAGCACGGGGTACTCCCTGCACGAGCTGATGAATGGCAGAGTTATGCGGACCCCCACCCATGTACTAGCCCCGGTGCTCACAGAAGGTCAGCTCAGGGAGGTAAACCGGGACAGATTCACCAGGAACCTCTTCGAGCACCTTAAACAGGTCCACGGGCAGGTGGCTGGGAACATGGGAAAGCAGCATCGGAGTAACCGATTGCTGTTAGAACCCCGAAAACACCACGAGTGGGAGATAGGGGATCAGGTTATGGTTAGGAATTTTGCTCGGGTAGGAAGTCTAGAACCGTTATACATGGGGCCCTACAGCATTGTAGACAAGGCAAGCCCCATGGTATATGCCATAAAGATGCCTCGGCGCATCAAATGGTTCCATATTAATCAATGCAAATTGTTTAAGCCTGAGAAAAGAGAACAGCCAGTTGGGGCAAGGTCTGAGGATAGAAATCCTCAGCCTGCAGCCGGGGAGAACTCACAGACTGCACAGGCAGGTGCAGTGGCTTGTTTTAGGGGAGGAGCCATCCCGCCCACCACTTGGGACACTCCCCCACTCTTCTGAGATTTAGATGAGGTGGGATGTGAGGGCGGAGACCCTGCCCCTGATCCAGGTTTAGACGAGGTGCGACCTGAGGGTGAGGACCCTCAGCCTGCAGCACCAGGCTGCGAAGAGTTACCTGCCCCGAGCACAGGTTTAGGAGAGGTAAAGCCTCAGGATGAAAATCCCCAGCCAACGGTAGTGGAAAGCCCACAGACCGCACTGGAGGGGGCAGTGGCTCGGGTTAAAGAACCACCAGCCAGAAAAACCCCACCCGCCAAAGTCCCCAGAAGTTCCCCACGAACACCACGGCCACAGAAACCGTGGTCACCGGCTCCCCAGTTTTAAAGGGCAGCCTCTCGAGTCAGGGATCGGTCTGAGGGCAGAGGTCCCCAGCAGCCGCAGGCTGCGAGGGACCAAAGGAACAGGACCGAGCAGCCACACCGAAGGGAGTGGTGTGCTGCAGCCCGAACAGGGATTAGGCTGGCCGCCCGGAGACAGGCGGCGGATGTACATAGTTTCTGTAATGTAATTTTAGTTATTGTTAAGTTTGGGTGTTAGTTTAAGTTGATACGAGGTGATTGGTAGTTTAAGTATTATTGTTAAAGAATGTTTGTATTGAGTCGAGGTCGCAAGACTCGACTATGTTTTACCCAAGCCAGAGAATCTTCTCGGGACCTGGCTATATGCTCTTATGTCTCTTTACAGAAGGGATTTTGAGGTGAGGAAGGTTCTGCTCCTGCTCGCCCTGGTAGGGGTGAGCATCAGTGACCAAGGAGATGTGGAGAACTCCCGCATCTTTGGGTGTTCAGGAGAGAGAGCACCGATTGTGATTGCTGGGGGTGGCGAACGGGGTGTGGAGGAGCTCGCTACCTACTTCCATGAGGGAAGGTGGCCAGGGTGGCTGGGGTCCAATTCGACCCAGTACTCCAGCCAGACCGGGTTCACATACGGGGAGGCCTCCCTCCTGTGCCCCAGGGTACAGATCGTTGCTACAAGGGTCAGTGTCACCGTGGGAAAACCTGTATGTTTGACATGCAAGGGACAGATTCCTTTGGATAGGTGGTGGTGGCTCAGAAAGCTGAGCAAGGATATAGGGAACCCTGCAGTCAATTGGGAACGATTGGGGAATAATACCCATCGGACGATTACAGGGACCCGAGGGGGATTGAGTGTGTGCTGGGACAAGTGGTGGGAACCGGATCAGGGGATTTATGTCTGTATGTGGGGGTCAGATGCGGTCTGCCCCGCAGGCACATCCATCATTTTCCGTCGTCAATGACAAGATGCCGGGGAGGGGGTGGAGTGGGATTCCAGCCTGCATACGTGTGCGGTCCCACACTCCCCGATCCCACTAAATGCCACTGAACTTGTGACCCATCCCCGAAAGCCCCTGCCCACGACTCAGGCAGCAAGGACACACAGAGAGTGGTGCCCTGCCACCACCAAGGGACCTGGGAATGGGCTGGTACTAGTGCCGACGGAACAGGTGCTATACCAGGGGGTACACTACGCGGTAGCTTCCGTGATCCTAAACCTCACCGAGGTACACTTACCTGAGTGGTGTCCCAAAGAGACAGAACAGCTATACCAGGCTCTGTTAAAAGAAATGTTTAGGAAATTCTATGAGTTCGATTTTGCCAATGTAGACAAGACAGAACTCTACACTACACACACTGAGTATTTTGGTAATACAGGGAGACAAAGAAGGGGAGCCTGGATTGATGTTTTCACAGCGTTTAACATAGGATCCTCTGTTATAAACAGCCTGGATGATATAGAATTACAGACACAGATAAACAGTTTGAAAACACAATTGTGAAAAATCTTAATGGATGAAAATACCGTAGTAGGCTAAGAGTTACACGAGGAACAAGCTATGACGGTCCATTTAAAAGAGATCATTGCTGAGCTGGAGAAGCACGCAAAAACTGTAAATGCCCTTATAAGAGAGGACTGAAATGCCTCAGATCAGGCTGCACAGAACGAGGTGTGCATACTGTATGGGGCATGGTTGCTAGGCGAGGGCCGCAGTAACCTGCAGGATTTAAAACAGGGTTTAGTCCCCTCCTGGATCAGCAACAAGCACCTCGCAGCCCTCCATCCATTTGAGAATGCATTAAGCCTGTGTCAACTCCGGCTAGCTTCTGAGGCCTACCCTGTCCCAGTAGATTGTGGGCACTCTAACCACACTATCATGGGGATAGTAGTGAGGATGCCGGTCATGGGTGGGATAGCCCGACCCACACCGGTATACAGGGTAGAGAACATTGGAGTCATTCAAGGGGGTGCACACATCTATTTCACAGCGGTCCCGCTTTATGTCATAAAGTGGGAGCACGCTATGACAGGTACTGACCTCTCGGGGTGCCGGAGCTGGGGCGCACACATGATACTGTGTCCCCAGCACTTGAACGCCTATTCAAAACCACAGTGCGGGTTTAAAGCTGCTGGCGCAAAACCTATAAACTGTACCATTGAGGTAATGGCACAAGACCATGTTCCCTCACAGGTAGCATATATAGGAGGTGGGACATATTGTGTCACCACAGGTGCGCCCCACTACCAGCATGGACAGCATAGCTGTTGTCCGGTAAGTGACAGCAGTTTCTGCTTTAAACCCGAGGCAGAAGTTCAAGTGGCCCAGGAATGAATTGTCCCCATTCCTGAACCCTCCACTGTTCACCTCACTGTAAAGGAGAATTTCACCAACCTGCAAAAATATGTAGCACATTTCGGCTACAAAATCTCCTCTCTACCAGAACATCTGACCAAGATACTAAAAGCAGTAATAGTCTCACAGAAACATTTCTACACATTAGAGCAGAAGACAGTAGAGATAGGGGCCAAGATATTGGACATTGTAGTTCCACCCTGGTGGGACATTTTTGAAAATATAGAGGTCCCTTCATGGGTCAGAATGGCTTCCCACATCCTCGTGGTTTGCCAGCTGGGAATAGTATTGTACCTAGTGTGCACTCAGTGCAAGGGAAAAGGCCAAATACTAGAATTCCGAAACCAAAGGACTTGGAAAGAGCATTATGTTAAGGTGGAGAGAGGTACACCTGTTTGAATCTTTTATTTTGTATTTTTGAATAAAGATTGTTTTTTTCTTGTGGTTTTGTTATTTTTAATAAAGACTTTGACGTGTTATTTTTAATAAAGATGTGTATGTACCAAGTGGTGCAGGGGTGTTGGACCCCCTCCATGCTTGGATGTGTGTAAACAACTGTATTCTGCCTATGTATGCTTATGTACACTACATTTTCAAAGAATGGGAAATGTGTGTGTGATGGGATTTTTTAGATAGGGAAGATTGGCTGTGGCGGGTCGGAATTTTGCTCACCTTCGTAAGTATGATACTTAAAGCGAGTTTTAGTATCAACAGGGGGGAGGGTGTAGGGTTCTCAAAATTCCCACATTCCCCAAAGTTATTAATAAAGGGACCCTGAAGGACAAAGTTATAAGGGAACCCTAAACAAAATGGCTTCTGGACCTCGTGGCAGAAGCCTGCAAGATTGGAAAGCAGGGCCCTGCAAAAATGGCAGGTCAAATTCAAAAGGGGCTTTTGAAAAACCTGACATGCCTGGGCCTGTGAAAGACTTGTTATTTCTGAAAGCCAGACAAGTAGACAATGCAGAATACGCATTCTTAATCAACTCAGGAAAGACTTAATATTGAACCCATCAAACCTTTGCATAAATAATCGCTTACAGTTTAAACTGGCTACCTGTAATGAAATCTGCTTGTCTTGCCTGTATCTGCTTGTCTTGCCTGTATTCGTTTTGCAATCATGTATATTACCCTCCCCCACACGGTGTATAGTTTCACTTCCTCTTCCCTGAGTTCTCTGACTCATTCCTGTGAGCCAGTCAGTGTGTTGAGATGTTAGCTCTGATCTTAGTGATTAAAAGCCAACTTGTTTAAGTCTATAACTTCTAGTTTTGTGGTTATTGAAGGCACATCAATTTTAATCACTAAAGAATACTAGGATGGATTGACTCCTAAAACAAGAGCGTCTGGACTTGGATCCACATTCTGCTGAAGCATCAAATCGATTTGGACACTGGCTCAAATGCTTCGAACTCTTCGCGAGGGCCTCATCCGCTAGCGAGGTAGATAAACTGAGTCTACTGACTACTCGCGTTAATCATCGGATTTATTCGTTCATCCGGGACGCCACCTCTTACACGGAGGCCATCACTATCCTGAAGGCCCAATACCAGAGGCCAGTAAACGAAGTGTACGCCAGACATCTGCTGGCTACACGCAGGCAGCAACCTGAGGAATCAATGGACGATTTCTTACAGGGCCTAAAGGACTTGGTCCGGGACTGTAACTGCAAGGCCGTGACAGCCAACGTGTACTCTGACGAATTGGTCCGCGATTCCTTCATCACGGGCCTCAAATCGAATTATATCCGGCAGAGACTGCTGGAGAAGGAGGTCCTGGACTTAAAAAAGGCAGTGGCCACTGCGCGATCGCTGGACGTGGCCCAGAAAAACTCTGACTCTTATTCTTCCGGCCATGCGGCCCTCACCGCCTCGTGTGCGCCGAGCGGGCCGCCATCTTGGAATCAGCCATCTTCCCCATCCAGGTCTCAGACCAGCTCTACACCGCCGGAGTCCCCACACAGAAGTTCACCCAGGAGTCCTACTACAGCGGCAATGTCTCGAGGCCCGAAATGTTACTTCTGCGGCCAGGCCAAGCACCCCAGACAATGATGCCCAGCGAAGGATGCTACATGCTTCAAATGTAAGAAAAAGGGGCATTTTAGCAAAGTCTGCAGGGGGAATCCGATTTCCAACTCCGTCACCGCCTCGTGCGTGCCGTGCGGGCCGCCATCTTGGGATCCGCCATCTTTTCCCGACTCAACGGCCGCCCAGGGCCCAACAGTGGCTTCGATCACGGTGGATCAATCCAGGCCACACCCGTTGACAAAATCTATGATGGACATACAGGTAAACGGGAATTTAACGAAATGTTTAATTGACTGTGGGAGTACCGAGAGTTTTATCCACCCTAGCCTGGTACGGTGGCACTCATTAACGGTAACCCCTACACGGAGCAGAATTGCTATGGCTGCTAAGCCCCACACTTCAGACATTTTGGGCTACTGTGTGGTAACACTGACTGTAAAAGGCACGGACTACAAGGATTTTAAACTCCTCGTGATGCCAGAACTCTGTGTTAATGTAATCTTGGGCCTGGACTTCCAGTGCCACCACGAAAGTGTCACGCTAGCATATGGCGGGTCCCAGCCGCCACTCACAGTCTGTGGCCTATCAACCTTAAAAATCAGCCCGCCCTCTTTATTCGCTAATCTGGCTCCGAACTGTAGGCCCATAGCGACCAAAAGTAGACGGTACAGTCTGGAAGACAGACACTTTATCAAGGCGGAAGTGGACAGACTCCTGCGGGAAGGCATTATTGAATGCAGTACCAGTCCGTGGCGTGGCCAAGTAGTCATAGTTAAAAATAGCGAAAAGAAACGGATGGTAATTGACTACAGCCAGACTGTTAATATTTATACCCAGCTGGACGCCTACCCTTTACCCCGCCTATCAGAAATGGTCAACCAGATTGCGCAATACCGAGTCTTCTCGACTATCGACCTCAAATCCGCGTATCACCAGCTCCCCATTAGAACGGAGGACTGCCCATACACCGCCTTTGAGGAGAACGGACGCCTCTACCATTTTCTCAGAGTGCCCTTCGGGGTAACAAATGGGGTCTCGGTCTTCCAACGTGAGATGGACCGCATGGTTGACGAGAATAAACTACAAGCTACCTACCCCTATCTGGACAATGTCACTATCTGCGGGCACAACCAGCAAGACCACGATCTAAATCTTGCGAGATTTTTAAAAACTGCCCTAAAGCTGAATCTAACCTACAACGAAGACAAATGTGTCTTCAACACAACCCGTCTCTGTATCCTCGGCTGTGTGGTGGAAGATGGGGTAATTGGACCGGACCCTGACCGATTACGCCCCCTAAAGGAACTGCCCCTGCCACACAATCCCAAAGCTTTAAAAAGGTGCCTGGGATTTTTTTCGTATTATGCCCAATGGGTGCCCAATTACTCTGATAAGGCCCGACCCCTCATTAAATCGACAACCTTCCCACTATCAGCTGAAGCTCGGGAGGCTTTCACCAGTATCAAACAGGACATTGAAAGGGCTGCACTGTGTGCAGTGGATGAAAGCATTCCCTTTCAAGTCGAAAGCGATGCGTCAGACTTTGCCTTAGCTGCGACCCTCAATCAGGCTGGGAGACCTGTGGCCTTCTTCTCCCGAACCCTTCAGGGACCTGAAATCAGGCACTCTTCTGTCGAGAAGGAGGCACAGGCTATAGTGGAGGCAGTGCGGCACTGGAGACACTACCTAGCCGGCAAACGTTTCACCCTGCTCACCGACCAGCGGTCGGTGGCTTTCATGTTTAATAACAAACAAAGGGGGAAAATCAAGAATGACAAAATACTCAGGTGGAGGATCGAACTATCCACGTTCGACTATGATATTATGTACAGGCTGGGAGCCCTTAATGAACCCCCAGACGCTCTATTGCGGGGAATGTGTGCCAGCATTCATACGGACAAATTACAGGGTCTCCACAACGACCTCTGTCACCCAGGGGTCACCCGACTATACCATTTTATAAAGTCCCGCAATCTGCCCCACTCCATCGAGGAGGTCAGGGCAATGACCAGAGCCTGCCGCACCTGGGCGGAATGCAAGCCTCGTTTCTACAGGCCTGACCGTGCACACCTTATCAAAGCCACACGGCCATTCGAGCGCCTAAGTCTGGACTTCAAGGGACCCCTTCCCTCTGCCGACCGTAACGTATACTTCCTCAATATCATCGATGAATATTCCCGCTTCCTCTTCGCCATTCCCTGCCCAGACATGACTAGTGCCACGGTCATCAAGTGTCTCGGTAATCTATTCTGCATGTTTGGCATGCTGAACTACATACACAGCGATAGGGGGACGTCATTTATGAGTGACGAACTGCGCCAGTTCTTGCTCTCAAAGGGGATAGCCACTAGCAGAACCACTAGCTACAACCCCCGGGGTAATGGGCAAGTGGAAAGGGAGAATGCTACTGTTTGGAAGGCTGTCACATTAGCCTTAAAGTCAAAAGGCCTTCCGACCTCCCGCTGGCAGGATGTCCTCCCAGACGTGCTCCACTCCATAAGGTCTCTGCTATGTACAGCCACTAATGCTACCCCTCACGAAAAGATGTTCGTTTTCCCCCGGAAATCCACCTCGGGCATATCTCTACCCGCGTGGCTGACGTCTTCGGGGACAGTACTATTGCAGAAGCACGTGAGAGGCCATAAAACGGACCCCCTTGTGGAAAAGGTACAGCTCCTCCATGCAAACCCTCAGTACGCCTATATCGAATACTCTGACGGGCGAGAGGACACTGTTTCCATAAAAGACCTCGCTCCCTCGGGGAGCGGAGAGAACGATGAGAGACTACCCGAGGAAGACCTACACCAAAAAGAGACAGGACGCCCAGAGGTATCAATACCCAACTTTAACCTGGAGGACACTGCAGATAACCTGGAAGACACTGCGGAGGCCCAGACAGCGGAGGAACCAGAACCCACTCCCCTAGAGGCATCCCAAACGGCTTTGCGCCGATCACTGAGAACCGCAAAACCTCCTGACAGACTCACTTATACCAACTTTTAAGAAACATCACCCCGATGGACTAAATCTAAAGAAGGGGTGAATGTAATGAAATCTGCTTGTCTTGCCTGTATCTGCTTGTCTTGCCTGTATTCATTTTGCACTCATGTATATTACCCTCCCCCACACGGTGTATAGTTTCACTTCCTCTTCCCTGACTTCTCTGACTCATTCCTGTGAGCCAGTCAGTGTGTTGAGATGTTAGCTCTGATCTTAGTGATTAAAAGCCAACTTGTTTAAGTCTATAACTTCTAGTTTTGTGGTTATTGAAGGCACATCACTACCGAACCAGGAAGATACCGATTCACATTATGAATAACAAACACCGAGACATTGAAGAGCATTTAGCAACGGGGCAACCACCCAGAAAGCAGTTAAGGTGAACGACTATAATCACTTTAACGAGCCCGCCAAAAATCGGACAAAAAAGTAACCCTGATTTGGCGCGCAGATAACGAACCTCCAAAATTGTATAACTGTAGGCCCACCGGTAACCAGGGCAAGCAGGCGTGAAGACTAGGGTGCAGCAAGCGGGCTGGAGCAGAGGAAGGTGGGCCGACGAAATGCAGAGAAGGGCAGTGTGGAGAAGTGTTGGGGGACGAGCAGGCACACGCTCAGGCCCAGGTTCACTCGAAACGCAAAGAGGCGTTGGGTGGCACACGCTCAGTCCCAGGGATACTCAAAACTCCAAGAAGCAGACGACCATGAGCACCGCGGTAACAAAGGGCCGGGTAAACCATACCTTCGGATCATTACCACTGCACAGATAGTGATCTAGGCCACTGCGACCAAGCCAACACCGAAGACCGCCAACCGAACCCCAACCGCAACAAAACTTCGACAACCAGACCACCACCAGAAGAACAAAACCCGAAGTTTTCCACTCTACAAGGTAAAGTACCCAGCAAAGACTTTACTCCCTATCTCTAACGGAGGAAAAGAGGGTACTTTACTCAGACGACTCCACCGCCACGTCCTGGGACCACGTGACAACGGGGAGCCCCAAAGGACACAAAGAGCGAACCCCAAAACCGCAACTGGCTTGATCGACAGGATTCGGCCTGTCCAGAAACCCTTATTGGTGTTTATTACTGTGATTTTCCCTCAATGTGCCGTGTGTTCTCCATTCCTAATTAAGTGTACTCTTTTAAGCCTGTAACTATTCCAGTAATTTTCAGTGTTGTAATTTTATTGTGCCTTCTAATAAAAATACGGTTTTCTTGCACCAAACCACTTGTCTACTCCAATTCTGTATCGCCGCCTGTACCTAAGTCCGGTGTCTAGAACTCAGGGGTGTGGGAGCGATTCAAACTGCTCAAAAGCCAGTCAGGGGCAAAGCTGACTGCGCACACGCCACCCCCTACATGCGTGGTGCAAAAATCTCACCAACAAAGAAAGGCAGGAAGCGGTCGCCTTTAAATAGCACTCCCCCCGTCCTTTCCTGACTGCAAAATGCTCCTCTCAACCTGTCGTTGCTAGCGGCAGACGGTAAAGCAGGGGGCGCCACTCAATATCCATTCCGGGGCGCTACCGGGGCATTGCACACTCAACTGATGTCACAATCTGCCGGTGCAGGAGGTCATGGCGGTAGTGTTTAGCGCTGCCGCAAAATGTCTAGTTCATTTTATGAGCGGCGCAAACATCGCCGCGCACGGGCGCGAGTTGCTTTGCGCCACATTAGCGCCCTCTTAAGGCGCTAATGGGAGGCGCAAACCAACTGAATTTTTCCCCCCTTGACTCTATGAGGATGTTCCAAAGTGTTTTATCAATGGATTACTTCTGATATGGAGATATGGAACAGGGTTGTTGGGCTGTTTGGAGTTGGGGGCAGTAAAGCCATGAAGCAAGTTGCCTCCACTTTGGAGAGGAGGTGGCTAGGGCAGTGAGTGCCACCTCTTTGAACAATTTGATCCCATTACAGTGCAGGAAGTTTACTGGAGTAGCCAAGATAAGCTACCTGCGCGCCCTGATCCTTCCTTCAGTATTTTTATGTATCTGGCACACACCTTCATTCATTGCCATTTGGTGCTCTAGGATTGTACACTGAACCCTTCTCCCATCCTGTTTCTCCTGCTACCTATAAATGCGCCTTACCATACATGAGCAAGCCTTCCTAACACACAAACACTGTCACTTGTCCTTTCTTGCTTTCTGTATCAAATTGTTCTATGATTCTGCCCAGCTCTCACCAAAATACTCATTTCTTCTCTCTCACAGGAGAAGGTAGCCCATAACTACTGGAAATCTCAGGATACGGATGGTGATCCCCTCAACAATAGACCTCTGACCCCTCATAAGGGAAAAAACCTCAGAAATCCTGGGGAGTCATGCAGCTGTACCTACCAGAGAAATCTACATGGGGAAGGGGATATCGATAATGCTTTTCACTGGGTGAGACCCAGTACACAAGGGTGCAGGAGAAGTCAGAGGTGCATGTGGGGTCTGACAGTTCAGAATGGAGGCTCTGCAGGAATTATTCCCTGGTTCCCAAATTTGTGAACCCAATGCTTTGGCATGCCACTTGAAAAAGAAGGATGCCAGATGAGCATCATACACAAACATTTGGAGGCATTGAGGACCATCTCGGAACACCTGCGACAGATGACAGTAGTCGTGGCGGAGTCTAATGCCGTCCACATTGGCAATATCTGAGTAGGATTTGACTCAAGGCAGTGCTATCTGGAATGAGTGGTGGCACTACAACTCTGCATCCATCCCTCTTGACAAAGAGGCCTCCAGACCTGTCAGTGCTTTGCTTTGGTCAATGGACTTCAGGCCTAGGCGGACAATTTGGAGAGAATGATGTTATCCAGCTTTCTAGAGATTCAGGGGACCATCTCCCAGCACCTAACTGATACCATCAGGTCTGTTCTCTCATCGATCAGTGGACATTCAGATGATGGACCCAGCACAAGTGGTGTGGTAGGAATCCAACTTCAGGTGCCACTCTCTCTCCTGATGACAGCTCCTGTGACCTTTCCAGCCAGCCCACTCAGATGCTTGTTTTTGTAAGTGTCAGGATACAAGACATGTAGTGGCAACACAACCTTCTCAAGAGTCCTCCCAGGACTTAATAGCCCTGAAACAATGGCCACCTTGGTCCCAGGAGGTGCATGAGAGGCTTAAGAACAGCACAGGGAGGCACCAGGGATAAGCATGGTGGCAATAAGAAGAACTTGCTGTAATTATATATTTGCTCAGTAAAACCATTCTGTGATATGAAGTCCAATGTTCTGAAGTTAGTCCGTCCATTTTTTGTGTTTCAGAGAGCTTTCTAGGTCAGCTTGCAATGGGAGATGCAGTTCCTTCTGTGCCTCCTTGCTGAACTTTGTTTCCAAAAGCAGACCGCTTCTGATACATTCTTGAAGGAATGGTGTGGTCTGTAGTCTCTGGTGGAAGGATACCTTCTAGTTAGTCTTCTCCTTTGATGTAGTCTTATATTGACTGCTTCTCACAATTCCTCGTCCTCCTGCTCCTGTTCTACCTTCATGATAAGAACATATATAGGAATGGCCATAATGAACCCCATGGTAATGGCTCCATGACAGAAGGGTGGAAAAGAATAGATTTTCCTGTCTGAAACTGCTGAGAGGCAGCATGCAGAATGCTTTCTTAACAGTACAGCAGAGAAAAGATTTTTAGAATCGCTTCAGACTAGGTTTTTATAACTCAACCACTTCCTTGTTTGACAAGCCCCAAGAACCTTGACATCAAACTGTTGGGAGAAGAGTCAGCACTCTGCATACTTTTCAGCACCTATGGGTGAGGAAAGCTATTCAGCCCATCCTGGCTAATCCATCCAGAAAGATCCCACAGCTCCCCTATCAAAGCAGCCAATTGTTTCTTAAATTATTCTATGTATTCACCTCCACTACTCTATCGGGGGGTCCATTCCATGTATTGATCACTCGCTGTGTGAAGAACTCCCTACCTAACAGCACTGTGGGAGTACCTTCACCACACAGGCTGCAGCGGTTCAAGAAGCCGGCTCACCACCAGCTTCTCAAGGGCAATTAAGGATGGGCAATAAATGCTGGCCTTGCCAGCGATGCCCACATCCCAGGAACTAATTTTTAAAATTCATCAATCCTGAATTTGCCTTTTACTCATTTGATTCGGCATCCCCTTGCCCTATTCTTGCAATTTAGTTTGCCGTAATTTTCTGGATTTACCTTTTCCATACCGTTTACTGTCTTATATATATGATGGTCACCTCTTAGGTACCTCCTTTGAAGTCCAATAAGCCCAGGTTTCTCCAGTTTCCCTTCATGCTTCAGTCTTCTGGCACTAGTCAGACTCATTTTTCTCCTCTGAACTGCTTCCAGGTCCTGAATGTTTACACTGTATCTCAGTGAGCAGAACTGGGCAGAATACTCAAGACATGGGCTGACCAGAGCACTGTGCAGTTTGAGCATGGCTTCCTCTAGCTGACACGCCACTGTTTTGATTGTATTACTTCCATCGTGTCAATTGCAGATAAGGCCATCTCTGACCACTTCCTTGTATCGCTCTCCACCCACATCCCCCTTCCACCCACCCTCCCTCGCCCAACCCTACTTCCTTCTGTGTCTGCCCCTGGAAAAAACTCTCTCCCAACTCTCTTACAACTGCACTTATGAAATCCCAACTGTCCAGCCTCTGGCCCTCCATTCACCATGACATTTCTGCAGCTACCGATCTGCTCAATCACACCCTCACCACCACCTTTGATGCCCTACTCCCTACTAAAACAATTACTCTCTCTCTCACCCTGGCCATTCCCCCTGGTATGGCTCTCATCTTCACTCCCTTAAGTCCAAGGGACACAGACTCGAATGGATATGGCGGACAACTGGTTTAGCCATTCACCATCAGATCTGGCAGGACCACATAAACCATTAGCGAGCCCTGCTCTCGTCTGCCAAAATTGCTCACTATTCCAGAATCATTCTGGAATGCAAAGATAAACCCTGGCTCCTACTCTCTACTGCAAACCGTCTTCTTAAACCCCTCTCCCCTGTCTCCTCCACCCTCACCTCCGATAACAAGTGTGAGGAGCTCATGGACTTCTTTGTCTCTAAGATTGAGACCATCCGTTCAGCTGCTTCTGCCACTTCCCTTCCTTCCCCTAGCCCACTGGGCCAAACTTCCTCTAAGGTTCCCCCCTGCCCTAGCCTTGAACTCACATCTTTCTCCAGTTTCTCTCCGATCTCCCCTCATGACCTCTCCGCGCTCATCTTTTCCATGAGACCCACCTCCTGCTCCCTCTACCCTATTCCCACCAAACTGCTGACCACCCAACTTCCTTTTCTGGCTCCCATGTTAGCTGACATTGTTAACGGTTCTTTCTCCTCAGTTACTGTCCCCCTCTCCCTCAAATCTGCTGTCATCACCCCTCTCCTCAAAAAACCAACCCTTGATCCCTCTGTCCTTGCAAACTACCACCCCATCTCCAACCTCCCTTTCCTCTCCAAAGTCCTTGAATGTGTTGTCGCCTCCCAAATCCATTCCCATCTTTCCTGCAATTCCATGTTTGAATTCCTCCAATCAGGTTTCCACCCTGGCCACAGTACCGAAACAGCTCTCATCAAAGTCACAAATGACATCCTTTGTGACTGTGATAAAGGTAAACTATTCCTCCTCATCCTTCTTGAATTGTCTGCAGCCTTTGACACAGTTGACCACTCCATCCTTCTCCAAAGCCTCTCCACCATCGTCCAGCTGGGTGGGACTGCACTCGCCTGGTTCCATTCTTATCTATCTAATCATAACCAGAGAATCACCTGCAATGACTTCTCTTCCTGCCCCTGCATCGTTACCGCTGATGTCCCCCAAGGATCTATCTTTGACCCCCTTCTATTTCTCTTTTACATGTTGCCCCTTGGCGACATCATTTGAAAACACAGCGTCAGTTTCCACATATACACTGACGACACCCAGCTCTACCTCACTACCTCTTCTCTCGACCCCTCCACGGTCTCTAAATTGTCAGACTGCTTGTCCGACATACAGTTCTGGATGAGCAGAAATTTTCTCCAATTACACATTGGGCAGACTGAAGCCATTGTTTTTGGTCCCCACCACAAACTCCATTTCCTAGCCACTGACTCCATCCCTCTCCCTAACATCTGTCTGAGGCTGAACCACACTGTTCGCAACCTTGGTGTCGTATTTGACCCTGAAATGAGCTTCCGACCACATATCCGCAACATAACAAAGACCGCCTACTTCCACCTCCGTAATATCGCCCGTCTCCGCCCTTGCCTCAGCTCATCCACTGCTGAAACCCTCATCCATGCCTTTGTTACCTCTAGACTTGACTATTTCAATGCACTCCTGGCTGGCCTCCCACATTCCACCCTACGTAAACTTGAGGTCATCCAAAACTCGGCTGCCCGTGTCCTAACTCGCACCAAGTCCCGTTTGGCCATCACCCCTGTGCTCGCTGACCTACATTGGCTCCCGGTTAAGCAACGCCTCGATTTCAAAATTCTCATCCTTGTTTTCAAATCCCTCCATGGCCTCGCCCCTCCCTATCTCTGTAATCTCCTCCAGCCCCACAAGCCCCCGAGATATCTGCGCTCCTCTAATTCTGCTGTCTTGAACATCCCTGAATATAATCGCTCAACCTTTGGTGGCCGTGCCTTCTGTTGCCTAGGCCCTAAGCTCTGGAATTCCCTCCATAAACCTGTCCGCCTCGCTACCTCCCTTTCCTCCTTTAAGATGCTCCTTAAAACCTACCTCTTTGACCAACCTTTTGGTCACCTGCCCTAATTTATCCTTATGTGGCTCGGTGTCAAATCTTTTGTCTTAAAATACTCCTGCACAGCGCCTTGGGACGTTTTACTACGTTAAAGGTGATATATAAATACAAGTTGTTGTTGTTGTTGTATAGTTCGGCACACTATTTGATTTATTGATTGGCAGTGAGTCATGTCAGGTAGGATTTTCCTCTGCAGTTATGCCGGTTTTCTGGTCGTACTGGGGCAGGCAGGGAAGGAAAATGAGCTGGGCACCCATGACCTGGATCCCCACCCATTTTTGAGCTTGACATATTTTCTTCTGGAAGTGATGCTGTAACAAAAGTTCTGATTCCTCAGCCCATCTGGCCAAGTTATTCCAGGTTATTGAAATCTGTTATGCCTATACAAATTAGCCTGACAAAGGAGCCATTGCCAGCAATAATGGAGCAAAGAGCCAGATTCAATCAGTGTCAGAACGGGACCATGACTAGGAGTCAGATGAGATGTGAGCTGAACCAATTGCTCACACAGACAAGCTGCAACAAACAACACTTTTACTTAAGTACTTGTACTATCTTTGCACTGGCTACCTGAGATTGCAAAGTTTTGTCATGGCCTTTCCGGTAAAAGTAGGGTCTGCAGGCAGATCTCCTCAGACAGATGCAGGAATGAATGCCTGTGTATATGGCTTGCTCCTTCTTAAGGGCCTAAGATGTAAAAGCACCTGGTTTACATGGCTTCTCTGATCCTCTTCTTTACCCTTCATAACCTGCAGATCAAGAGATATGCCCAATACCGATAGGTGCTGTGTAGGCTTTGTGCAATTGAAGTTCCCTTGGCAAACACCCACAGATGGGAGGGGATTGTGAAGAAAGTGTGCATAGCTACAGTATTGAATTGCAATTTTTAAAAAAATGTTAATTGAAAAATCACTGTTTTAAATAGAGTTGCTTGTCATATTTACCATGCAGACTCCCTTTTTAAGAAAGAGGACCCAACAACATAACCATCATGTGGCACTGAGCAACGTTCAGGTGCTGAGGACCTCATTAATGTGTTTTTGAGTCCTTGAGTCCAGAGCATGTAATGTACATGTCAACAGAGCCACAGGCATTTACCGTACAATGTGCAATGGGCACGCAGTAGGCCTCAGCACCTGATTGTATGGGTCGTCTATGGCACCAAGCATCACATTATTGGCTCCTATAATGGGAAGCAGCATCTCAGATTGGTTAGAAGGTCATGCATAGTGAGTTGGGTCTATGTCCATTTTCTATCATTATTAAGCATTTGTTCTGATCCATGGTAACTGGAAAATTTGCCTCCCCACTGCAAGCGTGAAATTACTGAACTTACCCTATTGTTGCTTGCAACAAGTTTCCACTTAATTTTTAGATCTTTGATGTATTTGCAGGAACCCTGTGCACTTTAAGGAATTCTTGCAACTGTTTACTTACTACGGTTGTCCAAACCGTCTTGCCCCTTTCTGTGGTTGCAACGTGATTCCTGACTAGTTAAAAAGAAATGTATTGCTTTTGAATAGCTTGTTGCCTTTGTGTTTTTGCTTCAGTCTCCAGTCTCCACCTCCAGTATACCATGTGAAAATCCTTACGATAGGTTAAATGCTTTGTTCCAATTTATTGATAAATTTGAATAATTTTAAATAAAATCATGATTGGATGTCTTAACTTACCACTAACAGTAAATAAAGGTGGTAACTGTACGTATTTACACCCACCAGTCTGAAAATAGAGCTTATTGTTCTCAGACCTGCTTGTATGCATGTTTTTTCCTTTAAAACCCCCCTGGATTGAACTTCAATATTACAATATCCTAAACATTTTTCTAACCTTTTCTACTGGTTGACAAGTAAATATTTAAATTGTTCTTGTAATTTTGTCATGTAAAATACAACATCATTGCTTTCTATTCAAAATTAAATCTAGTTGTATTTGTTTATTGTTGAGCAAGTTAACTGCAGCATTTTAAATCAAAACCATCAGTACTTTGGAATATATATAATTAATAGAACTTTATATTAGTAAGAAAAAGTTCAAACTTGCTAGTATAGTGTCAACATTAGCTTACAACAAAATAGCTTTGCTACCAATGTTAGTCAGCTGAGGCCCCATTTGGTTCTACACCCGTGTAATGGGACAAAGGAAAATAATATTCAGTGTAGTTGCATAAGATACCTCCCAGAATAAGCAATGGACAAATCACTTGCTTGTCATAGTGAATTTATGTTGCAAGAAGTATATGAGATACATGACTTAACTGGCTCACACTGTGAATTAAATCTGGCTAGTTCAGCGATGGAACCCAATATCAGTCAATATGAAATATCTCCAATTTTCTAAATGGCTTTGACAGGACAAAAAAGCCATTGCCATCATGGACATATAATATTAATTTGCGACACCATCCTTTCTTTTTAAATTGATTGCTTCTGTTTCATGTCCTTGCTATTGTGATAGCAACAGGCTTGCTATTGTTCCAGATCTCAGTAAAAGAATCTTTAGCAGTGCCTATTTAGAGCTGGTACACCGATCAGAAGGTTAGCACACCAGTCTAAATCTACATTTATATAACTGTCATGTAAACTTGACCTAAATAAGTAATTTAAGGCTGATTTTAACTGTGGCTGTCCGGTCTAAATAGAGTGGTACAGGAAACTTTCGTTTAAACGGCACCTAAATATCCGAAATTCTCTATTAACCAGCAAAATTCTCGCTCCAAAAACAACACCTCAATAACCGGCAATGTTGCCGAGTCCGAGTCTCCCGCGGTGGCCGAGTTAGTCAGTGGGGGTAGTTCTCCAAACTGCCACTGCTCGGCTTCTTGGCGTTGTCGGAAGTCGGAACACCTCAATACCCCTGTAACAGGAGTCTGACTCTCCCGCGCTGCCGGTAGTCTCTTCTGATCCGCCATTTTACAGGGGTACTGTGTGTCTCCCACACTGCTGGTAGTCATTGCATTGCATTATGGAAATCCCAAAAGTTAGTCCAAGCAAAAGGAAGAGAGTGGTGTTAACTTTAAAACAGAAAATTGATATATGCCAACGACTAGAAAGGGGAGAGAAGCGTATCAACATTATGAATGAATTCAAAATCGGTTCAGCAACAATCTATGACATCAAATCGCAGAAGGATAAGCTGCTCAAGTTTTATTCAAGCTCGGAGACATCTAAGGGTGTAGAGAAATGGCGTACGCTTCGTAAGCCTAAGCTTGAAGAGCTGGACACCGTGCTTTATGAGTGGTTTTCTCTTAAGCGTTCAGAGGGTGTTCTGATTTCCGGATCCATGCTAATCGAAAAAGCGAAGGATTTCTATGCAAAGATGGAGCTCACTGACAAGTGTGCTGTGCTTTCTCCGAGGGATGGCTAACGTGCTTCAATGTACGGCACGGGATACGACGACTCAATATTTCCAGGGAGAAGAAATCAGCTGATCACAACGCCGCAGAAGAATACTGCGATTATTTCAATCGGATTGTGCAGCAACATGATTTGTCGCCAGTACAGCTATACAGTGCCGATGAAACTGGCTTATTTTGGAGGTTTTTGCCAGAATCAACGCTTGCTGGGGTTAGTGAGGCTAATGCTTCAGGTTACAAGAAAAATAAAGATCGTGTAACCGTGCTAACATGTGCAAACGCTGCTGGATCACACCAGGTTAAACTTCTTGTCATTGGGAAGTATAAAAATCCCCATGCATTTAAAAATGTGAGGCACTTACCTGTTGAGTACAAAGCTCAAAGAAATGCTTGGATGGATAAGGAAATCTTTTCGAATTGGTTCCATCATATTTTTGTTCCATCTGTGAGGGAACATTTCCGTAGAATAGGGAAACCTGAAGATAGCAAATGCATTTTATTGCTTGATAATTGTAGAGCCCATCCGCATGAATCCGAGTTGGTTTCAGGAAATATTTTCACCATTTATTTGCCACTAAATGTAACTTCTCTCATACAACCCATGGACCAGGGCATTATCCAAAACCTCAAGTGTCATTACAAGAAAAACTTCCTACGTAAACTGATAAAGCCAAGATGACAATAGTCACGCATTTCAGAAGGAATACAATCTTAAAGATGCCATCTTTAATGTTGCATGTTCCTGGAACTTGGTGAAAGGTCACACTTTGAGACAAGCCTGGCGCAAATTGTGGCCTTCTGTAATGTTTGCTGAAGGTTCTTCTTCAGAGGAGGAATTTCATGGGTTCAATGTTCGTCTGAGGAGGACTACAGTAATGGAAATGGCTGGCATGGTGAAAAATGTAGGCCCAGCAAACCCTCTACGTCACCTCAGTGAAAGTGATATTGAGCAGTGGGTTGATGCAGATAGAAAAGTTGCTGTTGTGCATATGCTAAGTGATGATGAAATAATGGAGAAAGTTTTGAATCCAAAGACAGAAAAGGAAAGTGAGATGGAAAGTGAAGAGGATGAGATTTCTGAAGAGAACAAGATTTCTTGGGCTAAAGCTGCGGAAGATTTTGCTTCATTCCTCAAATTTGCTGAAAGGTATCCTTGCTATTCTGCCCAAGAAGTTATGCACCTCCATATTCTGCATTCCAGCTTTCTACAAAAAAGGCAAGAGTCCACTAAGCAAGCAGACATCCGGGACATGTTTACGAAACCTTCCAAAAGAGTTGAAGCAGTGGAAGTGCCTGAAGAATCTGTTGAAGTGCATGATCCTGATGACCCAGCTGACATGGATATTCCTGATGAACCAGTTGACTTGGAATAAGTGTACAGTCAACCACAGTACTTTATACTGTACTGTACAGTCATTTATAAGTTTTGTTTTACTGTTAAGTAATTAAAGAGTTATGGATTACCCTCAACTGGCAGTACTGTACTTAATCAAGCATCTTCCACCATCCATTTAACACAACATTCTGTAGGTGAGTACCCAATTACAGGGTATACTGCACATTTCTTGATTTTTTTATTTTTCTTTGTTAAAAATAGCCTGGGTAGATAACCCTCTCCGTCATCTGGAAATTTTGATAAACCGGCAACACGCCGGTCCCGTCGGTGCCGGATAAAAAAGAGTTTCCTGTAGTAGTATTGCTCCACTTTACACTGGCGTTCCGACTGTTGCCATCTTGGAGGGGACCACTTTTAATAAGCAAATTAGGGTCCAATGATCTACATAGGACTCCAATTGCAAATATGAGGTATAAATGGGTGAAGTCTGCACCACCCATTTGTACCGGCATTAAATGGTCTACCATGCAGAAGGTTTAGGGGGATCTTACAAAGGCTTAAAGGGGCTGCAGGAGACGGCTTAAAAAATGGTCAAAAACCAATTTCATCTTTTATTTTTGCTTCCCTGGCCCCACAAAAGTGCTTCATCCTGCTGCTGACCCATACGAGCCCCCACTGGAATCACCTCCTATCCCAGGCTTGGACTGTCAGCCAGCTTCTCATAGCACCCAGCCAATTTCCTGTCCTCCTAACCAGTGAGCTCTGTTGGAACACTGATTTGGCGAGTGTAGTCTGCCGGATCCATGCAAATGAGTCCCTGGCCTCAAAATCAGCAGTTTACAACCAGGGCACTGGATTTCAGCCAGGAAGTTCCTGCTCCTCACATGGTATTGTACTGTAACAGTGCACCTATTCACCTAGCTGAGGCTATAGGCGAGCTTCCCATAATCCGCAGTGGGCTTTACTCTCAAAACCAAATGATAACTGTCACCAGCAGAACCAAGCTGGTTCATCCAGTTGCTACATGAATCAGAGAGCACAATGAGCTGGCAGGAATTAGATTCAATGAAATAATAATTATGCAACTTGTTACGATACACTGGGAGTTTGGGGTTCTATGGGCAGGGTTGATATCAGCTAGCATATTCCAGTAGATGCTTAACACAGCTGTACCTGATTTATGGTCAGTGAACTAAAAGAAAGACCAATTTAATATTTTGGAAGACAGATCCAATTGATTCTAAGTAACTGTGTTCTGATATTTCAAAACCTTTACACTGCCTGCGCAACAAATCAAATGGCTGATTTCTGCTGGCTAGAATGGTCAATTTGGGAAGGACCAATTTGTAGAGGGAACCTGTCATGTCTACCAAGTCTGACTCACACGTGACTCCAGTCTCATACTATGTAATTGACTCTAATGCCCTCTGGAGTGACCTAGCAAGCCATACAATTGTAAAACTAATGACTACAATGAAGAAGACCCACCTCCCCCTTTTCAGGGCAACTAGGGGTGGGCAATAAATACTCACACTGGGACATAAAAAGTGGCCCTGAATTTTCATGGGGTTTTTCCAATTTCCTTCTGCAGCCTTAATGGGAGATTGGCAGAATCCCAAGAAAAATGGTAGAAAAGGCAAATAATGGCCATTCACACCATTTCTCTTGAGATTCTACTGATCTCCCACCAGAGAACCCCCGTGGAAATTCCAGGTGCAAATATCATAGCCAGTAAATACAAAACAAATATCTCTATTTACATACTGGACATTGGCAAATTGTGGCAAAAATTGATTAGATTTTCCCTCATTCTTGCAGAGAACCTGAATTCTATTTTGCAAACTGCACTCATAATCTCTTCTGCCAAATGTAATTATTAAATTCTTTACAGAGGCCCAGAAAGCTGCAGAGCCCAAAATGGCGCAAGTACACCACACACCATATTGGCCAGCCTAGGCTCGCCTCCCCTCTTGTTTCTGATGGAAGCTCCGGCTGTCAGGAAGCAGATCCACCCAAAAATTGGGTGTAAAGAAAGACTTGAATATATTTACTGCCTTTCATGACCTCAAGATGCCTCAAAGTGCTTTAATATAGTACTTTTGAAGTTTAGTTATTGTTGTAATGCAGGAAACAAGGCAGCCAATTTGCACACAGCAATGTGCTAATGGCCAGATCATTTGTTTGAGGGATAAATATTGGCCAGGACACTGGGGCAAACTTCCCTGCTCTTCTTTGAAATAATGCCATGAGATCGTTTACGTCCAGCTAAGAGGACAGAAAGGTCTTCGGTTTAATGTTTAATCTGAAATATGGCACCTCTGACAGTGCAGCACTCCCTCAGTACTGAACTGGAGTGCCAGCCTAGATTTTGTGCTAAAATCTCTATGGTGGGACTAGAACCCACAACCTTCTGACTCAGATGTGAGAATGCTACCAACTGAGCCACAGCTAACACTAGCTTTAGATTTGTTGATAGTATCAGTCTCAGTAAAGCTTTGTTGTTCACAACAAATATAAGTCAATAGCTTATTCAATACAGTATGGTTCTGATGTTTAATGCATTTTAATCAGTTTCTTTCTTACTTTTTTCTGTTTTGACTGCCTTTGATGGGGCCCGTCGTTCTCCTTTTGCGCTGCTGCTTAAGGCAAGGTTTGTAACATTCAGGACAGCTAGAGCTTTGGGAGGCTCCAATTACACACTTATAAGTAACATTTATTCTGATGTGTTGTCTAAAACAATATTTTATCAACAAGTTTGATCGACATGTTCTTTGTTCAGTTAATAATTTGGGGAAATTGAGCCATTGTCTTGCACATGTCGTTCAAACAGGAACCGGGCAGATTGGGCCACACTCTGTTTATTTTCAGATTAGCAGGACATTTATAAGCCACAGTCATACTTCCTGCTATTTTACAGAGTCACAGCATCAATTTAACAGAAAACGAAGGGAATACTGTAGGTAGAAAAAAGGGGAGTAAGCAGTGACAGTTCTAAATCAGATACAAACTGATTTTATAATGTTAGCACAGGTGCTGTTTATTAGGGATTAATGGATACTAATGTATCTGGAGGTCTGCTGTGCCTGGTTATTATGTTAATAAGTTAATATGTTAGTAACTAACTGATGGTTTGGGGAACAAGCTTGTCATTTTTTTTTAAATTTCTCCAATTCTTCTTCTTGTCTGTCGCAAGTATACTTCAAACTTAACAAACCCCCTATCTTCTTGTTCACCACCCACCTCAGTGTCCTTTGTAATATATGTGGGTAGAACAAATGAAGGACAGAGACACCAGTTGCTAGATCATGAGCTTGCTTTATTAGGCCAGAGCGAACTGAGCATGCTCATACTAAACCATGTGACACACTATCTGATAATACATTACACTGCTTTCTCCCTGAAAAAAATGCACATATTCCCCTCTTAAATATAACAAAACTATGGTCCTACCTTTCACAGCATTACATGTACCACATAACAAAAACTCCTGGCTTTTGTTTCTGTTAAATCAACTACAAATGCTACAAATGAACTACAAATCCAGTTTAATAACAGGTTTGCCTTCCTGATCTCCTTACAAAAGGTTTTGGTGTTGAACCAATTTTCGGGCTGTTTTTTTCTGGTTCCAAACTCAAAGATGATCCTGTTTCTATCTCAGATTTGTTTGAACCTGGTACTTCAGTTTCTGAAGTCTGAACGGACTCAAACTCATGTGTGTGTTCATGATCAAGTGATTCAAGATCACTTGGTTCACTTCGGATGTTGCCACCAATCTCAACCAAATATCTCTTGGTTCCACCAACCTCTACCACAGTTCCTATATCCCACTTGTGTGAACTCGACTTGCCAGGGGGGCTGAGAATACGAACACACTCGTTTTGTTTGAATCTGCATTCTTTCGGATTACTGACATAATAATATTTCTGACTCAACTGTTTCTGTTCAACTCTTGAGGCCAAATTTAGTTGAACCAGACTCAATCATGTTCTCAATCTCCTCTTCATCAAGAGTTCTGCTGGGGTATATCCAGTTGTAGTGTGCGGAGTAGTTCTGTACTTCAGCAAGAAATTTGCGAAACATTGCTTCATGCTGAGTCCCGAACAACCCTGCAACACTTGCTTTTTGAGAGCGTCTTTTACTATTCTGACTGACCTTTCGGCTGCTCCGTTTGAAGCTTGATGATATGGTGGAACGAGAGTGTGTTTGATACCATTCCATTTCACGAATTCTTGGAATAGAGCAGAACAGAACTGAGGGCCATTGTCAGAAACAAGCTCTTCAGGTAAGTCATGACATGTGAAAATAGACCTCAACTCATTTATGGTACGTTCAGTTGTTTCACTTCAATCACCTTTGAGTGACTATCTACCAGTACCAGGAAATAATCATTTGCTTTCTCACAGAAGTCTACATGTACTCTCTGAAAAGGTCTACTTGGCCATGACTAGGGTTGTAGTGGAGTTTTGGGTGGTTTGTTTCTGCAATTTTGGCAAACGCTGCATTTGTTGACAAGTGATTCAAGATCACTGTCCAATCCATGCCAGTAAACAAAGCTTCTGGCAATTGATTTCATACTGACAAACCCGGGATGTTCAGTATGAAGTTCAGCCAGAATTCTATCTCTCAAAGAAGTAGGTACCACCACTCTGTTTCCCCACTTGATACAATCTTGCTCACAAGAAAATTCAGTACAGCAGTAATGGAATGGTTTCAAATCTGCGTCCAGACACTGATCACTCCATACCAAGGTGTGGTCATACATTCTTTTCAGTACTGAGTCCTTTTGAGTCTCATCTGCAATCTCAGTTGCATTCACGGGAAAGTCTTTGTCAACTGCACCTAGCATGAAAATCTCACCTTCACTCCCAACACGAGTCTTCATGTGGCAGCCTGGACAAGGCATCTGCGATTGTGTTTTGCTTTGAAGTGCGATATTCAATCGTGTAGTCATATTGTGATAACAACACTGCCCAACATTGCATTCTTGATGCGGCTATTGCAGGGATGGCAGGTTTGGGCCACAATATTGCTAGGAGCGGTTTATGATCGGTCATCAGAGTAAACTTTCTGCCGGTCAGGAACTCATAGAATCATAACGGCACAGAAGGAGGCCATTCAGCCCATCGAGTCTGTGCTGGCAACATTGTTGGAATTTCTTGATTCCAAACACTATGGTGAGTGCTTCCTTTTCAATTTGCGCATAGTTTCTTTCGTTCTTTGTGAGGGTTCAGCGCACCCAGCACCAGCACAGACACTCACACCTCGGTGTGACCTTCACGAGATAGAGTAGTGTTGTCACCTGGTGTATCAGAGCTCACAAGTGAGCATCAGCAGATGGTGGAGACAGGGACAGCAGTGGAGAGTCCTCGTCGGAGGGCGCAGGACTCTGCCAGCTCAGCTCAGCTGCATTTCGACCCTGTGCCTCCGGGCCCATCCAGAAAAAGAGTGGTGCTGGAACTCCAGGAACAGGTGCAGGAGTCTCTGGCAGGTTTTGTCTCCAGGCTCGCTGCGAGTGTGGAGCGAATGGAGGAGTCCATTACGAACATGAGCAGAGCCTTTGTGGAGGCATTGGTGCATGAACGCATCACCACAGAAGGATGGCTACCTCCGTGGAAAGGATGGCTATGGTAAAGGAGAGGATGGCTATGGCCATGGAGGAGCTAAGTTGCCAGAGTGTTGAAAACATGGTTATTGTTCAGAATAGACTGGCATCTCTTGAGGAGTGATGGTCAGCTATTGAGCATAGAAACCAGAGCTTCATGGAAGTCCTCTGGAGTAGGAATTCCAGTGCAGAAATGGGTCCTCATGGCCCCCCTGAAGTGCAGCAAGGTGCTGTCAAGCCACTTGCTAGCTCTGAAGTGCGGCTGACCTATGAGAGGGATGTTGGTGGCAGACAACAAGGAAGTGGGAGCTCCTCTCCAAGCGCTCACATGACCATGCCACTGCAAAGCCCTCGGTCAGAGCCCCACCAGAGTCCTCGTCCAACTGAGATGGGCGTCTCAGCCCCTACACAGCCGCAGGAGCAGCAGACTGTTGCCGAACCCTCACAGGATGCCCGCCAAAGGTGTCAGGGCAGGAGCAGCAAGAAAGTGAGCAAGGGGCCTCCACATCTGCTGAAGCCACAGGGGAAGCACCACATAGGAGCACGTGTAAGAGGAAGATAAAGCACAAGTAGTAACAAGGGTAGTCACTTGGGTGTTATGTTGTGTTTATTTTTGAAATGCCATCAGTTGCTTGTTGTGATAAAAAATTCTGATGGCAAACTGTTGAAGTTGTGGCCTGTGTCATTTTGCAAATGGGTCTTCTATATTGAGGGCTTAGAGTGATTTGCAATTGTCAGTATGGTGGTCAGAGTGATAGGAATCCATAGGTTCTTGGCCATTGTCGATGCTCTGGTAAGAAGGTGTGAGGCAAAAGTATTTGATTGTGCAGGCTAACCAAATCTGGCCAACATGAGTGCGTCGCTTGCATCCCGGGCAGCAATGTGGTCGCATGCTGGCGCCTTATGGCCTGTGCAGCTTCAGGTGGGTGAGCAGCAGCTTGGCGCTCCTGTTGTTGCTCCTGCTGTTGGTGCTGCTGTTGTTCATGGTTCTGCTGCTGCCATGGCTGGCCTTCATTCGAATCTGATGTCTGGGAGGAAAGGAAATAAATGGCTCCCATGATTCTGGTATATGCCTCAGTTGAGGAAGCGCTCAGTCAGGGTGGGGAAAGGGGTTTCCCAGGGGGTCACACTGGAGATGGGTGTCAGGCTCCAAACTTCCACAACAATGAGTATATCTGCTAAAAGTTCCCCCAGACCTTAGACAACAAAGTTCTGCCACCTGAAAGTGATCATTAGTGAAAACTCCTTTTTAATGGTCGAGCTGCAGCTGTTAGTAAGCAATCCATTTGTGAGGCCACCAAGATTAACTGGCGTGTTCCAGAGGAGATGTGCAGGGTGGGGGAAAAGTGTTAAAATCAGGAAGGCCTCTCAAAATGGGATTATAGAGGCACTTAACTGATTGTTAAGGGCTTAAGGGCCTATCCCGCCTCTTGGAGGGGGATGGAAACGGGGTCTGAAACCCCGATTCTGGGAAAGTTGCTCGGAGGCGGGCTGGAGGCGGGATCAGAGCCGCCCACCATTTTTTGCGATTTTAACACCTCACATGCCTCCAATCCCGCCTCCTCGGGCCTGGCAAAATCGAGCCCATCAACCCTGTTTCTCTCTCCATGGATGCTGCCTGACTGCTGAGTATTTCCAACATCTTCTCAGAGACCTTCCTTTACCATCTGAAGCCTTGCAAGCCTCCTGCAGCATTCCCTGCACATTTTAACAACGTTTTAAACCTATTCCACAAACCACTACTTCAATAAAATATTTTTTAAAGTACAAAATCTGAAATGCCGCAGGTTAGGGCTGCACAGGCAGAAGGGAAATAGGTGACCACCAGGCGGAGCAGTAGAAGCAGGCAGGTAGTGCAGGAGACCCCTGTGGCCATCCCCCTTTCAAACAGGTATAGCGATTTGGATACTGTTGAGGGGGATGACTCACCAGGGGATGGCAGCAGCAGCCAACTTCCTGGCACCAGGGGTGCTTCTGCTGCTCAGGAAGGGAGGAAAAAGAGTGGGAGAGCAATAGTGGTAGGGGATTCTATCGTAAGGGGAACAGATAGGCGTTTCTGTGGCCGTAGACATGACTCCAGGATGGTTTGTTGTCTCCCTGGTGCCAGGGTCAAGGATGTCACTGAACGGCTGCAGGGCATTCTGAAGGGGGAGGGTGAACAGGCAGAGGTCGTGGTTCACACTTGGACCAACGACATAGGTAGGAAGAGGGATGAGGTCCTGCAGCAAGAATTTAGGGAGCTAGGTAGCAGATTAAAGAGTAGGACCTCAAAGGTTGTAATCTCTGGATTACTCCCGGTGCCACGTGCTAGTGAGTATAGGAATAGGAGGATAGAGCAGATGAATGCGTGGCTAAAGAGTTGGTGCAGGAGGGAGGGCTTTAGTTTCCTGGATCACTGGGCCTGCTTCTGGGGAAGGTGGGACTTGTACAGGTCGGACGGGTTGCACCTGAACCAGAGCGGGACAAATACCCTTGTGGGGAGGTTTGCTAGCACTGTTCGGGGGGGTTTAAACTAAAATGGCAGGGGGTTGGGAACCTGAGCAGGGAGTCAGAGGAAAGGAAAACAGGGATAAAAGCAAAAGATAGGAAGGAGAAAAACAAAAGTGGCAGTCAGAGAAATCAACGGTTTAAATCAAACGTGGCCACAATAAATAATCATTCTAATAGGTCTAAGAGCGTTAAAAAAACAAGCCTGAAGACTTTGTGTCTTAATGCGAGGAGCATTTGTAATAAGGTGGATGAATTGGCTGCGCAAATAGAGGTAAACGAATATGATTTGGTTGGGATTACGGAAACGTGGCGCAAGGATGGCCAAGACTGGGAACTCAACATCCAGGGGTGTTTGATATTCAGGAAAGATAGGCAAAAAGAAAAGGGAGGTGGGGTAGCATTACTGGTAAAAGAAGGGGTTAATACAATTGTAATGAAAGATATTAGCTCTGATGATGTGGAATCTGTATGGGTAGAATTGAGAAATACTAAGGGGAAAAAAACATTAGTGGGAGTGGTATATAGACCTCCAAACAGTAAGGCGGAGGTTGGGGATGGCATTAAAAGGGAAATTAAAGAAGCGTGCAATAAGGGCACAGCAGTCATCATGGGTGACTTTAATCTACATATAGATTGGGCCAACCAAATTAGTAACAATACTGTGGAGGAGGAATTCCTGGAGTGTTTACAGGATGGTTTCCTGGACCAATATGTCGAGGAACCAACCAGAGATCAGGCCATCTTAGACTGGGTATTATGTAACGAGAAAGGATTAATTAGCAATCTTGTTGTACGAGGCCCCTTGGGTCGGAGCAATCATAATACGATCGAATTCTTCATTAAGATGGAGAATGAAGTAGTTGACTCAGAGTCAAGGGTCCTCAATTTAAATAAAGGAAACTACGATGGTCTGAGGAGTGAGTTGGGTAGGATGAGCTACAGAATTTGTTCATCCCAGTTTGGCATAAAAATAAAACAAAAAAGGTGACTCAACCGTGGCTAACAAGGGAAATTAGGGATAGCATAAGATCCAAGGAGAGGACATATAAATTGGCTAGAAAAAGCAATAATCCTGAGGATTAGGTGCAGTTTAGGAGTCAACAAAGGAGGACAAAGGGATTAATTAAGAAAGGGAAAATAGAATATGAGAGTAAGCTAGCAAGGAACATAAAAACTGACTGTAAAAGCTTTTATAGATATGTGAAGAGAAAAGGTTTGGTGAAGTCAAGCGTAGGTCCCTTACAGTCAGAATCAGGGGAATTTATAATGGGAAACAAGGAAATGGCAGACCAACTAAATACATACTTTGGTTCTGTCTTCACAAAGGAGGACACAAATAACCTCCCAGAGATGCCGGGGAACAATTCAATTTCAATTTCAATTTCAATTTTATTGGTCACATGAATAAATACAAGAAGTGTAATCTAGTCAGTGAAATGCTTTTTTCTTGACGAGCCGAGAGCACCAAGCAGCAAGAACACTTAGCTGCCTGGTACGCACGGAGCTCGCAAGGACGGCAGCCATCTTCATCGGCGCCATCACAAAAAAACACATACCGACATATACACGCATACATACTTTAAATATAAATAAAGCAGACATAAAATAAATAAAAGACATAAAAAGACAGCACATAAAATGAACAAGCAATAATGTAAAAAAAGTAATTTCTACAGTAATTACATTGATATTTCTACCCAGGCTTCTAGAATAATCCCTGGTTACAGGGTGGTCGCACTGGGAGAGCATCGTGAGGAACTCAGAACTTATAATTAAATAAATGTAATTAATTAAATTAAATAAATAAAGTGCCCCCTCAGTCTTTCTCGATGTTTCCATCTTGGTCTCTCTCGATGTTTCCCCTCTCTCTCTCTCAAAGTTTCCTCTGTCTTTCTCGATGTTTCCTCTCAGTTTTTCTCGATGTTTCCCCTCGGTTTCTTCCACACACCTGGCCTGCACATTACCCCTGGCTGTCCAACTTGGCGTCCTGGTAACCTGGTTCTGCTCCAGCTCTCATCCTTCAAACTGTCTCTCCAGCTCTCATCCTTCAAACTGTCTCTCCAGCTCTCGACCTTCAAACTATCACTCCAGCTCGCGACCTTCAAACTGTCTCTCCAGCTCTCGACCTTCAAACTGTCACTCCAGCTCTCGACCTTCAAACTGTCTCTCCAGCTCTCGACCTTCAAACTGTCACTCCAGCTCTCATCCTTCAAACTGTCACTCCAGCTCTCATCCTTCAAACTGTCACTCCAGCTCTCGACCTTCAAACTGTCACTCCAGCTCTCGACCTTCAAACTGTCACTCCAGCTCTCATCCTTCAAACTGTCTCTCCAGCTCTCGACCTTCAAACATAGGGTCTGATGAAAGGGAGGAACTGAAAGAAGTCAGTATTTGTAGGGAAATGGTGTTAGGATACTTAAGGAGGTGGCCCTAGAGATAGTTGCTGGTCATCTTCCAGAACTCAATAGACTTTGGAATGGTGCCCATGGATTGGAGGGTAGCTAATGTTACCCCACTATTCAAAAAAGGTGGTAGAGAAAAAGCGGGGAATTATAGACCGGTAAGCCTGACATCAGTAGTGGGGAAAATGCTAGAGTCTGTTATAAAAGATGTAATAGCAGAGCACTTGGAAAGCAGTGACAGGATCAGACAAAGTCAACATGGATTTACAAAAGGTAAATCATGCTTGACTAATCTACTGGAATTTTTTGAGGATGTAACTGGTAAAATAGATAAGGGAGAACCAGTGGATGTGGTGTATTTGGACTTTCAGAAGGCTTTCGATAAGGTCCCACATAGGAGATTAGCATGCAAAATTAAGGCACATGGGATTGGGGGCAAGGTATTGACTTGGATAGAGAACTGGTTGGCGGACAGAAAGCAAAGAGTTGGAATAAACGGGTCATTTTCCGAGTGGCAGGCAGTGACTAGTAGGGTAGCGCAAGGATCCGTCCTAGGACCCCAGCTGTTCACAATATATATTAATGATCTGGACGAGGGAATTGGATGTAATATCTCCAAATTTGCAGACGACACAAAGCTGGGTGGGAGGGTAAGCTGTGGGGAGGATGCCGTGAAACTCCAGTACGATTTGGACAGGTTGGGTGATTGGGCAGAAACATGGCAAATGCACTATAATGTGGATAAATGTGAGATTATCCACTTTGGTGGCAAAAACAGGAAGGCAGATTATTATTTGAATGGCAATAGATTGGGAGAAGGGGAAGTGCAAAGAGACCTGGGTGTTATTGTGCACCAGTCGCTGAAGGTAAGCATGGAGGTGCAGCAGGCGGTTAAGAAGGCAAATGGTATGTTGGCCTTCGTTGCGAGAGGGTTCGAGTACAAGAACAAGGATGCCTTGCTGCAGTTGTACAGGGCCTTGGTGAGACCGCACCTTGAGTATTGTGTGCAGTTTTGGTCACCTTACCTGAGGAAGGACGTTCTTGACATGAAGGGAGTGCAGCGAAGATTCACCAGGCTGATACCTGGGATGGCAGGAATGACGTATGAGGAGAGAATGTGTCAATTGGGCTTATACTCACTGGAGTTTAGAAGATTGAGAGGGGATCTCATCGAAACCTATAAAATTCTGTCAGGTCTGGACAGACTAGATGCAGGAAGGATGTTTCTGATGGCCGGGGAGTCCAGAACCAGGGGTCATAGTCTAAGGATAAGGGGTAAGCCATTTAGGACTGAAATGAGGAGGAATTTCTTCACCAGAGAGTGGTGAACCTGTGGAATTCTCTGCCACAGAGGGTGGTGGAGGCCAGTTCATTAAATATATACAAGAAAGAATTGGATATATTTCTTGAGGCTAAAGGGATCAAGGGATATGGGGAGAAGGCAGGGACAGGGTACTGAATTTGGATGATCAGCCATGATCTCATTGAATGGCGGAGCAGGCTCGAAGGGCCGAATGGTCTACTCCTGCTCCTATCTTCTATGTTTCTATGTTTCTGTGTTTACCTGAAAGATGTGTGTGTGCCTTTAAGAAGTGCTGACAGTGTCTCTTTAGGGCTGATTCACACACACTTTTCTGAGTGTATTCAGGACACAGCGTTATGGAGAGCGAGAACATCCAAATTAGCAGTTGTAGCATCAAATCAGGCATTGCACGCCGATTGACGTCAAGATCTGCTTATTAAATTTGAGAGGCCAGTGCTGTTAACGGCAGCGCTGTGGCCCTTACCAAAATGGCGGCCGCGTGTCCCATGCTGGAAGTGGGTGGAAGCGGGTGGAAGCGAGGCGACAGCCATTTTCTCTATAAAACCAGCTTTGATGGCCGGTGCTGCAACATCGAATTTCTAGGCCACAGAATCTTACAGCACAGAAGGAGGTCATTCGGCAGGGGCATGCCTGAGACAGAATATAAGATGGATGTGCTGGCTCTTTGAAAGAGCTATCTAATTAGTCCCACAGCCCTGTTCTTTCCCCACAGCCCTGTAAATGTTTCCTTTTCAAGCATATATCCAATTCCCTTTTGAAAGTTACTACTGAATCCCTTTCAGACAGTGCATTGCAGGTCATAACAACTCGCTGTATAAAATAAATTTCCCCTCATCTCCCCCTCGTTCGTTTGCCAGTTATATTAAATCTGTGCCATCTGGCTACTGACCCTCTTACCAGTGGAAACAGTTACTCCCTATCATAGAACCATGGAATAGTACAGCACGGAAGGAGGCCATTCGGCCCATCGAGTCTGCGTCAGCTCTTTCGAAGAACAATCCAGTTACTCCCACTCCCCCGCTCTTTCCCCATATCCCTGCAATTTTTTCTCCTTCAAGTATTTATCCAATTCCTTTATGAAGGGTGCCATTGAATCTGTATCCAACACCCTATGAGGTAGTGCATTCCAAATCCTAATCATTCATTGAGTATAAAGTTATTCCTCATGTCGCCTTTGGTTCTTTTGCCAATCACCTTAAATCTGTGCCCTCTAGTTATTGACCCTTCAGCCATTGGAAACAGTTTGGCCTAGAAATTCACTGGCGCCCTGTTTGGGGCGCCAAGCTCGCCTGGGCGCCAGAATCACCGCTCCGGACGGAGCCGGGAGCGCCAGCGTGATATTCAGTTTCAGCGCCCCAAGAGGGATGCGGGGTGCTGCTTGAGGCGCCCCGCGTCCCTCTTGGGGTGCTGAAACTGAATATCGCAGCGCAACGTGCCGCAGCGCCACATGCTGCGGCACGGCGCGCTGCGGTACTGCAGGCCTTCCTCACCTTCTTAAGGGGGAGGGGCCTGCACCAGCGCGATCGGAGATCGCAAGTGCCGGCTAAAGAGCCCGGCACCGAGGAGAAGGGGGGGGGATCAGGAGGCCAGGGAGGGTGGCGCGAGGAGGAGCTGGCAGGCGGCCACCGAAAAAAATGGCCGCCCCGCACCTCCACCTTAATTTGCGCCACTACCGCCACAGGTAGGCCCCATGAACCGGTCGCGAATTGTGACAAGCGCTACGTGGGGGGGGGCGCGACCCAATATCGCGTTCGGGGCGGTAGCGGGGTGCTGCGCACACCGATGATGTCATCGGTGGCGGCGCAGCGCTACAGGCTAACGTCGCCATCAACGCGCCGCTAAATTTCACGGGAGGCGTGGCCAGTGGCGCTAAAGCCACTAAGTGCCCTCTTTGGGCGCTAACTGGTGGCGCAGCCCACTGAATTTCTAGGCCTTTATCTTTATTTACTCTATCTAAACCCTTCATGATTTTAAACAACTCTATCAAATCTCCTCTTAGCATTCTCTGCTCCAAGGAGAACAACCCCAGCTTCTCCAGTCTATCCACATAAGTGTAATCCCTCAACCCTGGAACCCTTCTAGTAAATCTCTTCTGTACCCTCTCCAAAGCCTTCATGTCCTCCTAAAGTGTAGTGCCCAGAATTGGACGCAATACTCCTGCTGGGAAAAGTAATCCAACCGTGGCTAACTAAAGAAGTTAAGGATAGCATTAGCTTGAAAGAAGAAGCTTATAATGTTGCAAAGAATAATAGTAAGCCTGAGGATTGGGAGAGTTTCAGAAACCAGCAAAGGATGACCAAAACATTGATAAAAAAGGGAAAAAACAGAATGAGAGAAAACTAGCAAGAGATAAAAAAGCAGATTGTATGAGCTTCTACAAGTATGTAAAAAGAAAGTGAGTAGCAAATGTAAACATTGATCTCTTAGAGGCTGAGACAGGCGAAATTATTATGGGGAATAAGAAAATGGCAGAAATGTTAAACAAATATTTTGTATCCGTCTTCACAGTAGAAGACACAAAAAGCATACCAAAAATGGTGGGGAACCAAGGGTCTAATGAGGGTGAGGAACTTAACATAATTAATATAAGTAGAGAAAAAGTACTAGAGAAACTAATGAGACTAAGACCTGATGGCCTACATCCTAGGGTTCTAAAAGAGGTGGCTGAAGAGTTAGTGGATGCATTGGTTTTGATCTAAAAAATTCCCTAGATTCTAGAATGGTCCCAGCAGATTGGAAGGTTGCAAATGTAACACCACTATTAAAGAAATGAGGGAGAGAAAAAAACAGGGAACTACAGACCAGTTAGCCTGACAGTCATTGGGAAAATGCTGGAATTCATTGTTAAGGAAGTGGTATCAGAGCACTTAGAAAATCATAACATGACTAGGCAGAGTCAACATGGTTTTATGAAAGCGAAATCCTGTTTGACAAATTTATTAGAGTTTTTTGAGGATGTAACTAGCAGGGTAGATAAAGGGGAACCAGTGGATGTAGTATATTTGGATTTCCAAAAGGCATTCAATAAGGTGCCACATAAAAGGTTATTACATAAGATGAGGGCTCATGGGGTTGGGGATATAGCATGGATAGAGGATTGGTTAACGGACAGAAAACAGAGAGTAGGGATAAACGGATCTTTTTCAGGTTGGCAGGCTGTAACTAGTGGGTTGCCATAAGGATCAGTGTTGGGCCTCAGCTATTTACAATCTATATTAATGATCTAGATGAAGGGACCGAGTATAATGTATCCAAGTTTGCTGATGATACAAAGCTAGGTGGAGCAGTAAGCTGTGAGGAGAACACAAATGGCTGGATTTTGCCAGCCCTGAGGAGGTGGATATGGAGGCGGGACTGCCGGTAAAGTTGCAGAAAGTGCCCTTTTGCCAGGAGGCAGGAAGCCATCCTGCCCCGGGTCCCATCTCCTCGAGGCGGGAAAAAGGATTAGTCCCATTTTACCTTTTCAAGTGCAGGCTTCCCGACTTTGGAGTACCCCGCCGGGGTGGAGGAGTTGAATAGGAGGTCTGCGGGGGTTGGAGGGGTCTGAAAGTGCAATGTAGAGGTGAGTGATGGGTGCAAGTGTGGAGTGGTAAGTATGTGAGGTGAGTGTAAAGTGTTAGAAAATGTTCACTTGTGGCGGAGCCACCAAAGGATTCAGATCGTTTGTATATAATTCCTTTAACAACATGTTAGCTACAGCCTGAGTCTGTATCTTTATTTATGCTGTTTAACTGTACAGAGTGTGGTTACTTTAACAGCGCGGCTAAAACATGATGACGTCACGCCATTCATCACGTGATTCCCCATTGGCAGGAAAACGTGATGATGTCATGACATCAGCCATGGGACTGCAGGGGCAGTCCTCGTGGAGCCTCCAGAGAGAGCAGACCTACATTCGATGTTATCCTGCAGTTTCTTGTTAAAACCTGTTTGTTTCATTAAAGTTCATTTTGTTTGATCGCCTGAGTATAACTCAGCCTTTTAGTTAGGAACCCACGTTCCTACATTGGTGACCCCGAATTTCGTGAACGGTTTTTGCGGAAGATCTTCAGCATGGACACGAACGCCATGACTCTGAAACTGCCACAGTTCTGGGAGCAACAACCAGCCGCATGGTTTATCCAGGCTGAAGCCCAGTTCGCCATCAGGAACATCGTCGTGGATCAGACCCGTTATTACTACGTGGTCTCCGCCCTCGATAGCGCAACTGCCTCGCGGATCGTCAGCCTCCTCAGTAGTCCTCCTACAGACCGCAATAATGTTACATTAAAGGCGCGGTTGCTACAAGTCTTCGGGCTCTCGAAGTCAGAACACGCTCGCCGGCTCCTCGCCATGCCCGGCCTCGGGGACTCCAAACCGTCTGAGCTCATGAGCCAAATGCTCACGCTCTTAGGTGCCGAACCGGAATGCTTCCTCTTCCGGGAGCTATTCCTCTGCCAACTGCCGGAGCAGGTGCAGGCTGCCCTAGCCAGGTCCGAGATCACAGACTGCGCCGAGCTTGCTGCCGAAGCAGATAAGATTTTCACAGTAACCCAGCAGTGCTGCGCGGCCACGAGGCGCCCATCCCCCACAGACGCGGCTCCAGCTCCTCTTGCAGTGGGCTGGTGCTCCTACCACGCCCGCTTTGGCGCGAAAGCACGATGCTGCCACTCCCCCTGCAGTTTTTCGCCCAAAAAGAAAACAAAGCTCCTGCAGCGTTCCTGGCGAAGGAGGACCGGGTTTAACGGGCGCTCCGCGGCTGCGATGGCCATCGGATCTACGGGGAAACTTCTTTACATCACCGATTCCCTATCGGGTCGACGTTTCCTTTGTGACACCGGGGCGCAGTGTAGCATCCTACCTGCGTCAAATCTCGATATGCAAGCTGGGAACCACGGCTTTTCCCTCGTGGCGGCTAATGGCGCAGCCATTCGAACTTTCCAAAAGCGGCGGGTCCAAGTCTGTTTCGGCGGTCAGCGCTTCCATTGGGAATTCGTCACGGCCACATTCTCGCAGGCCATCCTAGGGGCGGATTTTCTGTGTGCCAATGGCCTCCTCGTCGATGTCCGGCACCGCCGGTTGATCAACACGGCCACCTTCCACTCGATTCCATGCCACCACAGTACCACCGTGGCGCGCTCTATCACCTGCGCGTTCCCGTCTCTGGATGACTTCACTCGGCTCCTCGGAGAGTTCCCGGAGCTGACAAGGCCCACTTTCTCCTCCTCGGCCACGAAGCATGGTGTTGAACATCATATCACCACTACTGGCTCCCCGGTTTATGCACGGGCTAGAAGGCTTAAACCCGGCAAGCTCGCGGCTGCGAAACCGGAGTTCGACACGATGGAGCGGCTGGGGATTATTCGCCAGTCGAATAGTCCCTGGTCTTCGCCTCTCCACATTGTTCCGAAACCGGGCGGCGGCTGACGGCCATGCGGTGACTACCGACGCCTGAACGACGCCACTACTCCTGATCGGTACCCGATCCAGCATATTCAGGATT
Organism: Somniosus microcephalus; assembly: GCF_052327205.1. NCBI lineage: Eukaryota > Metazoa > Chordata > Chondrichthyes > Squaliformes > Somniosidae > Somniosus > Somniosus microcephalus. The sequence goes on from NC_140991.1 coordinate 251,828,874, forward strand.
TCTCGGCCCATTTGGCAGGAAATTCTATCTTTTCTAAAGTCGACCTCGTCCGGGGGTATCACCAGGTTCCCGTGCACCCGCAAGACGTCCCGAAAACCACAGTCATCACCCCTTCCGGCCTTTTTGAGTTCCTGCGGATGCCGTTTGGCTTGAAGAATGTGGCACAGGCTTTCCAGCGCTTGATGGACTCCGTGCTCCGAGACCTAAACTTCATCTTCGTCTACCTTGACGACATTCTCATCGCCAGCGCTAGCAAGGAAGAGCACATCTGCCATTTGCGTACCCTCTTTACACGCCTCAGCCAGCATGGTTTGATCATCCACCCAGCCAAGTGCCAGTTCGGCCTGCAGCGGATCGATTTCTTGGGACACCGCATAACATCAGACGATGCCGTCCCCTTACTGACGAAAGTGGAAGCTGTTACCTCTTTCCCGCGCCCGCCAACCATCAAGGCCCTGCAAGAGTTCCTGGGGATGGTCAATTTCCATCACCGATTCGTCCCTAAGGCGGCTCAGCTAATGCAGCCTTTGTACGGGGCCCTCAAGGGCAAGTCCGGTAAGGATCCAATCAGCTGGATGGCCGAGATGGACCAGGCGTTCGTCAACACCAAGAGCGCTTTGGCCAATGCAACCATGCTGGCGCACCCACTTCCAGGTGCCACCATTGCCCTTACCACAGACGCGTCAGACTACGCCATCAGCGCAGTGCAGGAGCAGTGGGTGAACGGCACGAGGCAACCGCTGGCGTTTTTCAGCCGTCATCTACGGAAAAATGAAAGAAAATACAGCACCTTTGATCGAGAGTTGCTGGCCCTTTTTCTAGCCATTCACCATTTCCGGTTCTTATTAGAAGGACGTCCCTTCACGGCTTTTGTCGACCACAAGCCTCTAACGTTCGCCATGGCCAAGACCGCCGAACCGTGGTCAGCTCGTCAACAACGTCACCTGACGTTTATTTCTGAATTTACCACGAACATTCAACATGTGTCTGGTAAAGACAACCTTGTAGCGGATTGCCTCTCCCGCGCGACGGTCCATGCGGTTCACCTTGGGATTGACTACGCCCTCATGGCTGCGGATCAGGCCTCGAACCTAGAGGTCCAATCATACAGAACCGTCCCCTCTAGTTTCCAAGCGACCGACATCAGTTTCCAGGCCGCAGGCACCATGCTCCTTTGCGACGTCTCCATGGGCATTCCCCGACCTATCGTGCCAGTCGCATGGCGCCGGAAGATGTTTGACGCCATACACGGGTTGTCGCACCCTGGTATGAAGGCTTCACAACGGCTAATGTCGGCGAAGTTCGTCTGGAAGGGTATGCACCTCGATGTCCGTGACTGGGCCAACACCTGCATGGTCTGCCAGAAGGCCAAGGTCCAGCGTCATGTAAAAGCTCCAGTGGCTACGTTCGCTGTTCCGGAGCGTTGTTTCGACCACGTGCATGTGGACCTTGTGGGGCCACTTCCGCCTTCTCATGGTTATACGCATCTCCTCACCATGGTGGACCGCACCACTAGGTGGCCAGAGGCAATTCCTTTGGTTTCCACCACTTCGGCAGACGTTGCTAGAGCTTTCATCTCCTGTTGGGTTGCTCGTTTCAGGGTACCGGCGGACATCTCATCCGATCGTTGGCCACAATTTTCCTTGGACCTCTGGAACGCTGTAGCTCAGGAACTCGGCACCAAACTTCATCGCACCACCGCCTATCATCCACAGGTGAACGGCCTTTGCAAGCGATTCCACAGGTCGCTTAAAGCCGCCCTACGGGCCAGTCTTCAAGGTGCGGGATGGGTGGACAGACTCCCATGGGTCCTTTTGGGTCTTCGTACGGCGCCCAAAGAAGACCTGCAATCGTCCTCGGCCAAACTCATTTATGGCCAGCCGCTCCGAGTACCAGGGGATTTCCTCCCTTCTCCCACAGAGCCATGGTCCGCCTCCCAGCAGCTCATCAGCCACCAGGAAGCGGCCAGATGCTTCGCTCCGGTGCCTACATCAAATCACGGCCTACAGAGCTCCCACGTGCCAGCAGAGCTGAAGAACGCCGAGTACGTATTTATCCACCACGACGCTCACCGGGATCCGCTCAAGCCCCCTTACACTGGTCCTTTCCGCGTCATTGAATCAGGAGACAAATCCTTTTCGGTCGACATCGGAGGAAAGCCGGATCACATTTCGGTGGACCGGTTGAAGCCGGCTCACCTGGACCTGGACCGCCCAGTCGTCGGCGCTCAACCACCGAAATGTGGCCGACCGCCCGCAGCCGCCGTGCCAGATCAACCACAGCCACCCGCCAGCTCGACCACACTCGCCGCGCCAGCTCAACCACAACCGCCCGCCAGCTCGACCACCGTCCATCAGCTTCCTCTGCAGGGTTACTGAAGTCGCTCGGACAGACTTGTCAGGCCTCCTCAACGTCTCACTTTTGCTGTTAAAGACAATTCTGGGGGAGCGCATGTGGCGGAGCCACCAAAGGACTCAGATCGTTTGTATATAATTCCTTTAACAACATGTTAGCTACAGCCTGAGTCTGTATCTTTATTTATGCTGTTTAACTGTACAGAGTGTGGTTACTTTAACAGCGCGGCTAAAACGTGATGACGTCACGCCGTTCATCACGTGATTCCCCACTGGCAGGAAAACGTGATGACGTCATGACATCAGCCACGGGACTGCAAGGGCAGTCCTCGTGGAGCCTCCAGAGAGAGCAGACCTACATTCGATGTTATCCTGCAGTTTCTTGTTAAAGCCTGTTTGTTTTATTAAAGTTCGTTTTGTTTGATCGCCGGAGCAGAACTCAGTCTTTTAGTTAGGAACCCACGTTCCTACACACTTACCTTTGTTTCTGCCTACAGCCTTCAGCCACTCTGGATCCGGAGTCCCGACATCTTCATTGTAGATTTCACAGACTGGCTGTTGGATCCTCCGAACCAACAATCATCTGATTTCTACAAAGTAGAAAGGTTTGATGAGTCCTGAACACAAGGGGGGAAAAATTCAGTTGGTAGCACCACCCGTTAGCACCTTAAGAGGGCGCTAAGTGGGGCGCAAACCAACTAGCGCCCGGGCGCGGCGATATCTGCGCCTCTCGTGGAATTGACCGGACATTTTGCGGCGGCGCTAAACACTACTGCCACGATCTCCTGCGCCGGCAGATCGTGACGTCAGTCGAGTGCGCAACGCCCCGGTAGTGCCCCGGACTGGAAATTGAGTGGCGCCCCCTGCCTTAACGCCTGCCGCTAGCAATGACAGGTTGAGGGGAGCGTTTTGCAGTCGGGAAGGGACTGGGGGAGCGCTATTTAAAGGCGGCCGCTTCCTGCCTTTTTTTGTTGGTGACATTTTTGCACCATGCATTCTGAGAGAGAGAGCGAGAGACTTCTGGAGCCATTCTACACTGTGTGAAGGAGTTTTGCATACTGAGCAGCACTTTGCAGGTTCATTTTGATTCGACCTTCCTTGTATCAATTTAGAAGAGACTGTGAGGGCTGCACTCTGAGCTCTTTCCCTGGGCCTCTCCATTGTTCTTTCCAGCAGATTTGATGTACAAGTCTCTCCAGGCCGAGACTCAAGGCTGCAATGAACAGGATGTAGATGGAGACCAAAATAAACCCTCCCCTTTAAGATAAAAACAGAAAATGCTGGAGAAACTCAGCAGGTCAAGCAGCATCTGTGAAGAGAGAAACAGAGTTAACATTTCAGGTCGATGACCATTCATTAGAACTCCCCTTTAAGAATTGGCCAGTGCCAGTGTGTCTGTGTTCCATTGCTGACTGAAATCACATGAGCTTCGCCAGCACTGTGAGTTAGCACCTCGCTCCTTGGCCTTTGCGCCTTAAGACAGATGTGAAGCACCTGATTTAGCGCTCCAATCACCGCCAGGGGCGAGAGAGGCGAATTTTGCAGTTGGCAGCAATAATTTGCGCCGGGCGCTAATCTTTGCGCCCGGCCGATAATTGTGCCCCAAATGGGGCGATACTGAATTTCTCCTCCATGGGCTCATCAAACTACACAAAATGTCAGTGTTTGACAGCTTCACAGAGCTGTCAAATGCTGACATTTCTTCTTTCAAGAAATCTTGACAGATGGCACATCAGACGTTGACGTGCTCTGTCAGTGACTTGCCCCTAATTGGTCTGCTGAGCCCGCAGGGCGGGCTCAACAAGGTCAATCAGGGGAAAATCCCGCTGGTTGGCCAGAAGATGATGGAGGCGGGACTGAGACCCGGCAAGCAGCAGTCCTGCCTCCAACATATCTCCGTTCAGAAAATCCAGCCCAAAGTGTCTGCAAATGGATATAGATAGGCTAAGTGTGTGGGCAGTAAGGTGGCAGATGGAGTATAATATAGGGAAATGTGAGGTTATTCACTTTGGTAGGAAGAGTAGAAAAACAGAATATTTTTGAAATGGTGAGAAACTTTCAAATGCTAGGGCTGGATTTTGCCAGCCCTGGGGAGGTGGGTTTGGAGGCAGAACTGCCGGGAAAATGGCAGAATCTGGGAGTGGGTGCCCATCCCACCCCTCAACCCGCTTCCATGCCATCTTCCCAGGAGGCGGGTAGCCAACCCGCGCTGGGTCCAGTCTCCTGGAGGCGGGAAGGGGATTACAGTCACTTAACTGCCTGTTAACAGGTAGTTAACAGGCAATTAAGAGGATTATCCCCATTTTTCCACCAGAGATGCGGGCTTCCCGCGTCGTAAAAACCCTGCCAGGGTCACTGAGGTGAGCAGTGGGTCTGCGGGGGTCGGAGGAGAACAAAAGTGCGCTGTGGAGGTAAGTGATGGGTGCAAGTATGAGAGGTAAGTATGTGAGGTGAGTGGAAAGTGATAGAAAATGTTTACTTACCTTTTTTCTTCCTGCAGGCTTCAACCGTTGGGGATACGGAGACTCTCGCATCTCAATGGCAGAGATGACAGACGGCTGCTGCATTCTCCGATGCAACAACCATCTAATTTCTGCTCACAAAAGAGGTTTGATGAGTCTTGAATACAAAAACTCATCAAACAACAGAGAATGTCAGTGTTTGACAGCTTCATAGAGCTGTCAAATGATGACAATTTTTGACAGATGAAACGTCATACGCTGACGTTCTCTGTAACCGGCTTCCCCTTAATTGGCCTGCTAAGCCCGCTGGGCGGGCTTAACAAGGTCAATCAAGGGAAAATAGCATGGGTTGGCCAGAAGTCGATGGAGGCGGACTGAAACCCGACAAGTGGGAGTCCCGCCTCCAAAAGCTCCCCATTGGTAAAATCCAGCCCCCGGTGTTCAGAGAGATTTGGGTGTCCTCGTGCAGGATACACAGAAAGCTAGCATGCAGGTACAGCAAGGAATAAGGAAGGCAAATGGCATGTTGGCCTTTATTGCAAGGTGGTTGGAGTATTGAAGTCTTGCTACAATTGTACAGGGCTTTGGTGAGACCACACCTAGAGTACTGTGCACAGTTTTGGTCTCCTTATCTAAGGAAGGATATACTTGCCTTGGAGGTGATGCAACAAAGGTTCACTAAATTAATTCGTGGGATGAGAGGGCTGTCTTATGATGAGAGATTGTGTAGATTGGGCCTATGCTCTCTGGAGTTTAGAAGAATGAGAGGTGATCTCATTGAAACATACAAGATTCTGAAGGGGATTGACAGGGTAGATGCTGAAACATTGTTTTCCCTGGCTGGAGTGTCTAGAACTACTGGGTATAGTCTCAGGGTAAAGGGTAGGCCATTTAAGACCGAGATGAGAAGGAATTTCTTCACTCAGAGGGTTGTGAATGTTTGGAATTCTCTGCCCCAGAGGGCTGTGGATGCAGAGTCTTTGAATATATTCAAGACAGAGATAGATAGATTTTTGGACTCTAGGGGAATCAAGGGATATGGAGATTGGGCGGGAAAGTGGAGTTCATGTCGATGATCAGTCATGATCTTATTGAATGGCGGGGCCATATGGCCTACTCCTGCTCCTATTTCTTATATTCTTAAGAGGGAAGAGGAGGAGGCCACTGCACAGTAGACCATACCCAGAGTGAGTCTTCAGGGAGCACTTCTTTTACAGTAATTTTACGGAGGAGCAATGTCTCATGCGTCTTTGCTTCACCAAGCTATGTCACCCACTACAGCCATAACTCAAGCCTCATACTAGGGTATGGACAGCACGGCCTGTAGCTGTCACGGTCACTGTACCCCTTAACTTTTATGACACAGCCTCCTTTCAGGCTGCAAAAGGTGACATCAGCAACATCTCCCAGTTCGCAGTCCACCGACGCATCAGGGAGGTTACCAAGGTTCTCTACACCAGGAGGAACACCTACATCTCCTACCCCATGGACAGAGCAAAGCAGGACGAGAGAGCACTAGGCTTTGCCCACATGGCAGGCTTCCCCAGGGTGCAAGATGCCACAGACTGCACCCACATTGCCTTGCATGTTCCCTATCACCAGCCTGGCATCTTTATCAATGTACAACTGGTTTATGACCACAGGCAGTGCATCATGTGCCTGCTATCCTGGCCACAATCATCCTGCGCCAGTCCTCTGTGCCACCTTTAATCGAACCAGGCCACCAAGTTACAGGCTGGCTATTGGGCGACAAGGGCTATCCCCTCCGGACATGGTGCACGACTCCTGTCAGGAACCTCGGAAGAGCTTTGCAGTACACACCTGAGCAGGTACTCAGATTTGTGGTCATCTGCTGCACGCTCCTCAACTTTGCAATCATGAGGTATGAGTCTTTACCATCACCTAGGTAGCAACAACCATCAGCAAAAATATCTATTCCCTCCACCACCAGCTTACTGTGGCTGCAGTGTGTACCATCTTGAAGATTCACGGAAGCAACTCGCCAACGCTTCTTCGGCAGCACCTCCCAAACCCACGACCTCTACCACCTAGAAGGACAAGGGCAGCAGGCGGATGGGAACACCACCACCTCCAAGTTCCCCTCCAAGTCACACACCATCCTGACTTGGACATGTATCACCGATCCTTCATCGTCGCAGGGTCAAAATCCTAGAACCCCCTACCTAACAGCACTGTGGAAGTACCTTCACCACTTAGACTGCAGCTTGAGGAACTTCAGCTCAGAGTTGTGGAGCTGGAGTCCGAGGTGCAGACATTGCAGTGCATCAAGGAGGGAGTGAGTTATCTGGACACTTTAATCCAGGAAGCAGCCACACCCCCTAGGTTACTGTCGAAGGACGAAGGTTCACTGGATTGATCCCTGGGATGAGAGGGTTGTCCTATGAGGAGAGATTAAGTAGATTCGACCTATACTCGCTGGAGTTTAGAAGAATAAGAGGTGGTCTCATTGAAACATATAGGGGGAGAAATTAGTTTTAGCCAGTAAGGAGTTAAAATCTGCTGAAAATGTCCGCAACGCCAATGGGGCAAAATTTGTCTGGGGGGATGGAGATTGTTGGCGCTGCATTTACCTGCTGTGTAATGCCGTGCAACACTGTCCTGGTGGCATTCCTGGAGGGATCCGAGATGAAGTTCCTGTGCAGGTGCGGCATTGCAGCTTCCCACAGCCTCTGGAAGCGAGGCTGTGGAACTCACAAGGAATTGTGGGCAATGAAGAGGTCTGAGAGTTAAAGGGATCATGCACACTGAAGCAATACAAAATAAAATGAAGTGAATCAATCCTGTTTTCAGTCCTTTCTGCCTTTAAAAAATATTTAACTTTAAAAAGTACCAAATGTGAATATTCAGCTCTTAAAGCTGAATTCTCTTCCTAACCTCAAAAAATGGGTGAAATGCCTCAGCACCAACAAAAATGCCTTAACAAACCAGGGAAGGGGCACCCAGGGTCTCGTTCGCAGCACTCCAGCTTTGTGCAGGGGGTCAACACTGCAAGAGCGGCCCTCTACCCACAGGGGCCAGGGGCCCTCCAGAAAGAACGATGTGGGAGTACATCACCGAGGCCGTTACTGCCATCCATCACATTGACGTATACAGGTGGATTGGAAAGTTTGCTTTGTGGTGGCTTTTATTTCAGCATCGTGGCCAAGAGGAGGCTGTGATGGTCAGTAACGGATGGAAGGTAAGATGTGGGACAAATGTTGAAAGGGGAATTGGGGATGTGGTTGCTGGGATCGGAGGCGGATGATTCCATCCCAGATATCCAGGCCACAAAGGGGCTGTCTGGGATGCATCCTTCCATCTGATTCCTCCTCTTCTGCTTCCTCCTCTTCTGCTTCCTCCTCTTCTGTGTCTTCCTCTTCACTCTTCGAGCAGATACTGTAAATGTGAAATGACAGCATAAAATACTGGAATTACTCAGCTGGTCAGACAGCATCTCGACGGATGTTGCGTGACCTGCTGAGCATTTGCAGCATGTTCTGTCTTCTCAAAGGCCTTCATTTACCATCCGAGCACTTGCAAGCATCCAGCAGCAATCCCTACACACTTAAAAAACTTTTCAAATCTATTGCAGCAAGCCACCACTTCAATAAAATCAAAAAACCCAATCCAAACTTACCTGAACGATGTGTGTGTCCCTTTAAGAGGTACAGACATCGCCACTGTCAGCCTATTAACCTAGTGTGCTTGGACCCAGTGTTGAATTCAGCACGAGGGTCGAAGTTCGCGCTTGTGACATAGAGTCAGTGTTGCACGCCGATTTACGTCACAACGCCGCCATTATGTCCAGCATGGCGCTGCCAGTTACCGGCAGCGCAAAGGTAAGCACGAAAACAGCTGCCGCAGGACCCGCCAACAGCTGGTGCAAGAGGTGCGGCCGCCATTTTAGCACCATTTAATGGCACTATGGAGTGGCGCTAAGGCCACCAATTTCTAGCCCATATTGACAGGGTAGATGCTGAGAGATTGTTTCCCCTGACTAGAGAGTCTAGAACTAGGGGGCATAGTCTCAGGATAAGGGGTCGGCCGTTTAAGACTGAGATGAAGAGGAATTTCTTCATTCAGCCGTTTGTGAATCTTTGGAATTCTCTACCCCAAAGGGCTGTGGATTCTGAGTCATTGAGTATATTCAAGGCTGTAATAGATAGATTTTTGGACTCGAGGGGAATCAAGGGATATGGGGATATGCGGGAAGGTGAAGTTGATGTCGAAGATCAGCCATGATCTTATTGAATGGTGGAGCAGTCTTGAGGGGCCATATGGCCTACTCCTGCTCCTAATTCTTACGTCTTATTTTATGTTCTTATGTCACTAATAAGGTACACAAAGGAATGTCTATGGATGTTATCTATAAGGACTTCCAGAAGGTATTCAATAAAGTTCCACACAAAACATTACTGGCAAAAATGAGAGTGCACGGAATTGGAGGTAGCCTTTTGACTTGGGTAGAAATAGGTAGGGAGGTAGGAGACAGATAGTGGGGATAAAGGGTATGTACTCAGCTAGGCAGGATGTAACAATTGGCGCTCCCCAGGGATCTGTTCTGAGGCCTCAACTTTTCACCATATTTATTAATGACTTGGATGAAGGAATAGAGGGGGAAAAACGGAGTCAAACCCACTTTGAGGCACTAACTTCCTACTTTTAGCGCCCCGGAAAAATTAGTGCCCCCGTGGCCAAATTTGAGTGGTAGCATCCCAAGAGGGAAGCGGGGCACTACTGGAAGCACCCCGCCTCCCTCTTGGGGTGCTGTGAGGGAATATCGCGGCGCTATGTGCCGCAGCATTGCAGGCCCTCCTCCCCTTCTTAAAGGGGAGGGGCCTTGCGCAGCACGACCCGGGGCCCAGCTGAGCCACCAGGGATCGGAGTGCCGGCAAAAGCGCCCGGCACTCAAGAGAAGTGCCGGGCCCATTGAGCACAGCTGGCACTCCGTGGGGGGGGGGGGCGGGTCAGGAGGCCGGGGATGGCAGCGGAGGCAGGTGCTGGCAGACGGCCAGCAAAGAAAATGGCCGCCTGGCACCTTGTCTTTAAATAGCGCCGCCCCGGCCGCAGGTAGGACCCCTGACCCCGTCAGACTTAGCGTCCGGTGATAAGTCAGGGGGCGCTACCGAAGATCGCGGCCAGGGCATGAGCGGGGTGCTGGACACGATGATGACCGTTAGCGCCGCCGCTAACCTCCCGCTGAATTTCGCAGGAGGTGTTGGCGGCGCCGCACCCGGGCACTAGTCGCTTTGCACCCCGTTAGCGTCCTCTTAGCCTCCTTGGGGCGAATTTGCCTCCTCCTGTCCACTACCTAGAACAGGGCCTCCAAGGCAGCATCAGAGAACCTTGCTGCCCTCTTAGGGCGCTAACGGGAGGCGCAAAGCAACTGAATGTTTCCCTCAGAGAGTTGCACGTCCAAGTTTGCTGATAACACTAAATTACAGGGGGACAGTAAGTAGTACAGATGGGAGTTGGAAGTTGCAAAGGGGCATAGACGGATTAAGTGAGTGGGAAAAACTATGGCTGATAGAGTTCAATGTGGGCAAGTGTGCGGTCATCCACTTTGGACCTAAGAAACAAAACAGTAATTTCTAAATGGTAAGACACTAGGAACTATAGAGGAGCACAGCGATTCGGGAGTCTAAGTACAGAAATGTTTTAAAGCTAGTAGACAGGTACAAACAGGAATCTAAAAGGCGAATGGGATGTTGGCCTTTATCTCAAGGGGGCTGGAATACAACGGGGAGTAAGTTTTGCTTCAGTTGTATCGAGCCTCGATCTGACCCTAACTAGAGTACTGTATTCAGTTTTGGGCACCGCACCTCAGGAAGATATATATTAGCCTTGGAGGGGGTGGAGCGCAGAGTCCTGGGTGCAAGACGCTTGACATTCTCATGCTCTGCAATTTCTTCCCACTATGGCAGAGTAGATGCCTGAAGGCTTCTTGCCCCCTGGGGCGAATTTGCCTCCTCCTGTCCACCACCTAGAACAGGGCCTCCAAGGCAGCATCAGAGAACCTTGCTGCCCTCTCAGTTCTTGCTGCAGCCATTCCTTTCTGTTCAGAATGGTTTCCTTCTTTCTGCAGCCAAAATGCACCTCCCCTTTAAGTTGTGCTGGCTGTCTTTTGGTGGCATCAGAGAGGCCCTAAATCCGATAAGCATGCAGCCAATGAGTAGCGCGGGCTGCACCCTTGCAAATATTACGTGCTGCCTGAGTCAACACTACCAGGCATGTGCCCGCCCCCTGCGCACCAGTTTCCGGGCGTGATCAAATTTCTAGGCCTAAGTCTTCAGGATGGCAGTCCGACAAGGATCGAATTCAGGGGAAAGAAAGGCCCAAGGTTTCCTTGTGTGGCCCAGAGCAGCACTGCTGCTCCTCATGGCCCATAAGGAAACTTTAAAAAAATGTTTTTAACTTACCTTTCTTGCAGTGGATCCCCTTTCCAACAGCTTTGGCCTGGCAAGGAAGCCATTACTGCTCCCGCGTTCAGGCATCAAGCTAATATTGCAACCGGGCCCCGATAATGTGATTGGAGTTTGATCTACATATTTAAAAAAGGAACCCACCCACGGCTTCGACGGGTATCCTTGCTGCCTGCAATTTAAAATTGCAGTCATGAAAATTAGGGCGGGAAGACAGTGGGCAAATCCTCCGCTTCATTTTAACTGCCCACCATCCAGGGTAATGGTTAAAATTCCCCCCAATATTTCTTATACATTGGTTTGTCCCATATAAATTATGTCAGCCTGGAAGTTTGGAAAGGGCTCCTTTTGGCACTGTTGAAAATTGATGAATAAATCCTAAATCAGAACATCAAGACATGCCAGTGACAGCAAGTGGAGATATATGCAAATTAGTAGGATAGTTGATTGCAACTTTGCATGTGGCCCCTGAGGCTCCATGCTGTGAACCTATGTGCTCCCCGGACCCCATAATGTTCAAGGTTCACACCCATGTGGCCTACAAAAACAAAAAACCTGGACATCACTGACAGAGTAATGTTTCACCACTGTTTACTACTCTTTTGCTCAAATGAGCAAAGTCGAGCCCCTCGGCGATAAGAACATAAGAAATACGGCCCCTCGAGCCTGCTCCGTCATTCAATAAGATCATGGCTGATCTTCAACCTCAACTTCACTTTCCCGCCCGATCTCCATATCCCTGGATTCCCTAAGAGTTAAAAAAATTATCGATTTCAACTGAGCATCCACAGCTCTCTGGGGTAGAGAATTCCAAAGATTCACAACCTTTGAGTGAAGAAATTTCTCCTCATCTCAGTTCTAAATGGCTGACACCGTGTCCTGAGACTATGCTCCCTAGTTCTATACTCTCCAGCCAGGGGAAACAACCTCTCAGCATTTACCCTGTCAGGATCTTATATGTTTCAATGAAATCACCTCTCACTCTTCTAAACTCCAGAGAGTATAGGCCCATTCTACTCAATCTGGTGCAATGAGCCGTGGTGTCACTACATGAAGGACATAGGGAGGAGGAAGAATGCATAGAACAGCATATCCAGAGTTTAGGAGGAACAAGAGAGGAAAAGTCAGTGGAGCCTGCTGTGGAAAGTGTAGTGTATGTACCTTTAAGAGAGAACTACTTTTACAGCTCCTGTATACTGTAGTAGCGGCAGTGACCACACCTGTATATAAGCCTTGAGCATGCCTCTGTACTGTCAGTCTTGAGACTACCGTACTCCAGTAAACACCTGTTGATTGTTAAGTTACAGCCTCCGTGTAGTTATTGGAAAACATCATATTTAAAAATCACGGATCCAACAGTGGCGACGAGGTCGATTCGAATCTACCTGCAACTCTGCATTTCCCTTCAAGGATTCGCTCCGGGAGGGCGGTGGAAGAAAGTCGAGGCCAGAAGCACGGGCGTCGACCACGAGCAACCGCCCAGTCATCCGGCAGAGAGTGAACATCGCAGGGGAGGCTGTTGAGAGCCGGGCTTGGTTCCCCAGCCACGACGATCCAGCAACAGACTGGCAACAGGTACAGCGCAGACCCTTCCCGGACAGCGGCGGCTGGAGCCGACCAACGGCATAGAAAAAGCCAAGCAGCGTCGACGGGGTAAGAGAGAGGGTGAAGCGCACAGGGCGCAGCCGGCGGTTGAAAACCGAGCGGCGTCGAGGAAAAACAAACAGAGAGAGAGAGAGGGTAAAGCAGCAGCTGGGTTCAGGACCGAGCAACGGCAATGGGAAAGGCACACAGGATAACGCGCAGAGCACAGCCAGGGCTCAAGGGCTGAACCGTGTCTGCGGGGAGAAGAAGGGAGAGCGCGGGAGACGCCATTGAGCCGCAGAGAAGAAGGGAGAGCGTGGGAGACGCCATTTTTAGAAGCCGCAGCGGAGAAGAAGGGCGAGCGCGGGAAGAAAGGGAAGCGCGGGAGACGCCATTTTGTGCCAGCGGAGAAGAAGGGAGAGTGCGGGAGACGCCATTTTAGACAGTTAAATCACACCCAGGGATGCCGAAGAGTGGCAGTGTCACTGCGGTCGACAATGAAGTCGAAGATTGGGCGACATATGTGGAACGCATTGAGGTGTACTGCAGGGCGAATGAAGTGCCAGATGCTAGGAAAGCACTGGTTTTGTTAAATTCCATGGGTGCAAAAACTTATGGGTTACTGCGAAACCTAATAACCCCAGAGAAGCCTGTGAACAAGAATTTCGAAAGCATAGTAGAAATCCTACAGGACCACTTAAACCCCACACCGCTGCTGATAGTGGAACAATTTAAGTTCCATAAAAGGAACCAACACAAAGGACGAAAGCAATGCTGAGTACTTAACGGAACTGCGCAAGCTATCGAAACACTGCCAGCTTGGAGCGGGACTAGCAGATACGTTAAGGGACAAGTTCGTGTGTGGGCTTCAAAGTGAAGGAACCCAGAAACGGCTTCTATCAGAAAAGGATCTTACGCTGGACATGGCTTTCAGCATGGCAGTATCACACGAAGCAGCCGCACAGGGCACGGCAGAGATACAATGGAGACCGCAAGAATATGGCACCAATGAAATGTCATATGGAGCAGGGAAGTGTTATCACTGCGGCTGAACAACACACGACCAGAAGGATTGTTGGTTCAAGGACCAAGTGTGCAGACAGTGTGGAAAAGCAGGGCACATAGCAAGAGTCTGCAGGTCAGGGAAGAAAACCAGCAGCAAGAAATCTCCACAGGAGAAGTACAAAAAGGTACATAAGGTGATGGACAGTAGTTCAGACGAACAGAAAAGTGATACAGACTCCGGAAGCAAGGAGCTGGGTTGTCTGAAACTACATAAGGTAATCAAAATGGAGGATCACCAGACTATCTGGGTCACACTCAAGATAGACGGAGTCCAAGTGAAAATGGAATTGGACACTGGATCAACCCTAACAGTCATAAACCAAAGGGACTACAAGCGGCTATTTTCACATATACCCTTGAAAGCTATAGAGATTGTCTTCAAGACGTACACGGGGCAAAAAGTCTACCCCACAGGAAAAATAAGGGTGAAAGTGATATACAAAGGCCAGGAAATACCTAAAATGGACCTATATGTATTGCCAGATGGAGGACCACCACTACTAGGACGTGAATGGATCCGGAAGATACAATTAGATTGGCATTCCATACAGGCACTGAAGGTTGAGTCCAAAAAGGATGACGATGTCACACCTGGCCGACTGTCAAAAATGCTAACTGACGCAAAAGAAGTGTTCCAGGAGGGACTCGGAACACTAAAAGGCATAACAGCAACGATTAAAATAGAGGAAGATGCAAGCCCAAAGTTTTTTAAGGCCAGACTGGTGCCTTATGCGATCCGACCAGCCGTCGAAGCAGAGCTGGAAGGGTTGGAGCGTTCAGGAGTACTGTTCAAAGTAGACTGGAGCGAGTGGGCTACACCCATCGTTCCTGTAATGAAGAGGTCGTTGAGTAATACGCCTGGGGAACCAAAGAAGGTCCGCATCTGTGGGGGTTTTAAGGTGACAGTGAACCCAGTCCTTCACACGGTATAATATCCGCTTCCACGGATTGAGGATATTTTCGCCTCGCTATCTGGAGGTAAACGCTTCACCAAAATTGATCTGGCCCAGGCGTACTTGCAAATGGAGGTAGAAGAAGCCTCGAAACAATACCTCACGATCAACACTCATAAAGGTCTCTACCAATACAACCGGCTGTTGTTCGGGGTAGCATCGGCCCCGGCTATTTGACAAAGGGCAATGGATCAAGTCCTGCAAGGGATTCCAGGGACCCAGTGTTATTTGGGCGACATCCTGGTCACGGGCGAAATGACAGTGATCACCTCGCCAACCTGGAGAAAGTGCTCACTAGATTAAAGGAATATGGGTTATGAGCTAATCGCCACAAATGCGAGTTTTTCCAGAAGCAGATCTCGTATTGTGGCCACGTTATTGATGAAGAGGGGTTACATAAGTCCCCTGAGAAGATTGAGGCAGTGGTCAAGGCTCCAGCACCGGAAAATGTGTCACAACTGAGGTCGTTCCTCGGGCTGGTGAACTACTACCATAAGTTCTTACCAAATTTGTCTACAGTATTACACCCACTGAACACCCTACTGCAAACGGGGGTACCATGGAAGTGGAATGACGAATGTAAACGAGCTTTCCAGAAGTGCAAAGAATTGATCACATCAAAAGAGGTGTTGGCCCATTTCAACCCAGCACTACCAATTCGGTTGGCATGTGATGCATCACCCTATGGTATTGGAGCGGTGCTGTCGCACAAATTCCCAGACGGATTGGAGAGGCCAGTAGCCTTTGCGTCTCGGTCACCAACCTCTGCCGAGCGCAACTACGCCCAGATCGACAGGGAGGCCCTCAGCCTAGTATGGGGAGTAAAAAAATTCAACCACTATCTGCATGGGCAGAAGTTCACCTTGCTGACTGACCACCAACCACTTGTCTCCATCTTTAATCCAAAGAAGGGCGTTCCGGTGATGACTGCACAACGGTTACAAAGATGGTCCCTTTTTCTGGGGGCGAACCAATATGAAATAGGATATAAAGGCACGAAACAGCATGGAAACACTGATGGGCTATCACGCTTGCCACTGCCTACTGTGGAGGAAGCACCAGCAGTGGACCCTACTGAGATATTTTATTCATCAATAATTGAACGATTGCCAGTAACTTACGCGGATATAGAGAAGGAGACCCGCAATGATCCGACACTGTCTCGGGTATATGATTTGACAGTGAGGGGATGGCCAACACATGGCGACTCACTGTTGCCAGCATTCTCATTCAGAAGAGAACAGCTGTCAGTATGCCAGGGGACAGTGATGTGTGGATTCCGAGTGGTAATTCCACCCAAGTTAAGGGAGAGAGTGCTCAATGAGCTTCACGAAGGTCATCTGGGAGGGATGGAAATGAAAAGCCTTGCTAGGGCTTATGTGTGGTGGCCAGGGATTGATCAACAAATCGAGGACCTAACCAAGAGCTGCTCAGGATGCCAGAAGGTCCAAAATGCACCACCACATGCCCCTCTACACCCATGGGAGTGGCCCTCCTCTCCATGGCAACGGGTGCATATTGATTTTGCTGGTCCATTCATGGACTCAATGTTCTTAATAGCAGTGGATGCGCACTCGAAATGGCCTGAGGTGATAAAAATGTCCTCAACCACTACAGAGATAACGATTGCAGTCCTACCGACCATATTTGCCAGGAACGGCTTGCCAGAGCAGATTTGCTCTGATAATGGACCACAGTTTGTGTCCGAAGAGTTTCGGAAATTTATGAGAAGGAATGGGGTAAGGCATTACACATCCGCCCCGTATCATCCAGCCACAAATGGATTGGCTGAGAGGTTCGTACAAACCTTTGAAAAGGCGATAAAGGCCATGTGCGATGATGAAATTCCACTACAGCATAAGGTGGACAATTTCCTGTTAGCCTACAGAAATGCGACACATGCAGTTACCAACCAGACCCCGGCCATGATGTTCTTTAACCGAAGGTTGAGATCTCGTCTGGATTTGCTCAGACCAAATGTGCGAAGAAATGTTGAGGATAAACAATTCCAGCACATCAATGAGAAGCCGACAAGGAGCTTCAATGCAGGACAACCAGTCTTGGCCCGTGACTACCGAACAGCGAAATGGCAACCCGGAACGATATGCACATGGCAGGGGCCATTAATGTACACAGTGGATGTCGGGGAGAACATTGTGAGACGCCACGTCGATCAGATCTTAGCCTCACAGGAACGAGTCAACCCCATGTATCGCGTACCTGGGGATGAACCTGACATACCTCATCTACCTCAGAAACAGTAGCAGTGGAAACTGACGAACTAACTGACGAAAGGGGGCCAGAATCGCCTCCGCACCAAGAACAAGAACCTCAGGAAAGGCGCTATCCAGAAAGGATCAGGAAGCCACCCCAAAGACTGAATCTATAAATGGACTATTTCTGTTTAATGTGCATGTTAAAGTGTTAATTGTTATTTGATTATTATGTGTATTGCTAATCTAAAGGGGGAGGAATTGTAGTGTATGTACCTTTAAGAGAGAACTACTTTTACAGCTCCTGTATATTATGTCCGTGTGTAATTGAGACACGGACTGCAGGAGTTGGTTATAACAGGTGTTTTACTGAGTGGAGACAAAAGTGGAACTACTATGCAAAGTTACTACACAGGCTTATATACAGGGGTGGTCACTACTGGTACTGCAGTATACAGGGGCTGCAGAATATAGTTCCTTCTGCAAAGTACATGCACTACAATTCCTCCCCTTTTAGCTAAACAGTACATAACATTTGATTAATAATTAAATAACATATTTACAATTACAGTTGCTATATACATTAGCTGAAGTTAAGCAATTATAAGTTCAGTCTTTGAGGAGGCTTCCTGATTCTGTCTGGATAACGCCTCTTTGGGGTATCAGGTTCTTCTGGCAAAGTTGATTCGGAATCAACGTCGTTGTTTGGTTCGTCTGCTTCCAATATCACCGATTCTGAGGTAGATGCAATTGGTACTTCGGTTTCATCACCAGGTGTATCGGATCGTGGTGTGGAATTAAAATTTTCCAGTGACTCTAGAATCTGGTCAGCATGGTGTCTTACAATGCTCTCTCCAACGTCCACGGTATACATTAGAGGTCCTTGCCGTCTGCAGATCGTTCCTGGCTGCCATTTCTCTGTGCGGTAGTCCCGGGCCAAAACTGGTTGACCTATCTTAAAACTCCTGGTCGGCCTTTCATTCATATTCTGAAACTGCCTGTTCTCCACATCTCTTCTGATGTTTGGCTTAACCAAATCCAAGCGGCATCGTAGTCTTCGATTGAAGAACATCATGGCTGGCGTTTGGTTGGTAACCGCATGTGTCGCATTCCGGTAGGCAAACAAGAAGTTATCCACCTTGTGTTGTAGGGGTATGTCTTCATTACACATTGGGGCAGAAATTCGGATCGGGGGCTTGCCGCGCGTGCAAGCCCCCGATCTGCACTTACCCGACGCGCCTGCCGTTCACCTCCAGGGACGCCTGGAATTCCTTTTTGAAACAGAAGAATCCCGGGCAGCGTCTGACGTCACGCCGCCCAGGAGTGCAGCAAGCGCGAAGTCTGGAGCGCGCTGTGCAACTGAGACACGCCCCTTGAGGTCTCAGTTTAATAGGACACGCCCCCAATGTTTCTCACAAGCTGCAAAGCATTTTTACATGGAGAGCAGCATTTCAAATAGGTTTGTGGTATTTTTATGAAGCTTTTGGTAACTATTATAAACTTTTAAAAACGTTTACATTATTTTGAAGAATCTGAAGTAGTTTTAAACAGAATTAAAGCAATTTAAAGATTTTTAAAAGCCCTGAAAGAATTTTTTTCATTCCATTTATTTATTTAGCAACGTCGTCGTCATACGTGTCTTCACACTGTTCCCTTTGGGGAACTGTATGAAGTGGTGGAAGGATTTATGGCTGTGATTAACGCTCCTTCCGTGACCGTAACCATCTTTGTACCAGCCATTAGGGTGGTTAGTCCTATGGCGGGAGGGTTTTACGGGCTCCCACAAGCTATACGAGGAGGGGGGGCCACCCACACCCACGGACGCAAATATCCCACTGGATGTCAACCCAGAATTTAGAGCCGGAGCTCCGACTCCACTTGCCGGGACTGTCTGGAGCGGGATTCGAAACCCTACCCCGTCTGGCCCAGCGGCGGGGATCCTACCGCTACGCCAAAGGCCCACTCCGATTAGCAACGTGAAATGGCTGGAATGAGCACAATTCACGGCATTAAAAGAACTCACAATTGAACTGATGATGACCTCAGCAATCTCCTCAACGAGGTGGAGGCGCAGCGCCTGCTCATCATTGGTAATGAGAAGTCCAAGGCGCCGCAAAAAGGACAGATGATAGCTTGGTCTTTCAAGTGGCAGCATAGGGCTCCAGTCACGGGGAGGGAAAAGGCGCAGGAAACGCATGGGTGTCACCTTTTGCGCGGAGTGGGCCTTTTGCGTAGCAGTAAGCATCCCCGCCGCTGGGCCAGAAGGAGTAGGGTTTCGAACCCCACTCCAGACAGTCCCGGCAAGTGGAGTCGGAGCTCCAACTATAAATTCTGGGTGGACATCCAGCGGGATACTTGCGTCCGCGGGTGTGGCTGGCCCCCCCCCCCTCAGATGGGTTGTGGGAGCCCGTAAAACCCTCACGCCATAGGACTAACCACCCTAATGGTTGGTATGAAGATGGTTATGGTCACGGAAGGAGCGTTAACGTGGCCAGAAATCCTTCCACCACTTCATACAGTTCCCAAAAGGGAACAGTGTGAGGATACGTACGACGATGACCTCTTGCGCAATGCACCTCCTTGGACCCTCAGTCGCAGATGCGAGGGGGCAAATCGTGCAATTGTTAAATTTTTCATTTTATTGACATGTTAAATGTTGGCCCAGTAATTCCGTTCCAAACGCGTGAGTACAGTCGGGGTACTCACGCGGCTGGCCGGAGGAAATGCCGGTTTTCAGCATGCACAGCGCATGCGGGGGAAACCGGCATTTCCTGTCCTCTGAACGAAGGGGTTCAGAGGCAGAACGCGTGCGACTGCACAGGCAGCGCGTGCGCAGTAAAATTCGCCGGTTTCATTCATGCTTTCAGTGAGGTTAAGTCCTTACAACTTACACATGAAAAAAGCATGAGTACAGTTGCTCCAGAGGCTGCGGAGGAAGATATATTTTATCGTGGAGCTTCTGAAAGGCAATATTTTTGTTTGGGAAAGGGAGGAAAGTTATTTTAAGAAATGCTGAGGTAAGTTTTAAAGTTTTTTTTTTCTTTTTGAAACGGGTTTTCAGTACTGTAGGTAAAAGGAGCAATTGTGGCTATGTGAATTGAATTTGCTGTGTTTATTAAATGTGAAAATGACTCCAACATTTTTAAGAAAGAAACTTTTCATCAGTAATATATTCTTTTAAGTAATTATGTGTGTATGTCTGTATATATTCCTTTGCGTATATGTATGTATGTATATATTCCTTTACTTATGTGTATGAATGTATGTATTTAATTATGACTTTCAGGGAAAGTAACTTATTGGAAAATCATAATTAAATACATACATTCATACACATAAGTAAAGGAATATATACATACATACATATACGTAAAGGAATATATACGGACATACATACATAATTACTTAAAAGAATATATCACTGATGAAAAGTTTCTTTCTTAAAAATGTTGGAAATGTTACATTTTTTAGAACAGTCATTTTCACATTTAATAAACACAGCAAATTTAATTCACACAGCCACAATTGCTCCTTCTACCTACAGTACTGAAAACCCATTAAAAAAAAAAAATTAAACTTTAAAACTTACCTCAGCATTTCTTAAAATAACTTTCCTCCCTTTCCCAAACAAAAATATTGCCTTTCAGAAGCTCCACGATAAAATATATCTTCCTCCGCAGCCTCTGGAGCAACTTTACACATGCTTTTTTCATGTGTAAGTTGTAAGGACTTAACCTCACTGAATCCATGAATGAAATCGACAAAGTTCACTGCGCACACGCTGCCTGTGCAGTCGCACGCGCTGTGCCTCTGAACCCCTTCGTTCAGAGGACAGGAATTGCCGGTTTTCCCCGCATGCGCTTTGCATGCTGAAAACCGGCATTTCCTCCGGCCAGACACGTGAGTACCCCAACCGTACTCACGCGTTTGGAACGGAATTACTGGGCCAATGCCTTGATAGCCTTCTTGAATGTTTGAACGAACCTCTCAGCCAATCCATTGGTGGCTGGATGATATGGGGCGGATGTGTAATGCTTAACACCATTGTTCTTTAAGAACCTCCGGAACTCTTCAGACACAAACTGTGGTCCATTGTCAGAGCAAATCTGTTCAGGCAGCCCATTTCTGGCGAATATGGTTCGTAAGACTGTGATAGTTTTTTCTGTGGTGGTTGAGGACAATTTTATTACCTCTGGCCACTTTGAATGTGCAATTAAAAACATCGAGTCCATAAATGGACCAGCAAAATCAATGTGCACCCTTTGCCATGGAGATGAGGGCCACTCCCATAGATGTAGAGGGGCTTGTGGTGGGGCGTTTTGGACCTTCTGGCATCCTGTACAGCTCTTGGTCATCTCTTCGATTTCTCTATCGATTCCCGGCCACCACACAAACGCTCTGGCTAAGTTCTTCATTTTTACCCCTCCCAGATGACCCTCATGAAGCTCATTGAGCACTCTGTCCTTCAATTTGGGTGGAATTACTACTCTGGATCCACACATCAAGGTTCCTCTGCACACTGACAGCTGTTCTCTTCTCGGCGAGAATGCTGGCAACAGTGGTTCGCCATGTGCTGGCCATCCCTTCACCGTTAAATCATAGACCCTGGAGAGTGTCGGGTCATTTCGTGTTTCCTTTTCTATGTTTGCATTCGTCACAGGTAGATATTCGACTATGGTCGAGTGGAATACTCCACAGGATCCACTGCAGGTGCTTCTTCCACCGTCGGCAACGGTAGGCGCGACAATCCATCAGCATTCCCATGCTGTTTAGTTCCTTTGTACTCGATGTCATATTGGTGTGCCCCTACACTGTATACTGTAGTACCGGCAGTGACCACACCTGTATATAAGCCTTGAGCATGCCTCTGTACTGTCAGTCTTGAGACTACCCTACTCCAGTAAACACCTGTTGATTGTTAAGTTACAGCCTCCGTGTAGTTATTGGAAAACATCATACTTTAAAAATCACGGATCCAACAGAAAGAGTCAGGATAGGGGCTGTACAGCTTCCATTAGAAAAGCACAAAGCAAGCCTCAGGGCTAATTCCGTGATGCTGGAGCTCCCAGTCAGAAGGCCAAGTACGAAAGGAGCATGGAGCACAGGTTTTAGATAGGATTAAAACAGTATAGTCCTGATTCTCTGATCTGTGGAGCATGGCTCCACACTGGGAGTGCGGAATCACAGAATTAGCTCTCTGAGGTTCATTTGTATGTATGCGCGGCGTGTGCACGAATGTCTGTGTGAGTGGCTGCTATGGAAACAAACAATGGTAACAAGGGGGTAGATCTTGACTTTGGGTGATAGTGTAAAACAGGTGAGAGCGAGTCAGCAGCCCGATTTATATCTCTTCTGATTTTTATTTCCACTGAAGTCAATCATCCGTTTTACACTATCGCACAAAATAAAGTTCTACCCTAAGGTGCTTTATCCTGGTGAAGCTGTCTTTGATACTTTTCTGGATTTAAGATTTAAGTACAAGATTGCATCAATATAATTGTCACACATAAAAGCTATTATTCCTTTGCCAAAAGGCATGAATTTCATTAACTTGCTTCAGACATCTCTTTAATCTGTAGCCTGTGGCAGATGTGGATTTAGTGTTTGATTATCTTATTTGGGAATTACACAGACTGTAATATATAAAAAATAGTTTTATAGCTTGAAGGCCAATCAGTTGACTTTGACACATATTTGCTCACATGTATGGTGTGGAACACTTTCATTTACAAAAAAGAACTTCATTGGCTGTAAAGCGCTTTGGGACGTCCGGAGGTTGTGAAAAGTGCTATATAGTTTTTCTTTTTTTCTTCTTTATTTAGGCAAAATGTGCAGGAGACAACTAATTATTTCAGATAAGTGAGTGTTTAGATCATCCGAAATCGGCTGGAAAGAAAAAAAGAAATCATGCAAATGTCAGAAACCCAAATCCTGCAAATGTACAATAGGTTCAGTCATCATTTGGGTTCATCAGGGTTTTGCACAGAGCTTAATCTCTTTACAGATACTGACCAACCTGCTGTGTGTTGGCAGCATTTTCTGTTTTTATATCAGAAATGAGTTCTTTAACTAGCTTCTTGTTGACTTGTAAAGGTTGCCGCCTGGAACAGTGAATGTGGCATCACCAGAACCTAAAAACTACACTGTACGATATTACTTAACAGGTTCTTATCACACTCCACTATCTGCTATTTTAATGAAGAGATGATAACAAGGCAGGACTGAGAAATGTGCAAATTTACTCAGGATTAGATAAAGAGAAAGAGGGGTCCAAGATAAAAGTGTTGGACTGGAAATTACCTCACTTCAGTGGAATGAAAGGAGACCTAGCCCAGATTAATTGGTTGGAAAAAAATGACAGATCAAACAATGAACCAGCAGTGGGCGATATACAAGTACAGGGTGGATAAGGTACAGGTTAAATGCATTCTGACTTGGGATAAAGGGGGTATATCAAAGGCTGGGATAAAGAGAGGTTAGAGCAAAAATGAATTGAAAAAAAGACCTATGAGATAGAAGCGATAATACAGAGTAATAGTATGAGAAATATAAAATGTGTAGAAGGGAAGTAAAAAGGGAGGTGAGGGATGGCAATAGGGAGTATCAAAGGACATTTACAGCTGCACAGAATAGACTTTCATCCAACCAGTCTGGATTGAATCAAAGCCAGAAGTGTCTAAAACACAGTACCATCCATTACCTCTACATTTCTCATTGGTTTCATGTTACTGCTGCTTCCTGTCACCATGGTTCTGAATACAACTCCATTGCTGTTCTGTGACCAGCCAACAGCATGTTTTAACACAAAAGCAAAATACTGCGGATGCTGGAAATCTGAAATAAAAACAGAAAATGCTGGAAACACTCAACAGGTCAGGCAGCATCTGGAGAGAGAAACAGAGTTACGATTTCAGGTCGATGACCCTTCGTCAGAACTGGAAAAAGTTAGAGATGTAACAGATTTTAAGCAAGTGCAGGGGCATGGAAAGACAGGGGAGGAAAAAACAAAAAGGAAGGTCTGTGATAGGATGGAAGGCAGGAGTGATTAAAAGACAAAAGGGATGATGGTGCGAGGCAAAAGGAGATAGTAATGGGATAAGTAAAGAAACAAAAGATGGGTCTAGAAGAGATGTAAATGGGAATGGCAGAATCATCAACAGCTGTCATGTGAAAAAATAGGGGCCGAGGTTATGGTCTGAAATTGTTGAACTCGACGTTGAGTCCAGAAGGCTGTAAAGTGCGTAATCGAAAGATGAGGTGCTGTTCCTCGAGCTTATGTTGAGCTTCATTGGAACAGTGTAAGAGGCCGAGGACAGAGAGGTCAGAGTGGGAGTGGAGCAGAGAATTAAAGTGACACACGACCGGAAGCTTGGGGTCACACTTACAGACTGAACGGAGATGTTCCACAAAGCGGTCACCCAACCTGCGTTTGGTCTCCTCAATGTAAAGGAGACCGCAGCGTGAGCAGTGAATACAATATACTAAATTGCAAGAAGTGCAAGTAAATCGCTGTTTCACCTGGAAGGAGTGTTTGGGGCCCTGGACAGTGGGAAGGGAGGAAAAAAGAAAAGAAAGGCTTGCATTTTTATAGCGCCTTTCATAACCACCTTAAAGTGTCTCAAAGTGCTTTACAGCCAATGAAGTGCTTTTGGAGTGTAGTCACTGTTGTAATGTGGGAAATGTGGCAGCCAATTTGTGCACAGCAAGCTCCCACAAACAGCAATGTGATAATGACCAGATAATCTGTTTTTCTTGTTATGTTGATTGAGGGATAAATATTGGCCAGGACACCAGGGATAACTCTCCTGCTCTTCTTTGAAAAAGTGCCATGGGATTTTACATCCACCTGAGAAAGCAAACAGGGCCTCAGTTTAACATCTCATCCAAAAGACAGCACCTCCGATAGTGCAGCACTCCCTCAGCACTGCACTGGAGTGGAGTGTCAGCCTAGTTTTATGTGCCAAGTCCTTAGAATGAGTCTTGAACCCACAACCTTCTGACTCAGAGGCAAATGTGCTACCAACTGAGCCACAGCTGACACTAACTAGGAGGTAGAAGGGCAGGTGTTGCATCTCCTGCACTTGCACGGGAAGGTGCCGTGTGAAGAGCAGGGGTTGTTGGGGGTGATTGAGAAGTGGACCAGGGTGTCGCGGAGGGAGTGGACCCTTCTGAATGCTGAAAGGGGAGGGGGAGATGTGTTTGGTGGTGGAATTATGCTGGAGGTGGCGCAAATGACGGAGGATGATCCATTGAATGTGGAGCAAAAGGCCCACTACCACTACATCAGGGCAATTATGAGAACCAGTATTAAAAAACATGCCTGTTGACATGGAATATCAATCATCGCTAAGATTCTGCCTTGAAACCTCTGCTTAATAAAACATTCTGCTGCTAGAACTATTCGGTTCCAACAAGCAGATCTGAAAAGCATATTCGAAGTGATTGAAAGTGGGCCAGTTTCCATTAAATCAAATACCTGAATTCAGATACTTTGGTTTGACCAAGTTTTAAAAGAGAATGTCCATGGTGCCCTTTTAGTTCTGCACATGCTGCCATTAATAGTCTGAAGACACAGTTAAGGGTTTATTTTAACCATTTTTAGTTGGGGAAAATAATTGCGAACAGCTGCCAGTGTTGATGATCGAGGAAAGTTTGCATTCTGCCAGACTCGTGGGTGATGTCTGATTCCTGGCAACACTGCTTGACAGAAATGTGTGTCCTTTTTTAAGTTCAGCAAGGTAAATTATTTTAATTTAACGTCTTGGGCGCCAGCTATTCACAATCTATATCAATGATTTGGATGAGGGGACTAAAAGTAACATTTCCAAATTTGCTGATGATACAAAGCTAGGTGGCAGTGTCAGCTGTGAAGAGGATGTGAAGAGGCTTCAAGGAGACCTCGACAGGCTCAGTGAGTGGGCAAGAACATGGCAGATGGATTATAATGTGGATAAATGTGAAGTTATCCACTTTGGTAGAAAAAACAGAAAGGCAGAGTATTTCCTAAATGGTGAAAGATTGGGGAATGCAGATGCTCAAAGGGACCTGGGTGTCCTTGTACATGAGTCACTGAAAGTGAATGTGCAGGTGCAGCAAGCTGTTAGGAAGGCAAATGGTATGCTGGCCTTCATTACAATAAGATTTGAGTACAGGAGTAAAGAAGTCTTACTCCAATTATATAGGGCCTTGGTGAGACCACACCTGGAGTACTGTGTACAATTTTGGTCTCCTTACCTAAGGAACGATATACTTGCCACAGAGTGAGTGCAACGAAGGTTCACAAGATTGATTCCTGGGATGGCGGGACTGTCGTATGAGAAGAGATTGAGTAAACTAGGCCTGTATTCTCTTGAATTCAGAAGAATGAGAGGGGATCTCATTGAAATTTACAAAATTATTACAGGGTTTGATAGGGTGGATGCTGGGAGAATGTTTCTCTTGGCTGGGGAGTCTAGAACCAGGGGCCACAGCCTCAGGATAAAGGGTAGGCAATTCAGGACTGAGATGAGAAGAAATTTCTTCACACAGAGGGTGGTGAATCTTTGGAATTCTCTACCCCAGAGGGCTGTGGAGGCTCAGTCATTGGGTATATTCAAAACAGAAGTCGATAGATTTCTGTCTAATAAGGGCATCAAGGGATATGGCGATAGGGCCGGTGAATGGAGTTGAGGCAGAAGATCAGCCATGATCTCATTGAATGGCAGAGTAGGCTTGAAGGGCCGAATGGCCTACTCCTGCTCCTATTTCTTATGTTCTTATTGCGTGCTCCCGGCATGGAGCCACACTTGTCCCTGGGAAAACATATTTGTAAATTTATTCTAGTATCTTTTCCTTAGCTTTGGTAGTCTAGGTATGGAGTGGGAACACAGATGAGACCCTAAAAGTTCAGTGCAAAGGAGACATTTGGCCATATGATAAGTATATGCCTCCCAATTTCCTCATAGTCTGTGTGGAGAGAAGCATGTGGCCATATGGTTAAGTTTCTATCTCATTCCTGATATTGTGGAAGAGGGGTCTCATGATCTCCAGTGTGGGTCGACCCTTTACTACAGCAGCTGCCCTATACTAAGGGACGTGCAACACTCAAGTTTAAATGAGAGGTACTTTTACCCTTATTCCTCAACATAGGTAAAATTGCCAAATGTCACCTTGGCTCAATGGCAGATTTCTCACCTCAGAGTCAGAGGTTGTGGGTTCAAGTTTAATTTCAGGGGCTGAGTACATAATCTACATTGACACTTCAGTGCAGTACTGAAGAAATGCCATCTTTCAGATGAGAAGTGAAACCCTGTCTGCTTGTTCAAGTGGACGCAAAAGATCCAATGGACCTATTTCAAGAAGAGCAAGGGTGTCCTGGCTAACATTATCCCTCAACCAGATGACTAAAACAGATCATCTGTCTCATTGCTGTTTGTGGGACCTTGTTGTACACAGATTGGCTACCAAATTTGCCTACAAAACAACAATGACATCACTTCGAAAGCAATTCATTGGACATCCTAAGGATAAGGAATGTGCAAGCAGAGCCAGATTCAGAATTCTTAGGCCGCTGAGCATCAAGAACAACCTCTCCACACCCCTTGATCGATTAAACACAAACGTGTAATAAAATTATTAAAAAATAGACTTGTAGAATGTTTATAAATTGCATTAATTATAAAGCAAATTATATCACAATATACTTCGCTTAACTTGACTTCAATGGATAAGACTACATAGGATTACATAGGATATACGGCACAGAAACAGGCCATTCGGCACAACCAGTCCATGTGGCGTTTATGCTCCACTCGAGCCTCCTCCCGTCTTTCTTCATCTAACCCTATCAGCATAACCCTCTATTCCCTTCTCCCTCAGATGCTTGTCCAGCCTCCCCTTAAATGCATCTATACTATTCGCTTCAACCGCTCCCTGTGGTAGCAAGTTCCACATTCTCACCACTCTTTGGGTAAAGAAGTTTCTTCTGAATTCCCTATTTGATTTCTTGGTGACTATCTTATATTGATGGCCTCTAGTTATGCTCGTCCCCACAAGTGGCAAATTCTTTCTGTATCCACTCTATCAAAAC
Source organism: Somniosus microcephalus (assembly GCF_052327205.1). Classification (NCBI taxonomy): domain Eukaryota; kingdom Metazoa; phylum Chordata; class Chondrichthyes; order Squaliformes; family Somniosidae; genus Somniosus; species Somniosus microcephalus. Next base: position 251,856,995 of record NC_140991.1, read on the forward strand.
CTTTCATAATTTTAAAGACCCCTATTAGGTCACCCCTCAGCCGTCTTTTTTCAAGAGAAAAGAGACCCAGCCTGTTCATCCTTTCCTGATATATATACTCTTGCATTTCTGGTATCATCCTTGTAAATCTTCTCTGCACCCTCTCCGTGCCTCTATATCCTTTTTATAATATGGCAACCAGAACTGTATGCAATACTTTAAGTGCGGTCCTACCAAGGTTCGATACAGGTTTAGCATAACTTCCCTACTTTTCAATTCTATCCCTCTAGAAATAAACCCTAGTACTTGGTTTGCTTTTTTTATGATAGGAAAATACTGCAGATGCTGGAAATCCGAAATAACAACAGAAAACGCTGGAAAAACTCAGCAGGCCAGGCAACATCCGTGGAGAGAGAAACAGAGTCAACGTTTCGAGTCGAAACCCTTCTTCAGAACTGAGAGAAAGGGCAGGAAATGAAAAGATTAAAAGGCAGTTTGGGGGCTGGGAAATGGGGGAGGGGATGAAAGAAGAGACATTAAGAGATATTCAAGGTGAGACGAGATAGTAATAGGACAAGTAAAGAAACAGACAATGGCTCTAGATGAAGTGTGAAATGCGCTGGCAGAGTGAGAGACAGCGGCCATGTGGGAGAGAGAGAAATAAAAGGAAAAGGCACAAACCAAAAGTGTGGATAAAAAATATAAAAATATGATAGGGGCCGAGTTTATGATCTGAAATTGTTAAACTCGATATTGGGTCTGGAAGGCTGTAAAGTGCCTAATCGGAAGTGCTGTTCCTCGAATTTATGCTGAGCTTCCGTGGAACAATGCAAGAGGCTGCAGACGGTGAGGCCTGCGTGGGAATGGAACGGTGAATTGAAATGACACACGACCGGAAGCTCGGGGTCACCCTTACGGACTGAACGGAGGTGTTCCGCAAAGCGTTTTATTTTTATGGCCTTGCTAACCTGTGACGCAACATTTAGTGATTTGTGTATTTGTACTCTGCGATCACTTTGTTCCTCTACCCCACCCATACTCGCACCCTCCAAGTGATAAGTGACCTCCCTATTCTTCCTACCAAAATGTAATACCTCATATTTATCTGTGTTGAACTCCATTTGCCAATTATATGCCCATTTTGCAAGTTTATTAATGTCCTCCTGTAATTTGTTGCAGTCCTGCTCAGTATTGACTGTCCCCACCAATTTGGTGTCATCCAAAAATTTAGAAATTGTGTTTTTGCCTCCAAAGTCTAAATTGATAATATAAATTGTGTAAAGACGATCGAGTGGAGTGGAAAACAGACGGCCGATTCGCTACAGTCCATTTTGTGCTGCTGCCCAAGACAAATTTCACTGCTCGCATCTCTGCTATTGGGCTCTCATTGATAGCAGGACTTCTTGTGGGGTTATTACGAAGTTCTAGGAGTAGTTTCTAGGAGAGCTACATAGGGCAAGGATCACAGTAAAACATGGAATAAAGTAATGTGAATGATAAGATGGCATAGAATAGCAATGAAGAGATATGCATGTTGTAAAGTCCTACTGTAATGAGTCCCAAAAATATCTCGGGGGTGGGGGGGCAGGGTGGAATTGGTTTTGGGTGGTAGTGCACAAAGGGCGATAGCGAATCGTCAGCCCAGTTTACACGCTGCCTGAATGGAAATGAATATCAAGCAGTGTGTGAAACTGTCGATCCACTACCACCCATTTTCCACTACCGCCCGAGCCCAAAATCATGCCCCCCAGTAGCAACACCACCAACACCCCCTCGACCCACCCGACATGTTTTATATTTTATCACTTTGTAAATCAAAAATTCAATTTTAAAAGACTCGGCACCAGCTCTGAAACAAACTGTCGCTCTACGATCTGTCAGAACCCCAGCCAAATCCTGCAACAGCTGTTGTTTTATGTTCAAGCATTTAATACTTTCTAACCCATGGCCCTCACTCCCTGTTATTTATTTTCTGTAAGATAAGAGGGTAGTGTGGGATTTTCCCAGCTCCAGAACTTCTTATTATAAAGCTTGTAATAACAACAGCTCTTTTAAAATAAAATACTTTAAAAAAGCATCTGGTGATCAATACAGCAAAAAGAGAAGATCTGCTTACACAGTAGGCCGTCATTTGTGTTGAAAGGCAATAAAGACTATCTAATGCTTCTGAGTACAATAGACTGTGAGAAATAAAACTAGAACACAACACACAAAAGAGCAAAGTAACTAAACAAGGGCGGGAGAGGGGAGTGTCGAATGTACATGTCCTGACACCCTTCCAGCAGACTTTACTTGCAACATTTGCACATGCACATGCAAATCTGCTGTGGTTTCTCGAGATGGAGGGGAAGTGGGTAGATGAAATGATGGTTTTCTGCATGTTACTGTATGATGCTGCTCAATATGGCTTCTGAACATTCACTAGTGTGATGGTGATAGATTGGGAAATGTTGATGTACAAAGGGACCTGGGTGTCCTTGTACACCAGCCACTGAAAACAAACATGTTGCAGCAAGCAGTTAGGAAGGCAAATGGTATGTTGACCTTCATTGCGAGAGGATTTGAATACAGGAGCAAGGATGTCTTACTACACTTATACAGGGCCTTGGTGAGACCACACCTGGAGTAGTGTGGGCAGTTTTGGTCTCCTTACCTAAGAAAAGATATACTTGCCATAGAGGGAGTGCAGCGAAGGTTCACCAGACTGATTCCTGGGTTGGCAGGACTGTTGTATGAGGAGAGATTGGGTCGACTAGGCCTGTATTCACTAGAGTTTAGAAGAATGAGAGGGATCTCATTGAAATGTATAAAATTCTGACAGGGCTAGACAGACTGGATGTTTCCCCTGGCTGGGGGATCTAGAACGAGGGGTCACAGTCTCAGGATACGGGGTAGGACATTTAGGACTGAGATGAGGAGAAATTTCTTCACTCAGTGGGTGGTGAATCTGTGGAATTCTCTACCGCAGAAGACTGTGGAGGCGAAGTCACTGAATATACTTCAGAAGGAGATAGATAGATTTCTAGACACAAAAGGCATCAAGGGGTAGGGGGAGAGAGCGGGAATATGATATTGAGATAGAGGATCAGCCACGATCATATTGAATGGCAGAGCAAGCTCAATGGGCCGAATGGCCTACTCCTACTTCTATTTTCTATGTTTCTAGTGTTATTGATGAATTAAAAATGCAAACTTAAGGAGATCATGTTAAAAGTAATCACAAAGTATCCCATGGGGCAATCTTTAAGTGCCACACACCCATTTCTCAGACGGTCGGTAGTGGATAATCAAGGGTGGGGGGAGCGGTGGGAGGGCACCTCGGCTTCCCCATGGATGTCCAAAACCCGCCTGATGCAGATTTTCAAATGGGCCTCTAAATAGACGAATATCAAGTCCGCCGGGAACAGGTGGAAGGTTGCTTATATATGTAAATCAAGGATTCCATTTAATAAGTTTGGGTACAAATGGGTGAAACATGCACAGCGCCTGTGCTCAGGAAGCCTGGGGGGGAGGACACCTGTGACCGGGAGGGTTGGGGGAAAGAGGCCTGTGACCGGGAGGGTTGGGGGGAAGAGGCCTGTGATCGGGAGGGTTGGGGGAAGAGGCCTGTGATCGGGAGGGTTGGGGGGAAGAGGCCTGTGATCGGGAGGGTTGGGGGGGAAGAGGCCTGTGATCGGGTGGGTTGGGGGAAGAGGCCTGTGATCGGGTGGGTTGGGGGGGAAGAGGCCTGTGATCGGGAGGGTTGGGGGAAGAGGCCTGTGATCGGGAGGGTTGGGGAAAGAGGCCTGTGATCGGGAGGGTTGGGGGAAGAGGCCTGTGATCGGGAGGGTTGGGGGAAGAGGCCTGTGATGGGGAGGGTTGGGGGAAGAGGCCTGTGATCTGGTGGGTTGGGGGAAGAGGCCTGTGATTGGGTGGGTTGGGGGAAGAGGCCTGAGATCGGGAGGGTTGGGGGGAACAGGCCTGTGATCGGGAGGGTTGGGGGAAGAGGCCTGTGATCGGGAGGGTTGGGCGGAAGAGGCCTGTGACCGGGTGGGTTGGGGGAAGAGGCCTGTGATCGGGTGGGTTGGGGGAAGAGGCCTGTGATCGGGAGGGTTGGGTGGAAGAGGCCTGTGATCGGGTGGGTTGGGGTAAGAGGCCTGTGATCGGGTGGGTTGGGGGAAGAGGCCTGAGATCGGGGGGGTTGGGGGAAGAGGCCTGAGATCGGGTGGGTTGGGGGAAGAGGCCTGTGATCGGGAGGGTTGGGGAAAGAGGCCTGCGATTGGGTGGGTTGGGGGAAGAGGCCTGTGATCGGGTGGGTTGTGGGAAGAGGCCTGTGATCGGGTGGGTTGGGGGAAGAGGCCTGTGATGAGGAGGGTTGGGGGAAGAGGCGTGTGATCGGGTGGGTTGGGGGAAGAGGCCTCTGATCGGGAGGGTTGGGGGAAGAGGCCTGTGATCGGGTGGGTTGGGGGAAGAGGCCTGTGATCGGGAGGGTTGGGGGAAGAAGCCTGTGATTGGGAGGGCTGGGGGGAAGAGGCCTGTGATCAGGAAGGTTGGGGGGAAGAGGCCTGTGATCGGGAGGGTTGGGGGAAGAGGCCTGTGATCGGGAGGGTTGGGGGAAGAGGCCTGTGATTGGGAGGGTTGGGGGGAAGAGGCCTGCGATCGGGAGGGTTGGGGGAAGAAGCCTGTGATCGGGAGGGTTGGGGGAAGAGGCCTGTGATCGGGAGGGTTGGGGGGAAGAGGCCTGTGATCGGGTGAGTTGGGGGGAAGAGGCCTGTGATCGGGAGGGTTGGGGGAAGAGGCCTGTGATCGGGAGGGTTGGGGGGAAGAGGCCTGTGATCGGGTGGGTTGGGGGAAGAGGCCTGAGATCGGGTGGGTTGCGGGGAAGAGGCCTGTGATCGGGAGGGTTGGGGGAAGAGGCCTGAGATCTGGTGGGTTGGGGGGAAGAGGCCTGTGATCAGGAGGGTTGGGGGAAGAGGCCTGTGATCGGGAGGGTTGGGGGGAAGAGGCCTGTGATCAGGAGGGTTGGGGGAAGAGGCCTGTGATCGGGAGGGTTGGGTGGAAGAGGCCTGCGATCAGGAGGGTTGGGGGAAGAGGCCTGTGATCGGGAGGGTTGGGTGGAAGAGGCCTGTGATCGGGTGGGTTGGGGGAAGAGGCCTGTGATCAGGAGGGTTGGGGGAAGAGGCCTGTGATCGGGAGGGTTGGGTGGAAGAGGCCTGTGATCGGGTGGGTTGGGGGAAGAGGCCTGTGATCGGGTGGGTTGGGGGAAGAGGCCTGTGATCGGGAGGGTTGGGTGGAAGAGGCCTGTGATCGGGTGGGTTGGGGTAAGAGGCCTGTGATCGGGTGGGTTGGGGGAAGAGGCCTGAGATCGGGGGGGTTGGGGGAAGAGGCCTGAGATCGGGTGGGTTGGGGGAAGAAGCCTGTGATCGGGAGGGTTGGGGGAAGAGGCCTGTGATCGGGAGGGTTGGGGGAAGAGGCCTGTGATCAGGAGGGTTGGGGGAAGAGGCCTGTGATCGGGATGGTTGGGTGGAAGAGGCCTGTGATCGGGTGGGTTGGGGGAAGAGGCCTGTGATCGGGTGGGTTGGGGGAAGAGGCCTGTGATCGGGAGGGTTGGGAGGAAGAGGCCTGTGATCGGGTGGGTTGGGGTAAGAGGCCTGTGATCGGGTGGGTTGGGGGAAGAGGCCTGAGATCGGGGGGGTTGGGGGAAGAGGCCTGAGACCGGGTGGGTTGGGGGAAGAAGCCTGTGATCGGGAGGGTTGGGGGAAGAGGCCTGTGATCGGGAGGGTTGGGGGAAGAGGCCTGTGATCGGGAGGGTTGGGAGAAGAGGCCTGTGATCGGGAGGGTTGGGGGAAGAGGCCTGTGATCGGGAGGGTTGGGGGAAGAGGCCTGTGATCGGGAGGGTTGGGGGAAGAGGCCTGTGATCAGGAGGGTTGGGGGGAAGAGGCCTGTGATTGGGAGGTTTGGGGGAAGAGGCCTGTGATCGGGTGGGTTGGGGGAAGAGGCCTGTGATCGGGAGGGTTGGGGGAAGAGGCCTGTGATCGGGAGAGTTGGGGGAAGAGGCCTGTGATCCTGAGGATTGGAGGAGGAGGCCTGTGATCGGGAGGGTTGGGGGGGAAGAGGCCTGTGATCGGGTGGGTTGGGGGGAAGAGGCCTGTTATCGGGTGGGTTGGGGGAAGAGGCCTGTGATCGGGTGTGTTGGGGGAAGAGGCCTGTGATCCAGAGGATTGGGGGAAGAGGCCTGTGATCGGGTCGGTTGGGGGAAGAGGCCTGTGATCGGGAGGGTTGGGGGAAGAGGCCTGTGATCGGGAGGGTTAGGGGAAGAGGCCTGTAATCGGGAGGGTTGGGGGAAGAGGCCTGTGATCGGGAGGGTTGGGGGAAGAGGCCTGTGATCCTGAGGATTGGAGGAGGAGGCCTGTGATCGGGAGGGTTGGGGGGGAAGAGGCCTGTGATCGGGTGGGTTGGGGGGAAGAGGCCTGTTATCGGGTGGGTTGGGGGAAGAGGCCTGTGATCGGGTGGGTTGAGGGAAGAGGCCTGTGATCCAGAGGATTGGGGGAAGAGGCCTGTGATCGGGTCGGTTGGGGGAAGAGGCCTGTGATCGGGAGGGTTGGGGGAAGAGGCCTGTGATCGGGTGGGTTGGGGGAAGAGGCCTGTGATCGGGAGGGTTGGGGGGAAGAGGCCAGCGATCGGGAGGGTTGGGGGGGAAGAGGCCTGTGATCGGGAGGGTTGGGGGGAAGAGGCCTGTGATCGGGAGGGTTGGGGGGAAGAGGCCAGCGATCGGGAGAGTTGGGGGAAGAGGCCTGTGATCGGATTGGTTGGGGTGAAGAGGCCTGTGATCGGGAGGGTTGGGAGGAAGAGGCCTGTGATCGGATTGGTTGGGGTGAAGAGGCCTGTGATCGGGAGGGTAGGGGGAAGAGGCCTGTGATCGGGAGGGTTGGGGGGAAGAGGCCTGTGATCGGGAGGGTTGGGGGGAAGAGGCCTGTGATCGGGAGGGTTGGGGGGGAAGAGGCCTGCGATCGGGAGGGTTGGGGGGGAAGAGGCCTGCGATCGGGAGGGTTGGGGGGAAGAGGCCTGTGATCGGAAGGGTTGGGGGGAAGAGGCCTGTGATCGGAAGGGTTGGGGGAAGAGGCCGGTGATCGGGAGGGTTGGGGGGAAGAGGCCTGTGATTGGGAGGGTTGGGGGGAAGAGGCCTGTGATCGGGAGGGTTGAGGGTAAGAGGCCTGTGATCGGGAGGGTTGGGGGGAAGAAGCCTGTGCTCGGGAGGGTTGGGGGGAAGAGGCCTGTGATCGGAGTGGTTGGGGGGAAGAGGCCTGTGATTGGGAGGGTTGAGGGGAAGAGGCCTGTGATCGGGTGGGTTGGGGGAAGAGGCCTGTGATCGGGTGGGTTGGGGGAAGAGGCCTGTGATCGGGTGGGTTGGGGGAAGAGGCCTGTGATCGGATTGGTTGGGGGGAAGAGGCCTGTGATCGGGAGGTTTGGGGGAAGAGGCCTGTGATCGGGAGGTTTGGGGGAAGAGGCCTGTGATCGGGTGGGTTGGGGGAAGAGGCCTGAGATCGGGAGGATTGGGGGAAGAGGCCTGTTATTGGGTGGGTTGGGGGAAGAGGCCTGTGATCGGGAGGGTTGGGGGAAGAGGCCTGTGATCGGGAGGGTTGGGGGAAGAAGCCTGTGATCGGGAGGTTTGGGGGAAGAGGCCTGTGATCGGGTGGGTTGGGGGAAGAGGCCTGAGATCGGGAGGATTGGGGGAAGAGGCCTGTGATCGGGAGGGTTGGGGGAAGAGGCCTGTGATCGGGAGAGTTGGGGAAAGAGGCCTGTGATCGGGTGGGTTGGGGGAAGAGGCCTGTGATCGGGAGGGTTGGGGGGAAGAGGCCTGTGATCGGGAGGATTGGGGGGAAGAGGCCAGTGATCGGGAGGGTTGGGGGGGAGAGACCTGTGATCGGATTGGTTGGGGGGAAGAGGCCTGTGATCGGGTGGGTTGGGCGGAAGAGGCCTGTGATCGGGTGGGTTGGGGGAAGAGGCCTGTGATCGGGAGGGTTGGGGGAAGAGGCCTGTGATCGGGAGGGTTGGGGGGAAGAGGCCTGTGATCAGGTGGGTTGGGGGAAGAGGCCTGTGATCGGATTGGTTGGGGGGAAGAGGCCTGTGATCGGGTGGGTTGGGGGAGGAGGCCCATGATCGGGTGGATTGGGGGAAGAGGCCTGTGATCGGGTGGGTTGGGGGAGGAGGCCCATGATCGGGTGGGTTGGGGGAAGAGGCCTGTGATTGGGAGGATTGGGGGGAAGAGGCCTGTGATCGGGAGGTTTGGGGGGAAGAGGCCTGTGATCGGGAGGGTTGGGGGAAGAGGCCTGTGATCGGGAGGTTTGGGGGGAAGAGGCCTGTGATCGGGAGGGTTGGGGGAAGAGGCCTGTGATCGGATTAGTTGGGGGAAGAGGCCTGTGATCTGGAGGTTTGGGGGGAAGAGGCCTGTGATCGGGAGGGTTGGGGGGAAGATGCCTGTGATCGGGAGGGTTGGGGGAAGAGGCCTGTGATTGGGTGGGTTGGGGGGAAGAGGCCTGTGATTGGGAGGGTTGGGGAGAAGAGGCCTGTGATCGGGAGGGTTGGGGGAAGAGGCCAGCGATCGGAAGGCTTCGGGGGGAAGAGCCCTGTGATCGGGAGGGTTGGGGGGAAGAGGGCTGTGATCGGATTGGTTGGGGGAAGAGGTCTGTGATCGGGAGGGTTGGGGTGAAGAGGCCAGCGATCGGGAGGGTGGGGGGGGAAGAGGCCTGTGATTGGGAGCGTTGGGGGGAAGAGGCCTGTGATCGGGAGGGTTGGGAGGAAGAGGCCTGTGATCGGATTGGTTGGGGTGAAGAGGCCTGTGATCGGGAGGGTTGGGGGGAAGAGGCCTGTGATCGGGAGGGTTGGGGGGAAGAGGCCTGTGATCGGGAGGGTTGGGGGGAAGAGGCCTGTGATCGGGAGGGTTGGGGGGAAGAGGCCAGCGATCGGGAGGGTTGGGGGGGAAGAGGCCTGCGATCGGGAGGGTTGGGGGGAAGAGGCCTGTGATCGGAAGGGTTGGGGGGAAGAGCCCTGTGATCGGGAGGCTTGGGGGAAGAGGCCTGTGATTGGGAGGGTTGGGGGAAAAGGCCTGTGATCGGAAGGGTTGGGGAAGAGGCCGGTGATCGGGAGGGTTGGGGGAAGAGGCCTGTGATTGGATTGGTTGGGGGGAAGAGGCCTGTGATCGGGAGGGTTGGGGTAGGAGGCCTGTGATTGGATTGGTTGGGGGGAAGAGGCCTGTGATCGGGAGGGTTGAGGGGTAAGAGGCCTGTGATCGGGTGGGTTGGGGGAAGAGGCCTGTGATCGGATTGGTTGGGGGGAAGAGGCCTGTGATTGGAGGGTTGGGAGGGAAGAGGTCTGTGATCGGGAGGGTTGGGGGGAAGAGGCCTGTGATCGGGTGGGTTGGGGGAAGAGGCCTGTGATCGGGTGGGTTGGGGGAAGAGGCCTGTGATCGGGAGGGTTGGGGGGAAGAGGCCTGTTATTGGGTGGGTTGGGGAGAAGAGGCCTGTGATCGGATTGGTTGGGGGGGAAGAGGCCTGTGATCGGGAGGATTGGGGGAAGAGGCCTGTGATCGGGAGGGTTGTGGGGAGGAGGCCTGTGATTGGGAGGGTTGAGGGGAAGAGGCCTGTGATCGGGAGGTTTGGGGGAAGATGCCTGTGATCGGGTGGGTTGGGGGAAGAGGCCTGTGATCGGGTGGGTTGGGGGAAGAGGCCTGTGATCGGATTGTTTGGAGGGAAGATGCCTGTGATCGGGAGTGTTGGGGGAAGAGGCCAGTGATCGGGAGGGTTGGGGGAAGAGGCCTGTGATCGGGAGGGTTGGGGGGAGGAGGCCTGTGATTGGGAGGGTTGAGGGGAAGAGGCCTGTGATCGGATTGGTTGGGGGGAAGAGGCCTGTGATCGAGAGGTTTGGGGGAAGAGGCCTGTGATCGGGGTGGGTTGGGGGAAGAGGCCTTGTGATCGGGAGGTTTGGGGGAAGATGCCTGTGATCGGGTGGGTTGGGGGAAGAGGCCTGTGATCGGGTGGGTTGGGGGAAGAGGCCTGTGATCGGGAGGTTTGGGGGAAGAGGCCTGTGATCGGGAGGTTTGGGGGAAGAGGCCTGTGATCGGATTGGTTGGGGGAGCAGGCCTGTGATTGGGAGGGTTGAGGGGAAGAGGCCTGTGATCGGGAGGTTTGGGGGAAGATGCCTGTGATCGGGTGGGTTGGGGGAAGAGGCCTGTGATCGGGAGGTTTGGGGGAAGAGGCCTGTGATCGGATTGGTTTAGGGAGGAGGCCTGTGATTGGGGAGGTTTGGGGGAAGATGCCTGTGATCGGGTGGGTTGGGGGAAGAGGCCTGTGATCGGGTGGGTTGGGGGAAGAGGCCTGTGATCGGGAGGTTTGGGGGAAGAAGCCTGTGATCGGGAGGTTTGGGGGAAGAGGCCTGTTATTGGGTGGGTTGGGGGAAGAGGCCTGTGATCGGGAGGGTTGGGGGAAGAGGCCTGTTATTGGGTGGGTTGGGGGAAGAGGCCTGTGATCGGGAGGGTTGGGGGAAGAGGCCTGTGATCGGGAGGGTTGGGGGAAGAGGCCTGAGATCGGGAGGATTGGGGGAAGAGGCCTGTTATTGGGTGGGTTGGGGGAAGAGGCCTGTGATCGGGAGGGTTGGGGGAAGAGGCCTGTGATCGGGAGGGTTGGGGTGAAGAGGCCTGTGATCGGGTGCGTTGGGGGAAGAAGCCTGTGATCGGGAGGTTTGGGGGAAGAGGCCTGTGATCGGGTGGGTTGGGGGAAGAGGCCTGAGATCGGGAGGATTGGGGGAAGAGGCCTGTTATTGGGTGGGTTGGGGGAAGAGGCCTGTGATCGGGAGGGTTGGGGGAAGAGGCCTGTGATCGGGAGGGTTGGGGTGAAGAGGCCTGTGATCGGGAGAGTTGGGGAAAGAGGCCTGTGATCGGGTGGGTTGGGGGAAGAGGCCTGTGATCGGGAGGGTTGGGGGGAAGAGGCCTGTGATCGGGAGGGTTGGGGGGAAGAGACCTGTGATCGGATTGGTTGGGGGGAAGAGGCCTGTGATCGGGTGGGTTGGGCGGAAGAGGCCTGTGATCGGGTGGGTTGGGGGAAGAGGCCTGTGATCGGGAGGGTTGGGGGGAAGAGGCCAGTGATCGGGAGGGTTGGGGGGAAGAGACCTGTGATCGGATTGGTTGGGGGGAAGAGGCCTGTGATCGGGTGGGTTGGGCGGAAGAGGCCTGTGATCGGGTGGGTTGGGTGAAGAGGCCTGTGATCGGGAGGGTTGGGGGTAAGAGGCCTGTGATCAGGTGGGTTGGGGGAAGAGGCCTGTGATCGGATTGGTTGTGGGAAGAGGCCTGTGATCGGGTGGGTTGGGGGAGGAGGCCCATGATCGGGTGGGTTGGGGGAAGAGGCCTGTGATTGGGAGGATTGGGGGGAAGAGGCCTGTGATCGGGAGGTTTGGGGGGAAGAGGCCTGTGATCGGGAGGGTTGGGGGAAGAGGCCTGTGATCGGGAGCTTTGGGGGGAAGAGGCCTGTGATCGGGAGGGTTGGGGGAAGAGGCCTGTGATCGGATTAGTTGGGGGGAAGAGGCCTGTGATCTGGAGGGTTGGGGGGAAGAGGCCTGTGATCGGGAGGGTTGGGGGGAAGAAGCCTGTGATCGGGAGGGTTGGGGGAAGAGGCCTGTGATTGGGTGGGTTGAGGGGAAGAGGCCTGTGATCGGGAGGGTTGGGGAGAAGAGGCCTGTAATCGGGAGGGTTGGGGGGAAGAGGCCAGCGATCGGAAGGCTTCGGGGGGAAGAGCCCTGTGATCGGGAGGGTTGGGGGGAAGAGGGCTGTGATCGGATTGGTTGGGCGGAAGAGGACTGTGATCGGGAGGGTTGGGGGGGAAGAGGCCTGTGATCGGGAGGGTTGGGGGGGAAGAGGCCTGTGATCGGGAGGGTTGGGGGGAAGAGGCCAGCGATCGGGAGGGTGGGGGGGGAAGAGGCCTGTGATTGGGAGGGTTGGGGGAAGAGGCCTGTGATCGGGAGGGTTGGGTGGAAGAGGCCAGTGATCGGGAAGGTTGGGGGAAGCGGCCTATGATTGCGAGGGCTGGGGAAGAGGCCTGTGATCGGGAGGGTTGGGGGAAGAGGCCTGTGATCAGGAGGGTTGGGGGGAAGAGGCCTGTGATCGGGAGGGTTGGGGGAAGAGGCCTGTGATCGGATTGGTTGGGGGGAAGAGGCCTGTGATCAGGAGGGTTGGGGGGAAGAGGCCTGTGATCGGGAGGGTTGGGGGGAAGAAGCCTGTGATCGGGAGGGTTGGAGGGAAGAAGCCTGTGATCGGGAGGGTTGGGGGAAGAGGCCCGTGATCGGGAGGGTTGGGGGAAGAGGCCTGTGCTCGGGAGGGTTGGGGGGAAGAAGCCTGTGATCGGGAGGGTTGGGGGGAAGAAGCCTGTGATCGGGAGGGTTGGGGGAAGAGGCCTGTGATCGGGAGGGTTGGGGGAAGAGGCCTGTGATCGGGAGGGTTGGGGGAAGAGGCCTGTGATCGGATTGCTTGGAGGGAAGAGGGCTGTGATCGGGAGGGTTGCGGGGAGGAGGCCTGTGATTGGGAGGGTTGAGGGGAAGAGGCCTGTGATCGGATTGGTTGGGGGGAAGAGGCCTGTGATCGGGTGGGTTGGGGGAAGACGCCTGTGATCGGATTGGTTGGGGGGAAGGGCCTGTGATCGAGAGGTTTGGGGGAAGAGGCCTGTGATCGGGAGGGTTGGGGGAAGAGGCCTGTCATCGGGAGGATTGGGGGAAGAGGCCTGTGATCGGGAGGATTGGGGGAAGAGGCCTGCGATCGGGAGGTTTGGGGGAAGAAGCCTGTGATCGGGAGGGTTGGGGGAAGAGACCTGTGATCGGGAGGGTTGGGGGAAGATGCCTGTGATCGGGAGGTTTCGGGGAAGAGGCCTGTGATCGGATTGGTTGGGGGAAGATGCCTGTGATCGGAAGGTTTGGGGGAAGAGGCCTGTGATCGGGTGGGTTGGGGGAAGAGGCCTGTGATCGGGAGGATTGGGGGAAGAGGCCTGTTATTGGGTGGGTTGGGGGAAGAGGCCTGTGATCGGGAGGGTTGGGGTGAAGAGGCCTATGATCGGGAGAGTTGAGGAAAGAGGCCTGTGATCGGGTGGGTTGGGGGAAGAGGCCTGTGATCGGGAGGGTTGGGGAGAAGAGGCCTGTGATCGGGAGGGTTGGGGGGAAGAGGCCTGTGATCGGATTGGTTGGGGGGAAGAGGCCTGTGATCGGGAGGGTTGGGGGAAGAGGCCTGTGTTCGGATTGTTTGGGGGGAAGAGGCCTGTGATCGGGTGGGTTGGGGGAAGAGGCCTGTGATCGGCAGGGTTGGGGGGAAGAGGCCTGTGATCAGGTGGGTTGTGGGAAGAGGCCTGTGATCGGATTGGTTGGGGGGAAGAGGCCTGTGATCGGGTGGGTTGGGGGAAGAGGCCCGTGATCGGGTGGGTTGGGGGAAGAGGCCTGTGATCGGGAGAGTTGGGGGGAAGAGGCCTGTGATTGGGAGGATTGGGGGGAAGAGGCCTGTGATCGGATTGGTTTGGGGGAAGAGGCCTGTGATCGGGAGGTTTGGGGGGAAGAGGCCTGTGATCGGGAGGGTTGGGGGAAGAGGCCTGTGATCGGATTAGTTGGGGGGAAGAGGCCTGTGATCGGGAGGGTTGGGGGGAAGAGGCCTGTGATCGGATTGGCTGGGGGGAAGAGGCCTGTGATCGGGAGGGTTGGGGGGAAGAGGCCTGTGATCGGGAGGGTTGGGGGAAGAGGCCTGTGATTGGGTGGGTTGGGGGGAAGAGGCCTGTGATCGGGAGGGTTGGGGAGAAGAGGCCTGTGATCGGGTGGGTTGGGGGAAGAGGCCTGTGATCGGATTGGTTGGGGGGAAGAGGCCTGTGAGCGGCTGGGTTGGGGGAAGAGGCCCGTGATCGGGTGGGTTGGGGGAAGAGGCCTGTGATCGGGAGGGTTGGGGGGAAGAGGCCTGTGATTGGGAGGATTGGGGGGAAGAGGCCTGTGATCGGATTGGTTGGGGGGAAGAGGCCTGTGATCGGGTGGGTTGGGGGGAAGAGGCCAGTGATCTGGAGGGTTGGGGGGAAGAGGCCTGTGATCGGGAGGGTTGGGGGGAAGATGCCTGTGATCGGGAGGGTTGGGGGAAGAGGCCTGTGATTGGGTGGGTTGGGGGGAAGAGGCCTGTGATCGGGAGGGTTGGGGAGAAGAGGCCTGTGATCGGGAGGGTTGGGGGGAAGAGGCCAGCGATCGGAAGGCTTCGGGGGAAGAGCCCTGTGATCGGGAGGGTTGGGGGGAAGAGGGCTGTGATCGGATTGGTTGGGGGAAGAGGCCTGTGATCGGGAGGGTTGGGGGGAAGAGGCCAGCGATCGGGAGGGTGGGGGGGGAAGAGGCCTGTGATTGGGAGGGTTGGGGGGAAGAGGCCTGTGATCGGGAGGGTTGGGAGGAAGAGGCCTGTGATCGGATTGGTTGGGGTGAAGAGGCCTGTGATCGGGAGGGTTGGGGGGAAGAGGCCTGTGATCGGGAGGGTTGGGGGGAAGAGGCCTGTGATCGGGAGGGTTGGGGGGAAGAGGCCTGTGATCGGGAGGGTTGGGGGGAAGAGGCCAGCGATCGGGAGGGTTGGGGGGGAAGAGGCCTGCGATCGGGAGGGTTGGGGGGAAGAGGCCTGTGATCGGAAGGGTTGGGGGGAAGAGCCCTGTGATCGGGAGGCTTGGGGGAAGAGGCCTGTGATTGGGAGGGTTGGGGAAAAGGCCTGTGATCGGAAGGATTGGGGGAAGAGGCCGGTGATCGGGAGGGTTGGGGGGAAGAGGCCTGTGATTGGATTGGTTGGGGGGAAGAGGCCTGTGATCGGGAGGGTTGGGGTAGGAGGCCTGTGATTGGATTGGTTGGGGGGAAGAGGCCTGTGATCGGGAGGGTTGAGGGTAAGAGGCCTGTGATCGGGTGGGTTGGGGGAAGAGGCCTGTGATCGGATTGGTTGGGGGGAAGAGGCCTGTGATTGGGAGGGTTGGGAGGGAAGAGGTCTGTGATCGGGAGGGTTGGGGGAAGAGGCCTGTGATCGGGTGGGTTGGGGGAAGAGGCCTGTGATCGGGTGGGTTGGGGGAAGAGGCCTGTGATCGGGAGGGTTGGGGGGAAGAGGCCTGTTATTGGGTGGGTTGGGGAGAAGAGGCCTGTGATCGGATTGGTTGGGGGGAAGAGGCCTGTGATCGGGAGGATTGGGGGAAGAGGCCTGTGATCGGGAGGGTTGGGGGGAGGAGGCCTGTGATTGGGAGGGTTGAGGGGAAGAGGCCTGTGATCGGGAGGTTTGGGGGAAGATGCCTGTGATCGGGTGGGTTGGGGGAAGAGGCCTGTGATCGGGTGGGTTGGGGGAAGAGGCCTGTGATCGGATTGTTTGGAGGGAAGATGCCTGTGATCGGGAGTGTTGGGGGAAGAGGCCTGTGATCGGGAGGGTTGGGGGAAGAGGCCTGTGATCGGGAGGGTTGGGGGGAGGAGGCCTGTGATTGGGAGGGTTGTGGGGAAGAGGCCTGTGATCGGATTGGTTGGGGGGAAGAGGCCTGTGATCGAGAGGTTTGGGGGAAGAGGCCTGTGATCGGGTGGGTTGGGGGAAGAGGCCTGTGATCGGGAGGTTTGGGGGAAGATGCCTGTGATCGGGTGGGTTGGGGGAAGAGGCCTGTGATCGGGTGGGTTGGGGGAAGAGGCCTGTGATCGGGAGGTTTGGGGGAAGAGGCCTGTGATCGGGAGGTTTGGGGGAAGAGGCCTGTGATCGGATTGGTTGGGGGAGCAGGCCTGTGATTGGGAGGGTTGAGGGGAAGAGGCCTGTGATCGGGAGGTTTGGGGGAAGATGCCTGTGATCGGGTGGGTTGGGGGAAGAGGCCTGTGATCGGGAGGTTTGGGGGAAGAGGCCTGTGATCGGATTGGTTTAGGGAGGAGGCCTGTGATTGGGAGGTTTGGGGGAAGATGCCTGTGATCGGGTGGGTTGGGGGAAGAGGCCTGTGATCGGGTGGGTTGGGGGAAGAGGCCTGTGATCGGGTGGGTTGGGGGAAGAGGCCTGTGATCGGGAGGTTTGGGGGAAGAAGCCTGTGATCGGGAGGTTTGGGGGAAGAGGCCTGTTATTGGGTGGGTTGGGGGAAGAGGCCTGTGATCGGGAGGGTTGGGGGAAGAGGCCTGTTATTGGGTTGGTTGGGGGAAGAGGCCTGTGATCGGGAGGGTTGGGGGAAGAGGCCTGTGATCGGGAGGGTTGGGGGAAGAGGCCTGAGATCGGGAGGATTGGGGGAAGAGGCCTGTTATTGGGTGGGTTGGGGGAAGAGGCCTGTGATCGGGAGGGTTGGGGGAAGAGGCCTGTGATCGGGAGGGTTGGGGTGAAGAGGCCTGTGATCGGGTGGGTTGGGGGAAGAAGCCTGTGATCGGGAGGTTTGGGGGAAGAGGCCTGTGATCGGGTGGGTTGGGGGAAGAGGCCTGAGATCGGGAGGATTGGGGGAAGAGGCCTGTTATTGGGTGGGTTGGGGGAAGAGGCCTGTGATCGGGAGGGTTGGGGGAAGAGGCCTGTGATCGGGAGGGTTGGGGTGAAGAGGCCTGTGATCGGGAGAGTTGGGGAAAGAGGCCTGTGATCGGGTGGGTTGGGGGAAGAGGCCTGTGATCGGGAGGGTTGGGGGGAAGAGGCCTGTGATCGGGAGGGTTGGGGGGAAGAGACCTGTGATCGGATTGGTTGGGGGGAAGAGGCCTGTGATCGGGTGGGTTGGGCGGAAGAGGCCTGTGATCGGGTGGGTTGGGGGAAGAGGCCTGTGATCGGGAGGGTTGGGGGGAAGAGGCCAGTGATCGGGAGGGTTGGGGGGAAGAGACCTGTGATCGGTTTGGTTGGGGGGAAGAGGCCTGTGATCGGGTGGGTTGGGCGGAAGAGGCCTGTGATCGGGTGGGTTGGGTGAAGAGGCCTGTGATCGGGAGGGTTGGGGGTAAGAGGCCTGTGATCAGGTGGGTTGGGGGAAGAGGCCTGTGATCGGATTGGTTGGGGGAAGAGGCCTGTGATCGGGTGGGTTGGGGGAGGAGGCCCATGATCGGGTGGGTTGGGGGAAGAGGCCTGTGATTGGGAGGATTGGGGGGAAGAGGCCTGTGATCGGGTGGGTTGGGGGAAGAGGCCTGTGATCGGGAGGTTTGGGGGGAAGAGGCCTGTGATCGGGAGGGTTGGGGGAAGAGGCCTGTGATCGGGAGCTTTGGGGGGAAGAGGCGTGTGATCGGGAGGGTTGGGGGAAGAGGCCTGTGATCGGATTAGTTGGGGGGAAGAGGCCTGTGATCTGGAGGGTTGGGGGGAAGAGGCCTGTGATCGGGAGGGTTGGGGGGAAGAATCCTGTGATCGGGAGGGTTGGGGGAAGAGGCCTGTGATTGGGTGGGTTGGGGGGAAGAGGCCTGTGATCGGGAGGGTTGGGGAGAAGAGGCCTGTAATCGGGAGGGTTGGGGGGAAGAGGCCAGCGATCGGAAGGCTTCGGGGGGAAGAGCCCTGTGATCGGGAGGGTTGGGGGGAAGAGGGCTGTGATCGGATTGGTTGGGCGGAAGAGGCCTGTGATCGGGAGGGTTGGGGGGAAAGAGGCCTGTGATCGGGAGGGTTGGGGGGGAAGAGGCCTATGATCGGGAGGGTTGGGGGGAAGAGGCCAACGATCGGGAGAGTGGGGGGGGAAGAGGCCTGTGATTGGGAGGGTTGGGGGGAAGAGGCCTGTGATCGGGAGGGTTGGGTGGAAGAGGCCAGTGATCGGGAAGGTTGGGGGAAGCGGCCTATGATTGCGAGGGCTGGGGAAGAGGCCTGTGATCGGGAGGGTTGGGGGAAGAGGCCTGTGATCAGGAGGGTTGGGGGGAAGAGGCCTGTGATCGGGAGGGTTGGGGGAAGAGGCCTGTGATCGGGTGGGTTGGGGGAGGAGGCCCATGATCGGGTGGGTTGGGGGAAGAGGCCTGTGATTGGGAGGATTGGGGGGAAGAGGCCTGTGATCGGGTGGGTTGGGGGAAGAGGCCTGTGATCGGGAGGTTTGGGGGGAAGAGGCCTGTGATCGGGAGGGTTGGGGGAAGAGGCCTGTGATCGGGAGCTTTGGGGGGAAGAGGCGTGTGATCGGGAGGGTTGGGGGAAGAGGCCTGTGATCGGATTAGTTGGGGGGAAGAGGCCTGTGATCTGGAGGGTTGGGGGGAAGAGGCCTGTGATCGGGAGGGTTGGGGGGAAGAAGCCTGTGATCGGGAGGGTTGGGGGAAGAGGCCTGTGATTGGGTGGGTTGGGGGGAAGAGGCCTGTGATCGGGAGGGTTGGGGAGAAGAGGCCTGTAATCGGGAGGGTTGGGGGGAAGAGGCCAGCGATCGGAAGGCTTCGGGGGGAAGAGCCCTGTGATCGGGAGGGTTGGGGGGAAGAGGGCTGTGATCGGATTGGTTGGGCGGAAGAGGCCTGTGATCGGGAGGGTTGGGGGGGAAGAGGCCTGTGATCGGGAGGGTTGGGGGGGAAGAGGCCTATGATCGGGAGGGTTGGGGGGAAGAGGCCAGCGATCGGGAGAGTGGGGGGGGAAGAGGCCTGTGATTGGGAGGGTTGGGGGGAAGAGGCCTGTGATCGGGAGGGTTGGGTGGAAGAGGCCAGTGATCGGGAAGGTTGGGGGAAGCGGCCTATGATTGTGAGGGCTGGGGAAGAGGCCTGTGATCGGGAGGGTTGGGGGAAGAGGCCTGTGATCAGGAGGGTTGGGGGGAAGAGGCCTGTGATCGGGAGGGTTGGGGGAAGAGGCCTGTGATCGGATTGGTTGGGGGGAAGAGGCCTGTGATCAGGAGGGTTGGGGGGAAGAGGCCTGTGATCGGGAGGGTTGGGGGGAAGAAGCCTGTGATCGGGAGGGTTGGAGGGAAGAAGCCTGTGATCGGGAGGGTTGGGGGAAGAGGCCCGTGATCGGGAGGGTTGGGGGAAGAGGCCTGTGATCGGGAGGGTTGGGGGGAAGAAGCCTGTGATCGGGAGGGTTGGGTGGAAGAAGCCTGTGATCGGGAGGGGTTGGGGGAAGAGGCCTGTGATCGGGAGGGTTGGGGGGAAGAGGCCTGTGATCGGGAGGGTTGGGGGAAGAGGCCTGTGATCGGATTGCTTGGAGGGAAGAGGGCTGTGATCGGGAGGGTTGCGGGGAGGAGGCCTGTGATTGGGAGGGTTGAGGGGAAGAGGCCTGTGATCGGATTGGTTGGGGGGAAGAGGCCTGTGATCGGGTGGGTTGGGGGAAGACGCCTGTGATCGGATTGGTTGGGGGGAAGGGCCTGTGATCGAGAGGTTTGGGGGAAGAGGCCTGTGATCGGGAGGGTTGGGGGAAGAGGCCTGTCATCGGGAGGATTGGGGGAAGAGGCCTGTGATCGGGAGGATTGGGGGAAGAGGCCTGCGATCGGGAGGTTTGGGGGAAGAGGCCTGTGATCGGGAGGGTTGGGGGAAGAGACCTGTGATCGGGAGGGTTGGGGGAAGATGCCTGTGATCGGGAGGTTTCGGGGAAGAGGCCTGTGATCGGATTGGTTGGGGGAAGATGCCTGTGATCGGAGGTTTGGGGGAAGAGGCCTGTGATCGGGTGGGTTGGGGGAAGAGGCCTGTGATCGGGAGGATTGGGGGAAGAGGCCTGTTATTGGGTGGGTTGGGGGAAGAGGCCTGTGATCGGGAGGGTTGGGGTGAAGAGGCCTATGATCGGGAGAGTTGAGGAAAGAGGCCTGTGATCGGGTGGGTTGGGGGAAGAGGCCTGTGATCGGGAGGGTTGGGGAGAAGAGGCCTGTGATCGGGAGGGTTGGGGGGAAGAGGCCTGTGATCGGATTGGTTGGGGGGAAGAGGCCTGTGATCGGGAGGGTTGGGGGAAGGGGCCTGTGATCGGATTGTTTGGGGGGAAGAGGCCTGTGATCGGGTGGGTTGGGGGAAGAGGCCCGTGATCGGGTGAGTTGGGGGAAGAGGCCTGTGATCGGGAGGGTTGGGGGGAAGAGGCCTGTGATCAGGTGGGTTGTGGGAAGAGGCCTGTGATCGGATTGGTTGGGGGGAAGAGGCCTGTGATCGAGTGGGTTGGGGGAAGAGGCCCGTGATCGGGTGGGTTGGGGGAAGAGGCCTGTGATCGGGAGAGTTGGGGGGAAGAGGCCTGTGATTGGGAGGATTGGGGGGAAGAGGCCTGTGATCGGATTGGTTTGGGGGAAGAGGCCTGTGATCGGGAGGTTTGGGGGGAAGAGGCCTGTGATCGGGAGGGTTGGGGGAAGAGGCCTGTGATCGGATTAGTTGGGGGGAAGAGGCCTGTGATCGGGAGGGTTGGGGGGAAGAGGCCTGTGATCGGATTGGCTGGGGGGAAGAGGCCGGTGATCGGGAGGGTTGGGGGGAAGAGGCCTGTGATCGGGAGGGTTGGGGGAAGAGGCCTGTGATTGGGTGGGTTGGGGGGAAGAGGCCTGTGATCGGGAGGGTTGGGGAGAAGAGGCCTGTGATCGGGTGGGTTGGGGGAAGAGGCCTGTGATCGGATTGGTTGGGGGGAAGAGGCCTGTGAGCGGGTGGGTTGGGGGAAGAGGCCCGTGATCGGGTGGGTTGGGGGAAGAGGCCTGTGATCGGGAGGGTTGGGGGGAAGAGGCCTGTGATTGGGAGGATTGGGGGGAAGAGGCCTGTGATCGGATTGGTTGGGGGGAAGAGGCCTGTGATCGGGTGGGTTGGGGGGAAGAGGCCTGTGATCGGATTGGTTGGGGGGAAGAGGCCTGTGATCGGGAGGGTTGGGGGGAAGAGGCCTGTGATCGGGAGGGTTGGGGGAAGAGGCCTGTGATTGGGTGGGTTGGGGGAAGAGGCCTGTGATCGGATTTGTTGAGGGGAAGAGGCCTGTGATCGGGAGGTTGGGGGGAAGATGCCTGTGATCGGGAGGGTTGGGGGAAGAGGCCTGTGATCGGGAGGGTTGGGGGGAAGAGGCCTGTGATCGGATTGGTTGGGGGAAGAGGCCTGTGGTCGGGTGGGTTGGGGGAAGAGGCCTGTGATCGGGAGGGTTGGCGGGAAGAGGCCTGAGATCGGGTGGGTTGGAGGAAGAGGCCTGTGATCGGGAGGGTTGGGGGAAGAGGCCTGTGATCGGGAGGGCTGGGGGAAGAGGCCTGTGATCGGGAGTGTTGGGGGGAAGAGGCCTGAGATCGGGTGGGTAGGAGGAAGAGGCCTGAGATCGGGTGGGTTGTGGGGAAGAGGCCTGAGATCGGGTGGGTTGGGGGGAATAGGCCTGAGATCGGGTGGGTTGGGGCGAAGACGCCTGAGATCGGATGGGTTGGGGGGAAGAGGCCTGTGATCGGGTGGGTTGGGGGGAAAGAGGCCTGAGATCGGGTGGATTGTGGGGAAGAGGCCTGTGATCGAGGGAGTTGTGGGAAGAGGCCTGTGATCGGGGGCGTTGGGGGGAAGAAGCCTGTGATCGGATGGGTTGGAGGAAGAGGCCTGTGATCGGGTGGATTGTGGAGAAGAGGCCTGAGATCGGGAGGGTTGGTGCGAAGAGGCCTGTGATCGGGTGGGTTGGGGGAAGAGGCCCGTGATCGGGTGGATTGGGGGAAGAGGCCTGTGATCGGGAGGGTTGGGGGGAAGAGGCCTGTGATCGGGAGGATTGGGGGGAAGAGGCCTGAGATCGGATTGGTTGGGGGGAAGAGGCCTGTGATCGGGAGGTTTGGGGGGAAGAGGCTGTGATCGGGTGGGTTGGGGGAAGAGGCCTGTGATCGGGAGGGTTGGGGGAAGAGGCCTGTGATCGGATTGGTTGGGGGGAAGAGGCCTGTGATCGGTAGGGTTGGGGGAAGAGGCCTGTGATCGGATGGTTGGGGGAAGAGGCCTGTGATCGGGAGGTTAGGGGGAAGAGGCCTGTGATCGGATTGGTTGGGGGAAGAGGCCTGTGATCGGGAGGTTTGGGGGAAGAGGCCTGTGATCGGGTGGGTTGGGGGAAGAGGCCTGTGATCGGGAGGGTTGGGGGAAGAGGCCTGTTATTGGGTGGGTTGGGGGTAGAGGCCTGTGATCGGGAGGGTTGTGGTGAAGAGGCCTGTGATCGGGAGGGTTGGGGAAAGAGGCCTGTGATCGGGTGGGTTGGGGAAGAGGCCTGTGATCGGGAGGTTTGGGGGGATGAGGCCTGTGATCGGATTGGTTGGGGGGAAGAGGCCTGTGATCGGGAGGGATGGGGGGAAGAGGCCTGTGATCGGATTGGTTGGGGGAAGAGGCCTGTGATCAGGTGGGTTGGGGGAAGAGGCCCGTGATCGGGTGGGTTGGGGGAAGAGGCCTGTGATCGGGAGAGTTGGGGGGAAGAGGCCTGTGATTGGGAGGATTGGGGGGAAGAGGCCTGTGATCGGATTGGTTTGGGGGAAGAGGCCTGTGATCGGGAGGTTTGGGGGGAAGAGGCCTGTGATCGGGAGGGTTGGGGGAAGAGGCCTGTGATCGGATTAGTTGGGGGGAAGAGGCCTGTGATCGGGAGGGTTGGGGGGAAGAGGCCTGTGATCGGATTGGCTGGGGGAAGAGGCCTGTGATCGGGAGGGTTGGGGGGAAGAGGCCTGTGATCGGGAGGGTTGGGGGAAGAGGCCTGTGATTGGGTGGGTTGGGGGGAAGAGGCCTGTGATCGGGAGGGTTGGGGAGAAGAGGCCTGTGATCGGGTGGGTTGGGGGAAGAGGCCTGTGATCGGATTGGTTGGGGGGAAGAGGCCTGTGAGCGGGTGGGTTGGGGGAAGAGGCCCGTGATCGGGTGGGTTGGGGGAAGAGGCCTGTGATCGGGAGGGTTGGGGGGAAGAGGCCTGTGATTGGGAGGATTGGGGGGAAGAGGCCTGTGATCGGATTGGTTGGGGGGAAGAGGCCTGTGATCGGGTGGGTTGGGGGGAAGAGGCCTGTGATCGGATTGGTTGGGGGGAAGAGGCCTGTGATCGGGAGGCTTGGGGGGAAGAGGCCTGTGATCGGGAGGGTTGGGGGAAGAGGCCTGTGATTGGGTGGGTTGGGGGAAGAGGCCTGTGATCGGATTTGTTGAGGGGAAGAGGCCTGTGATCGGGAGGGTTGGGGGGAAGAGGCCTGTGATCGGGAGGGTTGGGGGAAGAGGCCTGTGATCGGATTGGTTGGGGGGAAGAGGCCTGTGGTCGGGTGGGTTGGGGGAAGAGGCCTGTGATCTGGAGGGTTGGCGGGAAGAGGCCTGAGATCGGGTGGGTTGGAGGAAGAGGCCTGTGATCGGGAGGGTTGGGGGAAGAGGCCTGTGATCGGGAGGGCTGGGGGAAGAGGCCTGTGATCGGGAGTGTTGGGGGGAAGAGGCCTGAGATCGGGTGGGTAGGAGGAAGAGGTCTGAGATCGGGTGGGTTGTGGGGAAGAGGCCTGAGATCGGGTGGGTTGGGGGGAATAGGCCTGAGATCGGGTGGGTTGGGGCGAAGACGCCTGAGATCGGATGGGTTGGGGGGAAGAGGCCTGTGATCGGGTGGGTTGGGGGGGAAGAGGCCTGAGATCGGGTGGATTGTGGGGAAGAGGCCTGTGATCGAGGGAGTTGTGGGAAGAGGCCTGTGATCGGGGGCGTTGGGGGGAAGAAGCCTGTGATCGGATGGGTTGGAGGAAGAGGCCTGTGATCGGGTGGATTGTGGAGAAGAGGCCTGAGATCGGGAGGGTTGGGGCGAAGAGGCCTGTGATCGGGTGGGTTGGGGGAAGAGGCCCGTGATCGGGTGGATTGGGGGAAGAGGCCTGTGATCGGGAGGGTTGGGGGGAAGAGGCCTGTGATCGGGAGGATTGGGGGGAAGAGGCCTGAGATCGGATTGGTTGGGGGGAAGAGGCCTGTGATCGGGAGGTTTGGGGGGAAGAGGCTGTGATCGGGTGGGTTGGGGGAAGAGGCCTGTGATCGGGAGGGTTGGGGGAAGAGGCCTGTGATCGGATTGGTTGGGGGGAAGAGGCCTGTGATCGGTAGGGTTGGGGGAAGAGGCCTGTGATCGGGATGGTTGGGGGAAGAGGCCTGTGATCGGGAGGTTAGGGGGAAGAGGCCTGTGATCGGATTGGTTGGGGGAAGAGGCCTGTGATCGGGAGGTTTGGGGGAAGAGGCCTGTGATCGGGTGGGTTGGGGGAAGAGGCCTGTGATCGGGAGGGTTGGGGGAAGAGGCCTGTTATTGGGTGGGTTGGGGGTAGAGGCCTGTGATCGGGAGGGTTGTGGTGAAGAGGCCTGTGATCGGGAGGGTTGGGGAAAGAGGCCTGTGATCGGGTGGGTTGGGGGAAGAGGCCTGTGATCGGGAGGTTTGTGGGGATGAGGCCTGTGATCGGATTGGTTGGGGGGAAGAGGCCTGTGATCGGGAGGGATGGGGGGAAGAGGCCTGTGATCGGATTGGTTGGGGGGAAGAGGCCTGTGATCAGGTGGGTTGGGGGAAGAGGCCCGTGATCGGGTGGGTTGGGGGAAGAGGCCTGTGATCGGGAGGGTTTGGGGGGAAGAGGCCTGTGATCGGGTGGGTTGGGGGAAGAGGCCTGTGATCGGATTGGTTGGGGGGAAGAGGCCTGTGAGCGGGTGGGTTGGGGGAAGAGGCCCGTGATCGGGTGGGTTGGGGGAAGAGGCCTGTGATCGGGAGGGTTGGGGGGAAGAGGCCTGTGATTGGGAGGATTGGGGGGAAGAGGCCTGTGATCGGATTGGTTGGGGGGAAGAAGCCTGTGATCGGGTGGGTTGGGGGGAGGAGGAGGCCTGTGATCGGATTGGTTGGGGGGAAGAGGCCTGTGATCGGGAGGGTTGGGGGGATGAGGCCTATGATCGGGAGGGTTGGGGGAAGAGGCCTGTGATTGGGTGGGTTGGGGGAAGAGGCCTGTGATCGGATTTGTTGGGGGGAAGAGGCCTGTGATCGGAAGGGTTGGGGGGAAGATGCCTGTGATCGGGAGTGTTGGGGGGAAGAGGCCTTTGATCGGGAGGGTTGGGGGGACGAGGCCTGTGATCGGATTGTTTGGGGGGAAGAGGCCTGTGATCGGGTGGGTTGGGGGAAGAGGCCTGTGATCGGGAGGGTTGGCGGGAAGAGGCCTGTGATCGGGAGTGTTGGGGGGAAGAGGCCTGAGATCGGGTGGGTAGGAGGAAGAGGCCTGAGATCGGGTGGGTTGGCGGTAAGAGGGCTGAGATCGGGTGGGTTGCGGGGAAGAGGCCTGAGATCTGGTGGGTTGTGGGCAAGAGGCCTGAGATCGGGTGGGTTGGTGTTAATAGGCCTGAGATCTTGTGGGTTGAGGCGAAGAGGCCTGAGATCACGTGGGTTGGGCGGAAGAGACCTGAGATCGGGTGGGTTGTGGGGAAGAGGCCTGAGATCGGGAGGGTTGGGGGGAATAGGCCTGAGATCGGGTGGATTGTGGAGAAGAGGCCTGAGATCGGGAGGGTTGGGGCGAAGAGGCCTGTGATCGGGTGGATTGGGGGAAGAGGCCTGTGATCGGGTGGATTGGGGGAAGAGGCCTGTGATCAGGAGGGTTGGGGGGAAGAGGCCTGTGATCGGGAGGATTGGGGGGAAGAGGCCTGTGATCGGATTGGTTGGGGGGAAGTGGCCTGTGATCGGGAGGTTTGGGGGGAAGAGGCTGTGATCGGGTGGGTTGGGGGAAGAGGCCTGTGATCGGGAGGGTTGGGGGAAGAGGCCTGTGATCGGATTGGTTGGGGGGAAGAGGCCTGTAATCGGGAGGGTTGGGGGGAAGAGGCCTGTGATCGGATTGGCAAGGGGGAAGAGGCCTGTGATCGGGAGGGTTGGGGGGGAAGAGGCCTGTGATCGGGAGGGTTGGGGGGAAGAGGCCTGTGATCGGGAGGGTTGGGAGGAAGAGGCCAGCGATCGGGAGGGTTGGGGGGGAAGAGGCCTGTGATTGGGAGGTTTGGGGGGAAGAGGCCTGTGATCGGGAGGGTTGGGGGGAAGAGGCCTGTGAACGGGAGAGTTGGGGGAAGAGGCCTGTGATTGGGAGGGTTGGGGAAGAGGCCTGTGATCGGGAGGGTTGGGGGAAGAGGCCTGTGATCGGGAGGGTTGGGGGGAAGAGGCCTGTGATCGGGAGGGTTGGGGGAAGAGGCCTGTGATCGGATTGGTTGGGGGGAAGAGGCCTGTGATCGGGAGGGTTAGGGGGAAGAGGCCTGTGATCGGGAGGGTGGGAGGGAAGAAGCCTGTGATCGGGAGGGTTGGGGGAAGGGGCCTGTGATCGGATTGGTTAGGGGGAAGAGGCCTGTGATCGGGAGGGTTGGGGGGAAGAGGCCTGTAATTGGGAGGGTTGGGGGAAGAGGCCTGTGATCGGATTGGTTGGGGGGAAGAGGCCTGTGATCGGGAGGTTTGGGGGAAGAGGCCTGTGATCGGGAGGGTTGGGGGAAGAGGCCTGTGATCGGGAGGGTTGGGGGTACGAGGCCTGTGATTGGGAGGGTTGAGGGGAAGAGGCCTGTGATCGGATTGGTTGGGGGGAAGAGGCCTGTGAGCAGGTGGGTTGGGGGAAGAGGCCTGTGATCGGATTGGTTGGGGGGAAGGGGCCTGTGATCGGGAAGTTTCGGGGAAGAGGCCTGTGATCGGGAGGTTTGGGGGAAGAGGCCTGTGATCGGGAGGTTTGGGGGAAGAGGCCTGTGATCGGGTGGGTTGGGGGAAGAGGCCTGTGATCGGGAGGGTTGGGGGAAGAGGCCTGTGATCGGGTGGGTTGGGGGAAGAGGCCTGTGATCGGGAGGTTTGGGGGAAGAGGCCTGTGATCGGGTGGGTTGGGGGAAGAGGCCTGTGATCGGGAGGGTTGGGGGGAAGAGGCCAGCGATCGGGAGGGTTGTGGGGGAAGAGGCCTGTGATCGGGAGGGTTGGGGGGAGAGGCCTGTGATCGGATTGGTTGGGCGGAAGAGGCCTGTGATCGGGAGGGTTGGGGGAAGAGGCCTGTGATCGGGAGGGTTGGGGGGGAAGAGGCCTGTGATCGGGAGGGTTGGGGGGAAGAGGCCTGTGATTGGGAGGGTTGGGGGGAAGAGGCCTGTGATCGGGAGGGTTGGGGGGAAGAGGCCAGTGATCGGGAGGGTTGGGGGAAGAGGCCTATGATTGCAAGGGTTGGGGAAGAGGCCTGTGATCGGGAGGGTTGGGGGAAGAGGCCTGTGATCCGGAGGGTTGGGGGGAAGAGGCCTGTGATCGGGAGGGTTGGGGGAAGAGGCCTGTGATCGGACTGGTTGGGGGGAAGAGGCCTGTGATCAGGAGGGTTGGGGGGAAGAGGCCTGTGATCGGGAGGGTTGGGGGGAAGAAGCCTGTGATCGGGAGGGTTGGGGGGAAGAAGCCTGTGATCGGGAGGGTTGCTGGAAGAGGCCTGTGTTCGGGAGGGTTGGGGGAAGAGGCCTGTTATCGGGAGGGTTGGACGGAGGAAGCCTGTGATCGGGAGGGTTGGGGGAAGTTGCCTGTGATCAGATTGGTTGGGGGAAAGAGGCCTGTGATCGGGAGGGTTGGGGGGAAGAGGCCTGTGATCGGGAGGGTTGGGGGAAGAGGCCTGTGATCGGAAGGGTTGGGGGAAGAGGCCTGTGATCGGGAGGGTTGGGGGAGGAGGCCTGTGATTGGGAGGGTTGAGGGGAAGAGGCCTGTGATCGGATTGGTTGGGGGGAAGAGGCCTGTGATCGGGTGGGTTGGGGGAAGAGGCCTGTGATCGGATTGGTTGGGGGGAACAGGCCTGTGATCGGGAGGGTTGGGGGAAGAGGCCTGTGATCGGGAGGGTTGGGGGAACAGGCCTGTGATCGGGTGGGTTGGGGGAAGAGGCCTGTGATCGGGATGGTTGGGGGAAGAGGCCTGTGATCGGGAGGTTAGGGGGAAGAGGCCTGTGATCGGATTGGTTGGGGGAAGAGGCCTGTGATCGGGATGGTTGGGGGAAGAGGCCTGTGATCGGATTGGTTGGGGGGAAGAGGCCTGTGATCGGGTGGGTTGGGGGAAGAGGCCTGTGATCGGATTGGTTGGGGGGAAGAGGCCTGTGATCGGGAGGGTTGGGGGAAGAGGCCTGTGATCGGGAGGGTTGGGGGAAGAGGCCTGTGATCGGGAGGTTAGGGGGAAGAGGCCTGTGATTGGATTGGTTGGGGGAAGAGGCCTGTAATCGGGATGGTTGGGGGAAGAGGCCTGTGATCGGGAGGGTTGGGGGAAGAGGCCTGTGATCGGGATGGTTGGGGGAAGAGGCCTGTGATCGGGAGGGTTGGGGGAAGAGGCCTGTGATCGGGATGGTTGGGGGAAGAGGCCTGTGATCGGGATGGTTGGGGGAAGAGGCCTGTGATCGGGAGGTTAGGGGAAGAGGCCTGTGATCGGATTGGTTGGGGGAAGAGGCCTGTGATCGGGAGGTTTGGGGGAAGAGGCCTGTGATCGGGTGGGTTGGGGGAAGAGGCCTGTGATCGGGTGGGTTGGAGGAAGAGGCCTGTGATCGGGTGGGTTGGGGGAAGAGGCCTGTGATCGGGAGGGTTGGGGGAAGAGGCCTGTGATCGGGATGGTTGGGGGAAGAGGCCTGTGATCGGGAGGTTAGGGGGAAGAGGCCTGTGATCGGATTGGTTGGGGGAAGAGGCCTGTGATCGGGAGGTTTGGGGGAAGAGGCCTGTGATCGGATTGGTTGGGTGAAGAGGCCTGTGATCGGGTGGGTTGGGGGAAGAGGCCTGTGATCGGGTGGGTTGGGGGAAGAGGCCTGTGATCGGGAGGGTTGGGGGAAGAGGCCTGTGATCGGGAGGTTTGGGGGAAGAGGCCTGTGATCGGGTGGGTTGGGGTAAGAGGCCTGTGATCGGGAGTGTTGGGGGGAAGAGGCCTGAGATCGGGTGGGTAGGAGGAAGAGGCCTGAGATCGGGTGGGTTGGGGGTAAGAGGGCTGAGATCGGGTGGGTTGCGGGGAAGAGGCCTGAGATCGGATGGTTTGTGGGGAAGAGGCCTGAGATCGGGTGGGTTGGTGTGAATAGGCCTGAGATCTTGTGGGTTGAGGCGAAGAGGCCTGAGATCGCGTGGGTTGGGCGGAAGAGACCTGAGATCGGGTGGGTTGTGGGGAAGAGGCCTGAGATCGGGTGGGTTGGGGGGAATAGGCCTGTGATCGGGTGGGTTGGGGGGGATGAGGCCTGAGATCGGGTGGATTGGGGGAAGAGGCCTGTGATCGAGGGAGTTGTGGGAAGA
This sequence comes from Somniosus microcephalus, assembly GCF_052327205.1. Lineage (NCBI taxonomy): Eukaryota > Metazoa > Chordata > Chondrichthyes > Squaliformes > Somniosidae > Somniosus > Somniosus microcephalus. The sequence continues at coordinate 251,885,957 of NC_140991.1, forward strand.
GGCCTGTGATCGGGGGCGTTGGGGGGAAGAAGCCTGTGATCGGATGGGTTGGAGGAAGAGGCCTGTGATCGGGTGGATTGTGGAGAAGAGGCCTGAGACCGGGAGGGTTGGGGCGAAGAGGCCTGTGATCGGGTGGATTGGGGGAAGAGGCCTGTGATCGGGTGGATTGGGGGAAGAGGCCTGTGATCGGGTGGATTGTGGAGAAGAGGCCTGAGACCGGGAGGGTTGGGGCGAAGAGGCCTGTGATCGGGTGGATTGGGGGAAGAGGCCTGTGATCAGAAGGGTTGGGGGGAAGAGGCCTGTGATCGGGAGGATTGGGGGGAAGAGGCCTGTGATCGGATTGGTTGGGGGGAAGAGGCCTGTGATCGGGAGGTTTGGGGGGAAGAGGCTGTGATATGGTGGGTTGGGGGAAGAGGCCTGTGATCGGGAGGTTTGGGGGAAGAGGCCTGTGATCGGGAGGGTTGGGGGGAAGAGGCCTGTGATCGGATTTGCAAGGGGGAAGAGGCCTGTGATCGGGAGGGTTGGGGGGGAAGAGGCCTGTGCTCGGGAGGGTTTGGGGGAAGAGGCCTGTGATCAGGAGGGTTGGGAGGAAGAGGCCAGCGATCGGGAGGGTTGGGGGGGAAGAGGCCTGTGATTGGGAGGTTTGGGGGGAAGAGGCCTGTGATCGGGAGGGTTGGGGGGAAGAGGCCTGTGAACGGGAGGGTTGGGGGAAGAGGCCTGTGATTGGGAGGGTTGGGGAAGAGGCCTGTGATCGGGAGGGTTGGGGGAAGAGGCCTGTGATCGGGAGGGTTGGGGGGAAGAGGCCTGTGATCGGGAGGGTTGGGGGAAGAGGCCTGTGATCGGATTGGTTGGGGGGAAGAGGCCTTTGATCGGGAGGGTTAGGGGGAAGAGGCCTGTGATCGGGAGGGTGGGAGGGAAGAAGCCTGTGATCGGGAGGGTTGGGGGAAGGGGCCTGTGATCGGGTTGGTTAGGGGGAAGAGGCCTTTGATCGGGAGGGTTGGGGGGAAGAGGCCTGTGATCGGGAGGGTTGGGGAAGAGGCTTGTGGTCGGCAGGTTAGGGGGAAGAGGCCTGTGATCGGATTGGTTGGGGGAAGAGGCCTGAGATCGGGAGATTTGCGGGAAGAGGCCTGTGATCGGGAGGGTTGGGGGGAAGAGGCCTGTGATCGGGAGGTTTGGGGAGAAGAGGCCTGTGATCGGGAGGGTTGGGGGGAAGAGGCCAGCGATCGGGAGGGTTGGGGGGAAGAGGCCTGTGATCGGGAGGGTTGGGGGGAAGAGGCCTGTGATCGGATTGGTTGGGCGGAAGAGGCCTGTGATCGGGAGGGTTGGGGGAAGAGGCCTGTGATCGGGAGAGTTGGGGGGTAGAGGCCTGTGATCGGGAGGGTTGGGGGGAAGAGGCCTGTGATCGGGAGGGTTGGGGGGAAGAGGCCAGCGATCGGGAGGGTGGGGGGGGAAGAGGCCTGTGATTGGGAGGGTTGGGGGGAAGAGGTCTGTGATCGGGACGGTTGGGGGGAAGAGGCCAGTGATCGGGAGGGTTGGGGGGAAGAGGCCTGTGAACGGGAGGGTTGGGGGAAGAGGCCTGTGATTGGGAGGGTTGGGGAAGAGGCCTGTGATCGGGAGGGTTGGGGGAAGAGGCCTGTGATCGGGAGGGTTGGGGGGAAGAGGCCTGTGATCGGGAGGGTTGGGGGAAGAGGCCTGTGATCGGATTGGTTGGGGGGAAGAGGCCTTTGATCGGGAGGGTTAGGGGGAAGAGGCCTGTGATCGGGAGGGTGGGAGGGAAGAAGCCTGTGATCGGGAGGGTTGGGGGAAGGGGCCTGTGATCGGGTTGGTTAGGGGGAAGAGGCCTTTGATCGGGAGGGTTGGGGGGAAGAGGCCTGTGATCGGGAGGGTTGGGGAAGAGGCTTGTGGTCGGCAGGTTAGGGGGAAGAGGCCTGTGATCGGATTGGTTGGGGGAAGAGGCCTGAGATCGGGAGATTTGCGGGAAGAGGCCTGTGATCGGGAGGGTTGGGGGGAAGAGGCCTGTGATCGGGAGGTTTGGGGAGAAGAGGCCTGTGATCGGGAGGGTTGGGGGGAAGAGGCCAGCGATCGGGACGGTTGGGGGGAAGAGGCCTGTGATCGGGAGGGTTGGGGGGAAGAGGCCTGTGATCGGATTGGTTGGGCGGAAGAGGCCTGTGATCGGGAGGGTTGGGGGAAGAGGCCTGTGATCGGGAGAGTTGGGGGGGAAGAGGCCTGTGATCGGGAGGGTTGGGGGGAAGAGGCCTGTGATCGGGAGGGTTGGGGGGAAGAGGCCAGCGATCGGGAGGGTGGGGGGGGAAGAGGCCTGTGATTGGGAGGGTTGGGGGGAAGAGGTCTGTGATCGGGACGGTTGGGGGGAAGAGGCCAGTGATCGGGAGGGTTGGGGGGAAGAGGCCTGTGATCGGGAGGGTTGGGGGAAGAGGCCTGTGATCGGGAGGGTTGGAGGGAAGAGGCCTGTGATCGGGAGGGTTGGGGGAAGAGGCCTGTGATCGGATTGGTTGGGGGGAAGAGGCCTGTGATCAGGAGGGTTGGGGGGAAGAAGCCTGTGATCGGGAGGGTTGGGGGGAAGAAGCCTGTGATCGGGAGGGTTGGGGGAAGAGGCCTGTGATCGGGAGGGTTGGGGAAAGAGGCCTGTGATCGGATTGGTTGGGGGGAAGAGGCCTGTGATTGGGAGGTTTGGGGGAAGAGGCCTGTGATCGGGAGGGTTGGGGGAAGAGGCCTGTGATCGGGAGGGTTGGGGGAAGAGGCCTGTGATCGGGAGGGTTGGGGGGAAGAGGCCTGTTATCGGGAGGGTTGGACGGAAGAAGCCTGTGATCGGGAGGGTTGGGGGAAGTTGCTTGTGATCGGATTGGTTGGGTGGAAGAGGCCTGTGATCGGGAGGGTTGGGGGGAAGAGGCCTGTGATCGGGAGGGTTAGGGGAAGAGGCCTGTGATCCGGAGGGTTGGGGGAGGAGGCCTGTGATTGGGAGGGTTGAGGGGAAGAGGCCTGTGATCGGATTGGTTGGGGGAAAGAGGCCTGTGATCGGGTGGGTTGGGGGAAGAGGCCTGTGATCGGATTGGTTGGGGGGAAGAGGCCTGTGATCGGGAGGTTTGGGGGAAGAGGCCTGTGATCGGGAGGGTTGGGGGAAGAGGCCTGTGATCGGGTGGTTGGGGGAAGAGGCCTGTGATCGGCAGGTTTGGGGGAAGAGGCCTGTGATCGGGAGGGTTGGGGGAAGAGGCCTGTGATCGGGATGGTTGGGGGAAGAGGCCTGTGATCGGATTGGTTGGGGGAAAGAGGCCTGTGATCGGGTGGGTTGGGGGAAGAGGCCTGTGATCGGATTGGTTGGGGGGAAGAGGCCTGTGATCGGGAGGTTAGGGGGAAGAGGCCTGTGATCGGATTGGTTGGGGGAAGAGGCCTGTGATCGGGAGGTTTGGGGGAAGAGGCCTGTGATCGGGTGGGTTGGGGGAAGAGGCCTGTGATCGGGAGGGTTGGGGGAAGAGGCCTGTTATTGGGTGGGTTGGGGGTAGAGGCCTGTGATCGGGAGGGTTGTGGTGAAGAGGCCTGTGATCGGGAGGGTTGGGGAAAGAGGCCTCTGATCGGGTGGGTTGGGGGAAGAGGCCTGTGATCGGGAGGGTTGGGGGGATGAGGCCTGTGATCGGATTGGTTGGGGGGAAGAGGCCTGTGATCGGGAGGGATGGGGGGAAGAGGCCTGTGATCGGATTGGTTGGGGGGAAGAGGCCTGTGATCAGTTGGGTTGGGGGAAGAGGCCTGTGATCGGGAGGGTTTGGGGGGAAGAGACCTGTGATCGGGTGGGTTGGGGGAAGAGGCCTGTGATCGGATTGGTTGGGGGGAAGAGGCCTGTGAGCGGGTGGGTTGGGGGAAGAGGCCCGTGATCGGGTGGGTTGGGGGAAGAGGCCTGTGATCGGGAGGGTTGGGGGGAAGAGGCCTGTGATTGGGAGGATTGGTGGGAAGAGGCCTGTGATCGGATTGGTTGGGGGGAAGAGGCCTGTGATCGGGTGGGTTGGGGGGAAGAGGCCTGTGATCGGATTGGTTGGGGGGAAGAGGCCTTTGATCGGGAGGGTTGGGGGGAAGAGGCCTGTGATCGGGAGGTTTGGGGAAGAGGCCTGTGATTGGGTGGGTTGGTGGAAGAGGCCTGTGATCGGATTGGTTGGCGGGAAGAGGCCTGTGATCGGAAGGGTTGGGGGAAGATGCCTGTGATCGGGAGAGTTGGGGGGAAGAGGCCTGTGATCGGGAGGGTTGGGGGGAAGAGGCCTGTGATCGGATTGGTTGGGGGGAAGAGGCCTGTGATCGGGTGGGTTGGGGGAAGAGGCCTGTGATCGGGAGGGTTGGCGGGAAGAGGCCTGAGATCGGGTGGGTTGGAGGAAGAGGCCTGTGATCGGGAGGGTTGGGGGAAGAAGCCTGTGATCGGGAGGGCTGGGGGAAGAGGCCTGTGATCGGGAGTGTTGGGGGGAAGAGGCCTGAGATCGGGTGGGTAGGAGGAAGAGGCCTGAGTTCGGGTGGGTTGGGGGTAAGAGGGCTGAGATCGGGTGGGTTGCGGGGAAGAGGCCTGAGATCGGGTGGGTTGTGGGGAAGAGGCCTGAGATCGGGTGGGTTGGTGTGAATAGGCCTGAGATCTTGTGGGTTGAGGCGAAGAGGCCTGAGATCGCGTGGGTTGGGCGGAAGAGACCTGAGATCGGGTGGGTTGTGGGGAAGAGGCCTGAGATCGGGTGGGTTGGGGGGAATAGGCCTGAGATCGGGTGGGTTGGGGCGAAGACGCCTGAGATCGGATGGGTTGGGGGGAAGAGGCCTGTGATCGGGTGGGTTGGGGGGGAAGAGGCCTGAGATCGGGTGGATTGTGGGGAAGAGGCCTGTGATCGGGGGAGTTGTGGGAAGAGGCCTGTGATCGGGGGCGTTGGGGGGAAGAAGCCTGTGATCGGATGGGTTGGAGGAAGAGGCCTGTGATCGGGTGGATTGTGGGGAAGAGGCCTGAGATCGGGAGGGTTGGGCGAAGAGGCCTGAGATCGGGTGGGTTGGGGGGAAGAGGCTTGTGATCGGGAGAGTTGGGGGAAGAGGCCTGTGATCGGGGTAGTTGTGGGAAGAGGCCTGTGATCGGGGGCGTTGGGGGGAAGAAGCCTGTGATCGGATGGGTTGGAGGAAGAGGCCTGTGATCGGGTGGATTGTGGGGTATAGGCCTGTGATCGGATGGGTTGGGGGGAAGAGGCCTGTGATCGGGAGGGTTGGGGGGAAGAGGCTTGTGATCGGGAGGGTTGGGGGAAGAGGCCTGTGATCGGGTGGGTTGGGGGAAGTGGTCTGTGATCGGGAGGGTTGGGGGAAGAGGCCCGTGATCGGGTGGGTTGGTGGAAGAGGCCTGTGATCGGGAGGGTTTGGGGGGAGAGACCTGTGATCGGGTGGGTTGGGGGAAGAGGCCTGTGATCGGATTGGTTGGGGGGAAGAGGCCTGTGAGCGGGTGGGTTGGGGGAAGAGGCCCGTGATCGGGTGGGTTGTGGGAAGAGGCCTGTGATCGGGAGGGTTGGGGGGAAGAGGCCTGTGATTGGGAGGATTGGTGGGAAGAGGCCTGTGATCGGATTGGTTGGGGGGAAGAGGCCTGTGATCGGGTGGGTTGGGGGGAAGAGGCCTGTGATCGGATTGGTTGGGGGGAAGAGGCCTTTGATCGGGAGGGTTGGGGGGAAGAGGTCTGTGATCGGGAGGGTTGGGGGAAGAGACCTGTGATTGGGTGGGTTGGGGGAAGAGGCCTGTGATCGGATTGGTTGGCGGGAAGAGGCCTGTGATCGGGAGGGTTGGGGGGAAGATGCCTGTGATCGGGAGGGTTGGGGGGAAGAGGACTGTGATCGGGAGGGTTGGGGGGAAGAGGCCTGTGATCGGATTGGTTGGGGGGAAGAGGCCTGTGATCGGGTGGGTTGGGGGAAGAGGCCTGTGATCGGGAGGGTTGGCGGGAAGAGGCCTGAGATCGGGTGGGTTGGAGGAAGAGGCCTGTGATCGGGAGGGTTGGGGGAAGAGGCCTGTGATCGGGAGGGCTGGGGGAAGAGGCCTGTGATCGGGAGTGTTGGGGGGAAGAGGCCTGAGATCGGGTGGGTAGGAGGAAGAGGCCTGAGTTCGGGTGGGTTGGGGGTAAGAGGGCTGAGATCGGGTGGGTTGCGGGGAAGAGGCCTGAGATCGGGTGGGTTGTGGGGAAGAGGCCTGAGATCGGGTGGGTTGGTGTGAATAGGCCTGAGATCTTGTGGGTTGAGGCGAAGAGACCTGAGATCGGGTGGGTTGTGGGGAAGAGGCCTGAGATCGGGTGGGTTGTGGGGAATAGGCCTGAGGTCGGGTGGGTTGGGGCGAAGACGCCTGAGATCGGATGGGTTGGGGGGAAGAGGCCTGTGATCGGATGGGTTGGAGGAAGAGTCCTGTGATCGGGTGGATTGTGGGGAAGAGGCCTGAGATCGGGAGGGTTGGGGCGAAGAGGCCTGAGATCGGGTGGGTTGGGGGGAAGATGCCTGTGATCGGGAGAGTTGGGGGAAGAGGCCTGTGATCGGGGTAGTTGTGGGAAGAGGCCTGTGATCGGGGGCGTTGGGGGGAAGAAGCCTGTGATCAGATGGGTTGGAGGAAGAGTCCTGTGATCGGGTGGATTGTGGGGTATAGGCCTGTGATCGGATGGCTTGGGGGAAGAGGCCTGTGATCGGGAGGGTTGGGGGGAAGAGGCTTGTGATCGGGAGGGTTGGGGGAAGAGGCCTGTGATCGGGTGGGTTGGGGGAAGTGGTCTGTGATCGGGAGGGTTGGGGGAAGAGGCCTGAGATCGGGTGGGTTGGGGCGAAGAGGCCTGAGATCGGGTGGGTTGTGGGGAAGAGGCCTGAGATCGGTTGGGTTGGGGTGAATAGGCCTGTGATCGGGAGGGTTAGGGGAAGAAGCCTGAGATCGGGTGGGTTGGGGCGAAGAGGCCTGAGATCGGGTGGTTTGGGGCGAAGAGGCCTGAGATCGGATGGGTTGGTGTGAATAGGCCTGTGATCGGGTGGGTTGGGGCGAAGAGGCCTGTGATCGGGAGGGTTAGGGGAAGAGGCCTGAGATCGGATGGGTTGGGGGGAAGAGGCCTGAGATCGTGTGGGTTGGGGCGAAGAGGCCTGAGATCGGGTGGGTTGGGGGGAAGAGGCCTGTGATCGGATGGGTTGGGGGGAAGAGGCCTGTGATCGGATGGGTGGGGGGAAGAGGCCTGAGATCGGGTGGGTTGGGGGAAGAGGCCTGAGATTGGGAAGGTTGGGGTGAAGAGGCCTGAGATCGGTTGGGTTGGGGCGAAGAGGCTTGTGATCGGGTGGATTGTGGGGAAGAGGCCTGTGATCGGGTGGGTTGGGGGAAGAAGCCTGAGATTGGGAAGGTTGGGGTGAAGAGGCCTGAGATCGGGTGGGTTGGGGGGAAGAGGCCTGTGATCGGGTGGGTTGGGGGGAAGAGGCCTGAGATCGGGTGGGTTGGGGGGAAGAGGCCTGTGATCGGGTGGATTGTGGGGAAGAGGCCTGTGATCGGGAGGGTTGGGGGGAAGAGGCCTGAGATCGGGTGGGTTGGGGGAAGAGGCCTGTGATCGGGTGGGTTGGGGCGAAGAGGCCTGTGATCGGATGGGTTGGGGGAAGAGGCCTGAGATTGGGAAGGTTGGGGTGAAGAGGCCTGAGATCGGGTGGATTGTGGGGAAGAGGCCTGAGATCGGGTGGGTTGGGGGAAGAGGCCTGTGATCGGATGGGTTGGGGCGAAGAGGCCTGTGATCGGATGGGTTGGGGGAAGAGGCCTGAGATTGGGAAGGTTGGGGGAAGAGGGAGATTGGGGCTGAGCAAGGCTGAAGGCTTCCTTGAGAGTCCAGGGGTGGCCTACAAGCAGTGCTGAAAGAGCCACTTACCTTGGGGAGCCGGCAGCTCCTGCTTCCGTCCCACTGCCAAGTTTCCTGACCTCCGGGAAACCAGTGCAACCTGAGGTAATTTTAGATTGGTCTCCCACTTGCACTGTAGGAGCTCGATTTAAATATGGTAATGTGTCCCATCTCTCCACGGCCTGACACTCACCCGATATCCATTGCAGTAAAAAATGGTGGCAGGTGCGGATGCTTCATTTTGGGGAGGGTTGAGCAGATTTCATATTTTAACCCCTCTTCTGACCCTCTCCTGCCCATTGTGGGGGTGCTAATATCATGGTCAAAGTTTCTGAGGCCTAAAGCAGCTTCTGAAATCTCAGCCTAAGGCCCTCAGCATTTGGTTGAGTCTACCATCTGTTTGCAATGAAAAGTAATAAGTTCATATTTGTCATGATTACATGCCCAAGCATATTGGACACCCATATTATGATAGGCACTACCTAAATGCTATTTTATGTGTATGACAATGTAAACCTTTACACTCCAAACAGACCTGTGATTTATGATATGATTTCATCCTGACAGTTTTGAAAACCTACTGACTAGTTCCCTGATTCAGTGCATTTTGTAGCTGGTGATAAGCCATTGTGTGAAAGGGAGGGCAGGGTGCACTCCTGCCTCTAATAATTTTACTATGGGCTCCATTCTTTAATAAGTAAGAAGCACAATGTTTGTCGTTACACATGGAGAGTATGCAGGTCTCCAGGATGCATTTGGTGCCCCAGATTTTCAGCAAAGTTATTGCAGGTATGTTCAGTTTGGCCACTGATACGCTTATCAATTACTTCATAAAAGGTGATGAGTCGAAGAAGAGATGATGAGTCGAAAGAAGAGATGAATAAGGCTTTTATTAGCTAAGAAGAGACCATGCTTCTTCGTGAGTGACTGAACAAGTCTGAACGAAACCCACACAGTGGTGGGTGGAGTCAGCTGAGGCATGCCTCCATACACAGCGCCACCCAGAGGTGGCAATATACAATACAGTGGTTTACCACATTCACCCCTTGTTTAATGTGAAGTCCGGCGGGGTGAAGGGTACTACAAGTTAAGTCTATCAGGAGGCCTTGTCTGACGTCCTGATCGTCGTGGTGGCGGCGGTGGTGTTGCAGCATCCGACGTCGGGTCTGGTGTCTGGGTGGTTGGCGAAGATTCCTGGGGCTTTGGCATGCCGTCTGCAGGGGTTGGGTTGGGAGGGGTGGTGGGGGATAACAGTGGTAAGGGGAATAACGGTGGTAAGGGGGATAACGGTGGTAATTCAGGGGTACCCGAGGGTGCGAGATCTCGTATGGAGACCGTGTCCTCCCGCCCGTCTGGGTATGTCACCCAGGCATACTGGGGGTTGGCGTGTAGGAGGTGCACCCGCTCGACCAGGGGGTCCGTTTTATGCGTCCTCACGTGCCTCCGCAGTAGGACGGGCCCAGGAGAAGTCAACCATGCCGGTAGCGAGGTTCCCGATGTAGACTTCCGGGGGAAAACGAACATTTTCTCATGAGGGGTCGCATTAGTGGCAGTACAAAGCAGTGACCGAATGGAGTGAAGCGCTGCAGGGAGGACCTCCTGCCAGCGGGAGGTCGGAAGGCCCTTAGATTTTAGTGCTAAGAGGACTGCCTTCCAAACCGTCGCGTTCTCCCTTTCCACCTGGCCGTTCCCCCGGGGGTTGTAACTGGTGGTCCTGCTCGTGGCGATACCTCTTGTTAGCAGGTACTGCCGAAGTTCGTCGCTCATGAACGATGAGCCCCTGTCGCTATGTATATAGCTGGGGAACCCGAACAGAGCGAAGATGTCATTCAGACACTTGATGACCGTGGTACTGGTCATGTCTGGGCAAGGGATGGCAAAGGGGAAACGGGAGTACTCATCAACTATGTTGAGGAAGTACACATTGCGGTCAGCGGAGGGGAGGGGCCCTTTAAAATCGACGCTCAGGCGTTCGAAGGGGCGGGTGGCCTTGATCAGGCTTGCTCTGTCCGGCCTATAGAAGTGCGGTTTGCACTCGGCGCAGATTTGGCAGCTCTTGGTCATGGTCCTGACCTCCTCGATGGAGTAGGGCAGGTTACGGGATTTGATAAAATGGAAAAACCTGGTGACCCCCGGGTGGCAGAGGTCATTGTGGAGGGACTGCAGCCTATCACTCTGCGCGTTGGCGCATGTACCACGTGATAGGGCATCTGGGGGCTCATTGAGTTTCCCTGGCCGATACAAGATATCATAATTGTAGGTGGAGAGTTCGATTCTCCACCTCAAGATCTTGTCGTTCTTGATTTTACCCCTCTGCTTATTATTAAACATAAAAGCTACTGAACGCTGGTCAGTGAGCAGGGTAAATCGTTTCCCGGCCAGGTAATGCCTCCAGTGACGCACCGCTTCTACAATAGCCTGGGCCTCCTTTTCGACGGAGGAGTGTCTCGTCTCGGGGCCCTGGAGGGTCCTTGAGAAAAAGGCCACGGGTCTGCCCGCCTGGTTAAGGGTCGCGGCTAGGGCGAAGTCGGAGGCATCGCTCTCCACTTGGAAGGGGATGGACTCATCCACCGCGTGCATTGCGGCCTTCGCGATATCGTTCTTGATAAGAGTGAAGGCTGCACACGCCTCTGGTGTCAGGGGGAAGGAGGTGGCTTTGATGAGGGGCCTGGCTTTGTCTGCATAGAGGGGCACCCACTGGGCGTAGTAGGAGAAAAACCCCAGGCATCTCTTCAGTGCTTTTTGGCAGTGGGGAAGGGGTAGCTCCATTAGGGGGCGCATTCTGTCGGGGTCGGGCCCGATGACTCCGTTCTCCACCACGCAGCCGAGGATGGCCAGGCGCTTGGTGTGAAACATACATTTTTCCTTATTGTACGTTAGGTTCAGCCGTTGGGCCGTACGGAGGAAATTTGCTAGATTAACGTCGTGGTCCTGCTGGTCGTGGCCGCAGATGGTGACGTTATCCAAATAGGGGAAGGTTGCCCGCAGCGCGTTCTGGTCAACCATTCGGTCCATCTCCCTTTGGAAGACCGAAACCCCGTTGGTGACGCCGAAGGGGACCCTAAGGAAGTGGTAGAGGCGGCCGTTTGCCTCGAAGGCAGTATACTGGCGGTCCTCATGGCGGATGGGCAGCTGGTGGTACGCTGACTTAAGGTCGATGGTGGAGAATACTTTGTATTGCGCAATCTGATTGACCATATCAGATATGCGAGGGAGGGGGTACGCGTCCAGCTGGGTGTACCGGTTTATGGTTTGGCTGTAGTCGATTACCATGCGGCGTTTTGCAGTGGTTTTAACGACTACAACCTGGGCTCGCCAGGGGCTAGTGCTACCTTCGATAATGCCCTCCTTCAAGAGCCGCTCCACCTCAGAGCTGATAAAAGCTCTGTCCCCGGCACTGTACCGCCTGCTTTTGGTAGCGATGGGTTTACAGTCGCGGGTGAGGTTAGCGAACAGGGGAGGGGGGGGGACTTTTAATGTGGAAAGGCTGCAGGTGGTTTGCAGCGGGCGATTTAAAAGTTGTTGGTTGCAGACTGTGAGTGGGGGGAGGGGTCCACCGTATGCTAGTGTGACACTCTTAAGGTGGCACTGAAAATCCAACCCTAGCAGGACGGCAGCGCAAAGACGGGGCAGGACTAGCAGTTTAAATTTTTGATATTCAGTGCCCCCTACTGACAGGGTCACCACACAGTAGCCGCTGATGTCCATTGACTGGGACTTGGACGCCATAGAAATGCGATGGTGCGTTGGCAGAATCGTGAGGGAGTGGCTACGTACCGTGTCGGGGTGGACGAAACTCTCTGTGCTCCCGCTGTCGATCAGGCAACTGGTGGCGCGGCCGTTTACCGCAATATCCATCATGGAGCTGGATAGATGGTGAGGGTGGCCTTGATCCAGCGTCACGGAGGCCAGTATGTGGCTTAGTGAGTCACTATAGTCATCCGCCGAGACGGTGGTCGGTTCCGGTGACGAAATGGCGGTTGAGTGCGTTGGATACGATGGCGGCGGATGCCATGCGGCCGGGGGTACACAAAATGGCGGATAAGATGGCTGCTCCCACGGCCCGCACGCTGCGCTGCTGGCTGGCTTCCCCTTGCAGGCGTTAGCGTAATGGCCTTTCTTCCCGCAGCCCGAGCAGGTAGCTGTCTTAGCTGGGCAGTGCGCTCTGGGATGTTTTAACTGGCCACAGAAATAGCATTTTTGGGCCTGGTTACTGGGCATCGAAGCAGTTCTTACCGGAGGCTGCTGTCTCGGTTGGGTCGCTGCAGCGGTTGGTGCCGGGGGCGGCGGTCCCGTGTCCCACGGTTTCGATTGCCATGTCTCGGCACCGTTACGGGGGTATGCCTCGAGGTTTCGGTGGGCCTCCTCTAACGAGAGCGCAAGGGCAATGGCCGTCTTCAGGTCGGGTTCCTTGCTTTCTAGCAGTCTCTGCCGGGTGTGGTCTGACTGGAGGCCCCTGACGAAGGCATCACAGGCGAGTCCCTGCGCGTGCTCCACAGCCGTTACCGCTTTACAATCGCAGTCTCTGCAGAGTGCCAGTAGCGCCCGTGCAAATGCCCCTACCGATTCTCCCGGTTGCTGCCTGCGGGATCCCAAGAGGTGTCGGGCGTAAATTGTGTTCACTGGGCGCGTATATTGCCCTTTTAGTAGCTCGAGGGCCGCCACGTACGTATTAGAGTCCCGGATTAGCATATATACTTGATGGCTCACCTGGGCGGTCAAAATTTTCAGTTTGTGATCCTCCTCTGTAACCTGTGAGATTGTGAGGAAGGATTCAAAGCAGCTCAGCCAGTGTTCAAACTTGGCTGATGCACCCACATCTTGAGGGTCGAGGTCCAGGCGTGGTGGTCTGAGGGCTCTCAGCAATGTCTGCTGTATCCGTTGCTGTTGTTGCTCCTCAGGTGTCGCCATTTAACTTTTAGCTAATAAAATTGATACGCTTATCAATTACTTCATAAAAGGTGATGAGTCGAAGAAGAGATGATGAGTCGAAAGAAGAGATGAATAAGGCTTTTATTAGCTAAGAAGAGACCATGCTTCTTCGTGAGTGACTGAACAAGTCTGAACGAAACCCACACAGTGGTGGGTGGAGTCAGCTGAGGCATGCCTCCATACACAGCGCCACCCAGAGGTGGCAATATACAATACAGTGGTTTACCACAGCCACACCGTTCATCACTAATTAATCCAGAATCAAGCTTACATAAAACACACAGAATAAAGTTGTACATTCTTGAGAGTCCATTAAAAATGGGGGAAAATAGCTCACATATAATTAATTTACTGTACTCGAAAGACAGCTTCACCCCTAGTAATGTCTTTTCACTATGGTCTTAAAATCGTGCTGTGGGATATTAGAAAATGCACACATAATGCATTCAAATCAAACATGTTTTTTTGTTCAAAAGCAGTTCTGATGAAAAGTCATCAACCTGAAACGTTAACTCTGTTTCGCTCTCCACAGCTGTTGCCTGGCCTGCTGAGTATTTCCAGCATTTTCTGTTTTTATTTTTTTTGTTATTTTAAATGGAGCCTTAACTCATTTTAAACAGATTGAATTCTATTTACTTAGAGGCCAGAAGAATTTCATATAAATGTGTTAAGCATTCATATGTTAGAATCAGATAGTATAATTTCATGGCCTACATAGAAATACATAGAAGTTAAAACCAGTCTGTGCCAGTGTCTGCCCTCCGCACAAGCAAATAGTTCTAATTAGATAGCCCGAACTGATTGTGCTCATTGAAGTCCAAAACTACGCTTGTAGAAACTATGAGGATAAGCCCTGCTCTCTCGGTCAGCTGTGTCCAAGTTTTTGTCTTTGTAGGCCACATAAGTGCATACCATGGAGCCTCGGAAGCCACAGCTACAGTTTAAATCCATGTCCCCATTGATTTGCATATATCTCTGGTTGCTAATACTGACAGGTCATGATGTTCTAATTTAAGATGTACCCACCAATGAGGCAACAAATAGTACTTTCCAAGCCTCCAGACCCGCAGAATTCAAGCAACATAAAGCAACAAATGACAACAAATATGACAGTGTTTCCTGGGCTCAGGGCTGCATGTGACCCTCAGGCTGCAGGCTGTATACCCATGATCTAGGTTACAAATGGTTATTGATGGACAGTTTTACGCATTACTGTGTTTTTGGCAGACCGTGGATATCTCAGACACCCATCACTGGTGCAGACACAATGGAAAATAATTTTTTGTGCAGAACAATAGATAGTTTTACCCTTTGCCACTCATAAAGCTTTCATTGGGTTTGTTTTAAAACATGCTACAGCCTTCACTGACAGGGCTGTGTTAGCTGATACGAAGGCTCGTGTTTCTTTTGTTGAGAACCCCCCCACCCCGGCCCCCCCCAAAAATCGGCTGTTTGACATGTCTTGTAGTAACCTATATTTAAGGCTGTAATTGATCTGAGGGGAACTGGATAATGGAAGAACTGTTCTTCACCCTTCCCCCTTCAAAAGTGCTGTAAGAGTTAAGATAATGCTTTTCTATTCCAAACGTTTGGACCTAATTTAATTTTTAAAAACTCACTTGAAGCAGTTCAGATTTATTTTGGTTTCAACAACAAGAGATAAGTGCTCTTTGAATCATTCTGGAAACCAACCAGCTGGACATTTGTTACATTTCTCTTTGTTTTTTTGATAGCTGATGCCAGGTAAGGTTATAGTCCCAGTACAATTAATGGCGAATTGTAGAGAAAAGAATGTGGATAACTTCTGTCTAGGAAAACAAAGAGGTTTCAAGCCGTATACACATGATTTGCTTCTTTGGAATCTTCGGAGTTCAGTTCTATACAGTGTCAGTGGTCTGAATCAAAACACTAGACAAATTCCAATTTTTGGAATGAATGCTGAGCTTTGCTAAATGAGCCCTCAGCCTACACGGAGTATAAAGTACAGCACAATGAGCAGAGTGAAAAGCTAATTGAGCCAACGTTCCTTTTGCAGTGAAGTGCGTTACAAACTCATTTACACATAACATCCTACAATTGAACCTTATACTACATGTGTGTGCGTGCTTGAAGAACCATCTGTCTTCACTAATTTTAGCCTTTGGCAGTTTGAGCAATACATTCAGTGGGAGCAGACATGTTCATTGGAGAGTAAATCGCTGCTAATTTATATAATTTCATTAAACTGGGATCCATCTTTGTAAAAGATCTGAACCCATATCTGGGCCCACAGTGTAAGGTTTCAGGTGTTCAGGTCACTGAATCTGTGCACATTTGGTGTAGTGCCATAGCTATATGTATATGAAGGAACACTGAAAATGCTTCAGACGCTCATTAACCAACTTTACAGATCTCACCTGTCTTCTTGTGAAATTGCTATTACCTTATTTACATTTTCTTCAATTGAATTAACACAGGCACTCTTCCCATAATATAATTAAATGTATGTGTCATGCAGACTACTTATTCTATGCTTGACTTAAAGAGACATAGGCTTTAATAATGCAACAGTACTTGTTGAATTAGTTACAATCACTAATAAAATTCAAGAAAAACTTGCATTTAGATAGCGTCATTCATGTCCTTGGAAAGTACCAAAGCCCTTACCCGCTAATCAATTCCTTTTGAAGTGTAGTCATTCTTGTTATAGTGACTAACACAGTGAGATAAATGACCAGTTAACCTGTTTTTGGTACTGTTGATTCAGGGATAGATGTTGGCCAGGGCACTGGGAGAACTCCATGCTCTACTTCAAATAGTGCCATGGGATC
Organism: Somniosus microcephalus; assembly: GCF_052327205.1. NCBI lineage: Eukaryota > Metazoa > Chordata > Chondrichthyes > Squaliformes > Somniosidae > Somniosus > Somniosus microcephalus. The sequence continues at coordinate 251,901,539 of NC_140991.1, forward strand.
TTTTATGTCAACCTGAACAGGTAGATGAGGCCTCTAAAAGAGCACCTCTAACAATGCAGCACTCCTTCAGTACTTCATTGAAGTATCAGTCTAGATTATGTGCTCAGATCCTGGAATGAGCTTGAATTGACAACTTTCTGATTCAAAACACTTCTAAGCCAAGCTAATTTTTAACCACAATAGTTAGCATGTTTATTTAACATTGTAGCATGATAACAAATCATTTTAACCAGTATAACTCTGACAGGTTTAGAATCCATGGGGTCAATTTAGACTTTTGGCCAACTGACCGGAGGAGCGCACCGTCCATTCCGGCAGCAAAGAGGCCACCGCGAATTTCAGGCCCAGGCCTCAATTGAATTTCAAAGGCAAGCTCCAGACGACAAACGGGGGTCCTGATGCAGCTCGCCGCTCAATTCTGGATTGTTATTAGACTCAATTTGTGGCTGACTCGCAGTGCACCAGGCTAGATGGCCATATCCTAGGATCAGATGGATGTAGACTTTGTATAGTCTGAGGACATTTCTGGGGCTTATTCCATGCTTCTTTCCACAGAGGACTCACACTTGCTGCAGTCTGGCTTATGTCCTGATAGTGATGTCATCAGTGTGCCCTGTTCAAGCTGTATTTCTCTGGAAAATGATGCTCAGGGACTTCTACTTTCTCCTGGTCTTGATTGGTTTTGTCAACAGCTCAATCCTCACATCCTGTCCCTTGTGCTTACTTCTTTTGGAGATGAGCAGAGCCAAGTGATGTGTTGGGGGGTATCACTGCAGCCCTATCACCAGGATCCTTCTTCATAGGTACTGCTGCTTTTGCTACTTGCATTAGTGCATCAGCCAGCTGCTTACTGGCCAGCTCTGGTTTCGCAGATTACCTGGTGGATGATGCTCGCTGCTAGATGCTGCCTGAAGGCAGTGCAGTCTGTTCTTTTGTAGTCCCAGCCTAGTCTTCTGGATGGTTGGATTGGGACAGGGAGGTCAAGTGTGAACAGAACTGGCATATGGTCACTCCCCACATTTTCATTAACCTTTAGATCTGAGCACTTGCTGACCACAGCTGCTATTGCAATGGCGAGGTTAAGCATGTCATAGGAGCTGAAGCTGTTGCTGTGGTAAGTGGGCTGGAAGCTTCAAGATGTTGTAGCCCAGATCATTGTTATGTCCAGTAATTCTGTCCCTGCAGTCTTGATGGACTGATAGCAAAATACTGCAGATGTTGGAAATCCGAAATAACAACAGAAAATGCTGGAAAAACTCAGCAGGTCAGGCAACATCCGTGGAGAGAAATTTGAGTTGACGTTTCGGGTTGGACCCTTCTTCAAAACTGGAAAGAAAAGAAACTAGATCGGAGGCAGGGCTGCGATCGGACAAAAGAATAAAAGAAACAAAAGAAGTAAAAGAGATTAGAAGCTAGACGAGATAGTAATAGGCTGGGATTAGGTGTAAAGTGTACTGGCAGGGCAAAAGATAGCTGCCAGGTGTGAGAGAGAAACAAAAGGAAAAGGGGGGGGGGGGAAAGGAGTGGAACAATTACAAGAGAAAATGAAATGGGGGCCGAGCTTATGATCTGAAATTGTTGAACTCGATATTGAGTCCGGAAGGCTGCAGACTGCCTAATCGGAAGATGAGGTGCTGTTCCTCGAGTTTATGTTGAGCTTCCGTGGAACAATACAAGAGGCCAAGGACGGTGAGGTCCGAGTGGGAATGGAGCGGTGAATTAAAATGACAGGCGACCGGAAGCTCGGGGTCACCCTTACGGACTGAATGGAGGTGTTCCGCAAAGCGGTCACCCAATCTGCGTTTGGTCTCCCCAATGTAGAGGAGACCGCATCGTGAGCAGCGAATACAGTATACTAGATTGCGAGAAGTACAAGTAAATCGCTGTTTCACCTGGAAGGAGTGTTTGGGGCCCTGGACAGTGGGAAGGGGGGAGGTATAGGGGCAGGTGTTACATCTCCTCCGCTTGCACGGGAAGGTGCCAGGCGAAGAGGAAGGGCTGTTTGGGGTGATAGAGGAGTGGACTAGGGTGTCTCGGAGGGAGCGGTCCCTGCGGAATGCTGAAAGGGGAGGGGAGGGGAAGATACGTTTGGTGGTGGGATCACTTTGGAGGTAGCGGAAATGCCGGAGGATGATCCGTTGAATGTGGAGGCTGGTGGGGTGAAAGGTGAGGACAAGGGGAACCCGATTGTGGTTCCGGGAGGGAGGGGCAGGGGTGAGGGCAGAAGTGCGGGAGATAGAACTGACACGGTCGAGGGCAGTGTCAACCACAGTAGACGGGAATCCTCGGTTGCGGAAAAAGGAAGACATGTCTGAAGCACTGGTGTGGAAGGTGGCGTCGTCGGAGCAGATACGGCGGAGGCGGAGAAACTGGGAGAATGGAATAGAGTCCTTACAGGAAGCGGGGTGGGAGGAAGTGTAGTCCAGGTAGCTGTGGGAGTCAGTGGGCTTGTAGTAAATATTGGTCGATAACCTATCCCCAGAGATGGAGACGGAGAAGTCGAGGAAGGGAAGGGAAGAGTCCGAGATGGACCATGTGAAGGTGAGGGAAGGGTGGAAATTGGAGGCAAAGTGAATGAAATTGTCAAGTTCGGGGCGAGAGCAGGAAACGGCACCGATACAGTCATCAATGTATCGGAAAAAGAGGTGAGGGAGGGGACCCGAGTAGGACTGGAACAAAGATTCTTCCACATAGCCCACGAAAAGGCAGGCATAGCTAGGACCCATGCGGGTACCCATGGCAACACCTTTGATTTGGAGGAAATGAGTGGAGTTAAAGGAGAAGTTGTTCAATGTGAGAACAAGTTCAGCCAGGCGGAGGAGGGTCGTGGTGGATGGGGACTGGACGGGCCTCTGTTCAAGGAAGAAGCGGAGTGCCCTCAGGCCATCCGGGTGGGGGATGGAGGTGTAGAGGGATTGTACGTCCATGGTGAAAAGGAAGCGGTTGGGGCCAGGAAACTGGAAACTGTTAAAGTGGCGGAGGGCGTCCGAAGAGTCGCGGATGTAGGTGGGAAGAGACTGGACAAGGGGAGAAAAGATAGAGTCAAGATAGGAAGAGATAAGTTCAGTAGGGCAAGAACAGGCTGAAACGATGGGTCTACCAGGGCAGTCCTGTTTGTGGATCTCGGGAAGGAGGTAGCAGCGGGCTGTGCGGGGTTGGGGAACTATGAGGTTGGTGGCAGCAGGGGGAAGATCTCCAGAGGAGATGAGGTCAGTGACAGTCTTGGAAATGGTGGTTTGATGTTCGGTAGTGGGGTCATGGTCCAGGTGGAGGTAGGAGGAGGTGTCGGAGAGTTGGCGTTCAGCTTCCGCTAGGTAGAGGTCAGTACGCCAAACAACAACAGCACCACCCTTGTCAGTGGGTTTAATGACAATGTCAGGGTTGGATCTAAGAGAATGGAGTGCTGCAAGTTCAGAGGGAGGTAGGTTGGAGTGAGTGAGGGGAGCAGAGAAATGGAGACGGCCGATGTCACGGCGGCAGTTAGCGATGAAAAGATCTAGAGAGGGTAAGAGGCCAGGGGGAGGGGTCCAGGTAGAATGGGAATTCTGCAAGCGGGAGAAAGGGTCAGTTGTGCGGGGGGAAGACTCCTGGCCAGTGAAGTGGGCACGGAGACGAAGGCGGCGGAAAAAGAGCTCAACATCGTGCCGAGCTCGAAATTCATTGAGGTGGGGGCATAAGGGGATGAAGCTCAGGCCTTTGCTGAGGACTGATCGTTCCGGGTCAGAGAGTGGAAGGTCAGAGGGGATAGTGAAAACGCGGCAGGGGGTGGGATTGGGAGAAGGGGGGTCAGAGGAAAGTGAAGGGGAAGAAGGTTCCGGAGGGGCGTTGGTGTCCAAGAGTTGATGAAGCTTGCGATCCTTGACATTGGAAAGGAAGAAGAAAAGTTTTTTGTTGAAGCGTCGGATGAGTCGAAGGATGAAATGGAACTGTGCACCCGGACAGCTTTGAGATAGAGTGCGCCGGTGTTGCTGAAGAGAGAAGTCGAGTGTGTTCATGTGGCGCCGCATGGCGTTGAGCGTGGATCTCAGGATGCGGCGAGAGCAGTAGTTCGAGGAACGATGAATATCTTGGAGATATTTGTAATCCTGGGTGGATCCGAAGCACGAAGGGTGGAAGTTTAGTTGGAATCCACGTGGAGTAAGTCGGAACCGGAGACAGTTGCTGAGGAAAATGATGTGGCTGTGAAACCGAGTCTTGGCAGATACCTGATCAAACACGAGAAGGGAAACTGAAAGTAATGAAGATGAACAAGGTTGAAGAGCCAAACGGAGATCCCGTCGAAGAGAAGAGCAGAACTTCTTCAAGGTAGGCATTCCTAGAAGAGGTGTGGCAGTGAACCAAACACTAGTACGATAGCAAAATACTGCAGATGTTGGAAATCCGAAATAACAACAGAAAATGCTGGAAAAACTCAGCAGGTCAGGCAACATCCGTGGAGAGAAATTTGAGTTGACGTTTCGGGTTGGACCCTTCTTCAAAACTGGAAAGAAAAGAAACTAGATCGGAGGCAGGGCTGCGATCGGACAAAAGAATAAAAGAAACAAAAGAAGTAAAAGAGATTAGAAGCTAGACGAGATAGTAATAGGCTGGGATTAGGTGTAAAGTGTACTGGCAGGGCAAAAGATAGCTGCCAGGTGTGAGAGAGAAACAAAAGTCCCCATCCATCACGACCCTCCTCCGCCTGGCTGAACTTGTTCTCACATTGAACAACTTCTCCTTTAACTCCACTCATTTCCTCCAAATCAAAGGTGTTGCCATGGGTACCCACATGGGTCCTAGCTATGCCTGCCTTTTCGTGGGCTATGTGGAACAATCTTTGTCCCAGTCCTACTCGGGTCCCCTCCCTCACCTCTTTTTCCGATACATTGATGACTGTATCGGTGCCGTTTCCTGCTCTCGCCCCGAACTTGACAATTTCATTCACTTTGCCTCCAATTTCCACCCTTCCCTCACCTTCACATGGTCCATCTCGGACTCTTCCCTTCCCTTCCTCGACTTCTCCGTCTCCATCTCTGGGGATAGGTTATCGACCAATATTTACTACAAGCCCACTGACTCCCACAGCTACCTGGACTACACTTCCTCCCACCCCGCTTCCTGTAAGGACTCTATTCCATTCTCCCAGTTTCTCCGCCTCCGCCGTATCTGCTCCGACGACGCCACCTTCCACACCAGTGCTTCACACATGTCTTCCTTTTTCCGCAACCGAGGATTCCCCTCTACTGTGGTTGACACTGCCCTCGACCGTGTCAGTTCTATCTCCCGCACTTCTGCCCTCACCCCTGCCCCTCCCTCCCGGAACCACAATAGGGTTCCCCTTGTCCTCACCTTTCACCCCACCAGCCTCCACATTCAACGGATCATCCTCCGGCATTTCCGCTACCTCCAAAGTGATCCCACCACCAAACGTATCTTCCCCTCCCCTCCCCTTTCAGCATTCCGCAGGGACCGCTCCCTCCGAGACACCCTAGTCCACTCCTCTATCACCCCAAACAGCCCTTCCTCTTCGCCTGGCACCTTCCCGTGCAAGCGGAGGAGATGTAACACCTGCCCCTATACCTCCGCCCTTCCCACTGTCCAGGGCCCCAAACACCCCTTCCAGGTGAAACAGCGATTTACTTGTACTTCTCGCAATCTAGTATACTGTATTCGCTGCTCACGATGCGGTCTCCTCTACATTGGGGAGACCAAACGCAGATTGGGTGACCGCTTTGCGGAACACCTCCGTTCAGTCCGTAAGGGTGACCCCGAGCTTCCGGTCGCCTGCCATTTTAATTCACCGCTCCATTCCCACTCGGACCTCACCGTCCTTGGCCTCTTGTATTGTTCCACGGAAGCTCAACGTAAACTCGAGGAACAGCACCTCATCTTCCGATTAGGCAGTCTGCAGCCTTCCGGACTCAATATCGAGTTCAACAATTTCAGATCATAAGCTCGGCCCCCATTTCATTTTCTCTTGTAATTGTTCCACTCCTTTTCCCCCCCCCCTTTTCCTTTTGTTTCTCTCTCACACCTGGCAGCTATCTTTTGCCCTGCCAGTACACTTTACACCTAATCCCAGCCTATTACTATCTCGTCTAGCTTCTAATCTCTTTTACTTCTTTTGTTTCTTTTATTCTTTTGTCCGATCGCAGCCCTGCCTTCGATCTAGTTTCTTTTCTTTCCAGTTTTGAAGAAGGGTCCAACCCGAAACGTCAACTCAAATTTCTCTCCACGGATGTTGCCTGACCTGCTGAGTTTTTCCAGCATTTTCTGTTGTTAGTCTTGATGGACTGTCTGCTCCACGTGGAGTGTTTTGAATTGAAATCTCCCAGGATCAGCATAATCCCAAATTGGATTTCATTTGAATAGGTTCCATGGAGGAGAATTCCCTGATCACAGTGTTTAGCATTTCCACAACCTACTTCCATTTCAGCTGCTTCAGCCCCAACAGGTTCTCCTTTGCCTTCTCTTGACCTCCTTTACGGGTCCCTTAGTTGCACTTCTTGCCTTTGCCTGTGCCATTGTTCTCTCCTATTTAGTCAAACAAACCAGTGAAACTAGTTGGAAATTTAAACTGATGAAGCTCTCTTCAGTAATGACTTCCACATCTGTGTCCTATATTCTCCTTCCTGACAACTAGAATAGCTATAAAGACTCAGAACTTGCTAAGGGTGGCCTAAGGGTTTTTACTCTTTTCACATCCTTTTTACATTGAATATTCTGGAATTTGTAACAGTCAAGATTTAGCCTCAGCTCTTTAAACTTTCCAGACCTGGAGGACTGGTAAATTCTCCTGACTGGTGCAAAAAGCCTGCAATGACATTGGCCTAAATCAGAGAAGAGCCTTTTCTAATCCTTTGTTTTGGGTAAGTTTAAAGTGCAGAGGTTGAAACATAGAAACATAGAAGATAGGAGCAGGAGTAGGCCATTCGGCCCTTCGAGCCTGCTCCGCCATTCAATGAGATCATGGCTGATCATCCAAATTCAGTACCCTGTCCCTGCCTTCTCCCCATATCCCTTGATCCCTTTAGCCTTAAGAAATATATCCAACTCCTTCTTGAATATATTTAATGAACTGGCCTCCACCGCCCTCTGTGGCAGAGAATTCCACAGGTTCACCACTCTCTGGGTGAAGAAATTCCTCCTCATTTCAGTCCTAAATGGCTTACCCCTTATCCTTAGACTATGACCCCTGGTTCTGGACTCCCCGGCCATCAGAAACATCCTTCCTGCATCTAGTCTGTCCAGGCCTGACAGAATTTTATAGGTTTCAATGAGATCCCCTCTCAATCTTCTAAACTCCAGTGAGTATAAGCCCAATCGACCCAATCTCTCCTCATACGTCATTCCTGCCATCCCAGGTATCAGCCTGGTGAATCTTCGCTGCACTCCTTCCATGGCAAGAACGTCCTTCCTCAGATAAGGCGACCAAAACTGCACACAATACTCAAGGTGCGGTCTCACCAAGGCCCTGTACAACTGCAGCAAGACATCCTTGTTCCTGTACTCGAACCCTCTTGCTACGAAGGCCAACATACCATTTGCCTTCTTAACCACCTGCTGCACCTGCATGCTTACCTTCAGCGACTGGTGCACAAGAACACCCAGGTCTCTTTGCACTTCCCCTTCTCCCAATCTATTGCCATTCAAATAATAATCTGCCTTCCTGTTTTTGCCACCAAAGTGGATAACCTCACATTTATCCACATTATAGTGCATTTGCCATGTTTCTGCCCAATCACCCAACCTGTCCAAATCGTACTGGATTTTCATGACATCCTCCTCACAGCATACCCTCCCACCCAGCTTTGTGTCCTCTGCAAATTTGGAGATATTACATTCAAATCCCTCATCCAGATCATTAATGTATATTGTGAACAGCTGGGGACCAAGGACCGATCCTTGCGGTACCCCACTAGCCACTGCCTGCCACTCGGAAAATGACCCGTTTATTCCAACTCTCTGCTTTCTATCCGCCAACCAGTTCTCTATCCAAGTCAATACCTTCCCCCAATCCCATGTGCCTTAATTTTGCACGCTAATCTCTTATGCGGGACCTTATCGAAAGCCTTCTGAAAGTCCAAATACATCACATCCACTGGTTCTCCCTTATCTATTTTACCAGTTACATCCTCAAAAAATTCCAGTAGATTAGTCAAACACGATTTACCTTTAGTAAATCCATGTTAACTTGTCCGATCCTACATAGATACATAGAAGATAGGAGCAGGAGTAGGCCATTCGGCCCTTCGAGCCTGCTCCGCCATTCAATGAGATCATGGCTGATCATCCAAATTCAGTACCCGGTCCCTGCCTTCTCCCCATATCCCTTGATCCCTTTAGCCTTAAGAAATATATCCAACTCTTTCTTGTATATACTTAATGAACTGGCCTCCACCGCCCTCTGTGGCAGAGAATTCCACAGGTTCACCACTCTCTGGGTGAAGAAATTCCTCCTCATTTCAGTCCTAAATGGCTTACCCCTTATCCTTAGACTATGACCCCTGGTTCTGGACTCCCCGGCCATCAGAAACATCCTTCCTGCATCTAGTCTGTCCAGGCCTGACAGAATTTTATAGGTTTCAATGAGATCCCCTCTCAATCTTCTAAACTCCAGTGAGTATAAGCCCAATCGACACAATCTCTCCTCATACGTCATTCCTGCCATCCCAGGTATCAGCCTGGTGAATCTTCGCTGCACTCCTTCCATGGCAAGAACGTCCTTCCTCAGGTAAGGCGACCAAAACTGCACACAATACTCAAGGTGTGGTCTCACCAAGGCCCTGTACAACTGTAGCAAGACATCCTTGTTCTTGTACTCGAACCCTCTTGCTACGAAGGCCAACATACCATTTGCCTTCTTAACCACCTGCTGCACCTGCATGCTTACCTTCAGCGACTGGTGTACAAGAACACCCAGGTCTCTTTGCACTTCCCCTTCTCCCAAACTATTACCATTCAAATAATAATCTGCCTTCCTGTTTTTGCCACCAAAGTGGATAACCTCACATTTATCCACATTATAGTGCATTTGCCATGTTTCTGCCCAATCACCCAACCTGTCCAAATCGTGCTGGAGTTTCACGACATCCTCCTCACAGCATACCCTCCCCCCCAGCTTTGTGTCCTCTGCAAATTTGGAGATATTACATCCAATTCCCTCGTCCAGATCATTAATATATACTGTGAACAGCTGGGGTCCTAGGACCGATCCTTGCGGTACCCCACTAGTCACTGCCTGCCACTCGGAAAATGACCCGTTTATTCCAACTCTTTGCTTTCTGTCCGCCAACCAGTTCTCTATCCAAGTCAATACCTTGCCCCCAATCCCATGTGCCTTAATTTTGCACGCTAATCTCTTATGCGGGACCTTATCGAAAGCCTTCTGAAAGTCCAAATACACCACATCCACTGGTTCTCCCTTATCTATTTTACCAGTTACATCCTCAAAAAATTCCATTAGATTAGTCAAGCCTGATTTACCTTTTGTAAATCCATGTTGACTTTGTCCGATCCAGTCACTGCTTTCCAAGTGCTCTGCTATTACATCTTTTATAATGGACTCTAGCATTTTCCCCACTACCGATGTCAAGCTTACCGGTCTATAATTCCCCGCCTTTTCTCTACCACCTTTTTTGAATAGTGGGGTAACATTAGCTACCCGCCAATCCACGGGTGCCGTTCCAGAGTCTATCGAGTTCTGGAAGATGACCAGCAATGCATCTACTATTTCTAGGGCCACTTCCTTAAGTACCCTGGGATGTAGATTATGAGGCCCTGGGGATTTATCGGCCTTCAGTCCCATCAATTTTCCTAACACCATTTCCCTAAAAATACTGATTTCTTTCAGTTCCACCCTTTCATCAGACCCTATGTTCCCCGGCATCTCTGGGAGGTTATTTGTGTCCTCCTTTGTGAAGACAGAACCAAAATATGTATTTAGTTGGTCTGCCATTTCTTTGTTCCCCATTATAAATTCCCCCGATTCTGACTGCAAGGGACCTACCGCTGCTTTCCAAGTGCTCTGCTATTACATCTTTTATAATGTCAGCATTGTGCGAGATTGGATTCAGATGTCTTTCAGCCAGACCTCTCACAGAAGAAGGAGATTTGACAGAGAGAGATCTAACTAGCTCCACTACTTTGATTGACTGTTAGTGGAGAACAAAAGCACAAGCCAAAGTTAAAGTTGCAGCTAAGAGCCAGCAAAGGACAGCAAGAAAGCAAGGAGAATCTGCTAGGTGCTGAAGCAACTAGAATGGAATTGAATTGTGGGAATGCTTAACACAAGATAGAACTTAGTCCAGGCAAAGCCAAGGTGAAAAGGAGTTAGACAATGTCAGTAAACCAGCAACCACCAATCAGGAGAGATATACCAGCAGAGATGGTAAGCTTTGTCATTATTGGAGGGTTTGTCTTGTCAATTTTCTGCATCAAGATAGCTTTAGCCAAGGAGCTTCATGGGTGTAAAACGAATGTATGGATTATAAGGAAGCATCCTTTAGGTTGAGGAGGCATCTGTGTCCTTTTGAACCCTGGCCAGAAGATACATTTGGTGGGCAGTTGTGTTATGGCCTGCTAAAATGCTACCATCAGCAGGATGAATGGCCAAGGACTGTGCGATAAGTGTTCATTAAGGGTATCAGCATTAAACCGCCAATGGAGGAGGTGGAGGCTGAAAAGCACAGTGTGCAATTAATCAGCAGTATAGTCAGCCGCAAAACGAGCCTACCCACAAGACTTGACTTTTGAGAAACCTGAGCAGACCCAGAATTTTATTGAAATATCTTCAGTTTCTACTTCTTCCACTAAAAAGTGAAATTTCTGGAGGTGATGTGACATTTATATAGAACCTTGGTTAGACCACATTTGGAGTATTGTATGCAATTCTGATCTCCATAGTACAAAAAGGATATTGAAGCACTGGAGGAAAGGCAGGAAAGGATTTAGAAAGATGTTCCCAGAATTGAGCGGATGCAATTATCAGGAAAAATGATTCCATTAGTCAATATCACAAAATTATGCTTTAAGGAGATTTGCACAGAAGTTATTGAAAATCAATTTTGTAAGTAAATTTTGGTGAACTTACACTGTTTTAAATGTTATAAGCTCTGTTCTCTTTGATGAGTAGAAGATCAGCAGGTTAAGTATGCTGTCAGTATGCAAATCTCACAAGAAAGTCAGAGGTGAATTTTAGGCAGTTTTTCTCATCAAATGATCTATGTAGATATTGTACAACTTTAAAGAGAGAGGGAAAGAGAGGGGTAAAGAGGAAGAAAGAGAGGGAGAAAGAGAGAGCGAGAGGAAAAGGGCGGGAGGGGGTGAGAGGAAAAGGGTGGGAGGGGGAGAGAGGATGCATTTATATAATATTATTATCATACCATCCGGATGTCGCAAACCATTTCACATCCAATGAATTACTTCGAAGTGCAGTTACTGTTGTTATACAGATAAACGCATAGAAGCCAATGTGCCTACAGCAAGGCCCCATATACAGCAAATGAGATGAATGACCAGTTAATCTGGTTTTCTTAGTGACGTCGGTGGAGGGAGGAATGTTGGCCAAGACTCAGGGAGATTTATTATTTGAATAGTGCATTGGGGTCATTACAATCTACTTGGTTTAATGTCGCATCTGAATAATGGCGCCTTTGACAATGTAGCACCTACTGCACTAAAGTTTCAGCTTAGATCATGTGGTCAAGTCCTGCAGTGTAGCTTGAACTAGAAGATATTACTTATTACAATAACAATCACAGACCAACCATCGAAAGTGAGATGCTAAGATAAAGATGTTATGCTTCAGACCTGAATTTGAATTTACTTGTTGGCAACTGAATCATAAAGAAAATGAGCTTTGTATGGTTATAATGATATTTAGAAGGATATGCTGATAAGGTTAGATGAAGTAGGCTGGGAGGATGCTGGTGTGGAACATAACAACACCAACATAGGCCAGTTGGGCCAAATGACCTGTTTCTATGCTGTATGTTCTACGTAATAATGAACAGGTGGGGGGGGGGGGTGCAAGTGATGCAACAACTTCTATAAAAATATACAAACAGTAGTGAATGATTTGTCAAGGTGAGTCTGCAGGTTTGTAGCGCTGTGGGAGGTGAGCCTTTAAACACTGACCCGTCGCCATGTCACTACCTTGGTGGTAGCTTCAGTTGTAAAATACAACTCGCAAATTGCTTCGCACCAGCAGTCTCTGCTTTAAATGTTGTGGAGAATGTAAATGTCGACCGATGCAGAGATGGAGTTTAGTCCTGTGGCAGTAATTTGTGCTGCTACTGGACACAGTACAACTGGCCTGAGGTGGGGTTCTATATCGTCACCAGCTGCAAAAATAGAAAGATTTTCCATTGTAGCAAGTCAACTGATCAGAGATTAGTCAGTTATTTATTTAGTCATTAACTGAGACCTTGTGAGTGAGCACGAAACGCAGGATTCACAAAGCTAACGATTTACACGCTCAGAGTGTTCTGCTCCATACACAGAGGGGGGGCGATTTTCACTTCACTGCTGTCTGTTTTTCAGCATGAATTGGGTTGTAGCGAGACAACAATATTAAAAAAAAGACCATTCTCTTGTTACCAAGACGTGGCCAATACGATTTTAGAGCAAGGCTAGACTTAGGTGGCCAGCACTCCTGCCCAAATCAGGCAGGAGCCACATTAATATATTTAAATTAGCGTCCTAAGACGTGCTTTGAACCCCAATGCAAATGTGGTCTTCCAGCGGGCGGGGCACACAATGCGTGCGCTCCGCCCAATGGAACTGAGCATAGAACAACCACAGCAGCATTTCTTCAAGGGACCGCTGCACGCCACGCCAAAAAAGTTTACAAATATTTGTTTTCCTGCCTGCTGCTGGACTCTCTCTCTGGCTCCACCCCCTTGGATTGCCTCATTTCCCCCCACCCCGTGAGAATCTACTGGCATAGTTCCATCGCGGAGCGATTGGATTTCCTGCCCCTCCCTCCATCGTTCAACGTTAGCAGCTCCTCAATCCTATTATAATGAGGCATGACCATGAAAAATAATTGGGGCTCCCAAGCTGTGCAAAAAAGATTCACAAGGATGATACCTGAACTGAGAGTTTATACCTATCAGGAAAGATTGATAGGCTGGGGCTCTTTTCTCTAGAAAAGGAAAGACTAGGGGTGACCTGATCGAGGCCTTTAAGATTATGAAAGGGTTTGATAGGGTAGACGTAGAGAAGATGCTTCCACTTGTGAGGAGACTGTAGTGTATGTAACTTTAAGAGAGAACTACTTTTACAGCTCCTGTATACTGTAGTACCGGCCAAGACCACACCTGTATATAAGCCTTGAGCATGCCTCTGTACCCCAGTCTTGAGACTACCCTACTCCAGTAAATACCTGTTGATTGTTAAGTTACAGCATCCGTGTGGTTATTGAAAAACATCATACTCTCAAAATCACGGATCTAACAGTGGCGACGAGTGTCGATTCGAATCTACCTGCAACTCTGCATTTCCCTTCGAGGATTCGCTCCGGGAGGGCGGTGGAAGAAAGTCGAGGCCAGAAGCACGGGCGTCGACCACAAGCAACCGCCCAGTCGTCCAGCAGAGAGTGAACATCGCAGGGGAGGCTGTGGAGAGCCGGGCTTGGTTCCCCAGCCAAGACGATCAGCAATAGACTGACGACAGGTACAGCGCAGACCCTTCCCGGACAGCGGCGGCTGGAGCCGACCGACGGCGGAGAAAAAGCCGAGCAGCGTCGACGGGGTAAGACAGAGGGTGAAGCGCACAGGGCGCAGCCGGGGCTGAAAACCGAGCGCCGTTGAGGAAAAACAAAATGGAGAGAGAGGGGGTAAAGCAACAGCCGGGTTCAGGACCGAGCGGCGGAAACGGGAAAGGCGCACAAAAAGACGAGCAGAGCACAGCCAGGGCTCAAGGGCTGAACAGTGTCCGCAGGGAGAAGAAGGGAGAGCGCGGGAGACGCCATTGAGCCACGGAGAAGAAGGAAGAGTGCGGGAGACGCCATTTTTAGAAGCCGCAGCGGAGAAGAAGGGCGAGCGCGGGAAGGAAGGAAAGTGCGGGAGATGCCATTTTGTGCCAGCGGAGAAGAAGGGGAAGCGCAGGAGATGCCATTTTTTACAGTTAAATCACACCCAGGGATGCCGAAGAGTGGCAGTATCTCTACCTTCAAAAATGAAGTCGAAGATTGGGCGACATATGTGGAACGTATTGAGGTGTACTGGAGGGCGAATGAAGTGCCAGATGCTAGGAAAGCACTGGTTTTGTTCAATTCCATGGGTGCAAAAACTTATGGGTTACTGCGAAACCTAATAACCCCAGAGAAGCCTGTGAACAAGAATTTTGAAAGCATAGTAGAAATCCTACAGGACCACTTAAACCCCACACCGCTGCTGATAGTGGAACAATTTAAGTTCCATAAAAGGAACCAACACAAAAGACGAAAGCAATGCTGAGTACTTAACGGAACTGCGCAAGTTATTGAAACACTGCCAGTTTGGAGCGGGACTAGCAGATACGTTAAGGGACAAGTTTGTGTGTGGGCTGCAAAGTGAAGGAACCCAGAAACGGCTTCTATCAGAAAAAGATCTTACGCTGGACAAGGCTTTCAGTATGGCAATATCACACGAAGCAGCCGCAAGGGGCGCTGCAGAGATACAACGGAGGCCACAAGAATATGGCACCAATGAAATGTCCTATGGAACAGGGAAGTGCTATCGCTGCGGCAAAACAACACATGACCAGAAGGATTGTTGGTTCAAGGATCAAGTGTGCAGACAGTGTGGAAAAGCAGGACACATAGCAAGAGTCTGCAGGTCTGGGAAGAAAACCAACAGTAAGAAATCTCCACAGGAGAAGTACAAAAAGGTACACCAGGTGATGGACAGTAGTTCAGACGAACAGAAAAGTGACACAGACTCCGGAAGCAAGGAGCTGGGTTGTCTGAAACTACATAAGGTAACCAAAATGGAGGATCACCAGGCTATCTGGGTTACACTCAAGATAGACGGAGTCCAAGTGAAAATGGAATTGGACACAGGATCAGCTCTAACAGTCATAAACCAAAGGGACTACAAGCGGCTATTTTCACATATACCCTTGAAAGCTACAGAGATTGTCTTGAAGACGTACACGGGGCAAAAAGTCTACCCCAAAGGAAAAATAAGGGTGAAAGTGATATATAAAGGCCAGGAAATAACAAAAAGGGATATATATGTATTGCCAGATGGAGGACCACCACTGCTCGGACGTGAATGGATCCGGAAGATACAATTAGATTGGCATTCCATAAAGGCACTGAAGGTTGAGGCCAAAAAGGATGGCGACGTCACACCTGGATGACTGTCAAAAATGCTAACTGACGCAAAAGAAGTGTTCCAGGAGGGACTCGGAACACTAAAAGGCATAACAGCAATGATTAAAATAGAGGAAAATGCAAGCCCAAAGTTTCTTAAGGCCAGACCAGTGCCTTATGCGATCAGACCAGCTGTCGAAGCAGAGCTGGAAGGGTTGGAACGTTCAGGAGTACAGTCCAAAGTAGACTGGAGCGAGTGGGCTACACCCATCGTTCCTATAATGAAGAGGTCGTTGAGTAATATGCCTGGGGAACCAAAGAAGGTCCGCATCTGTGGGGATTTTAAGGTGACAGTGAACCCAGTCCTTCACACGGTACAATATCCGCTTCCACGAATTGAGGATATTTTCGCCTCGCTATCTGGAGGTAAAGGCTTCACCAAAATTCATCTAGCCCAGGCGTACTTGCAAATGGAGGTAGAAGAAGCCTCGAAACAATACCTTACGATTAACACTCATAAAGGTCTTTATCAATACAACCGGCTGGTGTTCGGGGTAGCATCAGCTCCGGCTATTTGGCAAAGGGTGATGGATCAAGTCCTGCAAGGGATTCCAGGGACCCAGTGTTATTTGGACGACATCCTGGTCACGGGCGAAAATGACAGTGATGTAGGGGGTTTTGTTCCAGGGGCTTATTGTAGGTCAGCCAGTTATGTTTTCCTGAGCTGCCCTGCCCACTGTGCGGTTGCGAATCGCTTTCCCCTTCCTGATTCTGAGCTCAGGACTTATCGAGTGGTAACAAGGACAAACGAACAGACCAGTGGATTGGTGCAAGGAAAACCAACGTTTATTAATTAGAAAAGCTAACACTACAAGAAAAACAGTATTATACAGAAGATAAAAGAAATCGCTATGGATGCAATACAGTTTTACACTTAACGGGAGAAGAAACGGACACAACGAGGGAAAAATTCTAAAATTACAATTTTGTAATACCCCTTTAACTCCCACCCTTACACCTAGCTAGGTTGTCTTGTGACGGCCAGAAAGATAATGCTCACCGGTGAAACAGATGAAAAGGCCTGGCCCTTGTGCCCCGCTGCTGCCATCGAAATGTGCTTGCGATGCTTTCTAGATGGTTTTCCTTCTTGGTTGCTAGCAGACAAACAGGACACTGGGCCGAGGCGAAGAGAGAGAGAGAGGTGCTGGGCCGCCCCAGTTATATCCTCTCGGCAATGGGTCATTATCGCGCCTCATCAGTCCGTTCCATTGTCCGATTTGGGCTCGAAAACGTAAGACAAGAGGACCTTGATTTTGGCCCATTTACGTTGATGGCACCAATCAGTACCACAACTGCCTTTCCATTGTTTTCTGAATGTCCTTAATTGTTCTGAATGTTCCTCAATTGTTCTGAATGTTCCTCAATTGTTCTGAATGTTCCTCAAGCAACTGGGACTATCTCCGCCCGAACTTAGATTGTGTAGGCAAACAATTGATAACCTGCCTCAGGGCGTGAATACAACTGAGCTTGCCTCACTGCATTGTTCAAATTAAACATGCAGTCTGTGAAGCTATCAGAAAATCCATATGGATGCCGCAGGCCCTTTGGTCATGTCTGACCGCAGCCATTTTGAGAGGCCCTGGATTTTTAAAACACAGTCACTCCAAGGTTTCTTTAATAACTCCAATTAATCTTCGGGGGGGGAACATATGAAATTTTGCGAATCCCTTCAGTCCCCCCTGTGGATACTTAAACTTGCTTGAAGTGTCCATTCAAGGTGAGCAAAATTTCTGACCGCCGCAAACAACCCTCCCCTTTATTACCTATCCCCAATCCCTCGACACATACATTCCCTTATTTGGAGAGAGCCCCAGTGTACGGCAGGCATTCGGATAGAAAACAAGGTTGAATTACAACAATCCCAGCACGGAGGGGTCCAAGTACCCCTGCACCACTTGGGATGAAACAGTATTTCACATACTATGCATTCTTTATTAAAATAATGAAACAGGCTGCCATCACTCGCAAGTGATGCATCACAGAACTCACACGAGTGTTCCGTCTACCCGAGCATACTGGTCCTTCCATACCCTTTGTGTTCTAACTACCATCTCGGGACTCCTTTTCCCACACTGGACGCAAACCAGGTAGAGGACGATCCCAAGCTGACAGATTACTAGTATGTGCGATGCCAGACGAATCCAGGAGGGGACCTCTATATTCTCAAAGATGTCCCACCAGGGTGGGGTCGTAATACTGGGAATATCGGCCCCTATCTGGACAGTCTTCTGTTCCAACGTGTAAAAGTGTTTTTGGGAAACCACTACTGCTTTTAATAGTTTAACGAGGTGTTCTGGGAGAGGGGGGATCTGGTAGCCGAAGTGGGCTGCATACTTTTGGAGGTTGGTGAAATTTTCTTTCACAGTGAGGTGAACAGTGGATGGTTCAGGGATGGGGACAATTCGTGACTGTGCCACTTGAACTTCTGCCTCGGGTTTAAAGCAGAAACTGCTGTCACTCACCGCGCACCAGCTGTGCTGACCGTGCTGGTAGTGGGACGCTGCTGTGGTGATGCAGTATGTCCCACCTCCTATATACGCCACCTGTGGGGGGACATGGCCTTGTGCCATGGCTTCCATGGTGCAGTTTATAGGCTTTGCGTCAGCAGCTCTGAACCCGCACTGTGGATTTGAATAGGCGTTCAAGTGCTGGGGACACAGGATTATGTGTGCTCCCCGGCTACAGCACCCCGAGAGGTCAGTACCCGTCATAGCATGCTCCCACTTTATGATGTAGGGCGGGACCGCTGTAAAACGAATGTGTGCACCCCCCTGAATGACTCCAATGTTCTCCACCCTGTATACCGGCGCAGGTCGGGCCGCCCCGCCCATGACTGGCATCCTTACAACTATCCCTATGATGGTGTGGTTGGAACGCCCACAGTCCACTGGGACTGGGTAGGCCTCAGAAGCTAGGCGGAGCTGGCACGGACTTAATGTGTTCTCAAAAGGGTGGAGGGCTGCGAGGTGCTTGTTGCTGATCCAGGACGGGACCAAACCTTGTTTTAGCTCCTCCAGATTATTGCGGCCCTCGCCTAGCATCCATGCCCCGTACAAAACGCACACCTCGTTTTGCGCCGCCTGGTCTGACGCATTCCGATCCTCCCTAATGAGCGCATTCACCGCCTTTGCATGCTTCTCCAGCTCCGCTATGATCGCCTTTAAATGGAGAGTCATGGCCTGGTCTTTGTGCAGTTCCGAACCCACCACCTTATTCTCATCAGTCAAAACCTTCTTTAACTGGGCCTTTAAACCATTGATCTGCGACTGCAGTTCAATGTCATCTAAACTATTAATGACCGAAGACCCCGTATTAAAACCCGTTAACACATCATTAACACTACCCCTCTTCTGTCTCTCCACCCAGTCCCCAGCCTCGCGGCTATGCGTATATAATTTGGTCTTATCGACCTCCGAAAAATCGAATTCATAAAACCTTTGAAACGTTTCTTTTAACAGGGCTTGATATAGTTTGGCCATCTCTGCAGGGCACCACGCGGGCAAGTGCACCTCTGTGAGATTTAAAATCACCGAGGCCACCGCGTAATGCACCCCTTGATACAGCACCTAGTCTGTGGGTATCAGCACCAGGCCGTTCCCTGGTCCCTTGGTGGTGGTGAGGCATCCCTCTGCTACAGTCTGTGATGTCAGGGCCTTGGGCAGGGGCTGACGGGGACGGGTCACTAATTCAGTGGCATTAACCGAGATTGGGGAGTATGGGATCGCGCATGCGTCCAGGCGCGATTCCCAATCCATCCCCCTCCCGTTATCTTGCCACTGGCTGCGGAAAATGATGGAAATGCCTGTGGGGCAGACCTTCTCTGAACCCCACATACAGACATAGATCCCCTGATCCGGTTCCCACCATTTGTCCCAGCACACACTTAACCCTCCCTGGGTCCCTGTGATGGTCCTGTGGGTGTTATTCCCTAACCTCTCCCACTCTACCCTGGGGTTCCCCATATCCTTACTTAATTTTCTAAGCCACCACCACCTATCCAGGGGAACGTTGCCTTTACATGACAAACATATTCCTTTTCCCACGGTGACGCTAATCCTTCGGGTGACAATTCGTATCCTCGGGCACTGGAGGGAGGTCTCCCCATATGAAAAACCGGTCTGGCTCGAGTACTGGGTCGAATTTGACCCCAGCCACCTGGGCCAGCTCCCCTCGTGAGTGTACAAGGCGATTTCATCTGCCTCGCGTAGGCCACTCCCATCGTGGGCTAGGGGCGCCGTTTTTCCAGAGCATCCGAAGATGTGGTGGTCCTTGGTGTCACCCCTTCTCGCGAGGCTCAGCCCAGACAGGGCGAGCAGGATCACGCCTCCGAACATTCCCTTTTAATTCCCTGTAAAAGATAAAGAACATCTAGCCGGGCTCCCTGTAGGCTTCCTGGCTCGGGTGAAGTGTGAGCGGGTCCCTCGACCTCGGCTCACGTAGACAACACTGGAACGGTTCCATCTTAAAATTACACTATGGTTCCACACCTTATAATTAACCTAAACATCCTAACTTAAAACTACAAACTTAACTGCTAAAGTTATATACGTCCGCCGCCCGTCTCCGAGCGGCCAGCTCAAATTCTGTCAGGACTGCTGCAGGCTGCTCCCTGCGGCATGGCTGTACTGACATTTACTTCCGGTCCCTCACAGCCCGTGACTACTGGCTGAGGACCTTTGTCTTTCGACTTAACTTTAACACGGGAGGTAGCCCCTTTAAACTGGGGAGCCGGCGACCATGTCTTCCAAGGCTGGGGTGTCCGAGGGGACCTCCTAGGAAGTGCTATTGGTGGGGCTACCCTGGTGAGCGGACCCTTGCTGTGGGTCACAGTCCTCGCTGGCTGGGGGCTTTTCCCCTGTGGCTCCTCCCTTCCCAAGTCTGAGCTGGGGACAAGCAACCCCTCACTGCCTGCTGCCGGTGGCTGGGAGTTTTCCTCTCCAGGTTCAAAACCTGGGTCGGGGGCAGGGCTACCTGCCTCGGGCTCCTCCTCCCTAGGCTCTGGGTCAGCGGCAGGCACCTCTCCACTACCTGGGACTCCAGGTCGAGAGTCTCCACCCCCAGACGCCACCTCTCTGATGCTGTACTCAGGGGCAAGACCTAAGACCTCCGGCTCCTCCCCTTCACCGCAGTCGGGGGCGGGACCTTCGTCCTCCGACTCGGCTTCCTTCCTAAAAACCGGGGCGGGACCTAACCTTGCTGGCTCCCCCCCTCTCCTGTGACCAGGGACAGGACCTAGGACCTCCGGCTCCTCCCCTCTCCTGTGACCAGGGACAGGACCTAGGACCGCCGGCTCCTCCCCTTCTGGGTCCCAGAACAATGGGGGAGTCTCCCGTGTGGACGGGACAATTCCTCCCCTCACGCAGGCTGCTCGTCCTGCCTGTGTGACCTGCGGCTGCAGCCGCTCTGCAGTTTTTCTCTTCCATAGGTAGATGGGCTGCGCAGGCTCCAGTCATTGTGGGGCTTCATCAGAGGGGGTTAAGGGAGCTACCACACCGGTAGTGGCTGCTATTTTTCCCTGGCTGGCCATAAAAGATCGCATGGCCTCAAAAAATGACTCCATGGCAGCGGGGGTAATTCCTGTCTCTGCCTCCCCCGTCGCTGCCTTTTGGGCTGGGGCGGGGGGATTCTTTCCCTTGGTGTCCTTCCAGGGGTTTTTACAATCTTTGCGCCAGTGGCCGTCCTTCCCGCACCCATAGCAGTTTAACTTAGCCTGGGCGGGACGATTCCCTTCCTGGTGCCATTCCCTTTTATGCTGGGCCCCTGGTTTAACCTCGTGGACTTTCCCCTTGGGTTGGGGCGTCTCGATACCCCTGATATTTCTAAATGCTACTGTGAGCTGGCGGATCACCGTTTCTTCGGTGGTCTGGGGGCTTCGGGGGTCAAACCAGGCCGCAGCTTGAGTTCGAATTTGGGGCAGGCAGTTTGTCGTGAGACAGCGGAGCCAATGGGCCAATTGATCTCTGTTCAGGAATGCCCGCACTGGCATTCCCGGGCATGCGCTCCGGTAGACTGGCCACAGCCTGTCTGCAAATGCCTGTGGGGACTCCCCGGGGAGCTGTACCGTATTTTCCACCCGGGCGAACGGACTCCCGTCATTTAGTCCCATGGCCTCCAATATCTCATCCCTTAACTCCTCATAATCCTTCTGCCCCCTTTTGCACTCATCTGATAAGGTTTGGAGGAGGTCACTACCCAGAGAAAACAGCAGCATCTTTGTTTGTTCTGCTTCATCGCAGTCATTAACGCACGCTGCCTGCTCTATCTCACGGAAGTGTAGAGAGCGGTCCCCCTTCACTGTAAGCTTAGGGATATGGCTAACCATGGCCCTGAGCTGTTGGGTGCCATGCGGCACTACAAACTGGTTCTGCATGGCCCCTAGGTCCTCGCCATCGGCGGGCGGGCCATACCTCCGTTGTCGGAGGGGGTACACTGGTCCCGGTCCCGGTCTCTCTACCAGGGCTTGCTGGGTCTCCCCTAATGCTTCATCCTCCACCCCACCCTTGCTGCCAGACCTCCTGAAAACTCAGGGCTATGGGTGGTGGCCGTGAAACCTCTGGTTCCCTAACCAGTGTCGTCCTGGGAGCTGCCTGTGGGACTTCCCTGCTTGAGTTGCCGGTAAAATCCGACTGGCCTGCCTTCGGGCTAATGAGGCATACCATGCCCTTCGCCCTCGCTAAAGCCATGCTCAAGCTTTCTATTTCTTGCCTGCAGGGGCCATGATCTGTGTCTTCAAACCCCTGGGCGCAGGCCAGCTTATATGCTGCCTTTACCTCGCCTACTTTTTCCTCCTGTGCCTTCAGTTCCCCCGTGAGGCGGCCAATCTCCGTCTTTAATCTCCTCTCTTTCTCCCTGGATTCTCTTGCATGATATTCTACGTGGTCTGCCCTGAACCTAGCGCTCCCCTCCAGCCCAGCTATCTTGCCCTCCAGCCTTTCTACCCTGGCCTGGTGCTCACGCTGCACTTCAGCGGCCTGGCTTTCCATGAGCTCTACCTTCCCCCGATGGTCCCGGACCATCGCTGCCCTCTCCTGGCTTACAGCCTCCAGGGCCACTAGCACCTTCCCTTCCACTGCAACCTTTTCCTGCAGCTCCCGGGACAAATGCCTTATTTTAGTTTCCTTACTGGCCACTGCTTGGTCCAGTATCAGAACCTGCTTTTTATAACACATAAGCCATACCGCTTTTTCAATGCCCTTGCGGCGCTCTTTACTAGCCGTCCACTGGGCGGCTGCCTCTAGGGGACGCTCGGCTTTTAACATATCGCTCACCCACTTTTTCGCGATATTTACCTTGCCGCACACATAGGTAGACAACCTTTCCTCCATTGCGGATTCCTCCTCCGCACCACTGTCTGCCTTGTTACACACTTTCGCCTGACCTCCTGGCTGGCTCACCATTTCTGTAGGGGGTTTTGTTCCAGGGGCTTATTGTAGGTCAGCCAGTTATGTTTTCCTGAGCTGCCCTGCCCACTGTGCGGTTGCAAATCGCTTTCCCCTTCCTGATTCTGAGCTCAGGACTTATCGAGTGGTAACAAGGACAAACGAACACACCAGTGGATTGGTGCAAGGAAATCCAATGTTTATTAATTAGAAAAGCTAACACTACAAGAAAAATAGTATTATACAGAAGATAAAAGAAATCGCTATGGATGCAATACAGTTTTACACTAAACGGGAGAAGAAACGGACACAACGAGGGAAAAATTCTAAAATCACAATTTTGTAATACCACTTTAACTCCCACCCTTACACCTAGCTAGGTTGTCTTGTGATGGCCAGAAAGATAATGCTCACCGGTGAAACAGATGAAAAGGCCTGCCACTTGTGTCCCGCTGCTGCCGTCGAAATGTGCTTGCGATGCTTTCTAGATGGTTTTCCTTCTTGGTTGCTAGCAGATAAACAGGACACTGGGCCGAGGCAAAGAGAGAGAGAGAGGTGCTGGGCCGCCCCAGTTATATCCTCTCGGCAATGGGTCATTATCGCGCCTCATCAGTCCGTTCCATTGTCCGATTTGGGCTCAAAAACGTAAGACAAGAGGACCTTGATTTTGGCCCATTTACGTTGATGGCACCAATCAGTACCACAACTGCCTTTCCATTGTTTTTTGAATGTCCTTAATTGTTCTGAATGTTCCTCAATTGTTCTGAATGTTCCTCAATTGTTCTGAATGTTCCTCAAGCAACTGGGAATATCTCCGCCCGAACTTAGATTGTGTAGGCAAACAATTGATAACCTGCCTCAGGGCGTGAATACAACTGAGCTTGCCTCACTGCATTGTTCAAATTAAACATGCAGTCTGTGAAGCTATCAGAAAGTCCATATGGATGCCGTAGGCCCTTTGGTCATGTCTGACCGCAGCCATTTTGAGAGGCCCTGGATTTTTAAAACACAGTCACTCCGAGGTTTCTTTAATAACTCCAATTAATCTTCGGGGGGGGAACATATGAAATTTTGTGAATCCCTTCAGTGATCACCTCGCCAACTTGGAGAAGGTGCTCACCAGATGAAAGGAATATGGGCCACGAGCTAATCGCCACAAGTGCGAGTTTTTCCAGAAGCAGATCTCGTATTGTGGCCACGTCATTGATGAAGAGGGGTTACATAAGTCCCCTGAAAAGATTGAGGCAGTAGTCAAGGCTCCAGCACCGGAAAATGTGTCACAACTGAGGTCATTCCTCGGGCTGGTAAACTACTACCATAAGTTCTTACCAAATTTGTCCACGGTATTACACCCACTGAACACCCTACTGCAAACAGGGGTACCATGGAAGTGGAATGACGAACGTAGACAAGCTTTCCAGAAGTGTAAAGAATTGATCACATCAAAAGAGGTGTTGGCCCATTTCAACCCAGCACTACCAATTCGTTTGGCATGTGATGCATCACCCTATGGTATTGGAGCGGTGCTGTCGCACAAATTCCCAGACAGGTTGGAGAGGCCAGTAGCCTTTGCGTCTCGGTCACTAACCTCAGCCGAGCGCAACTACGCCCAGATTGACAGGGAAGCCCTCAGCCTAGTATGGGGAGTAAAAAAAATTCAACCACTATCTGCATGGGCAGAAGTTCACCTTGCTGACTGACTACCAACCACTTGTCTCCATCTTTAATCCTAAGAAGGGCATTCCAGTGCTAACTGCACAACGGTTACAAAGATGGTCCCTGCTTCTAGGGGCGAATCAATATGAAATAGAGTATAAGGGCACGAAACAGCATGGAAACGCTGATGGGCTATCGCGCCTGCCACTGCCTATTGTGGAGGAAGCACCAGCAGTGGACCCTATCGAGATATTTTATTCGCCAATAATTGAACGATTGCCAGTAACGAACGTGGCTATAGAGAAGGAGACCCGCAATGATCCGACGCTGTCTCGGGTATATGATTTGACGGTGAGGGGATGGCCAACACATGGCAACTCACTGTTGCCAGCATTCTCATCCAGAAGAGAACAGCTGTCAGTATGCCAAGGGACAGTGATGTGTGGATCCAGAGTGGTGAGTCCACCCAAGTTAAGGGAGAGAGTGCTAAATGAGCTACATGAAGGTCATCTGGGGGGAGTGAAAATGAAAAGCCTTGCTAGGGCTTATGTGTGGTGGCCGGGAGTCGATCAACAAATCGAAGACCTAACCAAGAGCTGCTCAGGATGCCAGAAGGTCCAAAATGCACCACCACATGCCCCTCTACACCCATGGGAGTGGCCCTCCTCTCCATGGCAACGGGTGCATATTGATTTTGCTGGTCCATTCATGGACTCAATGTTCTTAATAGCAGTGGATGCTCATTTGAAGTGGCCTGAGGTGATAAAAATGTCCTCAACCACTACAGAGAAAACGATTGCAGTCCTACGGACCATATTTGCCAGAAACGGCTTGCCAGAGCAGATTTGCTCTGATAATGGACCACAGTTTGTGTCCGAAGAGTTTCGAAAATTTATGAGAAGGAATGGGGTAAGGCATTACACATCCGCCCCATATCATCCAGCCACAAATGGATTGGCTGAGAGGTTCGTACAAACCTTTAAGAAGACGATAAAGGCCATGTGCGACGATGAAATTCCACTACAGCATAAGGTGGACAATTTCTTATTAGCCTACCGAAACGCGACACATGCAGTTACCAACCAGACCCCGGCCATGATGTTCTTTAACCAAAGGAAAACTTGCTTAGACCAAATGTGCGAAGAAATGTTGAGGATAAACAATTCCAGCACATCAATGAGAAGCCGACAAGGAGCTTCAATGTAGGACAACCAGTCTTGTCCCGTGGCTACCGAACAGAGAAATGGCAACCCGGAACGATATGCACACGGCAGGGGCCATTAATGTGCACAGTGGATGGCAGGGAGAACATTGTGAGATGCCACGTTGATCAGATCTTAGCGTCACAGGAATGAGTCAACCCCATGTCTTGCGTGCCTGGGGATGAACCCGACATACCGGTAGCATCTACCTCAGAATCAGTAGCAGTGGAACCCGATGAACTAACCGATGAAAAGGGGCCAGAATCGCCTCCGCACCAAGAACAAGAACCTCAGGAAAGGCGCTATCCCGAAAGGATCAGGAAGCCGCCCCAAAGGCTGAATCTATAAATGGACTATTGTTGTTTAATGTACATGTTAAAGTGTTAATTGTTATTTGAATATTATGGGTACTACTAATCTAAAAGGGGAGGAATTGTAGTGTATGTACCTGTAAGAGAGAACTACTTTTACAGCTCCTGTATACTGTAGTACCGGCAGTGACCACACCTTTATATAAGCCTTGAGCATGCCTCTGTACCCCAGTCTTGAGACTACCCTACTCCAGTAAATACCTGTTGATTGTTAAGTTACAGCATCCGTGTGGTTATTGAAAAACATCATACTCTCAAAATCACGGATCTAACAGAGACCAAAACTAAGGGCCATAAATATAAGATAGTCACTAATAAATGCAATAGGGAATTCAGGAGAAACTTCTTTACCCAGGCAGTGATTAGAATGTGGAAGTTACCACCACAAGGAGTAATGTTCCTCTAATTTTAAATTTGGGTGCGCGGTCCCTTTAATGGGCTTCACGGCCCATTCAAAGTTTTGCGTATGCACAAATTTTCACGTTGTAAAAGCCGGTCCCAGGCTGCGTGGGACTGGCAGATAGCTGTACAGCCATGCAGCTGCGCAGCTTAGAGGGAGCGTTGACAAGGAGTAGTTCAGCATAGATGCATTTAAGGGAAAGCTAGATAAGCACAGAGAGATAAGAGAGAAAGGAATGAAAGGATATGCTGATAAGGTTAGATGAAGAGGAGTGAGAGGAGGCTCGTGTGGAGCATAAACACCGGCATAGAGCAGTTGGGCCGAATGGCCTGTTTCTGTGCTGTAAATTCTATGCCTTTCTATGTAATTCAGAAGCGTTAAGGCACCTTCACTAGCACCCCAGCTGAGAGCTGCTAACTCAGCGTAAAGCAGGGATCAAACCTGAAACCATCCTGGTCTGTACAGATCAGCTACTCACTCAATAAACTCACTGGGGTCAATTGCAACTAGGAGCAGACTTTAGGCAGGCAGTGGGAGGAGCACTGGTGCCATGCTCCCAAAGTCCCTTGGGGAAGGACCAGGCCTCAATTCCATAATCTAGGTGGGAATTCTGAAGACTCCATTATGGGGGCAAGCCGGCGATTTTCTCCTTGGGGAGAAGCAATCCAGTGGATGGGGGCGGGGGCGGGGGGAAGTCACGCAGAGGGATCAGCAGCAGGTGGGAAGATAGTTGTGGGGCCAGGTGGAGCATGAATGCTCAAAAGCGATTTTTTTTAAAAAACGTAGCTGATTTTGGAGCAACTTACGGCAGTCCCTAAGGATCACTGGTTAAGCTGCTCCACATGTGGTACCAAAGGGCAGAACAAGCGCTCTGCCCATTGGTGCCTAAAAATTGCGTTGGGGTTCTATGACATACATACACTGCGGATGTTAGAATGAGGCATGTGGGAACGAGGGAGAAAGTATAGCACCATGACTTTTGGGCCGCAACTTAAAATCGTGCCCGCTGAGACATCAGGGGAACTTTTACTTTGTTATCTTTTAAAGATCCAACACTGGGCTAATGCAGCTATGCACTGAATTGTCGGACATGGATTTGCGAATATACAAACATACAAAATTGACAGACAGGGAAAGACCAGCTGGTCCATCAATCCTGCCCCACACCATGATGGCCGAAGCACCATGACTAAAAACCTCTTCCCTCCCCACCCAAACCCCGCAGCCATGTAATCTCCAGGGAGATTTAACACACAGGCACCAAATTCCCAATCTTGCTTGGATCAGCTAGTGGGAGGTCTGAAGTGGTAGAATGGAAGGGAGAGTATCGTACAATCACAGAAGGAGGCCATTCAGCCCATTGTGGCTGTACAAGTGTTAATTGTTCAACTTGAGCTTTTTGCTCCAGAGAGAAGAGATATAATTGAAATCATAGCTGCACATGCTCCACCCATAGTTACCAGGTGTTGAACATCCTAACCTTCAAGAGGCTGCTGCACGCCACTCCAAAACCAGGCAAGCTTTTGTTTATTTAAAAATATACAGGAAACCAAAAATTATGAGGAATGGGAATCATGCAACAAATCACCTAAGGATAACTAAAATGAACAAATGAGCCTATTGGGAGAACCAGAGCAGCAGATTTAAACAGCGGCAGAACCCGGGTAATTAGAGCTAAGTGTTTAATTTATCATTTATCTTAAGTATTAAGAGCATAATATCCTTTATGTAAACAAATAGACCCAAGAGGCTGTGGTAAACCACTTTTATCGTTCACTATCGTTACACTATAGTTATCACTGTTATATCGTTACTCTATGGTTATCACTGTTCACACTGTTGTATCACTATACGAGGTCGCCTCTTGTCACGCTGCTATACCTGGGCTGACCACTGCTGACTCCGCCCATGACTCCACCTACCTGCCCAGGTATAAAGGTAGTCGACTGGCTGGCATTCCTCATTGTTGTATCCGATCACCCATGAGGGTGGGCTCTGTTATTTAGCCAATAAAAACCTATAGTTACTTTCTTAACTCGTCGCTTTTCATTGGATGAATTGATAGGTATATCAATTTTATTGGCTAAATTTTAAAATGTCGACACCTGAGCAGTCAAATGACCAGCCAAGCGACCAGCCAGACGCCCAGCTACAACAGCCACAGCAGCCGGCCTGGCTGCGAGCCCTCAGACCACCGTACCTGGATCTAAACCCACAGGCAGCAAACTCAGCCCTCGACTTCGAACACTGGCTGAGCTGCTTCGAAGCCTACCTGGGAGAATCCGGCGTGCCTCAGAAATCCATGCTAAGAGTTCTGAACGCCCAAGTGAGCCCTAAAGTATTCGCACTCATCCGGGACCTTAAAACATACGAGGACGCCATCAACCGGCTGAAAAGACAGTACCAAACCCCGGTAAATTCCATGTATGCCAGACACCTCCTGAGATCCTGCCCGCAACAGCCAGGAGAGCCCGTGGAGGAATTTTTACGGGTGCTACAAGCACTCGGCAGAGACTGTAACTTTAAAGCGGTAACGGCGGCAGAAAATACTGAAGACAATGTCCGCGATGCCTTCGTGAAAGGCCTGCGGTCCGACTACTCACGGCAAAGACTACTGGAAGCAAGGGACCTCGACCTGGACAAAGCTGCAGCCCTCGCTCTCTCTCTAGAGGTGGCCCATCGGGACCTCGAGGCATACTCAAGGTACTGTAACTTGCGACCCTGGGACTTGGGACCGACCCCGACCGCGATACCCCCCGCAGCAACCCCCCTGGGACCTACCTCAGCGTCGGCGTCCCGGACCCGATCGAGACCGCCACCCCCGGTACCGGCTCCGACATCGGACCCCCGCGATCGGGCCGCCGGCTGCTTCTTCTGCGGCCAGGCGAAACACCCGAGGTCGCGCTGCCCAGCCAGGAACTCTACCTGCTCTAACTGCATGAAGAAAGACCACTTCGCTAAGGCCTGCAGAGGTGGATCATCAGAGGCCAGCAGTGCCTCATGCGAGCTGTGGGGGCGGCCATCTTCCTTCAAGGCAACAGA
The DNA here is from genome assembly GCF_052327205.1 of Somniosus microcephalus. Taxonomy (NCBI): domain Eukaryota; kingdom Metazoa; phylum Chordata; class Chondrichthyes; order Squaliformes; family Somniosidae; genus Somniosus; species Somniosus microcephalus. The sequence goes on from NC_140991.1 coordinate 251,930,929, forward strand.
GGCCAGCATCCCCACATGTGAGTCATGGGGCGGCCATCTTTGATACAGGCAACTGACACCAGCAGTGCCTCATGTGAGTTATGGGGGCAGCCATCTTCTCCGCCATTTTGTCCTACCTCGTGGGAGACGCCATTTTACCCACCACGCCCGACCGCCACCGTGCCTCTAGACCCGACTACCGCCTCAACCGCAGACTACAACAACTCGCTCAGCTATACACTAGCCTCCGTCACACTGGACCAGGCCCGCCCGCATCACCTGTCCAAGTCGATGATGGACATCAAAGTAAACGGCCACGCCACGACCTGCCTGTTCGACAGCGGAAGCACGGAGAGCTTCATCCACCCAGACACGGTGAGCCACTACTCCCTCCCTGTCCTGCCAACGCGCAACCGGATCTCGATGGCATCGAGGTCACACGCCACAGACATCAGCGGCTACTGTGTTGTGACCCTGTCGGTTAAGGGTACGGAGTATAAAAATGTTAAACTCCTCGTCCTGCCCCAGCTATGCGCTGCCGTCCTACTAGGCCTAGACTTCCAATCCCACCTCCAAAGCGTCACGCTAGCATACGGCGGACCCCTCCCCCCACTCACAGTCGACAACCAGCAGATTTTAAACCGCCCACCGCGTAACACCTGCGGCCTATCCACCCTCAAGGTCCCGCCACCTTCCCTGTTCGCTAACCTCACCCCCGACTGCAAACCCGTCGCTACCAAGAGCAGGCGGTACAGCGCCGGGGACAGAGCTTTCATTAGCTCTGAGGTGCAGCGTCTCCTGAAGGAGGGCATCATCGAGGGGAGCACCAGCCCCTGGCGTGCCCAGGTCGTGGTCGTTAAGACCGGCAATAAAAACCGCCTGGTCATCGACTACAGCCAGACCATAAACAGGTACACCCAGCTGGACGCATACCCCCTTCCCCGCATATCTGATATGGTCAATCAGATTGTGCAGTACCGGGTATTCTCCACCATCGACCTTAAGTCGGCCTATCACCAACTCCCTATCTGCCCTGAGGACCGCCAGTATACAGCCTTCGAGGCGAACGGCCGCCTCTACCACTTCCTTAGGGTTCCCTTCGGCGTCACCAACGGGGTTTCGGTCTTCCAAAGGGAGATGGACCGGATGGTTGACCAGAACGGGCTGCACGCCACGTTCCCCTATCTAGATAATGTCACCATCTGCGGCCGCGACCGGCAGGACCACGATGTTAATCTGGAGAGATTCCTCCGTACGGCCCAACGGCTGAACCTCACCTACAATAAGGATAAATGTAGAGAACGGAGTCATCGGCCCCGACCCCAAAAGAATGCGACCCCTCATGGAACTACCCCTCCCCCACTGTCCAAAGGCACTGAAGAGAACCCTGGGGCTCTTCGCCTACTATGCCCAGTGGGTGCCCAATTATGCGGACAAAGCCAGACCCCTCATGAAATCCACATCCTTCCCCCTTACGGAGGAAGCGTGCACAGCCTTCTCCCTCATTAAGGGAGACATTGCCAAGGCCACTATGCACGCAGTGGATGAGTCCATCCCCTTCCAAGTCGAGAGCGATGCATCCGACTTCGCCCTAGCCGCCACCCTTAACCAGGAGGGGAGACCGGTGGCCTTCTTCTCAAGGACCCTACAGGGCCCTGAGATCCGACACTCATCGGTCGAGAAGGAGGCCCAGGCGATTGTGGAGGCGGTACGGCGCTGGAGGCACTACCTGGCAGGCAAACGATTTACCCTCCTTACCGACCAACGTTCGGTCGCTTTTATGTTTAATAACAAGCTGAGGGGCAAAATCAAGAATGACAAGATCTTGAGGTGGAGAATCGAGCTCTCCACCTACGATTATGATATCTTGTACCGGCCAGGTAAGCTGAACAAACCCCCCGATGCTCTGTCACGAATTACATGCGCCAGCGCGCAAAGTGATAGACTTCAGACCCTCCACAACGACCTCTGCCACCCCGGGGTCACCAGACTTTACCACTTCATTAAGGCCCGCAACCTGCCCTACTCCATCGAGGAGGTCAGGACCATGACCAGGAACTGCCAGACCTGTGCCGAGTGCAAACCGCACTTCTTTAGGCCGGACAGAGCAAGCCTGATCAAGGCCACCCGCCCCTTCGAGCGCCTGAGCATCGACTTTAAGGGGCCACTCCAGTCCTCTGACCGTAATGTGTACTTCCTCAACATTGTTGATGAGTACTCCCGTTTCCCCTTTGCCTTCCCCTGCCCAGACATGACCAGTACCACGGTCATTAAATGCCTGAACGACCTCTTCGCCTTGTTCGGGTTCCCAAACTATATACATAGTGACCGGGGCTCCTCCTTCATGAGCGAGGAACTCCGTCAGTTCCAACTAGTGAGAGGTATTGCTGCAAGCAGGACCACCAGCTACAACCCCCGAGGGAACGGCCAGGTAGAAAGAGAGAATGCGACGGTATGGAAGGCCGTCCTCTTAGCCTTAAAGTCTAAGGGCCTCCCAACCTCCCGCTGGCAGGAAGTCCTCCCGGCAGCGCTGCATTCCACCCGGTCACTACTTTGCACTGCCATCAACGCCACCCCCCATGAACGAATGTTTGCTTTCCCCAGGAAGTCGACTACGGGAACCACGCTACCAACCTGGCTGACCTCTCCGGGGCCCGTCTTGCTGCGAAAGCACGTGAGGGCCCATAAAACGGACCCCCTGGTCGAGAGGGTGGACCTCCTGCACGCCAACCCCCAGTACGCCTATGTGGCATACCCAGACGGGCGGGAGGACACAGTCTCCTTACGAGACCTCGCACCCTCGGGCACTCCGGAGACACCACCTTCACCCCCCCCCACCACCCCCCCAATTCCAGACCAGGTAGACGGCATGCCGGAACCCCACGAGCCTTCGCCGACCACGCAGACACCAGCATTAACACCGGATAATGCAACACCGCCGCTGCGACGATCAGAAAGGCTTACGAGGCCTCCGGACAGACTGACATACCAGAACTGGTAGTATACTTCACCCCGCCGGACTCAAATCTAAACAAGGGGTGAATGTGGTAAACCACTTTTATCGTTCACTATCGTTACACTATAGTTATCACTGTTATATCGTTACTCTATGGTTATCACTGTTCACACTGTTATATCACTATACGAGGTCGCCTCTTGTCACGCTGCTATACCTGGGCTGACCACTGCTGACTCCGCCCATGACTCCACCTACCTGCCCAGGTATAAAGGTAGTCGACTGGCTGGCATTCCTCCTTGTTGTATCCGATCACCCACGAGGGTGGGCTCTGTTATTTAGCCAATAAAAACCTATAGTTACTTTCTTAACTCGTCGCTTTTCATTGGATGAATTGATAGGTATATCAGAGGCTAAATAACCTCAATAAATATAAGGGGACAAAATAGACTAAGTAGAGGAAACCAACATTAAAGGGATCCAATTTGCAGCTCTGACGAAAGGTCATCGACCTAAAACGATAACTCTGTTTCTCTCTCCACAGGTGCTGCCTGATCTGCTGAGTATTTCCAGCATTTTCTGTTTTAATTGTATTAAATCAGTATCTGTTGTACATAAATAATAAATAATCAGAGTAATTCATTACTAATTAATTTGAAATCAAACTGATCTGCTAATGAATAATAGACCTCAAGTGATTCTATTAGTTCTAAATATAAAGTACTGCTAGCTAATAAATAAATATTAGGGATGACAGCACAGGCTGTGTGTCAAGACTGTGATATGTGAGAGTTTGTGGACAGCGAGACTGTCCCAGATTGCCACATCTGCAGGAAATGTCTCTGCCGTGAGTCATTCCAGCTCAGAGTCGTTCAGCTGGTGTGCGAGTTAGAGAGACTCCAACACATAAGGAAGGGGGAGGAATACCTGGATAATTTTCTCCAGTCACTCCACAGAGGAAAGTACACGTGCAGGAATGGGAGAGTGTGACTTTCAGTCAGCAGGGTAGGGTGAACCTAGGGGAGACAGAGAAGGAGGTCCCACAGACACTGGTCCTGTCCAACAGGTACTTGCTACCTGTGAGGATAAGGATGAAGGCTGCAGGAAGGAGGGCCAGAATACTAACCATGGCACCGTGGAGCAAGAGGCAGTCCAACAGGGGGAGGAGCAGAATAAGAAGGTTGTACTCATAGGGGATTCAACAATGAGGGGGATAGATAACTTCCTCTGCAGTTGTGACCGAGAGTCCAGGAGGGTATGTTGCCTACTCGGTGCAAAGGTAAGAGATATCAGAGAGCAATTGGAGAGGAACTTGGAAAGGGAGGGGGACGATCCAATTGTCGTAGTCCATGTTGGGATGACAGAGGGAAGAAAAGGGAGGAGGTCCTACTAAGGGAGTATCAGTAGCTAGGAACTAAATTAAAAGAACAGGACCACGCGGGTGGTAATCTCGAGATTACTACCCGAGCCAACTGCTAATAGCATAGAGACTGACAGATCAGGAAGGTGAATCCATGGCTGAAAGACTGGCGTGGGAGGGAGAGGTTCCATTTCATGGGACACTGGCACCAGTACTGGGACAGGAAGGAGCTATACCACTGGGATGAGTTCCACCTGAATAGTCAGGGAACAAATACAGTTATAGAACATAAGCATGAAATGACTGTCAAAAATAAAGTGAGGGGAACAACTAATAAAACCAAATTAAAGTCCCTGTACAACATCCAAAACAAAATAGGGGAACTGGAGGCAATAACTCGTAGTGAGGAGCCTGATGTAGTCGGGATAACTGAAAGATAGCTACATAAAGAACAGGACTGTCAGTTAAATATTGCAGGATATAATGGGCTGGATTTTCATTGAGGAGGCGTGTAGGAGGCGGGACTACAACTTTCGGGGTTGTAGTCCCGCCTCCATCGAGTTGTAGCTAACCCATGTGATTTTGACTTGATTGACCTTGTTGAGCCTGCCCAGCGGGCTCAGCAGGCCAATTAAGGGCCACCCGGCAACAGGTGACGTTACAGATTGATATTTCATCTGTCAAGACCTTTTGACAGATGAAATATCAGCGTTTCACAGCTGTTTGAAGCTGTCAAACACTGACAATCTGTACTCCAAGTTAATTCCTTCCTCTCAGGATGATTTAGAGATCTCTCCGGAACAGAAAGGTGAATGCTGCAATTTTTGACAGATCGCGGCCATTCTGCTTTCTGTGCCGGTGAGATGAGGGACTCCTGAGACCTGAAGGAAGGAAGGCTGTAAAGGTAAGTAAAACTTCTTTAAACACTTTAAACACACCAAACACACTTACCTCTGCACTCATGCACCCATCACTCACCTGAACACCGGACATCTTGAACCCTCCAAGCCCTTCAGCCCGACGGCCCACCTCGCTAACTTGGCGTGGTTTGGAGCCGTCGGAAATCCCACACTTCAAGAATGAAAATAGGGATTAGGCTAAAAACTGCCTGTTAACTATCTGTTAACAGGCAGTTAATTGGCACTAATCCCCTTCCCGCCTCAGGGAGGCGGGTCCCAGTGCGGGTCGGGTACCCGCCTCCTTTGAAACTGGCATGGAGGTGGGTTGGGGATGGGATGGGTTCGTGCCCCCCGATTTTGGGATTTTAACCCCCCACACACCTCCAATCCTGCCTCCACGGCTCAATGAAAATCCTGCCCAATGTATTTGGAAAAGCTAGGGAATGAAGATGGGGGCGGAGGGTAGCTGTACTAATTAGAGACAATGTAATGGCAGTAGAAAAAAGGGACATAACTAATATTAAGATAGAAACAGAATCTATCTGGATTGAGACACAGGATAAAAAGGGATCGATCATGTTAATTGAGGTATATTGCAGACCACCTAATAGTGGAAGGGAATTGGAGCAAGAAATATGTAGGCAAATCTTTAAAATGAGTAATAGACATCAAATAATAATCATGGGAGATTTCAACTATTCCCAAATAAACTGGCAATAAGTGGTAGGGAAAGGGGAAAAGGGAATGAAGTTGTTACAGTGTGTGCAGGAAGTACATAAGAAGGCCAAATAGAGAGGAATCATTGCTGGATCTAGTAATGGGAAATGAACCCGAGCAGATTAGAGATGTAAGCATACGGGAACATCTAAGCAATAGTGATCATAACATAATAAAGTTTTTAAATAGTGATTGAGAAAGACATAAGTAAGACAAAGACCAAAGTAATAGATTGGAAAGAGTTAATTTTGAGGTGATGAGATTGGAACTAGGGGAGGTAAACTGCAAATAAAATTTGATGAAGAGATAGAACAGCAGTGGGAAATATTTAAAACGGTGATCAATAGAGCTCAGGAGAAATATATTCCGCTAAAAAACAAGAACAAACTCACCAATAATGAAACACCATGGATGAATAAAGGCATAAGCTGGGGGGGAATTGAAACTGAAGAAAAAGGCATACTTTAACTACATGGACAATAAAGGGGAGGATGATAAATGGGAATACAAAAAGGTTAGGAAAGAAATAAAAGAAACCATTAAGAAAGCAAAGAGGAACTACAAAATTAAATTATCAAGGAGCATAAAAAGAAATAGTAAAGCATTCTATAGACACATAAATAACAATAGAAAAATCAGGGTAGGGATAGGTCCACTGAGGGATACGCAAGATAAACATACAGGTAATGACAGCAGAGTGGTAGAAATATTGAATAGTTACTTTGCTCAGTATTTACCAGGGAGACTAATAAGTTGGGCATGACATTAGAAGAAGAGAACAAAAATGATATAAAGACATTTAAGATAGAAAGGGGGGCAATAATTGATAAACTGATCAACCTTAGAGAGGATAAAACCCCTATCTGGATGGATTGCATCCACGCATATTAAATGAAGTTAGGGAAGAGATAGCAGAGACATATATATATAAAAAACATTAGAAAAGGGAGTAGTGCCAGAGGACGAGCAGACAGCGCATGTGTTTCCTATATTTAAAAAGGGAGATAGAACAAGTCCAGGGAACTATAGACCAGTTAGCTTAACATCGATGGTAGGAAAGATGATGGAATCCTTACTCAAATATGTAACTGAAAAACATCTAGAAACAAAAGGTGGGAAGTGGTGTTCCACAGGGAAAGGAAGAATGCAACAAAACACGAGGACATTAATTAACTTGCAGAATGGACATGTAATTGGCAAATGAATTTCATTATAGATAAGTGTGAGGTGGTGCATTTTGGTAGGAAGAACAAAGAGGTGACTTACTGCTTGGAGCGTCTAAATGGAGTAGAGGAGCAAAGGGATCTAGAGGTACACATTCACAAATCACTAAAAGTAGCGATGCAGGTTAGTAAGGCCATTTAATAAAGCAAACCAAGCACTGGGGTTCATTTCTTAAGGGGTAGAATTGAAAAGCAAAATGTCATGTTAAACTTGTATCAAACTTTGGTTAGACCACACTTGGAGTATTGTACACAGTTCTGGGCTCCATAATATAACAAGGATATAGAGGCACTGGTGAAGGTGCAAAAAAGATTCACAAGGTTGATACCAGAACTGAGAGAATATACTTATTGCAAAAAGTTGAACAGGCTGAGGCTCTTTTCTCGAGAAAAGAGAAGACTGAGGGGTGACCTGATAGAGGACTTTAAGATTATGAAAGGGTTTGATAGGGTTGATGTAGAGAATATGTTTCCACTTGTGGGGGAGTCCACAGCTAGAGGTCATAAATATAAGATAGCCACTAATAAATCCAATAGGGAATTCAGGAGAAACTTCTTTACCCAAAGAGTGATAAGAATGTGGAACTCGCTACCACAAGGAGTAGTTGAGGCAAATAGCATAGATGCATTTAAGGGGAAACTAGATAAGCATGAGGGAGAAAGGAATAGAAGGAAATGCTGATCTGGTTAGATGAAGAGGGGTGGGAGAAGGCTCCCGTGGAGCATAAACACCGCCATAGACTAGTTGGGTCGAATGGCCTGTTTCTGTGCTGTAGATTTGATGTAACTCGTTGTAAATGGAGTTAGAGAAAAATAGAAAGGTGGATTATCAATAGCAAAAAGAGGGATTGAAAGTTTTTTTTTTAGTTATGTAGAAATAAAGAGCAGGATTTAAAACTTTAAAAAAGACAAATTGGAAAATTAAGACATTAATAAGGACTAGATCTTGACTTTATGAGATAGTGTAAAATGACATGCCATTTTACACCTCTCATGATATTTATTTCTATTGAAGTCAATGGAAAAAAACCTCAGGGGAGCTGTAGAATGGGCTGCCCACTCGCTATTACCTGTTTTACACAAAGTCAAGACCTACTCCTATAAGAGTCGTTATTACTGGTCTTTACAAGTAAATACTGTGGAGTAATTAATTTTATTGGCAAGAACATCGAGAGCACAAAAATCCAGCTGCAGCTTGTGCTCCAATCTGAGCCCCAGCTGAGCGAGACTCTATGTCGGGACTCATCCTTCTACCTGGTCTCTACCAGTCTGTTTCCTGAAGTTTCCCATCCTACACTGGACATTGCCCTAACTTAAATGTGTCAATGCTACTTCACCTTCTCTGAGGCAGGCAGCTGGGAGTAGATCTTCACTTTGTGCGATAGTGTAAAACGAGTGATAGCAAAATAGATCAATTCCTGAGAGATGTAAAATGGCCTCCAACTCACTACCACCCATTTTACACTATCACACAATGTCAAGATCTGCCCCCGGTGTCCATTGTTATCCATAGTTAGGCTGTCCGCGCCTTCCTTATTTAGTTCAGAGTGAAGCTCCTCAATAATAAAGTTATGGGATATTCATACAGCAGACCAAAACTGTTCTGCACTGATGTCCACTGTTAATCCATTTCTCTCTCCCCTTCCCCCCAACCCTCCACCCCCACAAGCTGTCTTGGTTTTGAAATTACAGCTCAAGGACATTGATCTTATGTGCTTGCTTGTATCTATGTTGTGTCTACGTTTGTTGATTGTGCACTGGGGTCATGAGGCATTTTTCTTCAAGCTGTAGCCCAAATCCCCAAACAGACACCTTTGAAGTTGGAACTACATTCAAAAGCCAACGTTGAAGATGTCGGGCTGAGGTGGAAGGAGTCCCGTACATATTAACCGAGAAAACTAGCAAAAGCTGATCAACAGCTCCAAAAAATCTTGACTACTCAAAAAACGGCCCAGATATGTGAGAACAAGTAATCACATGGGCGTTGTACTCTAAATGGTCCCTTCACTTGTATTGCAGGAATAAAACATAAATACATGAAAAGCTGAAGGGGAAAATGTTTAAGGTATAAAATTGGTATATTTCCTGTGGGGTGTGGGAAGTGTAGCCCCAAAAATGTTTTGAAATTTTACATTAAAAACAATACATTCTGGTTAATTTTACACATTTTTACACTTCATAATTAATAGATTTTTATTTCTCATTTAAAAGGTAAAGAAAAGTGGCATTTGCTTTTTCAACCATTCAACCAGACTATTGTTTACCAGAAAGTTACCTCAACAATTATTCTCCCACATTCAACCATTCCAGTTCACAAAGATACTGCATCACATCCAATTCCACACCCTTTCAGAGACATGAGGGAACATTTTCCTCTTCTTTGTGCCTGCAAGCTGCTCAGTTCCCAGCTGCAGTGAAGAGGAACAGGGTGTGGAGACTATGCAATACTGAGATATATTTGGCAATGCATCACTGGGGCTGTGCCTGGAATAAGCACAGGCCCGGTGTTACAATCATAATGAGGCGCATGAATAAACCAAGTTCTCGGGCTTGCATTAAGATCCCTATGGACTGGAGAGTCCACAGTTCTCCAAGTCACACAACATCCCGACTTGGACATAACTCTACCAGCTTCTCAAGGGCAGCTAGGGATAGGGAATAAACGCTGGCTTTGCCAGCAACACCCATATCCCAAGAAAGTATTAAAGAAACATGAGAAATTGCCCATTTTTTAGGTGCTACACCATCTCCTAACACTCGAAAATGAGAAGTGTGCCGGACGCCATCTCGGTAAAGGGGTTTGCGCGCGCCCGCATCTAATGACTGCCAGCAGCATGCAGAGCAGGCAGACTATAACATCAATCAATGTGTAGCACTGATTTGATGCCAGTGTGGCCATTTTCAAACTCCACGCTTCAGGCTACGCCCTGTCTTAACCTCGCACAGCTAAACACGATGTTAAACGAAATGAAGGGCCCCCCCCCCATCAGTGCTGTTTAAAGGGAGCATGAACTACTTACAGGTTAGTTGCTGGATTATTTCTTATGGCTGCTGGTGCAATTGTACACGTTTTTGGAACTTTCCTATACTTGGCTAAAGTTTGAATAATCTACAGGGATTCGATAGACTCTGGAACAGTTCCCATGGATTGGAGGGTAGCTAATGTTACCCCACTATTCAAAAAAGGTGGTAGAGAGAAAACGGGGAATTATAGACCGGTAAGCCTGACATCGGTAGTGGGGAAAATGCTAGAGTCCATTATAAAAGATGTAATAGCACAGCACTTGGAAAACAGTGACAGGATCGGACAAAGTCGACATGGATTTACAAAAGGTAAATCATGCTTGACTAATCTACTGGAATTTTTTGAGGATGTAACTGGTAAAATAGGTAAGGGAGAACCAGTGGATGTGGTGTATTTGGACTTTCAGAAGGCTTTCGATAAGGTCCCGCATAGGAGATTAGCGTGTAAAGTTAAGGCACATGGGATTGGGGGCAAGGTACTGACTTGGATAGAGAACTGGTTGGCAGACAGGAAGCAAAGAGTTGGAATAAACGGGTCTTTTTCCGAGTGGCAGGCAGTAACTAATGGCTTACCCCTTATCCTTAGACTGTGACCCCTGGTTCTGGACGCCCCGGCCATCGGGATCATCCTTCCTGCATCAAGTCTGTCTAGTCCTGTTAGAATTTTATAAGTTTCAATGAGCTCCCTTCTCATTCTTCTAAACTCCAGCGAATATAAGCCCAATCGACCCAATCTCTCCTCATACGTCATTCCTGCCATCCCAGGTATCAGTCTGGTGAATCTTCGCTGCACTCCCTCCATGGCAAGAACATCCTTCCTCAGATAAGGTGACCAAAACTGCACACAAGATTCACCAGACTGATACCTGGGATGGCAGGAATGATGTATGAAGAGAGATTGGGTCGATTAGGCTTATATTCACTAGAGTTTAGAAGAATGAGAGGGGATCTCATTGAAACTTATAAAATTCTAACAGGACTAGACAGACTAGATGCAGGAAAGATGTTCCCGATGACGGGGGAGTCCAGAACCAGGGGTCACAGTCAAAGGATAAGAGGTAAGCCATTTAGGACTGAGATGAGGAGGAATTTCTTCACTCAGACAGTGGTGAACCTGTGGAATTCTCTACCACAGAAGGCAGTTGTGGCCAACTTATTAAATATATTCAAGAAGGAATTGTAGTGTATGTACCCGTCTACCTTTAAGGGAACTATTGAATGTAACCGTTCACCTTTAAGAGAACTACTTTAGGTGTGGCACTATTTGTTTGGCTTCTGTATACTGTAATACCGATAGTGACCACACCAGTATATAAGTGTTGTGGCAGGATTGCTGGGGCAGATTCGCCCTGACCTTCGAATAGTAAAGACCTGTTTGTTTGTTACTCCTGAAGTCTGTGTCGTTATTAACCGTACAAACCACAGACTTTACAGTGGCGATGAGTCCGATCGTACCCTGCGGCAAGACTACCAAAGCAACGAAGAGCGTCGAAGAGAGGCAACCGCCCTCGTCGTGCTGCTGAAAGAAAACACGAGGCTGCAGCAGGAGGAAGGAGGAAGACTTTAGCAATAAAAGCTTCCATCTGCAACAGGCACTGACTACCCTTCTACCACGGTGCGGAGTGAGCCGATCAGCAGGAAACAAGGCGGCCGCGGAGACTGTGAGTAGGGGAAGGGGTAGAGAATATCCGGAGGATAAGGGCTGTGCACTCGACCACGGTCGAGGGGGAACGGAGCCGGTCAGAAAGTCGGGTCCAACGGCGTCGTGAGACAGTCGGACCTCGATCGGCGGGAAAAGCCGGGCAGCGACCGCAGCCACGAAGCGCTGAGGCTGGGAGTAGGCGCGGGAAGAGAAACCCAGCTGCAGCCGGGGAGGGAAACACCGGTCTGCGAGAGGGCTGGGAGGCGAACAGGAACCGTGCAGGTGGGAGAGAGAGACAGAGCCGAGCAAGGGGAGAGAGACTGTGCGAGAGCCAGTCCAGCGGCTGAACTGTTCTCCACCAACGGGGTACCCAGGGCCGGTAGAACCGAACGTGCGGGAGAGAGAGTGACAGAGCCGGGTACGGAGAGAGAGACTGCGCGAGAGCCAGTCCAGCGGCTGAACTGTCCTCCGTTAACGGGGTGTACCCAGCGCCGGTAGAGCCGTGCGGGCAGGAGGAAAAGACAGAGCCGAGTAAGGGGAGCTGTGCGAGAGCCAGCCCAGCGGCTGAACCTGTCCGCTGTGGGGAAAGCGTACCCCTTCCACCAGGAAGAAACGCGGGAAGCCGCCATTAGGCGGAGGAGACGACAGAAGCGGGAAACCGCCATTGAAGTGGGCGGGGAGAGAAAGGAAGAGTGGGAAACCGCCATTTTTGTGGGAAAACCGCCATCTTAACTGACATACCGCCATTGAAGTGGGCGGGGAGAGAAGGAAAGAGCGGGAAACCGCCGATTTCGTGGGAAAACCGCCATCTTAGAAATAAACAAATAAATAAGAATACTTAAAGAAATACTGGTGCTGCTCCCAAGGGAAGAAAGATGCCTAAGCGAGGGAATATTAACGACTTTAATTCTGAAATAGAAGACTGGGCCACGTACGTGGAACGCATAGAGATCTATTGCGAAGCCAACAAAATAGAGGAAGACGACAAGGCGATAACATTGCTAAACTCGATGGGGGCAAAAACATACGGGCTCTTGAAGCATCTAATAGCACCAGATAAACCAGCGGATCAGACCTTCGAAGAGATTGTGGCTGTGCTGAAGGACCACTTGAACCCCGCACCATTGATGCTGGCTGAACGATTCAAATTCTACGCAAGAACGCAGAGGAAAGACGAAAGCAATGCGGAGTACTTGGTCGAACTGCGTAGGCTAGCGAAATACTGCCAGTTCGGAGGGAATCTGACAGAAGCACTGCGGGACAAGTTCGTATGCGGATTGTCCAAAGAAGGGACGCAGAAGCGACTACTGGAAGAGAACGACCTCACACTGGACAGGGCTGTCCTTATAGCTGCATCGCACGAAGCCGCAGCGAAAGGAACGGCGGAAATGCAACTAAAGGCGGCGGCACTCGGGGTGGACCAAATTACTTCAAGCACAACAAAATGCTACTGTTGTGGGAAGACAACGCATGACCAGAATCAATGCTGGTTTAAGAACCAAGAGTGTAGGAAATGTGGCAAACTGGGTCACATCGCGAAGGTATGCCGGTCAGGGAAGAAGACCAACAATCAAAGGAAGCCACCACAAGAAAAGTACAACAAGGTACACAAGGTGGCTGAGAAGAGTTCAGACGAACAGAATTCAGACTCAGACCCAAACAACCAGGAGCTGGGTAGTCTGAGAATCCACAATGTGGGTAAAGAAATGGATCTACAAACCATCTGGGTCATACTAAAAATAGCTGGAGTCCAAGTAAGGATGGAGCTGGACACTGGATCAGCTCTATCAGTCATCAACCGAAGGGACTACCACCGGCTATTCTCTCACATACCTTTAAGAAATACCAAGTTCGTATTACAGACATACACGGGGCATAACGTATACCCCATGGGGAAAATAAGAGTCAAGGTGAGAGATAGGGGTAAAGAACACCCAAGAATGAACTTGTACGTATTACCTGAAGGAGGACCACCACTTCTAGGACGGGAGTGGATTAAGAAAATAGATATGGAATGGCACTACCTAAAAGCCATAATGAGGGAGGACTCGGTGCAAGCTATCAGCTCAGATTCTGAAATGGATGACGATAAGACCAATTCAAATATGGAAGACAAGGCTAAAAGGGACTTGCCGACGATGGGGAAGGAAACGAAGACATGCAGAAGGACTTATGTTACCAAGAAGAATAAAACTGCAGACGGAAGAACACCGAGTTCGGACTCAAACTTATGTCAAAGTACGACAACAATTAGAACAGTTGAGTGACCGTCTCGTACACGAGATGAAAAATATGGAAAAGTTCTGGGACACCGAATGGGAGAACCTGGAAAGACAACAGAGACAGCTAGCTCAAGCAGAGAGCGACCATAGAGCCATCGTGGCCAAATACCAATCACATTCCCCTGATGCTGTTCAGGAACTAGAATATTTACAGAACGAACCAAAGGAAGAGGAATCTTCAGGAAGCCAGGATTTTATCCCAGTTCATCTCTACGACTCGTTGCAAACAGAGTGTAACAAGTTGAAAGAACAGTATGAACAGGCCCAGACTACAATCCTGGAAGGGGTTAACTCGGCAACCTCCGAAAAGCTAGTTTTAGTGAAAGCATCTGAACAGCTAAAGGTTGAACATGAGCGAGAATTACAAAGGCTGCAGGAAATGTTTGATGAGCTCCAGGCCAAGACAGACTCATCGGTAGAGATTCCATCCATCGATGAAAAATTAGAGGTGGAAGACATAGCAGAACATGAAATTCAAGATGTCCAAGAACTCATTAAATTATTGAAGGCAACCCAGGACAAATATGAGGCGGCAATGGCCGAGGTTCAACAACTTGAAGAACATATTCAACTAGGAATCCGGGCAGTGGAAGGAAAGGCAACTGGAAGGATCACAGAGACTGTAGGAATGGCCCCGGAACAGGAGTTAGAGAACATCAAGGCGCAACTTCTTCGAGCGCTTAAAACCAAAGTACCGGAGGAAAGGAAGGTGAAAACATTGGAGGGAAAGGTGGATGAAATGGAGAAGACTCTAATCCACAGTGTCCCCGTAGAAGAGTTAACGGCCAGCCAACTCTTACACACGCTGAGGGACAAGACTCCAAAATGGGAACACGAGTTTCAGGGTTCAAAGGGAAAGAATTCGGAGCTTCCAAGTGTCACAGAGATAGCTGAGGTGGCAACACAGCTTTTACAAGGATGCCAAAAGTACGCTGAATTGCGTCAAGGGGAACAGAAGGGGGTGGAAACAGATACTCCAGTAGAAGGATTAAATAGCCTGACAACAAAATCCCCGATGGAAGGGAAGGTATTGAACTCACAAATGAGGCCAGTAGTGAAGGAATGGCAGACATCCCCGGAAGAGCGGAATGAATATGAATGTTTGAAGAAGTCTTTTCAAGAAAGATGGTTAGGGAAGGAACCACCGTCGGCTAACGTCCAGATGGATAAGAAGGAAGTAGAAGGGCCTCTCACTGGCCTAACTCAGGACGACCCCGAATATTACCATGACCTGTTGAGTGACACTGAATATTACGAGGATCTGGTCTGCTCAGTTTGTGATGAAAACTCCCAAAGTGCTGAAATCCGGATGAAGCACTTAAGGTCTAAGGAACATAGAGAGTTGGTGGCGCTACAGCTGGCAGCCAAGAAAGGAGCTCCGAGAGTGTCAAAAAGGCAGAAAAGAAAAAGAAGAAGCAGAAGATAATAACTGTCTAAAATATTAGCACTTCTACCATCTCAGGCGGGACACTACGAAAGGAACTAAATTAGTTGAAAAACTGGAAAATATCAAGACAGCCAGTTGGTTGTAAAAGTCCGCACTGCTGGTTCAACAGGACGAAAGTTCAAGCTGTTACATCAAGAAAAAGGCTATGGAGGAGTCACGCTAGCCATGTGAACCAGCTACACCAAAGAGATGTTGTTCGGAACGAGTCAAGATCAGAGACTGAATCTATGAACTGTTTCCGCAGAGACTGAACCTGTGAACTGTTCCCACCGAGATTATATCTGTAAATTGTTTTATATGACATTGACTCCACCGAGATTATATCTGTAATTTGTTTTATAGGAAGTTGAAGATATGTATGTTTAACGGGGACTCTGTAAGTAATAAGCTAAAAAGGGAGGATTGTAGTGTATGTACCCGTCTACCTTTAAGGGAACTATTGAATGTAACCGTTCACCTTTAAGAGAACTACTTTAGGTGTGGCACTATTTGTTTGGCTTCTGTATACTGTAATACCGATAGTGACCACACCAGTATATAAGTGTTGTGGCAGGATTGCTGGGGCAGATTCGCCCTGACCTTCGAATAGTAAAGACCTGTTTGTTTGTTACTCCTGAAGTCTGTGTCGTTATTAACCGTACAAACCACAGACTTTACAGGAATTAGATATATTTCTTAAGGCTAAAGGGATCAAGGGATATGGGGAGAAAGCAGGGACAGGGTACTGAATTTGGATGATCAGCCATGATCTCGTTTAATGGTGGAAAAGGCTCGAGGGGCCGAATGGCCTACTCCTGCTCCTATCTTCTATGTTTCTATGTTTCTATGCATATGCTAGCCTATGATACAATTATAGTTCAGTTACTCCACAGACTGGGAAGGTTCCAGTTCTTGGGTATCTGAAATGAAAAAGGGACAAGGGTTGGGTTGTGGTGAGGGGAGAGGAGAAAGCAAGAAGTGTTTGTTTACACCATCTGCAGCTTGTGAGTCAGAAGAGATTGTGGGATGAGGGAGAAGTGGAATGAGAGAAGGAGGATTAGGTAAGCAGATACCCTCCTCTTCGATCCCTCCAGCCTGCCAGTGGCCACGGCCTCAGTGATACCCCTTCCCATGATGGCCAGCACTATTTCCTTCATGGGGGTTAAAATATGCAAGCGCGTTTGTCCTCCTCCAGTTCTTCCTTCACTTCTCCAGATGTGCTATTTGAAGATGAACTCACTCGCCTTGACAACTCGTGTGCGATCGTTAAACATCTTCCTGCATTGCATCCATGTTCTTGGAGCAACACTCCTGCATTGACCTCCGCTGTTATTTGTACCACTGCCCCCTGAGCATATGTCTGCAGGGCCTCCAGCCCCGCACCCCCCCACCTGCGGATACAGGATAACTCTCCTTCTTTCCACCTCTTCCATCAAGACCTGCAGTGCATTGACTGAAAACCTTGGTGCTCACTCTCTTGCATGTTCAGCCATTGCCCAAAGTATCACAGTCCAGATTGACTCTTGAAAAAACTCCCACCACTTCTTGCAGCTACAATGCACCTCCCCTTTAAGAGGTGCAGGCTATCTTTAAGTAGCGCTAGCCACTCACGATATTGGGCCCCCTGCTGATGAGCGCAGTCAATGAACAACCCAGCGGTTGCTGTCTGTAAGCAGCAATCATTTAAACGCACAGGCAGCAGCAATTGAATGTGCTGCCTGCAACGCAATTAACAGGCACGGGCTAACCGCGTACCCCTATCCCCACGCCTGTTTTTGGGGATTAGCCAGTTTCTCCCCCATTGTGCCATTGTGTTCAGACAATTCCGGCAAAAACAATATGTCACAGTTATCCAGCAAGTGCCCAAAGATGAAAATCTACCCTACTTTCCTCATTCAACCCCCCTTCATCAATTCAATATGGCACTCTTCCTCTCTCCAATCTAATTAAGTTGGTACTCTTCTTCCATGCTCCCCTGTTCAAGCTGGTACTCTTCCCTCCACCCAGAGTTCATATTGGCACTCTTTCCCCCCCTACAGTTCATGTTGCCACTCTTTGTCCCTGCACCCCCCCCTCCCACCCCGGCCCAGTTCCTCCCCATCCCCTCTCAGTAAATTCCGGTATTATCTTTCCCCCAAAACACCACTCCCACTTTCTTACCCCCAAAGCACTACCCTCCTAGATGTTCCGCCCTTCCCCAAAGCACCAGTCTCAGTTTCTGCTCCTTTCACCTTCATTACCAGCAATTTCCCTCTCCCATCTATTGACATTCATTTATCTCCTCCTTTA
Organism: Somniosus microcephalus; assembly: GCF_052327205.1. Lineage (NCBI taxonomy): Eukaryota > Metazoa > Chordata > Chondrichthyes > Squaliformes > Somniosidae > Somniosus > Somniosus microcephalus. The sequence continues at coordinate 251,948,726 of NC_140991.1, forward strand.
TGGCCATCAATTTCACTCTCCTCTTCCTTTCAATTTCCGTCTTCCCTCTTGCCTTTGATGGCATCCAATCACCCAGAATCATAGAATGATCGAATGGTTACAGCACAGAAGGAGGCCATTCGGCACGTAGAGCCCGTGCCGGCTCTCTGCAAGAGTACTTCAGTTAGTCCCACTCCCCCACCCTTTCCCTATAGCCCTGCAATTTTTTTCCTTCAGGTACTTATCTAATTCCCTTTTGAAAGCCATGATTGAATCTGCCTCCACCACCCTTTCAGGCAGTGTATTCCAGATCCTAACCACTCGCTGCATAAAAAAGTTTTTCCTCATGTCACCTTTGGTTCTTTTGCCAATCACCTTTAATCTTTGTCCTCTGGTTCTCGACCCTTCCACTTACCATCCAATTTCCCTCTCCCCTCCTGATCCATTTCCCTTTTCCCTTGCATTCTTCCCCAGCTCCCCCTTTGTATTCTTCCCCCATCCACATCCACTTAGAATTCTCTTCCATCCTCCCCTTGCATTCACTTGCCCCTCTTCTTCCTCCATGTATTATCCCCTTTCTTCTCACACCTTCTCTCAGTTGCCCTTCTTTGGTATTCTCTGCTCCTTTGTCACCTTTTTCATTCTTTCACCCCCTTGTCATCCCTGTGCATTCTCTCTTCATTGCTCATCCTTTGCATTCTGTGGCCCTTTTCAATCTCTCCCACCTTGCCTGTCCCCGTGGTCTCTCCCCCTTGAATTCCCCTTGCATTTATACTCCCTAAAATATTGACCCACAGTTTTAAAGGCTGTCATGAATGAAGTCATCCATTAATCCCTGTGACTCTGCATTAACATTCAAGATCCACACACTATTTGTATATATTTGCTTGAATGAAAGCCTTTACGGTTGACCCGGGCCATGGAATTAGTGGTTGTATAGTCAATGACACCCAAAACCTTTTAGGAAAGCAACAATTGCATGGAATTGTTATTCTGCATCTCTATGAAATTGCTTTGAGCCTAAGTGTAGGTGGACATCATACCCTGGATAATGGCCATGAATTTACCTCCAACAGAATGGAACAAATTAGTTGCAAAAAAACAGGTCAGTCTAATGGTGACCATCCAGGGCCACAGACAGAGCAATTCCATTCTGACAAGACCCTGAGGTTATCTGCTGCAATTTGATACAGTTCAGTAATTGTATCCCTGGAGAGCCTTAGCGTCTTCCAACAGTTTAAGCTCTCTGCCTTGTATTTGGTCTAGCGCTGAGTGAACCTTTTGTTTCTTTGGCTTTACATGCAAAAGGGCCGTCACAACAGAAACAAAAGCCATATTGCCTCATTTGGCAAAAAAAAAAAATTCATTCTATTGTCAACAACTCCAAGTGATCAGAAACTGCGATATGGCTCCGTATTAATTGGGCACCACTCACACTTAATGAACTTAATTGATGTTTTCGTGGCAGGTTCACAAACTGGTTTCTGGCATGGGAAAACTTTACTGGGAAACTGGTAGCCTCCAGCTACAATGGATGAGAACAATTTACCTTTCGATAGCACTCTTCATGTACACAAAGACGTCTCAGAGTGCTTTGCAGAGCAGAAGAAAAATATAGACAAACAGAACGCACAGAGAGAAATAGAATAATGAGAATCATAGAATCATTGCAGTGCAGTGGGAGGCCATTCAGCCTATCGAGCCCGTGCCACCTCTCCGCAAGACCACTTCAGCTAATCCCAATCCCCTGCCCTTTCTCCATAGATCTGCAAATTTTTCCTTCAGGTACTTATCTGATTCGCTTTTGAAAGCCACAATTGAATCTGCCTCCACTACAGTTTCAGGCAGTGCATTCCAGATCATAACCATTCGCAGCATAAAAAAGTTTTTCCTCATGTCGCCTTTGGATCTTCTGCCAATCACATTAAATCTGTGTCCTCTGGTGCTTGACCCTTCTGCCAATGGGAACAGTTTCTCTCTATCTACTCTGTCTAGACCCCTCATGATTTTGAATACTTCTAGCAAATCTCCTCTCAATCTTCTCTGCTCTAAGAAGAACAACACCAGCCTCCCCAGTCTATCCGTAACTGAAGTCTCTCCTCCCTGGAACCATCTTGTCAATCTTTTCTGCACCCTCTCTGAAGCCTTCACACCATTCCTAAAGTGTGGTGCTCAGAATTGAACACAATACTCCAGTTGAGGCCGAACCAGTGTTTTATAAAGGTTCATCATAACTTCCTTGCTTTTGTACTCTATGTGCTCGATTTTGCCATTGGGGGCGTGTCAGGTGGTTTTCGTGTCAGGACCCTGACTCCGATGTGAAGTGGGAAAAAAGTGCGATTTTGCCCTAATTGGGCAATTGATTTCCAGTGTGTGGAAACCCCTGGCCCAATGAGCCTTTCCATCCAGAAAGTTGCCTCCAATGATGTCATCAATGCTGCTGGATTTAAGGTCTGCAAGCAGCCTTGCTTCTTTTGCAGACTTTAAACTTTATGCCCATTGTTGTGATCGCTTCATTTAGCAACTATGTCCACCAGTAGGCCAAAGTGTGCTCCAAGGTTCAATGAGGCCTCCCTCCAAGCTCTGGTGGAGGGAGCAAGATCAAATAAGGAGGTGCTCTTCCCTTCCTCAGGGAGGAAAAAGCCCCCCCAGCAGACTAAAGCTGTGTGGCTGCAAGTGGCCCAGGAGGCCAACTCAATCTCTATGTGCCACAGAACCTGGCTGCAGTGCAGGAAGAGGTTTCATGACCTTCTCCACACAGGAAAAGTTAGTTTGACTTTCCCATCGCCCTCAATCTGATCCCCATCGCCTCTCCTCACCAGCACTCTGCTTTGCCAACCTCTTCCTCCACATCCCAATTGACACTTACATCGCTGAACCCTTACCCATTCCCTCTCTCTCTATGGTCACATTCACTTAACTATTGAACCATGCAGCCCTCACATGCCCTATCACTGTGACGCAATGACAACAACTTACAACACACAGGGAGGGCCCTTTGTCTCCTTCTAAGCATCTATGCTATGGATTCTCTACACTCACTCCTTCATTCTCACTCAAACTACACTTGTGTCCCTCATTGCAGGAAAAGAGAGCCCACAATAAGAGGGAAAGAGTGAGGACAGGAGGAGGGCCACCCTCAGTAGCCCAGCTCAGCACCTCAGAGGAGGCGGCCCTGGAAATCGCCGGTGTCGAGGACGATTCGCGAGTGGAAGACGGACAGGCAGGCGTATCACAGCAAGCTGGTGACAGAATAGTTTGGCATCTCTCTCATTGACATTGCATGAGTGACTGATAATGATTCTGATGCTCTAACAGATTGACTTATGATCATCTGCACAATTCAATGTGCATGCAACCTTTACCTTACATCTCTAACTATTTCCTTTACTCCCCCACAGGACCATCGACAGCCCCCATCCCCACTGTCCAGGAGGAACAGCCTGAGCTTCAAGACTCCTCAGAGGAAACTGCAACCCCTCAGGACGTAGCATCATCAGAATTTAGCGCACCCAGCACCAGCGCAGACACTCACACCTCGGTGCGACCTTCGAGAGACAGAATAGTGTTGTCACCTGTTGTATCACAGCTCACAAGTGAGCATCAGCAGATGGTGGAGACAGGGACAGCAGTGGAGAGTCCTCGTCAGAGGCGTAGGACTCTGACAGCTCGGCTCTGCTGCATGTCGACCCTGTGCCTCCGGGTCCATCCAGAAGGAGAGCGGTGCTGGAACTCCAGGAACAGGTGCAGGAATCTCTGGCAGGTTTTGTCTCCAGGGTCACTGCGAGTGTGGAGTGAATGGAGGAGTCCATCGCAAACATGAACAGAGCCTTTGTGGAGGCATTGGCGCATAAACGCATCACCACGGAAAGGATTGCAACCTCCGTGGAAAGGATGGCTACAGTAGAGGAGAGGATGGCTACGGCCATGGACGAGCTAAGTCGCCAGAGTGTTGAAAACATGGTTATTGTTCAGAATAGACTGACATCTCTTGAGGAGCGATGGTCAGCTATTGAGCATAGAAACCAGACCTTCATGGAAGTCCTCTGGAGTAGGACTTCCAGTGCAGAAACGGGTCCTCATGGCCCCCCTGAATTGCAGCAAGGTGCTGTCAAGCCACTTGCTAGCTCTGAAGTGGGGCTGACCCATGAGAGGGATGTTGGTGGCAGACAACAAGGAAGTGGGGCTCCTCTCCAAGCGCTCACATGACCATGCCACTGCAAAGCCCTTTGTCAAAGCCCCACCAGAGTCCTCACCCAACTAAGATGGGCGTCTCAGCCCCTGCACAGCCGCAGGAGCAGCAGACTGTTGCCGAGCCCTCACAGGCTTGCAACCCCAGAGGACGGCCACCAAAGGTGTCGAGACAGGAGCAGCAAGAAAGTGAGCAAGGGGCCTCCACATCTGCTGAAGCCACAGGGGAAGCAGCATGTAGGAGCACGCGTAAAAGGAAGATAAAACACAAGTAGTCACTGTAATGTCCGAGTATAAATAATACACGGAATGCAGGAGAACAATAAAAAAGGTATTTACTTGAACAGAGGGTACTCTTTTATTTGGACCCAAAAAAAACCAATTCGACTGTAAATAAACAAAAGTTCAACTAAAGCTTAACAAATCAAATTAAAATTTGGTTTTCCGTGTTGATGATGCACTCCAGTCCCCGCGGCGCCCACCGGTTGCGGAAATACTCAAGCGCACCGGCGGACACCGCGTGCTCCATCTCCAGGGCCACCCGGGCGCGAACATGGCCGCGGAAGAGATGCAGGCAATCCGGCTGGACGACCCCCTCCTGCCTGGACCAATTGATGGCTCTTTTAGCCAGGCCCAGGAGCAGGCCCACAAGGAGGTCCTCCAACCTGTCCGCTCCCCCCCGCACCGGGTGACCGTAGATCAAGAGCGTGGGACTGAAGTGCAACCAAAAATCGAGGAGCAGCCCCTTCAAGTAGTGAAAGAGGGGCTGCAACCTCTCACAATCCATATAAATGTGAAACACGGACTCCTCCAGGCCGCAAAAAATGCAGGCGGCCTGGGAGTCCGTGAACCTACTTAAAACCTTATTGCACGGGACCGCTCCGTGCAACACCCTCCAGGCCAAGTCCCCGATGGAACAAGGGAGGACTCCCGCATAGAGAGCCCTCCATTGGGGACCTCCGCTACCGCCGGTCGGCAAAACGCCACGCCAAGGCGTGTCCGGACGGTAGACGAAGATGGCAAAGTGGAGAGTGTGCAGGAGCAGCCCGTACAGGAAACCCCTCCGCGCAGAATGAAAAGGCACGGAGGGTATTTCCTCGAGAGGGCTCAAGTTGTGAGGCGCCGGTTCCCGAGGGGAGTTTCGGGGCCGGGCGCCGATGAGGAATTCCGTCCGAACGGGGGTAAGCTCAGACGGGATCGCCCCACGTGCTTGAGCCGCCTCGATACACCTAGTGGAGTCGGGGCCCAGTGCCGCTTTTACCGATTCGATGGTTTCGACCGCGAGCCGGACGTTGGCCCAGGACAGGCGCCGCGCCAGCTCCTCCGGCGCCATCCAGCCCGCTCCTCCGCCATCGAGCAGGTCCCCGACTCTGGTCACCTTGCCAGCCACAGCCCTACCCTCCGCCAGCCGCCCAAACCCGTGTTCGTGGAGGTGCGGATTCCTGAGCAGCGGCTCCCGAAGGAGAGCCGCCGCTCCTGACGGGGGAGAGCTCCGCCTGGAAGCGACGTAGTTCCAAACCCATAGTAGTTCCTGGTAGAAGACAGGCAGCTCCCGCAGGCCGGCACGCCTGCTGCCCACTTTTGCAAGCAGGAGCTGCGTGTCGTAATTGAGGCCATGCAGCTGGCGGAAGAAAAACGTCGCCAGCGCACACCATCTCGGAGGATTCTCGACGTACAGGTATCTCTGCAGCGTCTGAAGACGGAAAGTCGCAGCCTGGGTGCGAAGGCACACCAGCGCCTGACCGCCCTCCCTAAGCGGGAGACACAGAACCGCGGCAGAGACCCAGTGCTTCCTTTTGTCCCAGAAGAAGTCGATGAGCTTCTTCTGAATCTTGGCGACAAACGCAGGGGGAGGGATCAAAGTGACCAACCGGTACCACAACATGGCGGCCACCAGCTGGTTTATGACCAGCGCTCGACCCCTGTAGGACAACACTCGGAGCAGTCCTGTCCAGCGTCCTAGGCGAGCGGTGACTTTGGCCTCCAGCTCTTGCCAGTTCGCCGGCCAAGCGTCCTCGGCAGGGCTAAGGTAGACTCCCAAATAGAGGAGGTGCGTGGTGCTCCAGGCGAAAGGCCTGAACTCCTCCGGCAGGGAGTCCACCCGCCACTGACCCACCAGGAGTCCGGAACATTTCTCCCAGTTGATCTTGGCGGAGGATGCGTCCGAGTAAATCTGCTGGCATTCCCGCATCCTCCGCAAGTCAGCGGGATCCGTGACCATGAGGAGCACGTCATCGGCGTAAGCCGAGAGGACCACCTCCACGCCCGGCCCTTGCAGAGCCAGTCCCGTCAACCTCTTCCGCAAGAGGCGCAGGAAAGGCTCCATGCAAATGGCATATAACTGACCGGACATGGGGCATCCCTGACGCACCCCCCTCCCGAAGCGAAGGGGCGCCATCAAGGACCCGTTAACTTTAATCAGACACTCCGCGGCGGTGTACAGAAGTCGGATCCGGGCGACGAAATGCGTCCCGAACCCGAATGCGCGCAGAGTCCCGAAGAGATACTCGTGATCCACCCTGTCGAACGCCTTCTCCTGATCCAGGGAAAGGAAGGCGACCGACAGACCAGCCCTCTGGGAGTGGTGGACCAGGTCCCGGACCAGATGGATGTTATCGTGGATGGTCCGGCCCGGGACCGTGTAGGACTGGTCGGGGTGGATCATGTGGGCCAGCACGGTGCCAAGGCGAGCAGACATGGCCCTGGCAAAGATTTTATAGTCCGTGCTGAGGAGGGAGACCGGGCGCCAGTTCTTAAGGAGGCGGAGATCGCCCTTCTTAGGCAGCAGGACAATGACCGCCCTGCGCCAAGAGAGGGGCATCTCCCCGGTCGCCAAACTTTCCCCCAGGACCCGCGCGTAGTCGCCCCCCAAGACGTCCCAGAACACCCTGTGGAACTCCACGGTCAGCCCGTCCAGCCCCGGGGACTTTCCCCTAGAGAGCTGGCGGAGGGCGCCGGTCAGCTCCGCCAGACTTAGCGGAGCGTCCAATTTTTCGGCGCCCTCCGGGCCAACCTTCGTCAGGTCCTCCCACAAAATTCTGCGCGCATCCTCGCTGGACGGATCCGGAGAGAACAGAGCCCCGTAATAGGCGCGGGTCTCCGCGCTGATTCCCTCCGGATCCGAGACCAGAGATCCGTCGTCGGCCAGCAGCCCCAAGAGCTGCTTACGGACCCCCCGTCTTTTTTCCAGCGAGTAGAAGAAGGGGGAGCCGCGGTCCAGGTCCCGCAGGAGCTGGATCCGCGACCTCACGTACGTGCCTCGGGACCCGACGAGCTGCAGGTCCTTCAGCGCGCCCTTCTTCTCTTCGTACACCTTCCGCAGGGCCGGGTCCTCGACGACCTGACCGAGACGGGACTCCAGGTCGAGCACCTCCTTCTCCAACCGCCCGACCCGGGCCTCCCGCCTCTTGGTCGACCCCTTCGTGTACTCCTGACAGAAGAGACGGATGTGAGCCTTGCCCACATCCCACCATAGCCTCAAGGAGGGGAAGCCCCCCCGCTTCCTTCTCCAGTCGGCCCAGAATCGACGAAACGAATCCCGGAACCGTGCGTCCTCCAGCAGCAGGTTGTTAAAATGCCAGTACACGGACCCCCCCGCGCGCGCAGCGGAGCGAGCTCCGCCCACACCAGGTGGTGGTCCATGCACGGCACCGGCCGCATGGAAGCTGCCGGAACGCAGGAGACGTACGCCCGGGAAATGTAGAGGCGGTCGATTCTGGACCTTCCTCCCCCAGACCTCACGCTAGTGAAGGCGCTGGAGTCGGGGTGGAGATTTCGCCAGACGTCCACCAAGTCGAAGGACCCAACCAGGTCCCTCAACTTCTCCATCGCCGCCGGGCTTCGCGGGGGACCCGAACGGTCCCTCGCCTCGAGGGTGCAGTTAAAATCCCCCCCAAGGATGACGCACTCACCCACGTCGATGGAGCCCAAGAGAGCGGACACTTCTTCGAAGAAGCGCACTTGCTGCGCACTGGTCTGAGGGGCGTACACGTTCACTAGATGGAGCGGCACGCCCCCCAGGCGAACAGTGACCTGGAGCAAGCGGCCCGGCACGTGCTCCTTGACCCCCAAGATCTCCGGCTGAAAATGCGGGGCCAGCAAGATAGCCACCCCGCTGGAATTGTTGGAGAGGTGACTCATGCTGACCCCTCCTTGCCACTCCAGGAGCCACGTGGCTTCGTCTCCCGGAACGGTGTGGGTTTCTTGCAGGAAGCACACCGCATACTTCCCGTCCCGAAGGACCGAGAAGTTATTGAATCTGCGGCGCGCCTCCCTGCTGCCATTGATGTTGAGGCTGGCTATGGTTATCTTCATGTGAGAAGCATAGTGCAACCTCTATCTACACCTAACGGGGGGAGGAAGCGCAGCCGCTGGTCCGCCGCCACTTCCTCAGCAGCCCAGTGAGAAACGTTGTGAGCCGACGCAGCTCGAGCGGGTTCACACCCTCGTCCGCGCCCAAGATCTTAACGGCGGCGCGGACGGAATCGATGAGCAGCGCCAGCTCCGACCACCTGTCGAGGGCCAGCCGGACCTTATTGCGCTGACCCAGGCACATGGCCATAAAATCCCGGAGTTCCCTTACGGAAATGAGGGGAGACTCGGCAAGGGGCACGAGGTCATCCATCGCCACGTCGGCGCTGGAGTCCGAATCGTCCTCCGTGCCCATCACCGAGTCCCCATCCTCCTCCAGGGGGTCGTCACCAGCGGCCGACCCGTCCGCCGCGCAGTGCGAAGCGAACGACTCGGCCGCGCCAGCCAGCCCCGCCTCCGCCCGGATCCCACCCCCAGGATCGGCGGCAGAGGATTTCTCCCTGGGCTCCTCTAGGGGTGCCAGGCCAGAAGACGGCGGCAGTTCAGAGCTCCCCTCCGCCTCAGACGCCGGAACGACCGGAGAAACCGGGGAGAGAACAATTTCCAGCTCCTCCAGTACGTCCGGCACCAGAGACGCAGCCAGGGGGCCATCCTCCTCCCCGCCACCAACCTCCGACCCAGCGGACGGGGGGTTTTGAATTAAAAGCTCTACCAGGACGAGCATCCCCTGGGAGACGTCCGGGTCACATTGGGCGAGCTCATTATCCTCGAGCTCGCCCGACCCAGCCCCCAGGCTGCCCGACCCGGCGAGGGGTAACGGCACCGATAAAAGGTCAACTTCAATTACTGCCGCGGGTTGTTCCGCAACCCCCCCCACGGGCAGGGTCTCATCCCCATCCCCGGGAGGCACGTGCTGGACAGACACATCTGCCTCAGCCTCCCGAGGGACAGGCGACCCCTGCCGATCGCTGGTGATGACGACAGCGCTGGGGTGGGGGGGGGGGCGCAGTACCCGCGGCGGGCGACGACTCCCCCTGCTCGGAGGGACCTTCCTCCTCCCGGTCCTCCTCCTCATCCAGGGGGTCGCGCCTTCTTTTTAGCACGGAGGGAGCGAGGGAGACCTCCATGTCTGCAAAGGCCTCCTCCTCGACTCCCTCCGGCGGAGCAGGTTTGTCGGGTTCCTCAGGCCCGAGCCCGGCCGCAGGTATCGGCATTACCGCTGCGGCGGTTGCGGCCACAGGCTCGGGCACGGGGCCCCTCCCGCTCACATCTGCCCTGATCAACTCCGCGAGGAGCGCGGGTGTAAGGGGCTCAAGGGGCAAGGGCTCACCATCCACGGGGGGACCTGCCCTAAGGTGCTTCTTTTTTCCCCGCGCCTTCTTTCCGGCCGGACACGCTCCCTCCCCGCCGCCGGAGGCCTTGGTGGCATCGGCCCCCGACGTCAACCGCGCATCAGACGTACTTGACGCGCGGGCGGCGCCAGCCTCGGCCGCACGAGATGATCCAGCGGCCTTGGAGGCAGGGCAGTTCCTCCTGATGTGCCCCACCTCCCTGCAGGCATGGCACCTCACACCGTCCGACGTCCAAAAGGCGCGGTAGGCGGTCCCCTCGTGGAGGACGACGAACGCCCCTTCAGTGTCCTCCTCCCGCGCCAGCTGGATAAACAGCTGGCGCCGGAAGGAGAAGACGTGGCGAAGGCTGGCCTCCCGGAAGCCGAGCGGGATGGGTGTGATCCCTGACCTCACCTCCCCAAGTTGTCGCAAATGGGGAAGGAGGAGCTCACCAGGAACATAGGGCGGGACGTTGGAAATAATGATCCTCTGCGTGGTGGCCTCGAGAGGATCCACCGGCAGGAAGGTCCCACCCACGGTGAGCCCCTTGGCGACAGCCAGGGACACCGCCCGCTCCGACCCCAGGAAGAACACAGCCTTCCCATACATTTTCGAGGCCGCGACGATGGCTGAGGGGCCGACAACCCCAGCCATGGCCTTGACGCAGGCCTCGATGGTCATAGTGGGGTGAGTGTAGCTCTTCACCCCAAGCTTTTTTGTTATTAATCGAAAAGGTGACGGGGCAGCAGGAACAGCGGGAGCAGCTGTGGCTGTGGCTACCACTCTCGCATAGTTCCCGGCTGGCCCCGCCACCGGCGAAGATGCAGTCGCCATTCTGGGGTGCTTTTTTTAAGGGCTACACTCACCCCAAGTCACAGGCCTGAAGGTGTTAATGGCCTCGGTGTATATATATTTTTTTTGTCCTCCATTGAGCAGAGGGAGCTGATTAAAATGAGGACACACCTCTCTCCTTATTGATTTAAATTGGGAGAGGGGCCCTCTCCCCTCTGCTCAATTGGCAATTAATAAAATAGATGAAACTAAGGTGCCTTAGAAAGACAGGCAGAGAGAGACAAAGAGAGAGAGAGAGGTGGGGGGGTGGGAAGGAGGGAGGCCGCAAAGGGCAGTGTTGCCACTCAGGATGGTGGGTGGGTGTTGGCAGGGTTGCACTCTCCGATGGAAAAAGTCTTTGGTGATGGTGGTCTTCTGGCAGGGGGAGAAGACGTCTTCACCTGGAAAAGCTGGAGAAGCCCAGGCTTAGTCCTGCAACAGGTCTTAACGATGTAATTAAATTAAATTAAGGACTTCACCTTGGGCAGCTCCAAGCTCTCCCAGGGCAGGCAATAGAAGGGATGCTAATTAGTGGTGTGTGTGGCCTAGCTTTTAACAAGAGCACACACACACACACACTACACCCCTTGATGATCCGGCCTTGCTTCTTCTTTTCTCCCCCCACCTAAAATACAAAGTCTTGGGAGAGTGCCCCAAATAACACCCACCTGTAGATGTTCCGGATGAAGTTTTCTTCCCTCCTTTCAAGCAGTTGGTTTCTCTCCCCTCTCTCCCTCTCCTGAAGTGGAGGCCAATTTGGGGAGGCAGTGATAGAAAGGCCTCTCCCCTGGTTGATGTTGATGTAGGCCTCCTTTCTCCTTCTCCTCCTCTGTCCTCTCTCTCCAGGCACCTCAGTTGATGTAATGATGGTGGAATTGGTGGTGGTGGTGGTCCAACGTTCTCCTCCTCTTCGTGGTCAGGGGGCCACCACTTTAATCCACTCTCCAAAGTCTGGCTGCTCCCTCTGCTCGTGCTTGCAGCTGAACAGAGGGTAACTTAAGACTGAAATACAGAAGCCTGCTATGGCTTTATATACAAGGGTGGTCACTGCCGGTACTGCAGTATAGAATCAGTTCTTCTCTTAAAGGCACATACACAACAATTCCTCCCCTTTTAGATAAACAGTACATAACATTCATTTAACAACTAAATAATAACTAATTACAATTACAATTTCCTCTGTACTATATACATCAACTGAAATAATCATTTATAAGTTCAGCCTTTGAGGAGGCTTCCTGATCCTGACTGGATAGCGCCTTTCTCGAGTATCCTGTTCTTGCGGCGGAGTTGATTCTGGCTCATTGTCATTGGTTGGTTCGTCAGCTTCCAATACCACTGCTTCTGAGGTAGACGCAATCTGTACTTCGGGTTGATTACCAGGTGCACCTGCTCGTGGTATGGGTTTGGCTTGTTACTGTGACTCTAGAATCTGGTCAGCATGGCGTCTCATGATGCTCTCTCCAACGTCCACTGTGTACATTAGTGGTCCCTGCTGTGTGCATATTGTTCCTGGCTGCCATTTTTCTGTCCGGTAGTCGCGGGCCAAGACTGGTTGCCCTATCTTGAAGCTCCTGGTTGGCTTCTCATTTATGTGCTGGAATTGCTTATCCTCAACATCTTGTCTTATGTTTGGTTTGAGCAAATCCAGGCGACATCTTAGCCTTCGGTTGAAGAACATTATTGCTGGAGCTTGGTCGGTGACTGCATGTGTCGCATTCCGGTAAGCAAACAGGAAATTATCCACCTTGTGTTGTAGTGGTATGTCGTCATTATGCATTGCCTTTATGGCCTTTTTAAAGGTCTGAACAAACCTCTCAGCCAATCCATTTGTGGCTGGATGATATGGGGCAGATGTGTAATGCTTCACCCCATTATTCCTCAGAAACCTCCGGAAATCCTCGGACACAAACTGTGGGCCATTGTCGGAGCAAATCTGTTCTGGCAAGCCATTCCTGGCGAAGATGGTCCATAGGACTGCAATAGTTTTCTCCGTGGTGCTGGAGGACATTTTGATGACCTCTGGCCATTTCGAATGGGCGTCCACAGCGATTAGGAACATTGAGTCCATAAATGGACCAGCAAAATCAATGTGTACCCGTTGCCATGGAGATGAGGGCCACTCCCATGGATGTAGCGGGGCCTGTGGTGGAGCATTTTGGACCTTCTGGCATCCTGTGCATCTCTTGGTCATATCCTCGATTTCTTTATCGATTCCCGGCCACCACACAAACGCCCTGGCTAGGCTCTTCATTTTTACCCCTCCCAGATGACCCTCATGAAGCTCATTGAGCACTCTATCTCTCAACTTGGGTGGAATTACCACTCGGGATCCATACATCAAGGTCGCCCGGCACACTGACAGCTGTTCTCTCCTTGGCGAGAATGCTGGCAACAGTGAGTCGCCATGTGCTGGCCATCCCTTCACCGTCAAATCATAGACCCGAGAGAGTGTCGGGTCATTTCGGGTTTCCTTCTCTATACTTGAGTTTGTAACAGGTAGACATTCGACTATGGTCGCATGGAATATCTCAACAGGGTCCACTGCAGGTGCTTCCTCTACCGTAGGCAACGGTAGGCGCGACAGCCCATCAGCATTTCCATGCTGTTTCGTACCCTTGTACTCTATGTCGTACTGATGTGCCCCTAGAAAAAGTGACCATCTTTGCAGCCGTTGCACCGTCATCAACGGAACGCCTTTCTTTGGGTTAAAAATGGAGACCAGGGGCTGATGATCAGTCAGTAGGGTGAATTTCTGCTCGTGCAGATAGTGATTGAACTTCTTCACCCCCCACACCAGGCTGTGGGCCTCCCTGTCAATCTGGGCGTAGTTACGCTCGGCTGAGGATAACGAGCGCGACGCAAAGGCTATTGGCCTCTCTGAACCGTCAGGGAATTTGTGTGACAGCACCGCTCTGATGCCGTAGGGAGACGCATCACATGCTAACCGAATCGGTAGTGTTAGATTGTAGTGGGCCAATACTTCTTTTGAAGTGATTAGGCATTTACATTTCTGAAAGGCACACTTACACTCATCACTCTATGTCCATGTTACTCCAGTTTGCAGTAGGGCATTCAGTGGGGGCAGAATTGTGGATAAATTCGGCAAGAACTTATGATAGTAGCTCACCAACCCGAGGAACGACCTCAGTTGCGACACATTTTCCGGTGCTGGAGCCTTGACTACAGCCTTAATCTTGTCCGGCAACTTATGCAACCCTTCCTCATCAATCAGGTGGCCACAATACAAGATTTGTCTCCTGAAGAACTCGCATTTGGGGCGGTTGGCTCGTAGTCCATATTCCTGTAATCTCGTGAGCACCTGCTCCAGGTTGGCAAGGTGTTCACTGTCATTTTCGCCCGTAACCAGGATGTTGTCCAAATAACACTGGGTCCCCGGGATCCCTTGCAGGACTTGTTCCATCGCCCTCTGCCAAATAGCCGGGGCTGATGCTACCCCGAATACCAGTCGATTGTACTGGTAAAGGCCTTTGTGAGTGTTTATCGTGAGGTATTTCCTAGACGCTTCTTCCACCTCCATTTGTAGATATGCTTGGGCCAGATCAATCTTTGTAAAGCGTTTCCCTCCAGATAGTGAGGCGAAAATATCTTCTATCCGTGGAAGTGGATATTGTACTGTGTGCAGGACTGGGTTCACTGTTACCTTGAAGTCCCCACAGATGCGAACCTTCTTTGGTTCCCCAGGCGTGCTGCTCAATGATTTCTTCATTACAGGAACGATGGGTGTGGCCCACTCGCTCCAGTCCACCTTGGACAGCACACCCGAACGCTCCAGACTCTCCAGCTCTGCTTCAACGGCTGGGCGGATCGCCTTAAAAAATTTTGGGTTTGCGTTATCTTTGATTTTTATCGTTGCCATTACTCCTTTTAGAGTCCCAAGTCCTTGTTGGAACACCTCTTTCGCTTCAGTTAGAATTTTTGACAGTCGTCCAGGTGTGACGTCATCATCCTTTTTATCAGTCACAGTTAGCGCCTGAATGGAATGCCAATCCAATTGAATTTTTCGGATCCATTCACGTCCCAATAATGGTGGTCCTCCATCTGGTAGTATATATAGATACAGTTTCTGTGTTTCCTTGCCGTTGTATTCAACTGGCACCCTTATTTTTCCTCTGGGGTAGACTTTTTGCCCCGTGTATGTCTTCAATACAATGGACGTGTCCTTCAAGGGTATGTGTGAGAATAGCCGCTCATAGTCTCGTCAATTCATGACAGTTAGGGCTGATCCTGTGTCCAATTCCATCTTTACTGGGGACCCTGCTATCATGAGGGTGACCCAAATGGTTCGGTGATCCTCCTTTGCGATCACGTTGTGTAACTTTAGACAACTTAGTCTCCTGCTCCCGGAGTCCTTATCACTCTCCTGATCTTCCGAACTATTGTCTGTCAATTTCTTTACTTTCTTGTACTTTTCCTTAGTAGTTCTTGTAGTGTTGGTTTTCTTTCCCGACCTGCAGACTCTTGCTATGTGTCCCATTTTCCCACATTACCTGCATACTTTGTCTTTAACCCAGCAGTCCTTCTGATCATGGGTTGTTCTGCCGCAGCGATAGCACTTTTCTGCTCCATACGCCATTTCGTTAGCGCTGTATTCCTGTGGTTTCTGTTGTATTTCCACAGCTCCCCGTGCTGCTGCTTCGTAGGATACTGCCACGCTGAAAGCCTGTTCTAGCATCAGGTCCTTTTCCGAAAGTAGTCGTTTCTGGGTTCCTTCACTCTGGAGCCCGCAGACAAACTTATCCCGCAAGGTGTCTGCCAGTCCTGCTCCAAACTGGCAGTGCTTCGATAACTTGCGTCGTTCCGTAAGATAGTCAGCATTGCTTTCATCTTTGTGCTGGTTTCTTTTATGGAACTTGAATCTTTCTGCTATCAGCAGCGGTGTCGGGTTTAGGTGTTCCTATAAGATATTAACAATCTCTTCAAAACTTTTCTCCATTGGTTTAGCTGGGGTAATTAAATTCCGCAATAGGCCGTACGTTCTCGCGCCCATCAAATTTAATAATACCGACGCCTTCTTTCCATCGGCCTTCTCATTTGCCTTGCAGTACACTTCAATTCTTTCCACATACGTGGTCCAGTCTTCTACCTCGTTGTCGAAAGCAGTGATACTGCCACTCTTCGGCATCTTGAGTGATTTAAAATGGCACCTCCCGTGCTTTTTCTTCTTCCCCAATGGAATAAAATGGCACCACCCGCGCTTTTCCTTCTTCCCCAATATAATAAAATGGCGCCTCCCGCGCTTTTCCTTCTTCCCCTTGCTACCGCGCTGCTCCTAGCGTTCTACAGGGTAATTGCGGCGACCCGCGGCTTCGGCGCGTATCACTTTTCCTTCCCTGCGTTCTATCCTCTCCAAGCTGCCCTGTTCTTGAGCACTGACCGCGCCCTGTGCGCTCCACCCTCTCTCTCTCTCTTCCTCCTGACGACGCTGCACGGCCCCTTTGCAGAGCCCGATCCCGCCGCAGCCTGGAAGGGTCAGCGCACTACCTGCTACCAGCATGACTTGCTGGAACACCTCGACTGGGGAGCCAGGCCCAGCTCTCCACAGCCTCCCCTGCAACTCTCCGATGGATCCCTGGCCGGTTGCCCGCGGTCGACGCCCGCCGTTCTGACTTCGACCTCCAAGAAGCTTCTCTTCAGGGAAAAGATCCCCGTGAGGTGATGCAGTACTGCAGGTGAGTTCGAACCTGCCCGTCGCCAGTGTAATGTCCGAGTATAAATAATACACGGACTGCAGGAGAACAATAAAACAGGTATTTACTTGAACAGAGGGTACTCTTTTATTTGGACCCAAAAAAAAACCAATTCGACTGTAAATAAACAAAAGTTCAACTAAAGCTTAACAAATCAAATTAAAATTTGGTTTTCCGTGTTGATGATGCACTCCAGTCCCCGCGGCGCCCACCGGTCGCGGAAATACTCAAGCGCACCGGCGGACACCGCGTGCTCCATCTCCAGGGCCACCCGGGCGCGAACATGGCCGCGGAAGAGATGCAGGCAATCCGGCTGGACGACCCCCTCGACCGCCCGCTGCCTGGACCAATTGATGGCTCTTTTAGCCAGGCCCAGGAGCAGGCCCACAAGGAGGTCCTCCAACCTGTCCGCTCCCCTCCGCACCGGGTGACCGTAGATCAAGAGCGTGGGACTGAAGTGCAACCAAAAATCGAGGAGCAGCCCCTTCAAGTAGTGAAAGAGGGGCTGCAACCTCTCACAATCCATATAAACGTGAAACACGGACTCCTCCAGGCCGCAAAAAATGCAGGCGGCCTGGGAGTCCGTGAACCTACTTAAAACCTTATTGCACGGGACCGCTCCGTGCAACACCCTCCAGGCCAAGTCCCCGATGGAACAAGGGAGGACTCCCGCATAGAGAGCCCTCCATTGGGGACCTCCGCTACCGCCGGTCGGCAAAACGCCACGCCAAGGCGTGTCCGGACGGTAGACGAAGATGGCAAAGTGGAGAGTGTGCAGGAGCAGCCCGTACAGGAAACCCCTCCGCGCGGAATGAAAAGGCACGGAGGGTATTTCCTCGAGACGGCTCAAGTTGTGAGGCGCCGGTTCCCGAGGGGAGTTTCGGGGCCGGGCGCCGATGAGGAATTCCGTCCGAACGGGGGTAAGCTCGGACGGGATCGCCCCACGTGCTTGAGCCGCCTCGATACACCTAGTGGAGTCGGGGCCCAGTGCCGCTTTTACCGATTCGATGGTTTCGACCGCGAGCCGGACGTTGGCCCAGGACAGGCGCCGCGCCAGCTCCTCCGGCGCCATCCAGCCCGCTCCTCCGCCATCGAGCAGGTCCCCGACTCTGGTCACCTTGCCAGCCACAGCCCTACCCTCCGCCAGCCGCCCGAACCCGTGTTCGTGGAGGTGCGGATTCCTGAGCAGCGGCTCCCGAAGGAGAGCCGCCGCTCCTGACGGGGGAGAGCTCCGCCTGGAAGCGACGTAGTTCCAAACCCATAGCAGTTCCTGGTAGAAGACAGGCAGCTCCCGCAGGCCGGCACGCCTGCTGCCCACTTTTGCAAACAGGAGCTGCGTGTCGTAATTGAGGCCATGCAGCTGGCGGAAGAAAAACGTCGCCAGCGCACACCATCTCGGAGGATTCTCGACGTACAGGTATCTCTGCAGCGTCTGAAGACGGAAAGTCGCAGCCTGGGTGCGAAGGCACACCAGCGCCTGACCGCCCTCCCTAAGCGGGAGACACAGAACCGCGGCAGAGACCCAGTGCTTCCTTTTGTCCCAGAAGAAGTCGATGAGCTTCTTCTGAATCTTGGCGACAAACGCAGGGGGAGGGATCAAAGTGACCAACCGGTACCACAACATGGCGGCCACCAGCTGGTTTATGACCAGCGCTCGACCCCTGTAGGACAACACTCGGAGCAGTCCTGTCCAGCGTCCTAGGCGAGCGGTGACTTTGGCCTCCAGCTCTTGCCAGTTCGCCGGCCAAGCGTCCTCGGCAGGGCTAAGGTAGACTCCCAAATAGAGGAGGTGCGTGGTGCTCCAGGCGAAAGGCCTGAACTCCTCCGGCAGGGAGTCCACCCGCCACTGACCCACCAGGAGTCCGGAACATTTCTCCCAGTTGACCTTGGCGGAGGATGCGTCCGAGTAAATCTGCTGGCATTCCCGCATCCTCCGCAAGTCAGCGGGATCCGTGACCGTGAGGAGCACGTCATCGGCGTAAGCCGAGAGGACCACCTCCACGCCCGGCCCTTGCAGAGCCAGTCCCGTCAACCTCTTCCGCAAGAGGCGCAGGAAAGGCTCCACGCAAATGGCATATAACTGACCGGACATGGGGCATCCCTGACGCACCCCCCTCCCGAAGCGAAGGGGCGCCGTCAAGGACCCGTTAACTTTAATCAGACACTCCGCGGCGGCGTACAGAAGTCGGATCCGGGCGACGAAATGCGTCCCGAACCCGAATGCGCGCAGAGTCCCGAAGAGATACTCGTGATCCACCCTGTCGAACGCCTTCTCCTGATCCAGGGAAAGGAAGGCGACCGACAAACCAGCCCTCTGGGAGTGGTGGACCAGGTCCCGGACCAGATGGATGTTATCGTGGATGGTCCGGCCCGGGACCGTGTAGGACTGGTCGGGGTGGATCATGTGGGCCAGCACGGTGCCAAGGCGAGCAGACATGGCCCTGGCAAAGATTTTATAGTCCGTGCTGAGGAGGGAGACCGGGCGCCAGTTCTTAAGGAGGCGGAGATCGCCCTTCTTAGGCAGCAGGACAATGACCGCCCTGCGCCAAGAGAGGGGCATCTCCCCGGTCGCCAAACTTTCCCCCAGGACCCGCGCGTAGTCGCCCCCCAAGACGTCCCAGAACACCCTGTGGAACTCCACGGTCAGCCCGTCCAGCCCCGGGGACTTTCCCCTAGAGAGCTGGCGGAGGGCGCCGGTCAGCTCCGCCAGACTTAGCGGAGCGTCCAATTTTTCGGCGCCCTCCGGGCCAACCTTTGTCAGGTCCTCCCACAAAACTCTGCGCGCATCCTCGCTGGACGGATCCGGAGAGAACAGAGCCCCGTAATAGGCGCGGGTCTCCGCGCTGATTCCCTCCGGATCCGAGACCAGAGATCCGTCGTCGGCCAGCAGCCCCAAGAGCTGCTTACGGACCCCCCGTCTTTTTTCCAGCGAGTAGAAGAAGGGGGAGCCGCGGTCCAGGTCCCGCAGGAGCTGGATCCGCGACCTCACGTACGCGCCTCGGGACCCGACGAGCTGCAGGTCCTTCAGCGCGCCCTTCTTCTCTTCGTACACCTTCCGCAGGGCCGGGTCCTCGACGACCTGACCGAGACGGGACTCCAGGTCGAGCACCTCCTTCTCCAACCGCCCGACCCGGGCCTCCCGCCTCTTGGTCGACCCCTTCGCGTACTCCTGACAGAAGAGACGGATGTGAGCCTTGCCCACATCCCACCATAGCCTCAAGGAGGGGAAGCCCCCCTGCTTCCTTCTCCAGTCGGCCCAGAATCGACGAAACGAATCCCGGAACCGTGCGTCCTCCAGCAGCAGGTTGTTAAAATGCCAGTAGACGGACCCCCCCCGCGCGCGCAGCGGAGCGAGCTCCGCCCACACCAGGTGGTGGTCCGTGCACGGCACCGGCCGCATGGAAGCTGCCGGAACGCAGGAGACGAACGCCCGGGAAATGTAGAGGCGGTCGATTCTGGACCTTCCTCCCCCAGACCTCACGCTAGTGAAGGCGCTGGAGTCGGGGTGGAGATTTCGCCAGACGTCCACCAAGTCGAAGGACCCAACCAGGTCCCTCAACTTCTCCATCGCCGCCGGGCTTCGCGGGGGACCCGAACGGTCCCTCGCCTCGAGGGTGCAGTTAAAATCCCCCCCGAGGATGACGCACTCGCCCACGTCGATGGAGCCCAAGAGAGCGGACACTTCTTCGAAGAAGCGCACTTGCTGCGCACTGGTCTGAGGGGCGTACACGTTCACTAGATGGAGCGGCACGCCCCCCAGGCGAACAGTGACATGGAGCAAGCGGCCCGGCACGTGCTCCTTGACCCCCAAGATCTCCGGCTGAAAATGCGGGGCCAGCAAGATAGCCACCCCGCTGGAATTGTTGGAGAGGTGACTCATGCTGACCCCTCCTTGCCACTCCAGGAGCCACGTGGCTTCGTCTCCCGGAACGGTGTGGGTTTCTTGCAGGAAGCACACCGCATACTTCCCGTCCCGAAGGACCGAGAAGTTATTGAATCTGCGGCGCGCCTCCCTGCTGCCGTTGATGTTGAGGCTGGCTATGGTTATCTTCATGTCAGAAGCATAGTGCAACCTCTACCTACACCTAACGGGGCGAGGAAGCGCAGCCGCTGGTCCGCCGCCACTTCCTCAGCAGCCCAGTGAGAAACGTTGTGAGCCGATGCAGCTCGAGCGGGTTCACACCCTCGTCCGCGCCCAAGATCTTAACGGCGGCGCGGACGGAATCGATGAGCAGCGCCAGCTCCGACCACCTGTCGAGGGCCAGCCGGACCTTATTGCGCTGACCCAGGCACGTGGCCATAAAATCCCGGAGTTCCCTTACGGAAATGAGGGGAGACTCGGCAAGGGGCACGAGGTCATCCATCGCCACGTCGGCGCTGGAGTCCGAATCGTCCTCCGTGCCCATCACCGAGTCCCCATCCTCCTCCAGGGGGTCGTCACCAGCGGCCGACCCGTCCGCCGTGCAGTGCGAAGCGAACGACTCGGCCGCGCCAGCCAGCCCCGCCTCCGCCCGGATCCCACCCCCAGGATCGGCGGCAGAGGATTTCTCCCTGGGCTCCTCTAGGGGTGCCGGGCCAGAAGACGGCGGCGGTTCAGAGCTCCCCTCCGCCTCAGACGCCGGAACGACCGGAGAAACCGGGGAGAGAACAATTTCCAGCTCCTCCAGTACGTCCGGCACCAGAGACGCAGCCAGGGGGCCATCCTCCTCCCCGCCACCAACCTCCGACCCAGCGGACGGGGGGTTTTGAATTAAAAGCTCTACCAGGACGAGCATCCCCTGGGAGACGTCCGGGTCACATTGGGCGAGCTCATTATCCTCGAGCTCGCCCGACCCAGCCCCCAGGCTGCCCGACCCGGCGAGGGGTAACGACACCGATAAAAGGTCAACTTCAATTACTGCCGTGGGTTGTTCCGCAACCCCCCCCACGGGCAGGGTCTCATCCCCATCCCCGGGAGGCACGTGCTGGACAGACACATCTGCCTCAGCCTCCCGAGGGACAGGCGACCCCTGCCGATCGCTGGTGATGACGACAGCGCTGGGGGGGCGGGGGGGCGCAGTACCCGCGGCGGGCGACGACTCCCCCTGCTCGGAGGGACCTTCCTCCTCCCGGTCCTCCTCCTCATCCAGGGGGTCGCGCCTTCTTTTTAGCATGGAGGGAGCGAGGGAGACCTCCATGTCTGCAAAGGCCTCCTCCTCGACTCCCTCCGGCGGAGCAGGTTTGTCGGGTTCCTCGGGCCCGAGCCCGGCCGCAGGTATTGGCATTACCGCTGCGGCGGTTGCGGCCACAGGCTCGGGCACGGGGCCCCTCCCGCTCACATCTGCCCTGATCAACTCCGCGAGGAGCGCGGGTGTAAGGGGCTCAAGGGGCAAGGGCTCACCATCCACGGGGGGGCCTGCCCCAAGGTGCTTCTTTTTTCCCCGCGCCTTCTTTCCGGCCGGACACGCTCCCTCCCCCCCGCCGGAGGCCTTGGTGGCATCGGCCCCCGACGTCAACCGCGCATCAGACGTACTTGACGCGCGGGCAGATCCGGGGGGAAGGGCGGCGGCGGCGGCGCCAGCCTCGGCCGCACGAGATGATCCGGCGGCCTTGGAGGCAGGGCAGTTCCTCCTGATGTGCCCCACCTCCCTGCAGGCATGGCACCTCACACCGTCCGACGTCCAAAAGGCGCGGTAGGCGGTCCCCTCGTGGAGGACGACGAACGCCCCTTCAGTGTCCTCCTCCCGCGCCAGCTGGATAAACAGCTGGCGCCGGAAGGAGAAGACGTGGCGAAGGCTGGCCTCCCGGAAGCCGAGCGGGATGGGCGTGATCCCCGACCTCACCTCCCCAAGTTGTCGCAAATGGGGAAGGAGGAGCTCACCAGGAACATAGGGCGGGACGTTGGAAATAATGATCCTCTGCGCGGTGGCCTCGAGAGGATCCACCGGCAGGAAGGTCCCGCCCACGGTGAGCCCCTTGGCGACAGCCAGGGACACCGCCCGCTCCGACCCCAGGAAGAACACAGCCTTCCCATACATTTTCGAGGCCGCGACGATGGCTGAGGGGCCGACAACCCCAGCCATGGCCTTGACGCAGGCCTCGATGGTCATAGTGGGGTGAGTGTAGCTCTTCACCCCAAGCTTTTTCGTTATTAATCGAAAAGGTGACGGGGCAGCAGGAACAGCGGGAGCAGCTGTGGCTGTGGCTACCACTCTCGCATAGGTCCCGGCTGGCCCCGCCACCGGCGAAGATGCAGTCGCCATTCTGGGGTGCTTTTTTTAAGGGCTACACTCACCCCAAGTCACAGGCCTGAAGGTGTTAATGGCCTCGGTGTATATATATATTTTTTTGTCCTCTATTGAGCAGAGGGAGCTGATTAAAATGAGGACACACCTCTCTCCTTATTGATTTAAATTGGGAGAGGAGCCCTCGCCCCTCTGCTCAATTGGCAATTAATAAAATAGATGAAACTAAGGTGCCTTAGAAAGACAGGCAGAGAGAGACAAAGAGAGAGAGAGAGGTGGGGGGGTGGGAAGGAGGGAGGCCGCAAAGGGCAGTGTTGCCACTCAGGATGGTGGGTGGGTGTAGGCAGGGTTGCACTCTCCGATGGAAAAAGTCTTTGGTGATGGTGGTCTTCTGGCAGGGGGAGAAGACGTCTTCACCTGGAAAAGCTGGAGAAGCCCAGGCTTAGTCCTGCAACAGGTCTTAACGATGTAATTAAATTAAATTAAGGACTTCACCTTGGGCAGCTCCAAGCTCTCCCAGGGCAGGCAATAGAAGGGATGCTAATTAGTGGTGTGTGTGGCCTAGCTTTTAACAAGAGCACACACACACACACACTACACCCCTTGATGATCCGGCCTTGCTTCTTCTTTTCTCCCCCCACCTAAAATACAAAGTCTTGGGAGAGTGCCCCAAATAACACCCACCTGTAGATGTTCCGGATGAAGTTTTCTTCCCTCCTTTCAAGCAGTTGGTTTCTCTCCCCTCTCTCCCTCTCCTGAAGTGGAGGCCAAATTGGGGAGGCAGTGATAGAAAGGCCTCTCCCCTGGTTGATGTTGATGTAGGCCTCCTTTCTCCTTCTCCTCCTCTGTCCTCTCTCTCCAGGCACCTCAGTTGATGAAATGATGGTGGAGTTGGTGGTGGTGGTCCAACGTTCTCCTCCTCTTCGTGGTCAGGGGGCCACCACTTTAATCCACTCTCCAAAGTCTGGCTGCTCCCTCTGCTCGTGCTTGCAGCTGAACAGAGGGTAACTTAAGACTGAAATACAGAAGCCTGCTATGGCTTTATATACAGGGGTGGTCATTGCCGGTACTGCAGTATAGAATCAGTTCTTCTCTTAAAGGCACATACACAACAGTCACAAGGGTAGTCACTTGGGTGTTCTGTTGTATTGTTTTTTGACACGCCATCCTTGTAATGTTATGATAAACAGATTTGATGGCAAACTGTTGAAGTTGCGGCCTGTGTCATTTTGCAAATTGGACTTCCACATTGAGGGCTTAGGGCAACTTGCAATTGTAAGTATGGTGATCAGAGTGATAGGAATCCACAGGTTCTTGTACATTGTCGATGCTCTGGTAAGAAGGTGCGAGGCAAAAGTGTTTGATTGTGCAGGCTAAGCAAATCTGGCCAACATGAGTGCGTCCCTTGCATCCTGGACAGCAATATGATCTTGCGCTGGCGCCTTCTGGGCTGTGCAGCTTCAGGGGGGTGAGCAGCAGCTTGGTGCTCCTGTTGTTGCTGCTGCTGTTGGTGCTGCTGTTGTTCATGGTTCTGCGGCTGCCACGGCTGGTCGTCGTCTGAATCTGATGTCTAGGAGGAAAGGAAATAAATGGTTCCCATGCTTCTGGTATATGCCTCAGTTGAGGAAGCGTTCAGTCAAGGTGGGGAGAGGGGTTTCCCAGGAGGTCACACTGGAGATGGGTGTCAGGCTCCAAACTTCCACAACAATGAGTAGGCCTGCTAAAAGTTCCCCCAGACCTGAGACAACAAAGTTCCGCCACCTGCAAATGATCATTGGTGAAAACTCCTTTTTAATGGTGGAGCTGCAGCTGTTAGTAAGCAATCCAATTGTGAGGCCGCCAGGATTAATTGCTGTGTTCCAGAGGAGACGTGCAGGATGGGGAAAATGTGATAAAATCAGAAAGGCCTCTCAAAATGGGATTATAGAGGCAATTAACTGGTTGTTAAGTGCCTTAAGGGCCTATCACGCCTCTTAGAGGTGGGATGGAAATGGGGTCTGAAACCCCGATTCTGGGAAAATTGCTCGGAGGCGAGCTGGAGACGGGATTGGAGCTGCCCGCCATTTTTTGCAATTTTAACACCTCACACGCCTCCAATCCCGCCTCCTCGGGCCTGGCAAAATCGAGCCCTATACCTCTATCTATAAAGCCCAGGATCCCGTATGCTTTTTTAACGACTTTCTCAACCTGTCCTGCTACCTTCAATGATTTGTGCACATATACCCCCAGGTCTCTCTGTTCATGCACCCCCTTTAGAATTGTACCATTTAGTTTATATTGCCTCTCCTCACTCTTCATAAACTGAGGCCCCATCTGCTCTCTTAGGTAGACATAAAAGATCCTATGGCACTATTTCGAAGAAGAGCAGGGGAGTTATCCCCGGTGTCCTGGCCAATATTTATCCCTCAAACAATATAAAAAAAACAGATTATCTGGTCATTGCCACATTGCTCTTTGTGGGAGCTTGCTGTGCACAAATTGGCTGCCACGTTTCCCACATTACAAAAGTGACTACACTTCAAAAGTACTTAATTGGCTGTAAAGCGCTTTGAGATGTCCAGTGGTCGTGAAAGACGCTATATAAATGTAAGTCTTTCTTTCTTTTTTCTTTCTCTTTGCCCCTCTTATTTCCTTTCTCACTTCCCCTCTGAACTTTCTGTATTAACCCCGGCTCTCACTTGTATTCTCAACCTGACATTTGTCATACGCCCCTGTTTTCTGCTTCAACTTACTTTCTATCTCTTTTGTCATCCAGGGAGCTCTGACTTTGGTTGCCCTATCTTTCCCCCTAGTGGGAATGTACCTCGATTGTACACGAATTGTCTCCTCTGTAAAGATATCCCATCGTTCAATTGGGGGAGTGGAAGCATGATTAAAAATTGTTTTCCCTCCTCCCCCTCAACCAGCAAATGACTCAAATTTTGGGGGGAAAATGTAGGTTAAATAAACAAGTTATATTTATATTTGTGCTTGCAGCAAAGTGGGTTAACACAGAAAATCCTAATTCAGGTCACTTTGGATCATTTCAGATGTGCAAGTGCGTCTAGTTTTTTTCTCATTCAGGCACATCAAGGGAAAATTAGCTTCAGTGTGCCTCTGTCACTGATACTTCACTAAATGAGTGGCTGGAGATTCAGGGCTACAGTGTTGTAGTGGTATTTCCCCCCTGCACTCCCATTCAGTAAGGCTGAATGTTGGGAGTGTGGTATCGCTAAATAAAAAGAATATAAATAAAGCTTACACTAGACAGGACACGGTGACTTAGGTCATCTGCAAATGAACACTATCTCCAAAGTACAACAGGTATGACTGGCCTGGAAACTACCACCTGATATTGTTGTACTCAAAGTTATTGGCCTGATTGGGTAAAATGTGAAGCGAAGACTTTTGCTCTAGTATTGTTAAAATATATGCTGAGGGAGAAAAAAAAGCGAGACCAGGGTCAGAGAAATTGTGAGAGAGAGAGACACGCAGAGCTAAAAATTCGTTTGCTCCCAAAAATGGATGTAGTGATCGCGATGCTCGATCACCCTGCACCCGTTCAAAGGAATTCAGGCAGCACGCTACCTTCATGCTGCCTGCTGATGAACATGATTGTGGCGTTCAGCCAATCGCAGAATGTGCTTCTGAGTGGCTCAGCAGGCGGCCCAAGTTTGTGCAAGGCTAGCACCAATTAAAGCTCGCCTGCACTTCTTAAAGGTAGTCTGCACCTCTTAGGGGGAGGTGCATTTTGCCTGCAGCAGCTGAATCAACTGGCTGGGGAAGTGAGTGAGAGGAAGAAAGAAAAATCAATGATGTCACAACACAGGAGAGAGCGTGTGCCAAGGTTCTCCGGTGCAGCACTGGAGACCTTGGTGCAGGAGGTCAACACGAGGCGAGAGGTCCTGTATCCACAGGGGGCCAGGAGGCAAATACGTAAAATCCAATGGGGGAAGACAATTGTTCCCTCTCATTTTTTTTGGTCCACGCAGCCCCTCTAATGGACCGCGCAGCCCATTCAAAATTCCACACATGCACGGTTTTTCCATTTAAAAGCCGTTGAGTCGGCTGTGCGGGAACATTGGGAGCAGTTAGCCACTGTGGTGAAAGCCAGCAGTATAGACCCGAGCCAGGGCAGGGGGAAAGGGTAGCACAGTTGCCAGCTCCCCAGAGGGCGAGGTCACACATGAGTTCTGCTGCAGAGGGCTCAGATGAGGATTTCGATGGAGTGGCCAGCAGAAGAATGCTGATGTGTATGCGCCCTGCACCATGGAGAAGCCCACTATCCTGGCAAAGCCACATGCACGCTCCACCTGCTTCTCTCTGTCACCTCTCTTAAGCAGCAGTTGGCAGCAAACTGGCGGCAAACTGGGAGATGTTACAGATGTTGCCTGCTCCAGCCTGGAAGGATCCCAATGTGAGGAAATTCAGGGCCATGGTCACCTTTACAGCTACTGGCAGTGCTGTACTTGCCCTGGTGTTAGGCTTCAGGTCTGGTTGCAAGAGGTGGCAGAGCTCTGTGGGCACCTCCTTTGTAAAGCGCAGACCTCACACACTGTTCCTGGCTCAGGTTGATGTAAGAAAACTGCTCTCGGAAGACCCTAGGTGTGTAAGGCCTCCTGCTGAGAGCACTTGTCCCCCTTCTCCTCACCCTCTGTGAGCAGCTTGTCCCCTTCTTCGCTGCCTCTGCTCCATCTCCCTGTCATGCTGCAGGCCAAGGAGGATGACAAGTACAGAACCCATGACTGGGAGCAAGTGGTCTGGCCAGAACCCTTGAAGTCAGGATCAAGCCTTTCTCCAGTTGCAGCGCCACTCCCTGTCACCTCACCAACTTTAAACAACTCTAGAAAGCTCCAAACACTTCCACAAACTTAGACAGAGCTGTTGAATCCGTGATTCTTAAAGTATGATGTTTTCCCAATAACTAGACGGAGGCTGTAAATTAACAATCAACAGGTGTTTACTGGAGGAGGGTAGCCGAAAGACTAACAGTACAGAGGCATGCTCAAGGCTTATATACAGGTGTGGTCACTGCCGGTACTACAGTATACAGGAACTGTAAAAGTAGTTCGCTCTTAAAGGTACATACACTACAATTCCTCCCCTTTTAGATTAACAGTACCCATAACATTCAAATAACAGTTAACACTTTAACATGCACATTAAACTGAAATAGTCCATTTATAGATTCAGTCTTTGGGGCGGCTTCCTGATCCTTTCTGGATAGCGCCTTTCCTGAGGTTCTTGTTCTTGGTGCGGAGGCGATTCTGGCCCCCTTTCGTCGGTTAGTTCATCAGTTTCCGCTGCTACTGTTTCTGAGGTAGATGCTACCGGTATGTCGGGTTCATCCCCAGGTACGCGAGACATGGGGTTGACTCGTTCCTGTGACGCTAGGATCTGGTCGACGTGGCATCTCACAATGTTGTCCCCGACATCCACTGTGTACATTAGTGGCCCCTGCCGTGTGCATATCGTTCTGGGTTGCCATTTCTCTGTTCGGTAGTCACGGGCCAAGACTGGTTGTCCTACATTGAAGCTCCTTGTCGGCTTCTCATTGATGTGCTGGAATTGCTTATCCTCAACATTCCTTCGCACATTTGGTCTGAGCAAATCCAGATGAGATCTCAACTTCGGTTAAAGAACATCATGGCCGGGGTCTGGTTGGTAACTGCATGTGTCGCATTTCTGTAGGCTAACAGGAAATTGTCCACCTTATGCTGTAGTGGAATGTCATTGTCGCACATGGCCCTTACTGCCTTTTTAAAGGTTTGTACGAACCTCTCAGCCAATCCATTTGTGGCTGGATGATACAGGGCGGATGTGTAATGCCTTACCCCATTCCTTCTCATAAATTTCCGAAACTCTTCGGACACAAACTGTGATCCGTTATCAGAGCAAATCTGCTCTGGCAAGCCGTTCCTGGCAAATATGGTCCGTAGGACTGCAATCGTTTTCTCTGTAGTGGTGGAGGACATTTTGATCACTTCAGGCCATTTCGAGTGCGCATCCACTGCTATTAAGAACATTGAGTCCATGAATGGACCAGCAAAATCAATATGCAGCCGTTGCCATGATGAGGAGGGCCACTCCCATGGGTGTAGAGGGGCATGTGGTGGTGCATTTTGGACCTTCTGGCATCCTGAGCAGCTCTTTGTTAGGTCCTCAATTTGTTGTTCGATCCCCGGCCACCACACATAAGCCCTAGCAAGGCTTTTCATTTTCACCCCTCCCAGATGGCCTTCGTGAAGCTCATTGAGCACTCTCTCCCTTAACTTGGGTGGAATTACCACTTGGGATCCACACATCACTGTCCCCTGGCATACTGACAGCTGTTCTCTTCTGGATGAGAATGCTGGCAACAGTGAGTCGCCATGTGTTGGCCATCCCCTCACCGTCAAATCATATACCCGAGACAGTGTCGGATCATTTCGGGTCTCCTTCTCTATATCCACGTTAATTACTGGCAAGCGTTCAATTATCGACGAATAAAATATTTTGATAGGGTCCACTGCTGGTGCTTCCTCCGCAGTAGGCAGTGGCAGGCGTGATAGCCCATCAGCGTTTACATGCTGTTTCGTGCCCTTATACTCTATTTCATATTGGTTCGCCCCTAGGAAAAGGGACCATCTTTGCAGCCGTTGTGCAGTCATCACCGGAACGCCCTTCTTTGGATTAAAGATGGAGACAAGTGGTTGGTGGTCAGTCAGCAAGGTGAACTTCTGCCCATGTAGATAGTGGTTGAATTTTTTTACTCCCCATACTAGGCTGAGGGCCTCCCTGTCAATCTGGGCGTAGTTGCACTCGGCTGAGGTTAGTGACCGAGACGCAAAGGCTACTGGCCTCTCCAACCCGTCTGGGAATTTGTGCGATAGCACCGCTCCAATACCATAGGGTGATGCATCACACGCCAACCGAATTGGTAGTGCTGGGTTGAAATGGGCCAACACCTCTTTTGATGTGATCAATTCTTTGCACTTCTGGAAAGCTCGTTTACATTCGTCATTCCACTTCCATGGTATCCCCATTTGCAGTAGGGTGTTCAGTGGGTGTAATACTGTAGACAAATTTGGTAAGAACTTATGGTAGTAGTTCACCAGCCCGAGGAACGACCTCAGTTGTGACACATTTTCCGGTGCTGGAGCCTTGACTACTGCCTCAATCTTTTCAGGGGTCTTATGTAACCCCTCTTCATCAATGACGTGGCCACAATACGAGATCTGCTTCTGGAAAAACTCGCACTTGTGGCAATTAGCTCGTAGCCCATATTCCTTTAATCTAGTGAGCACCTTCTCCAGGTTGGCGAGGTGATCACTATCATTTTCGCCCGTGACCAGGATGTCATCCAAATAACACTGTGTCCCTGGAATCCCTTGCAGGACTTGATCCATTGCCCTTTGCCAAATAGCCAGAGCCGATGCTACCCCGAACACCAGCCGGTAGTATTGGTAGAGACCTTTATGAGTGTTGATCGTGAAGTATTGTTTCGAGGCTTCTTCTACCTCCATTTGCAGGTACGCCTGGGCCAGATCAACCTTAGTGAAGCGTTTACCTCCAGATAGTGAGGCGACAATATCCTCAATCCGTGGAAGCGGATATTGTACCGTGTGAAGGGCTGGGTTCACTGTCACCTTAAAATCCCCAGAGATGCGGACCATCTTTGGTTCCCCAGGCGTATTACTCAACGACCTCTTCATTACAGGAACGATGGGTGTAGCCCACTCACTCCAGTCCACTTTGGACAGTACTCCTCAACGTTCCAAACCTTCCAGCTCTGCTTCGACAGCATAAGGCACCGGTCTGGCCTTAAAAAACTTTGGGCTTGCATTTTCCTCTATTTTAATCGTCGCAGTTATGCCTTTTCGTGTTCCGAGTCCCTCCTGGAACACTTCTTGTGCGTCAGTTAGCATTTATGACAGTCGTCCAGGTGTGACGTCGTCATCCTTTTTGGCCTCAACCTTCAGTGCCTGTATGGAATGCCAATCTAATTGTATCTTCCGGATCCATTCACATCCTAGTAGTGGTGGTCCTCCATCTGGCAATACATATAGGTCCATTTTGGGTATTTCCTGGCCTTTGTATATCACGTTCACCCTTATTTTTCTTTGGGGTAGACTTTTTGCCCCGTGTTCGTCTTCAAGACAATCTCTGTAGCTTTCAAGGGTATATGTGAGAATAGCCGCTTGTAGTCCCTTTGGTTTATGACTGTTAGGGCTGATCCTGTGTCCAATTCCATTTTCACTTGGACTCCGTCTATCTTGAGCGTGACCCAGATAGTCTAGTGATCCTCCATTTTGATTACCTTATGTAGTTTCAGACAACCCAGCTCCTTGCTTCCGGAGTCTGTATCACTTTTCTGTTCGTCTGAACTGCTGTCCATCACCTTATGTACCTTTTTGTACTTCTCCTGTGGAGATTTCTTGCTGCTGGTTTTCTTCCCTGACCTGCAGACTCTTGCTATGTGTCCTGCTTTTCCACACTGTCTGCACACTTGGTCCTTGAACCAACAATCCTTCTGGTCGTGTGTTGTTCTGCTGCAGCGATAACACTTCCCTGCTCCATATGACATTTCATTGGTGCCATATTCTTGCAGTCTCCGTTGTATCTCTGCAGCGCCCCGTGCAGCTGCTTCGTGTGATACTGACATGCTGAAAGCATTCTCCAGCGTAAGTTCCTTTTCTGATAGAAGCCGTTTCTGGGTTCCTTCACTTTGAAGCCCACACACAAACTTGTCCCTTAACGTATCTGCTAGTCCCAATCCAAACTGGCAGTGTTTCGATAGCTTGCGCAGTTCCGTTAAGTACTCAGCATTACTTTCATCTTTATGCTGGTTCCTTTTGTGGAACTTAAATCTTTCTGCTATCAGCAGCGATGTGGGGTTTAAGTGGTCCTGTAGGATTTCCACTATGCTTTCGAAATCCTTATCCACTGGCTTCTCTGGGGTTATTAGGTTTCGCAGTAAGCCATAAGTTTTTCACCCATGGAATTCAACAAAACCAGTGCTTTCCTAGCATCTGGCACTTCATTCGCCTTGCAGTACACCTCAATGCGTTCCACATATGTCGCCCAATCTTCGACTTCATTGTCGAACGTAGTGACACTGCCACTCTGCAGCATCCCTGGGTGTGGTTAAACTGTCTAAAATGGCGTCTCCCGCGCTCTCCCTTCTTCTCCGCTGGCTCAAAATGGCGTCTCCCGCGCTTTCCTTTCTTCCCGCGGCTCAATGGCGTCTCCCGCGCTTCCTTTCTTTCCCCGTGGACGCCGCTCAGCCCTTGAGCCCTGGCTGCACTCTACGCGTTCTCCTGTGCGCCTCTCTCGTTGCCACCACTCGGTCCTGAACCCCGGCTGTGCTTTACCCTCTCTCTCTTTTTTGTTTTCCGTCGACGCCGCTCGGTCTTCAACCCCCGGCTGCGCCCTGTGCGCTTCACCCTCTCTCTTACCCCGTCGACGCTGCTCGGCCTTTTCTGTGCCATCGGTCGGCTCCAGCCGCCGCTGTCCGGGAAGGGTCTGTGCTGTACCTGTTGCCAGTCTGTTGCTGGATCGTCGTGGCTGGAGAACCAAGCCCAGCTCTCAACAGCCTCCCCTGCGATGTTCACTCTCTGCCAGATGATTGGGCGGTTGCTCGTGGTCGAGGCCGTGCTTCTGGCCTCGACTTTCTTCCACCGTCCTCCCGGAGCGAATCCTTGAAAGGAAATGCAGAGTTGCAGGTAGATTCGAATCGACCTCGTCGCCACTGTTGAATCCGTGATTCCTAAAGTATGATGTTTTCCCAATAACTAGACGGAGGCTGTAAATTAACAATCAACAGGTGTTTACTGGAGGAGGGTAGTCTAAAGACTAACAGTACAGAGGCATGCTCAAGGCTTATATACAGGTGTGGTCACTGCTGGTACTACAGTATACAGGAACTGTAATAGTAGTTCTCTCTTAAAGATACATACACTACAAGAGCCAGTAGAAATTAATCAGCAACTAGCCTGAGAAGTGTGCGCATGCGGCACAGATGCTATTTTCGGCACAAAACGGCTCCCGTAGCGCCATTAAATTGGGCGCTATGAAGCCGAATGTCTAGCTCATTATCTGGTCATTATCACATTGCTGTTCATGGCAGATTGCTGTGTGCAAATTGGCTGCCGCATTTCCTATATTACATCAGTTACTACACTTCAAAATGACCTCATTAGCTGTCCTCACTCGGGATGTCAGGTTCTATATAAACGCAAGTTCTTTCTCTTTCTTCCTTTCTCCTGCAGATACAAACTGAACATCTCTCTTTACACCGCCAGACTCTCAAGGATTACCTTTAACCTTTGATGGTACCTCCAGAGATACCATGTACATTGTAGACCAAAAGAGCAAGCATTCAAATCGATATTTACACATAGACACACTTTATGCGTGCAAGCACACCCAGTCTGTTATACTTCAAATATCACATGCTGTCTCAATGTAAATTTCTGTTTCACAATTGAAAAGAAGTATAAAGACTCAAAAGGCAGCCATTTGGAACATACATATTGGCCCCGAAATTCGGGTCTCCACGGGTGAGTACACACGGGGTACTCACCTGTAGACCCAATGAAAGTGCCGGTTTTCTGCATGCACTGCGCATGCGCAGGAAACCGGCACTTCCGAACCTCTAAACAAAGAGGTTCAGAGGTCGAACGCACGCGCAGGAGAGGCTGCGCGTGCGCTTTGAACTTAGGTTTTTTTTGCAGGTTTTCCCGGGATCGTAAGCCTGCAGTATTTAGAAATGTAAAAAGCAGGCATAAGGCCTGCTTTTTACAAGGTAAGTGGTCAATTAATTAAAATTAAAACATTTTTTCCACAGGTTTATTATTTTTAAATACTTTAAAGCAAGGTAAGTTTATTTTTAGCCCTGTTAGAATATAAAATTATTTTTTCCAAAAATTAAAATTATTGTTTAAAATAGTTATTTAATGTAATTTATAGTTTATTTATTTAAAAAGCGTGATTTAAAAAAAAAATTATTTGAAGGTTTACTGCTATTTTGGGGCCATAGTAGTCGTAAGTTTTGACAGGTCTTCCTGTTAATCTTATGGAGGCTTTTCCCTCCTCCGATTGGCTGCCCATGGCTCACGTGATCCCAGGGGACGCATCACACTAATTACGCCCCTGGGACACGCAAGCACAGCGCGCCGGCAGCTGGACCAGGCCCCGGAGCGGAATTCCACGGGGCCCTACAGCTCAACTGCCGGCACGCAAGGTAAGTGCAGGTCGGGGGCTTACACCCGCGGGAAGCCCCCGACCCGAATTTCTGGGCCAATAACTCTTCAGCAACAGAACTGCCAGAGTCACAATGTCAGCAGCTTGCTAACTGACCTGTGTATGAACTCACCCATTGTTTACTTAATTACATTTTGGGCGTTTAAGGGGCCACAGCGTTACCTTAGCAGCAGAATACAAATAAAGTCAGACTTTGTAGACACACACCTACACTTTAGCAGCAGAATAATATATTGGTATAATGTTCTTATATCCTTATAATAAAAGAGTACAACCACTGACTTCCTGTGAGCAGTGCCCTGAAGGTTCTTATATACAAGATTGTGCTTTGTTCAATAAAACACCAACAAAATGCAACCAAATGTCTAAAGTATAAACCATGAAATTCCATGGGGGGTTCTACTAATCTCCCACCATAACTTTGGTGGGAGGCCAGCAGAACCCCCAAGGAAATGGTAGAAATTGCTGAAAACAGCCAGTAGATCCCCATGCAATCTCAGGGTCTATATATAAACAGAAGAGAAAGTTATGTGTTTTTTCTGACCTTCAGATAACCCTGATCTCTCTGCAAGAGGCATGGCTTAGCGGCTGCCTATCCCGAGAATCTTCCCAAAGCAGCAGCAATTACCCTCTAATTGGCCCGTGTATCTACTTAGATCACTTCTCCACTTAGAGGCCCCGATTTTCCCGACGGTGCGGGGAATTGTCGGGTTCCCCGAATGTTGGGTTCCGACCCGAACCTAAATGGGTCAGCCAGCTGCACACAATTTCCCCTCAATTGGCCAATTAATTTCCAGCATGTGGGCACCCTTGCTAAGTGTCCAATTCCAGTCAGAAACCCCCACATTATGATGCCATCATTCGTGGTGCTTTTAAAGTCTCCAGCAAGCTTCTCAACCTCTGCAGGCTTCCCAACCGGTCGGACAGAATGGCAGAGGAGCCTGCACCAGCTGCTGCCAGCGGCAGAGGTCGAGCTACTGCCAAATTTGACAAGACCTCATTGCAGACATTGGTGGATGGGGTTAGGGCCCACAGGGAGGTCCTCTTCCCTAGCTCAGGGAGGAAGAGGCCTCCCAAAGAGACCAGGGCTGCATGGATGGAGGTGGCTGCAAAGGTCAACTCTCAGGGAGTCACC
Organism: Somniosus microcephalus; assembly: GCF_052327205.1. Taxonomy (NCBI): domain Eukaryota; kingdom Metazoa; phylum Chordata; class Chondrichthyes; order Squaliformes; family Somniosidae; genus Somniosus; species Somniosus microcephalus. Next base: position 251,983,662 of record NC_140991.1, read on the forward strand.
CGTCGGACCTGGATGCAGTGCAGGAAGCGCTTCCATGACCTTCACCACACAGAAAAAGTAAGTATGAAGGTTCCATCACCCTCAACCTGATCCCCATTGCCTTTCCCCAACAGCACTCAGCTTCAGCAATCACTTCCTCCACATCCCACTTCACAGTCACATCCATGCACCCTTACCCATTCCCTCTCTCTATGCTCACATTCACATAACTATTCCACCATGCAGCCCTCACACTGCCTCTCACTCTGATGCTTGGAACACAACTGACAACACACAGGGAGGGCCCTTGGTCTTGCAGCCTCACACCATCTTTGTCTCCTTCTAAGTATCTATGCTATGCAATCTCTACACTCACTCCTGCACTCTCACTCAAACTCCACTTGTCTCCCTCATTGCAGGAAAAGAGAGCTCACAATAGGAGAGAGCGATCGAGGGCTGGAGGAGGACCACCCTCAATCGCCCACCTGACCCCCTGGGAGGAAGCAGTGATGGAGATTGCTGGGGCTGAAGTGGCTACGGAAGCTGGGGCAAGAGAGACAGGAGCAAGCCCGCAAGCTGGTGACAGAATAGTTTCCCATCTCTCTCATTGACATAGCACGAGTTGCTGATATGGTTCTGAAGCCACATCATTTGGACTTATGAGCATCTGCCAAATCCAATGTGCATGTAGCCTTGGCATCACATCTCTAACTCTTTCCTTTACTCCCCCACAGGACCATCCGGAGCCCCCGTCGCCATTGCCGAGGAAACATAGAAAACATAGAGATAGGAACAGGAGTAGGCCATTCGGCCCTTCGAGCCTGCTCCGCCATTCAATGAGATCATGGCTGATCTTCGTCTGAGATCATAGCTGATCTTACCAGTTCAGTACCCCGTCCCCGCCTTTTCTCCGTAACCCTTAATCCCCTTAGCCTTCAGAAATATATCCAATTCTCTCTTGAAAATATTTATTGAATTAGCCTTCACAGCCCTCTGTGGCAGGGAATTCCACAGGCTCACCACTCTTTGAGTGAAGAAATTCTTCCTCATCTCTGTTTTAAATGATTTGCCCGCTATTTTTAGACTGTGGCCCCTGGTTCTGTGCTCCCCTGCCATTGGAAACATTCTCTCTGAATTCAGCCTGTCCAGGCCTGCCATAATTTTATATGTTTCGATGAGATCCCCTCTCAATCTTCTAAACTCCAGTGAGTACAAGCCCAAACTATTCAATCTCTCCTCGTAGGTCATTCCCGCCATTCCAGGTATCAGCCTGGTGAATCGCCGCTGCACTCTTTCCATGGCAAGAACATCCTTCCGCAGATGGGGCGACCAAAACTGTACACAATACTCCAGATGCGGTCTCACCAGCACCTTGTACAGCTGTAGTAAGGTATCCCTATTCCTATACTCGAACCCCCTTGATATGAAGGCCAACATACCATTTGCCTTCTTAATCGCCTGTTGCACCTGCATGCTCTCCTTCAGTGACTGGTGCACAAGAACACCCAGGTCCCTCTGCACTTCCCCATCTCCCAATCTATTGCCATTTAGATAATAATCCACCCTCCTGTTTTTACCCCCAAAGTGGATAACCTCGCATTTATCCACATTATAGTGCATCTGCCACGTATCCGCCCATTCCCCCAACCTGTCCAAATCGCACTGTAGCCTCCTGACATCCTCATCAGAGCCCACCCCTCCTCCTAGTTTAGTGTCGTCAGCGAATTTGGAAATATTGCATCCAATTCCCTGATCCAGATCATTTATATATATTGTGAACAGCTGGGGTCCGAGGACAGATCCTTGCGGCACCCCGCTGGTCACTGCCTGCCACTCCGAAAACGAGCCGTTTATTCCAACTCTCTGTTTTCTATCCGCCAGCCAGTTCTCTATCCACGTTAATACTTTGCCCCCAATCCCATGAGCCTTAATTTTGCATGATAATCTTTTGTGTGGAACCTTATCGAAGGCTTTCTGGAAGTCAAGGTACACCACATCCACTGGCTCTCCCCCATCTATTTTACCAGTTACTTCCTCAAAAAATTCCAGCAGGAGGAAGAGGCTTTGCAGCCAGACTCCTCAGAGGAAGCTCCAGCCTCTGAGGGCGCAGCGTCAGCAGAAGTAAGCGCACCCAGCACCAGCGCAGACACTCACACCTCGGGGGGGCCTTCGGGACATAGAGTAGTGTTGTCACCTGGTGTTTCACAGCTCACAAGTGAGCATCAGCAGATTGTGGAGAGAGAGACAGCAGTGGAGAGTCCTTGTCGGAGGGTGCAGGCCTCTGCTAGCTCAGCTCAGCTGCATGTCGACCCTATGCCTCTGGGTCCATCCGCAAGAGAGGAGGTGATGGATCTCCATGCACAGATGCAGGAGTCTCTGGCAGGTTTTGTTTCCAGGGTCGCTGCGAGTGTGGAACAAATAGACGAGTTAAAGGCACAAATAGCTACATATGGGTATGATCTTGTGGCCATTACAGAAACATGGCTGCAGGGTGACAATGCCTGGGAATTAAACATACCAGGTTATTTAACAATCAGGAAGGACAGGCAGGAAGGAAGGGGAGGTGGGGTGGCTATGTTAATAAAGGAAGGAATCACTGTAATACAGAGAAATGATATTGGGTCAAAGGATCAGGATAATGAAACAGTTTGGGTGGAGATAAGGAATAATAAGGGGAAAAAAACACTAGTGGGTGTAGTATATAGGCCTCCGAACAGTCGCAACTTGGTTGGACGGAGTATCAATCAGGAAATAGTTGAGGCTTGTAATAAGGGAACATCTATAATTATGGGGGATTTTAACTATCATATAAATTGGACGAATCAAATTGGGCAGGGCTGCCTTGAGGATGAGTTCATTGAGTGTATTAGGGATGGGTTTCTTGAGCAGTATGCAACTGAACCAACCAGGGGGCAAGCAACCTTAGATCTGGTCCTGTGTAACGAGACAGGATTAATTAAAAATGCCCTAGTAAAGGATCCCCTTGGAATGAGTGACCATAACATGGTTGAATTCCATATTCAGTTAGAGGGTGAGGAGGCTGTATCTCAAACAAGCGTGCTAAGCTTGAATAAAGGAGACTATGAAGGTATGAGAGCGGAATTGAGTAAAGTGGATTGGGAAAATAGGTTAAAGGATAAGACGATACATGATCAGTGGTGTACATTTAAGGAGTTATTTTACAAATTCCAAAAAAAGTATATTCCACTGAGAAAAAAAGGGTGTAAAAGAAAAGACAGCCATCCGTGGCTAAGTAAAGAAATTAAGGATAGTATTCGACTAAAAGCAAGGGCATATAAGGTAGCCAAATCTAGTGGGAGGATAGAGGATTGGGAAAACTTTAAAAGACAGCAAAAAATAACAAAAAGATTGATTAAGAAAGGGAAGATACATTATGAAAGTAAACTAGCAAAAAATATAAAGACAGATAGTAAGAGTTTTTATAGTTATATAAAAAGAAAAAGGGTGGCTAAAGTAAATGTTGGTCCCTTAGAGGATGAGACCGGGAAATTAATGGTGGGAAATATGGAGATGGCAAAAACACTGAATGAATATTTTACATCAGTCTTTACAGTAGAGGACACCAAGAATATCCCAACACTTGACAAGCAGGGGGCTATAGGGGGGGAGGAGCTAAATACGATTAAAATCACTAAGGAAGTAGTACTTGGTAAAATAATGGGACTCAAGGCGGATAAATCACCTGGACCTGATGGCTTACATCCCAGGGTTTTGAGGGAAGTGGCGGTAGGGATTGTGGATGCATTGGTAATAATCTTCCAAAACTCCCTGGACTCAGCAAAGGTCCCGGCAGACTGGAAAACTGCTAATGTAACACCCTTATTTAAAAAGGGCAGTAGACAGAAGGCTGGAAACTATAGACCGGTTAGCCTAACATCTGTGGTAGGTAAAATTTTGGAGTCCATTATTAAGGAGACAGTAACAGGACATTTGGATAATCATAATTTAACAAGACAAAGTCAGCATGGTTTTATGAAGGGGAAGTCATGTTTGACAAATTTACTGGAGTTTTTTGAGGAAGTAACATATAGGGTGGATAAAGGTGAACCAGTGGACGTAGTGTATTTAGACTTCCAAAAGGCATTTGACAAGGTGCCACACAAAAGATTATTGCTTAAGATAAAAAATCACGGGATTGGGGGTAATATTCTGGCATGGATAGAGGATTGGCTATCTAACAGAAGGCAGAGAGTTGGGATAAATGGTTCATATTCAGACTGGCAATCAGTAACCAGTGGTGTTCCGCAGGGGTCAGTGCTGGGTCCCCAACTCTTTACAATCTATATTAACGATTTGGAGGAGGGGACCGAGTGTAACACGTCAAAGTTTGCAGATGATACTAAGATGGGAGGGAAAGTAGTGAGTGAGGAGGACATAAAAAACCTGCAAGGGGACATAGACAGGCTAAGTAAGTGGGCAGAGATTTGGCAGATGGAATACAATACTGGAAAGTGTGAGGTTATGCACTTTGGCAGGAAAAATCGTAGAGCAAGTTATTATCTTAATGGCAAGAAACTTGAAAGTACTGAAGTACAAAGGGATCTGGGGGTCCTGGTGCACGAAACTCAAAAGGTTAGTATGCAGGTGCAGCAAGTGATTAAGAAGGCCAATGGAATGTTGGCTTTCATTGCTAGGGGGATAGAATATAAAAATAGGGAGGTATTGCTTCAGTTGTACAAGGTATTGGTGAGACCGCACCTGGAATACTGCATACAGTTTTGGTGTCCATACTTAAGAAAGGACATACTTGCTCTCGAGTCAGTACAAAGAAGGTTCACTCGATTAATCCCGGGGATGAGGGGATGGACATATGAGGAGAGGTTGAGTAGATTGGGACTCTACTCATTGGAGTTCAGAAGAATGAGAGGCGATCTTATTGAAACATATAAGATTATGAAGGGGTTGGATCGGGTGGATGCAGGGAGGATGTTCCAGATGATGGGTGAAACTAGAACTAGGGGGCATAGTCTTAGAATAAGGGGCTGCTCTTTCAAAACTGAGATGAGGAGGAACTACTTCACTCAGAGGGTGGTAGGTCCATGGAATATGCTGCCCCAAAAAGCTGTCGAAGCTACATCATTACATAAATTTAAAACAGAAATAGACAGTTTCCTAGTAGAAAAGGGAATTAAGGGTTACGGGGAGCGGGCAGGAATTTGGACATGAGTCTAGGTTCGGATAGGTCATGGCCCTGTGGGTAGCGGAGCGGGCCCAGGGGCCGTGTAGCCTGATCCTGCTCCTGTTTTCGTGTGTCTAATGCTGTTAGATTCAGGAGATGGTTCTGTGATAGTGGATTGGCGGTTAGGATCAGATCAGCCATGATCTTATTGAATGGCGGAGCAGGCTCGAGGGGCCAATTGGCCTACTCCTGCTCCTATTTCTTATGTTCTTATGTTCTTATGAATGGAGGAGTCCATGGCGAGCATAAGCAGAGTCTTATTGGAGTCACTGGCGCATGAAAGCATCACCACGGAAAGGATGGCTACCTCTGTGGTAAGGCTGGCTACTGCCGAGGAGAGGAGGGCTGCAGCTGAGGAGAGGAGGGCTGTGGCCGAGGAGAGGAGGGCTGCAGCCGAGAAGAGGAGGGCTACGGCCATGGAGGAGCTTAGTCGCCAGGGTATCGAAAACATGGTGAGTGCTCAGAATAGAATGACATCTCTTGAGGAGCGATGGGCATCTATTGAGCACCGAAACCAGACCTTCATGGAAGTCCCTCTGAGCAGGACTTCCAGTGCAGAGACGGGTCCCCATGGCCCCCCTGATGTGCAGCAAGGTGCTATTCAGCCACTTGCAGGCGCTGAGGGGGCTCTGACCCATGAGAGGGAGGTTGTTGGCACACCTCAAGGAAGTGGGGGCTCCTCTCCACGCGCTCACACTTCCATGCCACTTCAGAGCCCTCGGTCAGAGCCCCGCCGGAGTCCATATCCAAGTGAGATAGGAGTCTCAAGCCCTGCACAGCCGCAGGAGCAGCAGACTGCTGGCGAACCCTCATAGGCTCGCCACCCCAGAGGACGCCTGTCAAAGGTGTCGAGACAGGAGCAGCAGGAAAGTGAGCAAGGGGCCTCCACATCTGCTGAAGCTACAGCGGTACCACTACGTAGGAGCATGCGTAAGAGAAAAATAAAGCACCACTAATCACAAGGGTAGTTACTTGGGTGAAAAGTCTTGTAAATAGTTTTAATGCCATCAGTTTCCTGTACATTAAAAATCTGGTGGCAACTGCTGCAGTTATGGTGTCTGTCTTTTGGCAAATGGGGATATCACATTGAGGCCTTAGGATAACTTGCAGATGTCAGCAAGCTGGTCAAATATGTAGAAATGCGCAGGCATGGGCCACTGTCCATGGTCAGTTAAGAAGCAGCGAGGCTGCAGTGTCTGACGTACCAGGCTACGCAAATCTGCCCAGGATGAGTGCGTTCCTTGTATTCCGCCCAGCAATGTTCTCGCACACTGGTGCCGCTGGTTGACGGGCCTCTGCAGGATGCTCGTTTCCATCCTCCTCCACCTCCACCTCCACCTCCACCTCCTCCTCAGCATCATCCTCATCCGAGGTGGCTCTGTGAGGAGCCTCTTGGTCCTGCGGAATCGGCAAGCCACGACGCTGTGCCATGTTGTGAAGCACACAGCATACCACGATGATTTTGGAGACCCTGGCTGATGAGTACTGTAGGGCTCCACCTGGTCTATCGAGGCATCTGAAGCGCATCTTTAGCAATCCGATGGCTTGCTCGATTATGCATCTGGTGGAAATGTGGCTGGAGTTGTAGCGCTCCTCCGCTTTGTTGGCTGGTCTCCTCAACGGCGTCATTAGCCAAGACCGCAGGGGATATCCCTTGTCTCCAAGTAGCCATCCCTGAAGTTCGTTTGGCAGACTGAATAGCGGAGGCACAGTAGATTGGCGCAGTATGAAGGAGTCATGGCAGCTGCCAGGGTACTTGGCACAAACATGCAAAATCACCTTCCTGTGGTCACACACCAGCTGAACGTTAAGGGAGTGGAAGCCCTTGTGGGTGACAAAAACTCCTGGATTGCGGTGGGGTGCCCTAAGGGCCACATGTGTGCAGTCAATGATGCCCTGCACCCTTGGAAAGTCTGCCAGCTGAGCTAATCCAAGCGCTCGCGCCCTCACACTTGCTCAATCCTTGGTGAAATGGATGTGATTGTGCGCGAGGGCAAAGAGGGCATCGGTGACCTGTTTGATGCAAGTGTGTGCGGTCACCTGGGAGATGCCACTGATGTCTGCTGCTGATCCCTGGAAGCAGCCTGAGGCATAAAAGTTGAGTGCGGTAGTGACTTTGATGGCCACTGGTAAGGAGTGTCGACCTGGTGCTCTGGGCTTCAGGTCTTGCTGGAGCATTGCACAGATGTCAGTCACTACATCTCGCGAAAGTCTGAGCCGCCTTTGGCACTGCTGCTCAGTCATGTTGAGGTAGCTCACCCTGAGTCTGTAGACCCTGTCTGGGGGGTTTCTCCTGCGCCGACGGCCTTCCATGCGCTGGCCCCTTCTGGCCTGTGCTGCCTCAGGTGGCTGAGCCGCAGCCTGTCGCTGTTGCTGGAGCTGCTGTTGCTGGAGCTGCTGTTGTTGCTGGATCTGCTCCAGCCTCCTCTGCTGTTGGAGATCCTCTAATGCCAGGAAGGGAAGGAACAAAAGGCCTCCCATGCTTCTGGCAGATGCCTCCGTTGAGGAGGCGCTGAGTGAGGGTGGTGAGAGGGGCTTCCCAGGAGCTAACACTGGAGAAGTGTGTGAGGCTCCAACCTTCCACAGCTGTGCCTAAGCCTTCAACAAGTTGCCCCAAGCCTGGAGCAACAAGGTCCTGCAGCCTACCAATGCTGTCGGATTAAATCTCTTCATTCCTGATTGACCTGCAGCTGAAAGTAAGCAAGCCAACATTGTTCACGCCAGGTTTCATCAGCAGTGTTCCCACCAGGCGTGGTTTAAGTGGGGAATGGCTGAAAATTCCAAGGGCCCCTGAAAATAGGATTAAACATGCCAATTATTGATCATTAGGCTCCCGCCAACCAGTCCCGCCTGCTGTGGGCAGAACTGATTCGGGTCGCGCTGAAACACGGGGGCGAAAGTTTGGCGGGGCGGGGAATCAGGCAGGGGGGTCGCGACCCCCAATTTCTGCGATTTTTAGCCCCCGCCCGCCTGAAACCCCGCCCGATGGCTCCGGGAAAATCGGGGCCAGAGTGCCTGCGCACTGGCCTCAAAGGGACAGGCCAGATTAGCAGTGAAACATCACAAGCATTCCCCAGAGCCCAGACTACCCACGGGTAATGTTGCAGGAAATGAACTAACATGTAACGTAATTCAGCCTATGCCTTAGCCAAGATTTAATCACTGTTAGGTAGGCATCGTATAAAAGCAAGGCAGCATTTCCAAGCATTAGAAAGTGAATGTTTACAGATCCCCCCCAAAAAATTAAAGGGGACACAAATCTCAAGACCCTACTAAGGCTTTCTTATGCATAATTAGAGTCAGACTATAAATAATAAAAGTAAAAATGAAACTTTGTAACTTCTGCTATTTGGCTACAGAATGTGCCATTTAACACGGAAATGGCAGCAGGCTGTTCAAGATGTTAGTGTCCGGTCTGTTGTCAGATGGTAAAAGAGACAACGCCTGCCACCCACACTCACCATCAAACAGAGGCCTCAGGGTCCCTGTCACCTCACTGCTTTCAGTCTATTCACTGAATTTGGGGAGAAGGCTGTGAGTGCCAGGGCTCAGATACATGCTCCACACTTCGTGCTGTAGTGAAGTGTTTTTGTTTTGTAAAGGAGACCTTACTTCGAAATAAACCACAAGAACCTTTCTTCACTTCCGTCTGTTGTTTGCAATGCACCACTGAAAGCTTTCTCTTTCCTCTTTTAGAAGTGGCACCTCAGACCAGCAGCAGGCCGGAGCTTCTTTGTGGGCCCAAGAGGATCAAAGATTTCCTGGGCCGCTTTCTGAGCAGACTTCAGCTGTCCCTTTAAGTACCACAGGTTAAGCTGCTCACCAATTGGTACAAATAGGGGGAGTGTGCAAGGCACATACTCCACCCATTTGTACCTGAAAATTGCAATTGTTTTCTATAATCAGTGTAGAACCCTGATTGTACCTTTAAGCAGTCTTACGCCTCTTTTAAGTGGGTGGGTTGCTTACTTATATACAGGTCTGCCTGAAAATTGCATTAGACAGTCCTTGAACATCAACGGTGAAGCTGTGGTCCCTCCTCGCCACCACCCCCCCTCCACCCCCCACCCCCCACCCCGCAACCCTGCAATTTTCAACTGCCTGCCGCCTCATTTTTCAGGTGAGAAACAAGCAGCCGGCAGTTGAAAATTGCCCATGACTTCAATGGAAATTATAATCGGGAGAGATGTATAACAGGCAGCTGATCCAATATCCAATGTCGCCTGTGTTTAATAATGTTGTCTAACTGTGTATGGAAATGTGCAGTAAAGTATCACGGTAAATATCTGCTCCACGTTTCAGAATAGCTTGGAAAACCACTCACTTGTAATTTGTTTGTGCTTCATTAGTTTGTTCACACAATTCAATCTATGCTCTAATGCAGTGCCATGTAGCATCTTGCCTGTAAACACCAATATTTTTGGGACTGACCTCAGCTGTTCTTTGTAAACAGGTGGTCTCCTAACTGAAGTTTAAATTAGATTCATTGACGTATTTTGGGTCTCCCAATACATGTGACATTAACAGCTTTGACGGCCACATCTCTTGTTTAAGACAAGTAGAGATCCACTGCGTAGCATAAACCTGCATTCTAAAAAGTGAAATTAAGTTTAAATGTCATATTATCGCATTCTGGGATTTTGTTGAATGATGGATTTTGTTAATCAGATCAGACATAGCGTGGCCATAGTCACAGAGTAGGGCAAACGAAACGCAAGGGCCCTGAAAGTCCAAGGCCCTTCCACTGCGCTTCTTCCTACTGCTGCCATGACGGGGCCAGGGGGGAGGGCAGGGTACGGGGTGGGGGGAGGGGGGGCGGGGAGCAGATGGAGGCCGGCATCAACCTCTGGCACTCTTCAACTGGGCTTTTCAGCCTCTTTGACAGGCAGGTGCCCTAGATGCGCCCCATAGTGTTGTATGCACCCACCATTTCCTAATGTGGAAACCGCCTCCTGATCCCAGAAAAAGAAAGACTTGCATTTATATAGCGCCTTTCACGACCACCAGACATCTCAAAGCACTTTACAGCCAATTAAGTACTTTTGGAGTGTAGTCGCTGTTGTAATGTGGGAAACACGGCAGCCAATTTGTGCACAGCAAGCTCCCACAAACAACAATGTGATAATGACCGGATAATCTGTTTTTGTTATGTTGATTGAGGGATAAATATTAGCCAGGACACCGGGGATAACCCCCCTGCTCTTCTTCGAAATAGTGCCATGGGATCTTTTACATTCACCTGAGACAGCAGACGGGGCCTTGGTTTAATGTTTCATCCGAAAGACAGCACCTCCGACAGTGCAGCACTCCCTCAGCACTGGCACTGGAGTGTCAGCCTAGATTTTTGTGCTCAAGTCCCTGGAGTGGGACCTGAACCCACAACCTTCTAACTCAGAGGCGAGTGTGCTACCCACTGAGCCACAGCTGACACTGGAGATCCACTGGAGTCAGTGGCAGAGGTTCCCAGTGAGCACACCTTGGCAGCTATGCCAGGAGTTGCCCTATTGCTGGCAGAAACTTTACCTTATAACTTATTGTTACTGAACACAACAACAACAACAACTTGTATTTATATAGTGCCTTTAACATAGTAAAACATCTCAAGGCTCTTCACAGGAGTATTGTAAGTCAAAAAATCACAAACCTAGCTCTGCTCACTTCCCTTATTGTTTGCCTTCCCAGTTAAAAAATAATTGTAAAATATTTTCACTGCAGCGTCCATGTATGTTTCCAGAACCATCTATTTCCATCTGTGTCAGTGACAACAATAAAAAGGAATGCTATCTTTGTGCCCAGACCAGTAGCCCTGCTAAATCCCCATAATAAAAGATTGGGTTGTTTATATTCTCCCTAAAATCCAGCCACGTCCCACTTGTCAGTCTCTCTAATACACAGCCTACAATCTACTTGGACTGTGGTCAGGTTAGGGAGAGTTAAGTTCACTTCTGGAGAATAAGTGTAGACTTTATGATAAGTATTGGTGCATATAAAACTTTTCATAGCTAGATAATCACATATGGGGCTGGATTTCCTCAGGCTTCCAGGTGTTAGAACACTATTTAGGGTGGGCAGGGGCTCGTGAGTGCTGATTCTCCACCCTGTTTTGGCTGCATCAGTGCTTCCAGGAGTAGGGGGCATGCAGTTCTTGCATCCAGCCCCTTTGCTGGTGACATCAGGGAAAGATGCCAGACTGACGAAATAATGCCACCCAGTGGAATTCCCACCAGCTCCACCTCCAGTGCCCCCAGTGTAATGCACGCATGAAACAGACATGGCTTGCTAGGGGACGGAAGTGGTGACCACCAAATGTGGACAGGCTGGTTTCTTTATGGCAGCCTATCGCAAAGGAGAGTAGCCTTCTTGAAAAAAAGACAGTTCCTGCCACATCCGAGCACATTAGCCTGGACCTGCCAGCACTCAAGGCCAATAGCTGGCCAACGTTGCTCTTTCCTTCTTTCCCGCCGGCCTAGGAAGTGCCTCGGCTTTGCTGATACTGGCACGGGCATCGATCCACCTCAAGTAAATATCATGGCCCTAGGAATTCCACTCTGGGCTAGCGGGCAGAAATCCCAGCCCACCGTGGTTAAGGCGGCCCAACAGGCTCCGAGGAAATTCAGCGCCGCGACCTAGGGTTGCCAACCCTCCAGGATTGTCCTGGAGTCTCCAGGAATTAAGGATTCATCTCCAGGACACTGCTGCGAGCCACCCGGGAGAAAAACCAGAGGGGCATTTTTTTTTAAATGCGCATTTTTTTTTCATTTTCTTTGAAACACTTTTGTTAATTAGTTATAAAAATCTTGGCGATGAGGAAAAGGTTGTTTGACTGTGAGGGGCAGTTCGAGGCAGGGGGTCACGTGATGGAACCTCCAGGAATACGTCCATAGTTGCCGACCCTACGCAGAACAGAAAGATTGAATTTGAGGTTGAGTGAATTTGAACTGTGGCTGAAGAAATTCCTGTGATCATTAGAAATTTCAAGCGTTTGGCAGAGAGCTGTTGCTATAACTGTATGGCGTGGAGGTGCAGCGCGATGGAAAGATTGTATGACCTGCCCATAAAGTTTTCCTACAACTCAGGCATTGGTTTGGGTGAGTTACGGTGACAGTTTCCTTTGTGGCTTTGTGCCATTGTATGATAAGTGTTATTATAAACAAGTAGGCAAAGAAAATCGACAGCAGGTGTTTGAAGAAACTATGTAAGAACTATAAAAGCAGAGCACTGAGAAGAAAATAGTGGAATCAAAAGAAGCAGACATTTTACCTGAAACTCTTTTAAATAACTTTAGGGAATTTGAGGGTGAAACTGGAAAACTAATCATATGGAAAAGTGATCCGAGTTTCTAAATGGCACAACCTTCAAATGGAAACTGTGACTGCACATTGTTCTCAAATAATATTGAGAGAGACTTTTTTTTCCATTGGGATGGAGCCTAGTTTTGCTGCTAGACTATGATAGATGCACTGATATTTTTTCCAAGTTTTCTGACCTCCTCTCCTGGGACTGTCTCATCCTAGGGCACATTTCCACAGGCAGCAGCAGTAGTCTTCCTGTGGCCCATCCAACTGTCCATGTGTGAGAGGCCAGACAGTAAGTGTTGGCAGGATATTTAACCAGGTGAGAAAGGGGGAGGGGAAATCACGGCTGGCCCCTAACCCATTCTACACTTGATACTCACACACACACACACACTTTTCAGCCATGATTAGGGATCAGGAGTGGCAACCCTAGCTGATATATTGTTTTTCTTTTACCTGGCCCCCCTGAACCCCCCCGCGCCCCCCCCACCAGACATCTCCCTCGATACAACCCTACTGTCTGGAAACAAGAGAAGCCTTGTATGTGAAGCACATTTAAATAACTGTATTAGTGATACTGTTACACATCAAAATGCTGCGATCAATAACAGACCGAATAGAATGGCAGATTTAACAACGGCAAACTGGTCTGCTTAATCAAATGCAGCTCAATTGTAACATTATCAGTTCTCACTTAGTCATTTAAATCAGTAGCAAAATTAATTGCAAACACTTGACGGATTTAGCAGAAAGCTGTTGAATCAATTGTAGCTAATTCTTTATCATCTGTAGTGCTTATTCATTCACTGAATTCATTTGTCGAAATTGATCAATAGCAGACCTGCCACTGACTAGCAGATGTAATGAGGTGTGATATGTTCTGTTTAATTCATTTAACTACAAAAATGTTTGGTTACCATTTTGCAGTAGACAATATACTGCAACTGTTGGAGCCAAGTAAAAATGGCACTGCATCCAAAATAGTGCTGTCAACGAATGTGTTATATTGAGGGACAGCTGTATCCCCACTTCTGCCTGATTGAAAATAGCTAACTCAGAACAGTCTGGGGTCTGAATCTGAACTCACACTGTTCTGTATAGCCAAATATCAAACCACACACAATTTAATCACAGAGTCACTAGGGGGAGCTCTTTGCGATTTTTTCCCAATAAAGCCATTGTTGCTCAAAGGGAATGGCACATGGAACAAATATGGTAGAGTCCATAGACTTTCTCCAAATGTACTAGGGGCTAGATGGAGAATGGGAACAAAGACTGATTGGTTTCTTTTTGGGGCTGGGTTCCAATAACCATCCCTGCATGATTCTTAAACAAAAAGAACAAAATTGCAGATTCTGGAAATCTTCAAAGGGCCTAACCCCTGAAACGCAAACTCATCTGTTCTCTCTACCGATGCTGACTAGTCTGTCAAATACTTCCAGCGTTTTCTGTTTTTGTTTTACCATCAAGGGTTTTGACAGCGTAGGTAGGGAGAAAGTGTTTCCACTGGCAGGAGGGTCAGTAACCAATGGACACAGATTTAAGATAATTGGCAAAAAAGCCAGGGAGAAATGAGGAGAATGTAGGAGTCTACGTACTCCTAGCAAAAAATACTGAACTCGGAGAGGTTCAACAGAAAAGGTTTAATTGTTGAGACTGCATGTTGAACACAAAATGGCGTCAGAGCCTACACCAAGTCCGACTGCCTTTCATCAGTCCACAGCTTCGACTGCTCCTCCCCCGCTCTGGGCTTAACTATGTTGCAGATCGAGTTTCTTAAAGGTGTGATCCTTCTTAAAGGCATGACGCCTGATTTATAGCCTACGGACCGAAAAGCGGATTGTGTCCTTTCTGTGATCGGTACGCCACACAGCTCCCCCCAGAATCCGCTAGTAGGGAGTGTACGAACCGGCGTGGCGGCTTGATGGCACGGCCGGAACGGCTCTTGGCAGTTGGTGTCGGGAGCGGGGCGGTCGGACGCGTCGGGCTCTTAGGCGGTCTGCCCCGCGGTGGGGGTTGGCCCACTTGAACTGGTTCGGCGGGCTCTAGGTGCACCAGCTTGAGCCGGTCGACCGACACCTTGTCAGTTCTGCCGCCCACTTCGAGGAGGAAGAACTTGTTCCCCGTCTGGAGTACCTTGTAGGGTCCGTCGTATGGGGGCCGTAGAGGTCCTCGGTGGGCGTCATGGCGCACGAAAACAAATTTGGCCATGTGCAGGCTAGGTGGTACGCGGGTTGCTGGTTCACCATGCCGGCCGGTGGGTACCGGAGCGAACTGTTGTGCTCGGTTGGCGAAAGCGCGGCGTTGCTGGTCAGCTGACCAGGGGGTCGTGGCGGTGGGCAGGAACTCTCCGGGTACGCGCAGCGGCTGGCCGTACACGAGTTCTGCCGCCGAGGCTTGCAGGTCTTCCTTGACCGCGGAGCGTAGGCCAAGTAGCACCCACGGGAGACGGTCGATCCAAGACTCGTCCTCGAGGCTGGCACGGAGGGACGCCTTCATGGACCTGTGGAATCGCTGGCACAGTCCGTTGGCTTGGGGGTGGTAAGCCGTGGTGCGGTGAATGGCCACCCTGAGGTTTCGGGCGATGGCGGCCCACAGATCAGAGGTGAACTGCGGGCCTCTATCCGACGTCATGTCAGAGGGGACGCCGAACCGAGTGACCCAGGTACCGATGAACGCCCTCGCAATGTCGGCGGTGGTGGTGGACGTCAGTGGAATGGCCTCGGGCCAGCGGGTGGTACGGTCCATGATTGTCAGCAGGTGCGTGTGACCTTGTGATGGCGGCAGGGGGCCGACGAGGTCAATGTGGATGTGGTCAAACCTTCTTTCTCGCTCGGTGAACTCCTCGAGTGGGGCTTTGACGTGCTGGTGGATTTTGGCACGCTGGCAAGCTATACAGGATCTGGACCAGACGCGCACATCTTTGCGCAGACCGCGCCAGACAAATCGGTTGGCCACCAGTCTAATGGACGCGCGGGTGCCGGGGTGTGAGAGGCCGTGGACGATGTTGAACACCCGTTTTCGCCAGGACGCCGGGACTACGGGGCGGGGTTGCGCCAAGGAGGTGTCGCATTTGACTGTGACGGCGGACGGGCCGCAGGCGACGTCGGTCAGTCGCAGCCCTGGGAGGGTTGTGGGCGCGGAGAGCAGATTGGGGTCGGTGCGCTGCTCCGCTGCCAGTTGAGCATAGTCCACTGCCAGGTGGATGCCGTGGACGGCGGGGCGGGATAGGCAGTCGGCCACCATGTTGTCTCGACCGGAGACGTGCCGGATGTCCGTGGTGAATTCGGACACCGTGGCGAGCTGGCGTTGTTGCCTGGCTGACCACGGGTCCGCAGATTTCGCCATCGCGAATGTCAGGGGTTTGTGGTCGACAAACGCGGTGAAGGGGCGGCCCTCCAGAAGAAATCTAAAATGGCAGACTGCCAGGTACAGTGCGAGGAGCTCGCGGTCAAAGGCGCTGTATTTGGCCTCTGGGGGGCGCAGTTGGCGGCTGAAAAAGGCCAGCGGTTCCCAGGCCCCGTCGACCCACTGTTCGTACACGGCGCCGACCGCGTGGTCGGAGGTGTCCGTGGTGAGGGCCACCCTGGCGTTGGGCTGTGGGTGAGCGAGCATGGTGGCGTCGGCGAGCGCCTTTTTGGTCGAGTCGAAAGCGGTCAACATGTCCGCCGACCACTCGATCGCCATTCTGTCTTTCTTACCCCGGAGGGCTTCGTATAGGGGCCGCATGAGGGAGGCCGCTCCGGGAATGAAGCGGTTGTAAAAGTTGATCATCCCCAAGAACTCCTGGAGGCCTTTGATGGTGGTAGGCAGGGGGAACTGCTGGACGGCTTGCACCTTGGCGGGCAGGGGAATGGCTCCATCCTGCGTGATGTGGTGGCTGAGGAATTCGATCCTGCTGAGGCCGAATTGGCACTTGGCTGGGCTGATGATGAGCCCGTGCTCACTGAGCCGCTGGAACAGGGTGCGGAGGTGCTCAATGTGTTCCTGCTTGGAGGAACTAGCTACCAGGATGTCATCCAGGTAGACAAAGAGGAACTTCAGGTCCTGGAGGACCGAGTCCATGAGCCGCTGGAAGGCCTGGGCCGCGTTTTTGAGGCCGAAGGGCATTCGGAGGAACTCGAATAGCCCAAAAGGGGTGATTATGGCCGTCTTGGGAACGTCCGTGGGGTGGACTGGCACCTGATGGTAACCGCGCACCAGGTCAACTTTGGAGAAGACTGAGCGGCCGGCCAGTCTAGCCGAGAAATCTTGAATATGCGGTATGGGGTACCGATCCGGCGTGGTGGCGTTGTTTAGCCGCCGGTAGTCCCCGCAGGGGCGCCATCCCCCGTCGGGTTTGGTGACGATGTGGAGTGGGGAGGCCCAGGGGCAGTTGGACCGGCGGATGATGCCGAGCTGTTCCATTGTGGCGAACTCGGCCCGCGCGATCTCCAGCTTGGCCGGGTCCAGCCTGTGGGCGTGGGCATACACCGGTGGGCCTGTGGTGGGGATGAAGTGTTCTACCCCGTGCTTAGCAACTTTCGCGGAGAAGGTTGGGTTGGTGGGGGCTGGGAACTCAGCCAGGAGTGCTGAGTAGTCGTCCGTTGAGCGGGCACGGTACTGCCATGCCATTTCGGCGGGTTGGGGGTGGGCCATGGCGCCCGGGATAGGTGACATGGTGTTCATGTCCACGAGGCGGCGCCGAGGCATGTCGACCAACAGGCCGTGGGCGCACAGGAAATCCGCACCGAGGAGCGGGGAGAGCACCTTGGCGGTTATAAACTCCCAGTGGTAACGGCGGCCTGCGAGGTCGATGGTGACCGTGCGGGTGCCGTACGTCCGGATGTTGGTGCAGTTGGCGGCAGCCAGCGCAGGGCCGCGGCTGCCTCGCTGGATCTCGAGGGCGGACGCGGCGATGATGCTGCGCTGCGCGCCCGTGTCGCATAGGAAACGGCGTCCGGAGGCGCTGTCCGTAATGTACAGCAGCGCGCCTGCTTGCCCCACGGCCATCGTGTAGGCCGGTGTGGGGGCGGTTGGAAACGTGCAGGGATGGCTGCAGCGGCGTGCCCGTGCGCCGAACCGGGTATGGAAGTAGCAGTAGACCTGGGTTGGGGGACGTGGGGGCCTGGGGGGCCTCGTGGCCGAGCTGTGTGGCCGCGCGATAGAGGGTGGAGCGCGCGCTGACGCTGCGGAGGCCAGGTCGGGGGTGACGGCGTGGTTGGAGCCGGCGGACAGGAGCTTATCGGCTTCGTCGGCCAGGGCCTCGAGGTCCGTGAGGCTGGACGCCACGATCGCCGGGCGGATGCTGGGAGGTAGTTGGCGGATAAAGAGCGTGTGGAAGAGGGAGCCAGGCGGTTTCACGTCGGTCAGAGCAAGCATGTGTGAGAGCAAGTCTGACGGCGTGGAGTCACCGAGGCCCGGGAGGTTGAGGAGGTGGCAGTTGCGCAAAAATTGGGAGGCTGTGAATTTTTTAAGGAGCGCGGCCTTGAGATGTGCGTACTTGCCTTCCTCTGAAGGGTTTTGTAGTGTTGTCCAGACTTTCGTGATTGTGGAGCTGCCCAGGGAGGCGAGGAGGTAGTCGTACATCGTTGCGTCGGCGGTGATGCCGCGGAGTCGGAATTGCGATTCGGCTTGAAGGAACTAGGCAGTGGCTAGGTTCTCCCAGAACTCCGGCAGCTTCACAGAAACTGCGTTTGTGTCAGCCATGGTTACGCTTAGGAGTCGTCCTGAGCGTCGGGGTCACCAATGTAGGAGTCTACGTACTCCTAGCAAAAAATACTGAACTCGGAGAGGTTCAACAGAAAAGGTTTAATTGTTGAGACTGCATGTTGAACACAAAATGGCGTCAGAGCCTACACCAAGTCCGACTGCCTTTCATCAGTCCACAGCTTCGACTGCTCCTCCCCCGCTCTGGGCTTAACTATGTTGCAGATCGAGTTTCTTCAAGGTGTGATCCTTCTTAAAGGCATGACGCCTGATTTATAGTCTACGGACCGAAAAGCGGATTGTGTCCTTTCTGTGATCGGTACGCCACAAGAATTTTATTTACTCAGCGAGTTGTTATGCTCTGGAATGCACTGCCTGAAAGTGTGGTGGAAGCAGATTCAATAGTAACTTTTAAAAGGGAATTGGATATATACTTAAAAAGGAAAAATTTGCAGGGCTATGGGGAAAGAGCAGGGGAGTGGGACTAAATGGATAGCTCTTTCAAAGAGCAGGCACAGGCACGATGGGCCACATGGCCTCCCTCTGTGCTGTAAGATTCTCTGCTTTTTTTTCAGGCAGTTTTTTTAATGAATTTCATGGCCATTTAGAAATGAACTCAAGTAGCACTTTTTCACACAAAGGGTAGTGAAAATCTGTAACCATCTCTCCCAAAAGGCGATGCATGCTGGGTCAATTGAAATGTTTAAGGCTGAGATTGATAGATTTCTCTTGGGTAAAGGTATCAAGTGATCTAATAGAATGGCAGAACAGGCTCAAGGAGCTGAATAGCCTACTCCAGTTCCTATCTTCCCTAATTTCTGGAATTCCCTCCCGAAACCTTTCCGCCTCGCTACCTCTCTCTCTTCCTTTAAGACACTTCTTAAAACCTACCTCTTCGACCAAGCTTTTGGTCACCTGTCCTAATATCCCCTTATGTGGCTCGGTGTCAAGTTTTCTTTGATAACACTTCTGTGAAGTGCCTTGGGATGTTTTGCTACATTAAAGGTGCTACATAAATGCCAGTTTTTGTTGTTGTAGACATCCGATAAGATTGTGCTGGACTGCAATGCCCTTCCCCTGCCACCATAGTCAAATAACCTGCTGATAATCACTGTTCAATCTTGTACATGATGAATGGTAACTTGGGTGAGGTAGTGGAGGGCCACTGTTGTTCATGGGGCCCTGGCTACCTGCTCAGGTGGAAGTAAAAGATTCCATGACACTATTTGAGAAAGAGCCTGCTGTCCTGACCAGTACCATAAGAAACAGATTAATTCATTATTCATCTCATTTGCTATCTGTGAACCCTTGTTCTGTGCTAATTGGCTGCATACTAAAGTGACTGCACTTCAAAAGTACTTCATTGGCTTTGAGACCTCCTAAGGATGTGAAAGACATGGGAAAGTCAAATTCTTTCTTTCTTAAAGTTAGTTCGGTTTCCCTGGTTATTGGCAGCTATTTGAGTGCATTTTAAAACAACTACTACATAAAATGCAGCCGGGAAAGCTAAGCACTTTTAGTGAGTAAAAAACAACAGAAAATAATTTAATTTTGAAAAGAAAAGAAATCCCCCCCAGAAATTAGGCTGATTATTTGTCACGCTTGACAGCTTTTTTTTATCAGTACTCGTTATTTTGGAGCACGAAGAAGTTTTCTCCAGATCGGGCCAGTATTATACTTACTTTGATTAACTCAAAGAGGAAGTCTAGTTATCCTCCCACTTTTTTTAATAAAAGAAACCAAATGTTACAAAAATTCCTGATTGTTTAATTTCTGCTGGGCTTTTTCCGTCTTAGTTTGATCATTGAGCATGAACAATAGCATGTAAATACTGGAATAAAACAGAAAATACTGGGAATGTACCACAACAACAACAACTTGCCTTTGTATAGCACCTTTAACGTAGTAAAACAGCCCAAGGCACTTCACAAAAAGATGAGGGGGGAGGGGAAAGTGAGATGATGACCAAACAGAAAAGGTAGAAAGATGAGGGAGGTGGAGGAGGGTGTGTGAAGACATGAAAAAGACAGTAAAAGGACATAAGGAACAGCAATACCTAAAATGTGAAAACTGCAAGTGCTGGAAACCTGAAATAAAAAAACGGCATTGCTGGAAAAGCAGGCTGGCAGTAGCCAAGAAGAGAAAAGACAGACCAAGGTCTTGCATACAGACCCCCACCACCACTACCAGTCACCACAGAGGCCAATGGACCCACTGCGCACCCCTGCAATCCACTCAGAAAATAGGGCATACAGCTATGGTTTGAAGTTGCTAAACTCAACATTCAGACCAGGTGCACCCAGAAGAAAAACGTGGTACTGTTCCTAAAGCTTGTGTTGACCTTGGGTGGAACTGTGTAGGAGTTATCCAAGAGTGGGAATGGGAGGTGGAGTTGACGTGTAAAGATGATAATGTAAAGGTCGATGAGAAATGCAGTGAAGTTATCTGAGAGTTAAGTGAGTGAGCCAAACACTGCTCCTTCCTTGCCTTGTTGACTGATGCTGAACTATGCACATTGCATTCCAGTTTTTACACTCCAGCTAATTACATTCACTTTACATGGGATTTACGCCAATGACTACTCCAATGGATATGCAAATGAACCTACCCAGGAAATTCTCATAAACAACCTGTCCAGGCCACCTACGAATCATTTTCCATTGGTGTAACAGCAGCACAATTCACCCTCTGAGGAAATTCACCTTCAGTAATTCTTCAAGGAATTCTATTAAATTTGTCAGACATGATTTGCCTTTCACAAATCCATGCTGGTGGTCCTTTAGCTATGTCTTTCCAAGTGGATATCCATTTTGCCCTGTATTATAACCTCTAAAAGCCTGCCCACTAGCAATGTTAGTTTGGCTGATCTATGGTTTCCTTGTTTATTCCTTTGTCCCATTTTGAACAGAGTTGTAACATTGGCAATCATTCAGTTCTCTGGCACAACTTCCTCATCCAATGATCTTTGAATGATTGTGGTCAGAGCCTCTGCTATTTCTTGTCTGGCTTCCTTCAGCACTCTAGGATGCAGCCATCAGAGCCCAGTGCCTTTTCCACTTTATGGTTCACCAATATTTGCACAATTGCTTCCTTATCTAATTGCTTTCCTCCTCATCTTGTACCATTTCATTCTCACTATGGTACCGTTCTGTGAAAACCGAGGCAAAGTATTCATTTACTATCCCCACCATCCCTTCATCATCCTCTAATCGGCCCAACCCCTTCTTTAACTATTCTTTTTATGCATTCATAAATTACTATTTCCCCTTATGTTAAAGAAAGAAAGGACTTGCATTTATAACCAATTCAATACTGTAGAAGTATAATCGCTGTTGTAATGTAGGAAACACAGCAGCCAATTTGCACATAGAATAGTCCGACAAACAGCATTGTGATAATGACCTGATTATTTGTTTCTTTTAGTGATGTTGATTGAGGGATATTGGCCAGGACACCAGGGAGAACTCCCTTGCTCTTCTTCGAAATAGTGCCATGGGATCTTTTACATCCACCTTAGAGGGTTTAACGTGTCATCCAAAAGACGGTGCCTCCGATCAGTACTGCACTGATGTGTCAGCCTACATCTAGCTGTCACCTCTCTTAAGATATTATCCTATCATTCCCCTTTCCAAATGCTGACAGACCCATTGTTCAATTCCTACATCTTCCATTTTTACTGCAGATTTAAAGCACTTGTGGGGCTTTTTCCTTTTATATACACGATACTGGCTTGGCTTTGTGTTGCTCTATTTCACCTTGCCCCACACATACTGTAATCCTGTTGGCTCTTTTATTAAAAAAATTTCTGGACTATCCTTTGATTTTGTTCCCTTTATTCCTCCTTTGCTGAAGGTCAGGACTTATGCTGGTGTATGATTCCATGGGGCTGAATTTTAATGGGGAAGGTGAGTTTGGAGCGGGGGGGGCGGGGGGGCTCTGAGGCGGTCAGGAAACCTGGGAGAATGGGTTTCCCGCAGGCCCTGCGGAATTTAACGGCAGGGCCTGATTTGCATGGGAAGTCTCTGTTTCCCACCCGCAGCCAGCCAGATTGAGAGGCTGACTGGCTCTGGGCGGGTAGGCCTGCGGCACTAGGTCACACAGGAGGGAAGGAGGCATCGCGTGGGGGCCGAGGGGTGGCCGGGAAGCAGCGAGGGGTGGGGGTGGGCGTCTGAACGTCGATCGCGGGCCGGAGGAGCGCACATAGCAGCGGGGGGGTGGGGAAGAAGTCTGAACATTGATCATGGGCCGGGAGTGGCCATAGCAGCGGGGGGGTCTGAAAATCGATCGCGGGGGCGGACATAGCGGCGGGGGACAGGGGTGTCTGAACATCAATCACAAATTCGATTGCAGGCCAGAGGAGCAGGCAACATTGATCGCAACATTGATCACATGCTAGAGGAGCAGCCAGAGAAGTGGGGGTGGGGGGGATCCCAAGGATCGGTGGCCAGAGGAGCGGGGGGGCGGGGAGAGGCCTTGTGGTGGGGATTGGAAGGCTGGGGCGGGGGGCTGGGTGAGAGGTGGTATTGGTGGCCTGGAGGGGTGGGGGAGGCCTCGTGGGGGGATCGGATGCCTGGGGGGGGGAATTGGTTGACTGGGTGGGGGGGGGTAACTGGAGGCCTCATGGGGTGGTCTCAGATCGCAGGGGATGGGTTAGGCAGAGACGCTGGATCCAGGAGGTAAGTGTAAAGGCACTCACCTCTTGGATCCAGCAGTCCTCGCCTATCTTTAGCTGATGGGTTTCACAAGGCGTGCAAAACCCGAGCAGCTAAAGTTAAATACAAAATGGAGGTTAAAGCAGAGGCTTCCAGCCGCATTATAATATTTAAGTAGACAACCCGCCTCCAGGCAGTGGATTGGCTGCCCGTCCCGCCTCTGTTAAAACTGAAAGTGGGTGGGTTGGAGGCTGGTTCAGGTCGGGATTCAGATTTTGAACACTTTAACTACCCCCACGCCCCCAACCCACCCATTTTTTTTAAGTTAAAATTCCTTCCATTGGTGCAAGAACCTTCAGGGGGTTCTTTATTGGGTTAATCGCATGCTTACAACAGGGAAGCAAGGCTGGGAGGGAGTGTAAGGAGAGACAGAGCTACAATATCGTAGCTACAATATGAGCCTGGTTACTAGTGGAGTAGTGAAGGAGTCGGCTCTGGGCCTCTTAACTGTTTTGTAACTTCTATTATTATACAGTTTGCTGTTTATAGTGGCTAGCTAATCAGCGAGTGTATGAGAGTTTGAAGGTTTTCAAAGGTGGCATAGTGGTTAGCACTGTTGCCTCACAGCGCCAGGGACCCAGGTTCGAATCCAGCCTCGGGTGACTGTCTGTGTGGAGTTTGCACATTCTCCCCGTGTTTGCGTGGGTTTCCTCCGGGTGCTCCGGTTTCCTCCCACAGTCCAAAGATGTGCGGGTTAGGTTGATTGGCTATGATAAATTGACCCTTAGTGTTAGGGGGATTAAATACGTGGGGTTACGGGGATCGGGTGGGAGATGTGTCGGTGCAGGCTCGATGGGCCGAAATGGCCTCTATCTGCACTGTGGGGTTTCTGTGATTTCTGTGATTCTGTGAAAGGGACTTGTAAAACTTAAGCAGATGGACTAAGGAAAGACAAGTGGGCTTTAATGTGGATATATGTACAGGGATGTACCTTTATCCAGTACACATAAAGGATAAGTAATGGCATAAGTATAAAAGAAAAAAGGTTTGGTTATGAATATCAACTTATTGTGAGAAGGGTCCAGTCAGTGCAAAGCTGTGGCAACAGGGCTGATCAAGTTATGGGATGGATCTTTTTGAGGGATTTTGATTTTGTGTTGAAATGTACCACATTTGGAATATTAGGGTAAATTTTCCCCTTTGCGTTGCCTGCACAGAATATCACATGACCTGGCATAGAATACTGTGACCTCTACCATTGAAAAGGACAAGAGCAGTAATATCGTGGAAACATCATCACCTCCAAGTCACACGCCATTCTGACTTGGACATATATCACTATTCCTTCATCGTTGCTGAATGAAAATCCTGGAAGCCCCTGCCTGATACCATCTTGGAAGCACCATTCGAGCAGCTAGAGTTCAGCAATAATTGAGGCCTTGCCAGCATCGCCAACACGCTTCGAACAAATTAACAATAACTGGCATTTATTTCGCACCTTTAACATAGAAAAACATCTCAAGGCCCTTCACAGAGGCATAAAGAGAAAAATAATCTGAATAGTGAACACTTGTTACACAGTCCGCCCAATTTTCCATTCATTCAGTTTAATGGTCAGGAGAACAAGCTTGTCATGCTCCGGGTATATTATCCTCCAGGCCCAATATTCTGATGTGTGCTGCCTGTGTACAAGGTACTGCACTAGGAGCATAGGCATGGAATGCTTGCCATACAATGTGAAGTTTTAGACATCCTAACTTTACCAGGACATTCAGCCATTGTAGAGATTTCAGAAAGGAATGAGAAACATTTAAGCATATTAAATTATGAAAAAAAAGCTCAAAAGAACTGAATTTATTTCCATTGGAGAAAAGATCGAGAAGGGACATGATCAAGGCCTTTAAAATGCTGAGAGAAATGGATAATATCGACCCAAGCAAGTTATTTAGTAATTTAAACAGTGATCGTTGGACTGGAGGACATGAGTGAAAAATGAACAGACCTCAAATGAGGCTATAAATCACCTACCACTTACCCCCTGTTGTGTATGTAATATGTGTGCTACTTTGAACCTATGGACAGGACTGCACTACTTGTTGGGCGTAGTGATACGCAGTACCACTCCTGGCCATAGGGGTATAAATAGTACTGTGGGTACTGATCCCCCTCAGTTCCCGCCTGTGGGCATGAAGTAAAGACCTATGTACAGTCCCTACCTCCAACCAGTAAAGACCTGTTTGAGTTATACGTTTAAGTCTTTGTGTTAATTGTTCAATACAATACACATACTTAACACTGGCGACGAGTCGGTTCGAACCCTGCGGCAGTTATTCCACAGCGGCTTCGTCCAAAGACAGGACGTTGAAGAGAGGTTCCAATCCTCAACACCCCACTGAAAACTGAAGGGCAGCAGAAATCCTGACAGCTTCCAGCGACTGGAAGCGACAGGCATTAGGACCCTGAAGCCTCCATAACCTCGTGGGTAAGCCAGAGCCCGGGAGGGCGCGAGCGGGTAAGCCAGAGCCCGGGAGGGAGCGAGCAAGAGCCGCCGAGCGGGTGAGCCAGAGGCCGGGAGCCGCTTCAAGCGGGAGGCGCTTAGCGGGCCAGCGATCGCACCGGTGATAAGGGCTGAGAACCGTTTCGGGCGGGCGGCGCACCAGCGATCGCACAGGAGATAAGAGCCGCAGTCGGGCTGAAAGTCAGCGACGAGAAGCGCGGGCAAACCGCCATTGAAGTGGGCGGGGAGAGCGAGAAGCGCGGGAAAGCCGCCATTTTTCGCGGGAAAACCGCTGGGGAAGAAGGCAGAAGCGGGAAAACCGCCATTTTGTGGGCGGAGGATGACGGCAAGAGCGGGAAGCCGCCATCTTGGATAGCAGTAAAAAAAAAAAAATCTGAGAAATTGCAAATCTACAATGCCTAAACACGGGAATATTAGCACCTTTGATAGTGACCTCGAAGATTGGGCCATATATGTTGAAAGAGTAAAAAATTATTGTAAGGCCAATAAAATTCGTGACCAAGATAAAGCTCTAACATTATTAAATTTAATGGGTGCGAAGACATACGGGCAATTGAAACACCTGTTATCACCAGATGAACCGGCGGATAAGACGTTCGATGAGATTGTTACTGTCCTGAAAGATCATCTAAACCCCACGCCGCTGATGCTAGCGGAACGATTTAAATTTTACGACAGAAGGCAGCTACAGCATGAAAGCAATGCTGATTATTTGCTGGAATTGCGTAAATTAGCGAAATATTGCCAGTTTGGAACGGGACTGACAGAGGCACTTCGAGACAAATTTGTGTGTGGTTTATTTAAACAGGATACACAAAAGCGACTGCTCGAGGAGAATGAGCTGACGCTTGAGAAGGCGGTCACTATGGCAGCAGCACACGAAGCCGCAGCGAGAGGCACGGCAGTAATGCAGCTACGGTCACCGGAGCTCAGTGCACACAAATTGGGTGTGAGTTCTGGCAAATGTTATCGTTGTGGAAAGACAACGCATGATCAGAACCAGTGTTGGTTTAAAAACCAAGAATGTAGAACTTGTGGTAGGCTTGGACATATAGCTAGAGTATGCAGGTCAGGGAAGAAGACCAGCAACAAGAAGTCACCGCAAGGAAAATACGCAAAGGTACACAAGGTGACCGAACAGGAGTCCGATTCAGACGCTAGCAGTAATGAACTGGCTAGCTTAAGCTGTAATGAACTGGCTAGCTTAAGAGTACTCAATGCTGGTAAGGGTGCAGACCTCCAGACAATTTGGGTCACTCTTCAGATAGAAGGAGTCCAAGTAAAACTGGAATTGGACCCTGGATCGGCATTGACGGTCATAAATAAGAAAGATTACGGAAAGTTATTCCAACATATTCCCCTACAGGATACGGGGATTATATTGAAAACATACACGGGGCAAAGAGTGTACCCCATCGGGAAAATAGAGGTTGCAGTGGTCCACAAGGGCGAAGACAGTCAAATAATGGACTTATATGTGATATCTGAAGGAGGTTCTCCACTACTAGGACGGGAGTGGATTAGGAAAATGAATATGGACTGGCATTTCCTACAAACAATAACGAGTGAGAACTCGGTGAAGATAGTCGGCCCAGACTCTGGAACGGATGATGGTAAGCCCAACTCAGGTGCAAAAGACAAAGTTTCAGCACAGAATTCCACTGAGCAACAACAACATAGTTTAACTGTGGATTCTGAGTCTGGCAAGTCTACTGATGTGTCCATTTCTGAGGGACACCGGGCTCGAACTCAACTCCATTTCAAACTACAACAGCAATTAGAACAAATGCTTCGCCGTTGTGAGCAAGAGTTGAATGCAACGAAAGAGTTCTTTGATATAGAGTTGGAGAATCTGGAAAGACAACAGAAGCAGCTGATGGAGAAAATGGAGCAGGAGCACACAAAACGTCTGATGTCAGAGGAGTTAACGGTCAGCCAACTCCTGCATATGCTGAAGGACAGGACTCTGAAATGGGAAAAACTTGAACACGAACTTAAATATTCAAACAAAAGGGGTTCGGAGCTCTCAAAGGTTATTGGAAGAGCTGAGGTGGCAACACAGACTGAGATGACTGCAACAGAGCAGCCCTTGGATGCCAAAAGTACGCTGACTCACGTCAACGTAGAACAACAGACCGCTGAAACAGCTGCTCCGGTAGAGGGATTGAATAGTCCGATCAATCAATCTCCAAAAGAAGTTGAAGTAGTAAAATCTCAAATGAGGTCATTAGTAAACGACTTGCTGAAAGCCCAGAAAAAGCTGGATGAAGAGGTACGCATGAAGAAGTCTCTTCAGGAAAGATGTCTGGACTTGGAACAAAAGCTGGCTAACGCCCAGCTGGGTATGGAGGAAATAGAAGACCCTCTCGCTGGCCTAGATCAGGACGACACCGAATATTACTATGTCCTGTCCTGCCCAACTTGTAACTTCGACTCCCACCATACAGAAATCATGGAGGAGCACCGAAAGTCTACGGAACATCGGGAGAAGGTGGCTCTACTACGGAAAAAGGAGGGAGAGAAGGAGGAACTGCGCATGCAGCTGGCAGCTGACAGTGGAGCCCAGAGAGTCTCCAAGAAGCAGAAAAGGGAAAGTCGAAACAGAAGATGACCCATCTGAACCATTATTACCTCTACCAGATCACACACGTGGTCCCTCCGAACGGAGCCAATTCAGTTCGGAAGTTCAAACTGTTAAATCCATGGAAGGACTATTGAATGAGTCACTCCAGCAACGTGAACTGACTCCACCACAGAGATTGAATCTGTGAACTGTTTTCCGCAGAGACTGAATCTGTGATCTGTTTTGACATGAAGTTATCTATGTATCTATGTTATTCTGTTATGTAAACCTGAAGTTATATATGTATATATGTTATTACGTTATGTTAAATGGGGAGATGACTGTAAAGCTAGGAAGGGAGGAATGTTGTGTATGTAATATGTGTGCTACTTTGAACCTATGGACAGGACTGCACTACTTGTTGGGCGTAGTGATACGCAGTACCACTCCTGGCCATAGGGGTATAAATAGTACTGTGGGTACTGATCCCCCTCAGTTCCCGCCTGTGGGCATGAAGTAAAGACCTATGTACAGTCCCTACCTCCAACCAGTAAAGACCTGTTTGAGTTATACGTTTAAGTCTTTGTGTTAATTGTTCAATACAATACACATACTTAACACCCCCTCCGCCACCCCCCACCCACCCCCCCCCCCCCCCCCGCCCACACACACACACACACACACATACATCCTGGATACTTGCTTCAGATTCCCAGCAAAAGCAGCCCATGCCATTTTTTTAGCTCCTGTTTAAAAATATACCCAGCTGGATAAATATCTGTTTCAGAACATGATCAAAGAGAATAATGACAAGTTTAGAGGCAGATGATCAAATGGATCTCTGGAATATGATGATTCCAGGCCTGATGAGATGGAAGTGTTGAACAATGTTCCCTGTAATGTCAGATTGATATTAGATTAAAAAATAAAATGGCTTTGTAGTGTTAACATATATTTGTGCCTCCCTTCCATTTCAATTGTGTAGGTTATGTTATTGAACCTTAAAACCTCCTGAATGGTCATTGCTGGTCACAGGTGACTTAACAGGTATGTGGATTTGCAGCCTGAAGGAGCACGTACAAGGGACGTGGGGTCAGTTTACCCTAGCAATACGGTCAGAACATTTTCTGCATAACCGTGTGGCATTCTGTTTGTTTATACAAAGTTTTGATTGAAGAATGTGTTGACTTCAGTCTACGAGCAATTATGCAAAGTATTTCGGGTTTAAGAATTGAGGAACCATGGCAATTAAATTATAAATTCTTTCAACTTGCTAGGACCTGAAACTAGCCTACCTGCAAAGTCCGCTTATGTGCGAAGAAAACTTTAAAGCCAGCATTAGGGCCTGGTGCCTAGTTCTAATCTAGAACTGAACTGATGTTTCTGTTCTCCAGCCAAGTTGATCCCATACCCCCGAGGAGTACTGTTACAACATCTGATCTCAAGGGCTATTTTGTAAAAAGGGAATGCTGAAATTGAGAGCAATGCCAATAGCTTACATACTCCTAGCCATCCAAAGCATTTTCATAGGCCTAGCTTCTATTTAAAAACAAAGGCCCTTTGATACTTTCCCAGTTAAAATTGAGTTGCACTTTTTTTCTCTCACAGGCTGCTGAAGTATAATCTTGTAAAAGAAACGCTATCCTCTCCTGTGTCATGTGTAAGAAGCAAGGGAATCCCAAGATACCTGTACTAATCCATATTTATTGTTTAAGAGCAGCACTCCCCCACTGTTTGTTTAAGCACTGGACAAGTGGCTCGGAGAGTTAGATTCTCAAATACTTGTCGCCGTTAACTCTTTCAATACTGAAATTATTTTCTTCTTCTTAGGCAGTCCCTCGGAACCGAGGATGACTTGCTTCCACATTAAAAATGAGTTCTCAGGTGACTGATGAGTCCAATGCGGGACCTACAGTCTCTGTCACAGGTGGGGCAGACGGTGGTTGAAGGGGCGGGTGGGTGGGGTGCTTGGGATCACGTGCGCTCCTTGCGCTTAGCTTCTGCTTGCTCCCGGCGAAGAGACTTGAGGTGTTCGGCGCCTTCCCAGATGCTTCTTCTCCACTTTGTGCGGTCTTGGGCCAGGGACTCCCAGGTGTCAGTGGGGATGTTGCAGTTTTTCAAGGAGGCTTTGAGGGTGTCCTTGAAGCGTTTCCTCTGCCCACCTGGGGCACTCTTGCTGTGCCGGAGCTCCAAGTAGAGTGCTTGTTTTGGGAGTCTCATATCGGGCATGCGGACAATGTGACCGGTCCATCGGAGCTGATCGAGCGTGGTCAAAGCTTCGATGCTGGGGATGTTGGCCTGAGCGAGAACACTGACGTTGGTCCGCCTATCCTGCCAATGAATTGACAGGATCTTGCGGAGGCAGCGTTGGTGGTACCTCTCCAGTGCTTTGAGGTGCCTGCTGTACATGGTCCATGTCTCTGAGGCATGCAGCAGGGCGGGTATCACTGCTGCTCTGTAGACCAGGAGCAATATTTTACAGTTTAAAAGATAGCCTACCTTATGAACTTGAATTGGCGTTAGAAAGAGGGCCTGAGCTCTGAGATTATTTTTCAGATTGTGCTTTTTCTCTGAAAGAGAACCCTGAGAAAATAGAAAGAAAAGAAATAAAGAACTTATATTTATACAGTGCCTTTCACAGCCTCAATACATCCCAAAGCACTTTTCAACCAATGCAGTACTTTTGAAGTGTAGATACTGTTGTAGCGTAGGAAACGTGGCAGCCAATGTGTACACAGCAAGGTCCCACAAACAGCTATGAAATAAATGACCAGTTAATCTGTTTTTAGATGTTGGTTGAGGGATAAATGTTGGCCAGGACACAGGGAGAAATCCCCTGCTCTTCTTCGAAATAGTACCGTGGGATTTTTTACTTCCACCTGAGAGGGCAGACAGGGCCTTGGTTTAACGTTTCATCGAAAAGCCAGCAGCCAGAATTTTCTCAAGGGAGGCGGGTTGGGGGCAGGGGGCCTCCGAGGTGGGCGGGAAACCACCAAATTAAATAACTCCCCTTGGGAGCTAGTTGGTCACCCACCCCCCGTCCCGCCTCCGGTAAAACTGGAATTGGGCGGCTTTGAGTCGAGAATCCCATTTTTTACAATTTAATTGCCCCAACGCTCCAAACCCATCCATTTTTTAGGAAAAAATTCTGGCCAGCATCTCCAACAACGCAGCATTCCCTCAGTACTGCACTGGAGTGTCAGCCTAGATTACGTGCTCAAGTCTCTGGAGTGGGATGTGAACTCACAACCGTCTGACTCAGAGGTGAGAGTGAGCCAAGGCTGACACTAAATGAGTACATTTTTAGCTTAGCTGCACAATGCAGCCACAATCTACTGAGGGCACAAGATAAATTTCCTTTGTGTCTTTAAATAAGTAACTAACCACTTGTAAATAGTAGAACTCTGAGTTTGCCTTTAGGTAATATTTTGCCTTTTACGAGTTCTCAGTACCTAAAGAACCTCAGTGAGACTCTTGTTCTTCTAGGTTTAGGCTGGTTAAAATGTACTGGAGCCCCTCCCTCTGCTAATGTTTACCCATCAGCGTGCTTAATGCAGAGCTCAAGTGAGAATTTTTTAATGCTGATGAAATGTTTGCTCAGGGCTAAGTCTTTCAGAGATTAATGAAGGAATAGCAAATGAAGTAAACATTTACTTGGAATTCAAAGCAAATGACTTGTTGATCTAACTGTGTGAAAGTGCGCCCGTGTCTTATTAGAAACCTGTGATTAGGTCATCAGCACAGTGCGACAGTTCACAAAAACATTACAACTGAAGATTGTGCTTTACTGAACTAGGTCTTAATGGGATACTATCGGTCCCAAATAAAACTGTCGTTAAGAATTTCACTTCTCATTGTGAATGAAATGGCATGGGCGATCAGCCATCTTCTTTCACGCCACCTTTTAAAAATGGGCTAGAAATTCATCTGTTGAGCGCCACTCCGCAGCGCCATGAAATGGTGATAACATGGCGGCTGCCGCTCTTTCACCAGCTGGCGGCGGGTCCCGCGGCGGCCACCATATTGCTCTCCCCCTTTGCACTGCCAGTAACTGGCAGCGCCCTGGGAAAAAAATGGTGGCGTGGTGACATCAATTGGCATGCAACACCGACTTAACGTCACCAACGCGAACTTCGACCCTAGCACTGAATTCAGCGCTGGGTTCTAAGCACAGCAGGCTGACAGTGGCGATGTCTGCAGCTCTTAAAGGGACACACACATCATTCATGTAAGTTTGAATTTAAGGGTTTGGACTTATTTTTGGTGATTTTATTGAAGAGGTGGCTTGCTGCAATAGATGAGAATAGTGTTTTAAGTGTGCAGGGAGTGCTGCTGGATGCTTGCAAGGGCTCAGATGGTAAATGAAGGCCTTTGAGAAGACAGAATATGCTGCGAATACTCAGCAGGTCACGCAACACCCGTGGAGAGAAAAACAGAGTTCACGTTTCAGGTCGACATGCTGCTTGACTAACTGAGTATTTCCAGCATTTTGTGCTGTCATTTCACATTTACAGCATCCACTTTCAGAGGGAAGAGGAAAATTCAGAAGAGGAAGACGCAGAAGAGGAAATCGAAGAGGAGGAATCAGATGGAAGGATGCATCCCAGACAGTCCCTTTGTGGCCGAGATATCCAGGATGGAATCATCTGCCTGCGGTCCAACTGGCTGGGCAGGCTGCCTCTTCTTGTTTACCCACTGGCCGGGCAAGCTGCATTTCTTGGCTGTGTGAAATGAGGAAGGCACAAGAGTGGAGTTGTTCTGACGGGAGGGTTGGAAAACAAGAGGTGCATGCCAGAAGGAGGATAGCATGTGAGGATACCAGCATCTTGTATCCTTTCAGCCCCGCCGCTGGCCAAGGGCTCAACCATGCCCCTGCCAAGAATGACCTGCACCGTCTCCTCCAAGGAGGTGAGGGGAGGCTATGAATGGGAGAATGCCTCGTCATTGGTGCAGATTGTTGGTAGGTGGGTGATTGGGGGTCGTACATTGAGCAGTTTGTGAGGCTAGTGGTGCAGTTGGTAGGAGGTGGCTTTTGAAGATGCATTCACTGCCTTGACCAGTGGTCTGAAGTCATGAAGCTTCTTTGGGCACTGGAGCCAAGTGGTAGGGGCGACACTGCTGGCAGTGACAGCCCTGGTGATGTACTTCCACATTGTTCTTTCTGGAGGGCCTCCTGGACCCTATGGGTAGAGGGCCGCTCTTGCAGTGTTGACCCCCTGCACAAAGCTGGAGTGCTGTGTGTGAGACACTTGGTGCCCATTCCCTGGCTTGCTGAGCCATTTGTGTTAGTGCTGAGGCAGTTTTCCCATTTGTTGAGGTTAGGAAGTTAATTCAGCTTTAACAGCTGAATATTCACATTTGAAACTTCTTTTAAATATTGAATATTTCTTAAAAGGCAGAAAGGGCTGAAAAATGTATTGATTCATTGCATTTTATTTTGTATTGCTTCAGTGTGCATGGCCCCTTTAATTCTCAGACCTCACAATTCCTTGCAAGCTCCACAGCTTCGCTCATAGAGGCTGTGGGAAGCTGCAATGCTGGACCTGGGCAGAAACTTCATCCCGGATCCCTCCAGCAACGCCACCAGGACGGCATTGCATGGAAGGTGAGCACTGCGTCACCTATCTCCATGACCCCCAGACCAATTTCACTCGGTTAGCATTGCGGCCATTTCCAGCAGCCGCTAACTGCAGTTGACGAACACGAATTATTCCCCCTAAATGTTGTATGATAATTAATAAATTCAAATCACTTGATATGACATATTTATGCTTCAAGAATATTGCGTGTTTGGTATGGCACCACACCATAAACATGGTATAACTCTGCTAACTTCATGGTGGTATGAAAAAGGGCAGTACTGCGTGAAGGAGATGAGGTGGTGCTGTGGTACAAGTGATGTCTGACTCTTTACAGTCCTTCAAGCAGGCTTTAGATGGATATTTGGAAAAAGAGGTGATCACGACATATAGAGGGTAAGATTATTCTGGAAAATCACTCATGGGTTTGGGACCTCCTGGGGCCTGCCTAGTGGCCTGT
The DNA here is from genome assembly GCF_052327205.1 of Somniosus microcephalus. NCBI lineage: Eukaryota > Metazoa > Chordata > Chondrichthyes > Squaliformes > Somniosidae > Somniosus > Somniosus microcephalus. The sequence goes on from NC_140991.1 coordinate 252,017,596, forward strand.
GAGGGGCTGGAGAAGAAGTATTGATTCCTGAATTAGTTACAGAAAGTTTCGCCCATGAGGCAGGGAGAGGAACCTGAGTATGAGATCAAGCAAAAGATTAGGTAAGCACATAAAGAGCTGAGAGTCTTTTCTCATCCGAGATGTACAATGAATAATTGCAGCCAACAGAAGAATGGAAAAGCATCTTCCCACAATGTGTCATGCAGTGCATGTTGGTGTCACCAATATCTGGTTTGCAATGTCTGTACTCAAACTTACACGACCGCTTTAACCTTCAACATTCACCTTGAACTGCTGCACGTGGATGTATAACTTCTGTTCAGCTGCATTGCTCAGAATACAGTACTTGTCTTGCATTAGTAGGGGTTGTATCAGTGGCACTAAAGAGGCAGCATGACAGATTTTCCTCTTATTGTGTTTGGGTGCAAAGGGTCATCTGTGCACAGTGCATAGAAGAATATCAGAGGAGGGGAAAATCATACACAACTAATGGAGCATTCCCTAATTTCACAGAAACATAGGAATTGCTGGATGTTCTACTTCTACCTTCTCACCAGTTACATGGTACAACAATAATGGAGTAGTTGACTAATTATGGCAATCAATCTTGATCAATTAGTCTACAACAGATCCAGATATGACACAGGGAAAACCCCAGTAGTGGTGAGCTTTGGGAACCATAGGTCCAAAATCACGTGTTTCAAGCATGCTACAACTACCACATGTCATGTCTCAATTTACTCATTCACTGTATCCAAAAATATTATTTTCTGAAAGAAATCTGTCTATTTTGCACTTGAATAAATCAATTCTATCTGCTTCCACCATCTCCCTAGAGAGCCTGTTCCTTAGATTGACCACTCGCTCACTGAAATATTGGCCTAGAAATTGGATTAGGGCCGAAAACAGGCAGTCTCACGGGCCAACGCTATTTGCCTGCGCCCGTTCAAAGTGGTGCAGGCAGCACACAAAATGAGTGCTGCCTGCTCATTATAATGATCGGAGCGCTGATTTCAGCGCTAAACGCACTGCTGATTGGCTTAGCGCTCAACGGGGGGAGGGGGGGCAATATCGGGTGCAGTCTAATAGCCAGTAATGTTTGGCCGAGGCTTTTTGCACTACTTAAAGGGGAGGTGCTTTGTTGCAGAAGCACCTCATTGTCAGTACAGATGAAGACATGGCTCAGCAACCAAGGTAGCGAGCAAGAAGGTTCTCAGATGCTGCACTGGAGGCCATGGGTCGTAGTCATGCAACGAAGATGGGCTGTCCTACTCCCGCAGGGTGGCAGGAGGCCATCCAAGGCCACTTGCAGAAGGCTGTGGGAAGAGATAACTGACTCCGCCACGGCCACCAGTGTGGTCCCAAGGACCTGGATCCAGTGCCGAAAAAAGTTTAATGACCTCACACAGCAGGTCAAGGTGAGTGAAAGCTTCAGCAAATGCCATATCCCACCTTGGTGGCTGTAAAGATTGCTGGCACACCGGACTGGCACAGGATGAAGGTGTCAGGACTGCTGCCAAAATAGCAGGCATTCACCATCATGATGCGCTGGGTGTGGTCGTACAACAACTGCACATTAAGTGAGTGGTGGCCTTTGCAGTTACAGAACATCTCAGGATTGGTATACGGTGCCCGCAAAGCCAAGTGTATGCAGTCGATGGCGCCCTGCACCATGGGGAATCCTGCTATCCTGGCAAAGCCACATGCGTACTCGTCCTGCTTCTCTCTGTTCAGAGAGAAGACAATGAAGTCCCTTCTCCTGGTGTAGAGAGCCTCTGTGACCTCTCAGATGCAGCGATGGACAGCGAACTGGGAGATGTTAACTATGCCTCCTGCTGCAGACTGGAAGGATCCACTGGCGAAGAAATTGAGGGCCAGGGTGGCCTTGAGGGCCACTAGGAGAACCTACTCTGAGGCTGCAGGTCTGGTTGCAGGAGGTGGCAGAGTTCTGTGACCACCTCCTTGGTGATGCGGAGCCTCCTAATACACTGTTCCTCACTCAAATGGAGGTAAGAGAAGTGCTTTCGGAAGACCCTACTTGGGTAAGGCCTCCTGCTGAGAGCCCTCCTACCCCTCCTCCTCCTCCCTCTGTGAGCATCTTCTCCTCTTCTTCGCTGCTTCCGCTCCCTCTCCCGAAGATACTCGAGCGCGAGGGGGACTGCAAGGACAGCCCCCATGAATGTGAGCAAGTGTTGTGAGCAGAAGCCTTTAAATTTGAATGAAGGCGTTCTCCACTTGCAGCAACACTCCCTGTCACCTCAGGAACTTTAAACAAGTTTAGAAAGCTGCAAGCGTTGCAGAAAATTACACAGAGCCAGTCAAACTGAGAAACCATGTCAGCTGCAAGTTGTTAATGATGACCCCTTTAAATATCGCTGCTGGAGGCTCCTTCCTGCTGCTGAACGCTTGATCAGCTGGTCATGATTAAGAGAGGGCGGTAAGTGGAGCGGCAACATTGAAAATGGCAGATCATGTGTCAAATCAGTGCTGCACACTCATTGGTGTCATGATCTGCCTCATTTCCATTTCTGCAACGAGCGCTGGCAATGGCAGTGCTGCTGACCTACCAAAAATGGCAGCTGCCGTGGGACCTGCCAGAAGTGGGCAGAAGCAAATCGGCCGCTATTTTTAATTCAAAACGGGCCTTAACAGCCAGCGCTAAACCCGCGAATTTCTAGGCCATTGTTTCCGCTGATAAGTTTTGAATTTACCTTGCTTCAAGCACATAGAAACATAGAAACATAGAAGATAGGAGCAGGAGTAGGCCATTCGGCCCTTCGAGCCTGCTCCGCCATTCAATGAGATCATGGCTGATCATCCAAATTCAGTACCCTGTCCCTGCCTTCTCCCCATATCCCTTGATCCCTTTAGCCTTAAGAAATATATCCAACTCTTTTTTGAATATATTTAATGACCTGGCCTCCACCGCCCTCTGTGGCAGAGAATTCCACAGGTTCACCACTCTCTGGGTGAAGAAATTCCTCCTCATTTCAGTCCTAAATGGCTTACCCCTTATCCTTAGACTATGACCCCTGGTTCTGGACTCCCCAGCCATCATAAACATCCTTCCTGCATCTAGTCTGTCCAGGCCTGACAGAATTTTATAGGTTTCGATGAGATCCCCTCTCAATCTTCTAAACTCCAGTGAGTATAAGCCCAATCGACACAATCTCTCCTCATACGTCATTCCTGCCATCCCAGGTATCAGCCTGGTGAATCTTCGCTGCACTCCTTCCATGACTTCTGGTTCTACTGCCCTGGACAAGCTTTGTCATGGTCTACGTTATCTACCCCCTTTAGAATCCTAAAATCAGCAATCATAGCACCTCTGAGCCTTCCCTTTTCCAATGAGAACATGCCCAATTTACATTATTGCTCCCCATAAACCAATCCTTCCATCACCTCAGTCATTCTTGTTGCTCTCCTCTGTATTCTTTCAATTTTCTTCTTATGCGCTGTACCCAGATGAAGCACAATAAGATGAATGTCTATCATTGTGTGCTTTTATGGTGAGCATAAAACTCAATTTCAAACTTATTAAATACAATCAGTACAGTATCCACCCAAAATAAACCCCTGGAAAATCCACGGGGGCGCGATCCTGGCAGTTACGCCGCGCGGTGCATGCTGCGGTACTCTGCCTCTGACTCGACTGAGGTATGTGGGACAGTATGAGGGGGTAACGCCGGAAATGCCAGCAGCAGCTGGCTGACTTGGTGAGCTATGGCCCAAATTCCACCCAGCACCTCTCACACTTTTTGGCCTCCTCATCTTTAGGGGTCTAGGCCCAAATTTGGGTTCCAGCACCACCCCTCCCGCCGCCCCCCCACCCCCACCACCCCATTATGTCGCTAGCTTTGTCGGTGCGCCCCCATAAGGCAAACTCGGAAACTTGCAGTTACGGCTGGAGTCCTGTGGCCAGGTTCAGACTGTGTTTGCGGCTGTTCCAGCGGACTCCCTCTGGACTTATGGCGGGTGTCTCTGGGAACACCCACCATATTTTCTTTTTTTTTGTTACAATGCAGAGCCCTCTACTTGCAAGTCAGCAGTTGTCCATTTTATCTACTTGGCTTGAATCATTTTGAGACCAGTGTTAATATAGATTGTTAATGCAAGTGTTGAATGCCGGATTCATGCTGAGATGGTGAAGGTTTGAACTGTAGCAATAAATGATCTCCAATTTTGTGACCCATAGACTAGGCACATAATCAATGGGAATTTTCAACCTTGGATAACACACATGACCGGAAATTATATTAATTTGGCACAAGTATAAAAGAAAAGCTCTCCAAAATTCAATGCAAATTGGCACTAAGTTGGTCATCTCACTCAGCAAAGTCACCTGGCTGTCTGATGTGGTGAAATGGTGAATACACAGTGGTGCAGTGGTAGGGTGGCCAACTCTGGTTGGAGGTGTTCCTGGATGTTTCATCACATGACCTCCTGCCTCCAACAGCCCCGCCCAATAAAGCAGTCTTTTTTCCTTTTTTCCCAACTCCAATATTTTTATAATTAATAAACGCGAGGGTCCTAAGGAAATGAAATTAAAAACACATTTCCTTTTCATACCCATATGATTTTTCTCCTGGATTGCTCACGGCAGAGATTAATCTGTAATTCCTGGAGACTCCAGGACAATCCCTATGCAGTGGGGACATCCTTTTCTGAGGCTGGTGCTGAGGCAGGTTATAGGAAAGGGTAACGGGAGCTTTCATCGGGCACTTGCCACACTGTTTTTTGTTGGTGATGAGCACCAAAGTGAATGTGTTCTGTTCATCGAGAATAACATCCATCACCTAGATGAGCACAAAACTAAATTTAAAAAAGTAACAGAAATATATGTGTGAGGAAGAAGGCAGCTGGAACTCTTCAGTATAAGTGACTGATGGAGCCACACACATTTTCTAAAACCATGGAGAAGCAGGTCTTTGTAAAGAAAGGTCCAGGAGCTCCAACAAACTACCAGAACACGCACAGCTAGGGAATCAGCTACAGTGTCAGCTTTGGCTCAGTGGTTACACTCTTGCCTGAGTCACAAGGTCATGGGTTCAAACTTTCTACAGAGACTTGACCACATAATCTAGGCTGACACTCCAGTGCAGTACTGAGGGAGTGCTGCACTGTCAGAGATGCAATCTATCAGATGACACTTTATACCAAGGTCCTGTCTGCCCTTTCAGGTTGGCATAAAATAGCCCATGGATGATATGAAGAAGAGTAGGGGAGTTCTCCCCAGTGTCCTGGCCAATATTTATCCCTCAACCAAGATCACTAAAACAGATTATCTGGTCATTTATCTCATTGCTATCTGTGGGACCTGGCTTTGCATGAATTGGCTGCCATGTTTCCCTACATTACCAAAATAACTACACTTCAAACTTTATTTTAATACTTACCTCCACCTATATACTGCGTTAAAAATATGTGAATGTGACCATGGTACCTTTCATACAGTGGTACTTACATCTCTGAAAAGCTGTCGTATGGAGTGACAGGGATATGAAACCTCATATTGCCAGGCCAACCTCTCTTTCTTTCTTGTTTCTTCATGATATCCAGATGAGATGCAGCTCAGATTATCATTCATAAAAATAATAAAAGATATTCAATACTTCAGCAACTAAATTATTTTAAATCCTTTGACAGTGTGAAGCTCAGCAGAAATGTTCAAACGCAATGCGGTACAATAGAAATCACTGATTAGCCACAGATGCAGCTAAGGTGACACCATTTTAGCCACATGCACTAATTTTAGTAGAAAGCGCCTTACACAAAATACAGGTAAATGTACTTCACATATATATTTACTTAACATCTACCACCATTCAGTGCAAAACTTTGCAGTCTCTCTTTCACCAACGTTTGGAATTCTGGCATGAGATTATCAGACACAGCACATATTAGTGCAGCTTCTAGGTTTCTGTCTAGCAGTTGTGAGTGGTACCTTGACTTCATCAGAGTGAATGCTGAGAATGTTGACTCGCATAATGAGATGCATCAGACCCGTCCCTGCTGTCCATCCAGAACGTGGTCCAGAATGCTGCCCATCCAGAATGCTGCTTGTCTATTGCCCTGTTGGAGCTGCTCATTATTGGCTAGGTTTGCTTTCTTCTTCTGGCCTGGAGCAGTTCTCTGGCTCCAGGTGTGGTGTCGGAGGACTGGAGGACTGCTAATATTGTACCGTTGTTTAAAAAGGGAGAAGGGGATAGACCGAGTAATTACAGGCCAGCAGCCTAACCTCGGTGGTGGGCAAATTATTGGAAAAAATTCTGAGGGACAGTATAAATCGTATTTTAGAAAGGCACGGATTAATCAAGGACAGTCAGCATGGGTTTGTTAAGGGAGGTCATGTATGACTAACTTGATTGAATTTTTTGAGGAGGTAACAAGGAGGGTCGATGAGGTAGTGCATTTGATGTAGTCTACATGGATTTTAGCAAGACTTTTGACAAGGTTCCACATGGCAGACTGGTCAGAAAAGTAAAAGCCCATGGGATCCAAGGGAAAGTGGCAAGTTGGATCCAAAATTGGCTCAGTGGCAGGAAGCAAAGGGTAATGGTTGATGGGTGTTTATGTGACTGGAAGAGAGTTTCCAGTGAGGTGCCGCAGGGCTCAGTACTAGGTCCCTTGCTTTTTGTGGTATATATCAACGATCTTGACTTGAATGTAGGGGGTATGATTAAGAAGTTTGCAGATGATACAAAAACTGGCTGCATGGTTGATGGTGAGGAAGAAAGCTGTAGACTGCAGGAGATATCAATGGACAGGACAGGTGGGCAGAAAAGTGGCAAATGGAATTCAATCTGGAGAAGTGTGAGGTAAAGCATTTGGGGAGGGCTAACAAGGCAAGGGAATACACAATAAATGGTAGGATACTGAGTAGCGTAGAGGAACAGGGGGACCTTGGAGTGCATGTCCACAGTTCCTGAAGGTAGCAGGACATGATGTGGAGATGCCGGTGTTAGACTGGGGTGGACAAATGTAAGAAGTCACACAACACCAGGTTACAGTCCAACAGCTTTATTTGGAATCACAAGCTTTCGGAGCTGTTCTATTCCATGCCTTGGCTAATAAAGGAAAGTATCCCGTATGCCTTCTTAACCACCTTATCTACCTGTCCTGCTACCGGACCTGCTGTGATTTCCAGCAAAAAAATAGTTTTTTGTTTGTTTTTTGTTTTTCATACAGACCCCTGTGTAAAACACTAGATAGGCCACAGCTAGAGTACTGTGTACAGTTCTGGTCACCACATTACAGGAAAGATGTGATTGCACTAGAGAGGGTACAGAGGAGATTTACGAGGATGTTGCCTGGCCTAGGGAATGTTAGCTATGAGGAAAGATTGGATAGGCTGGGGTTGTTTTCTTTGGAACAGAGGAGGCTGAGGGGAGACTTGAATGAGATGTATAAAATTATGAGTGGCCTAGATAGTGTGGATAGGAAGGACCTATTTCCCTTAGTAGGCAGGTCAATAACCAGGGGGCATAGATTTAAAGTAATTGGTAGGAGGATTAGAGGGGAGTTGAGGAGAAATGTTTTCACCCGGAGTGTGGTGGGGGTCTGGAACTCACTGCCTGAAAGGATGGTAGAGGCAGACACACTCATCGCATTTAAAAAGTATTTGGATATGCACTTGAAGTGCCGTTAGCTACAAGGCTACAGACCAAGAGCTAGAAAGTGGGATTTGGCTGGATAGTTCTTTTTCGGCTGGCACAGGCATGATGGGCCAAATGGCCCCCTTCTGTGCCATAAATTTTGCATGATTCTATGGGCTGGATTTTGCCAATGGGGAGCTTTTGGAGGCGGGACTCCCACTTGTCGGGTTTCAGTCCCGCCTCCATCAACTTCTGGCCAACCCACGCTATTTTCCCTTGATTGGCCTTGTTAAGCCCACCCAGCGGGCTTAGCAGGCCAATTAAGGGAAGGTTGGTTACAGAGAACGTCAGCGTATGACGTTTCAGAATTGTCATCGTTTGACAGTTCTGTGAAGCTGTCAAACACTGACATTCTCTGTAGTTTGATGAGTTCTTGAATTCAAGACCTTATCAAACCTCTTTCTTTAGCAGAAATGAAATGGTTGTTGCATACACCATACATACACACCTCTCCACACTTGCACCCATCACTTATCTTCACAGCACACTTTTGCACCCCTCCGGCTCGCGCAGACCCACTTCTCGCCTCGGTGACCCTGGCAGGGTTTGAAGCCTTCTGGAAGCCCGCACCTGTGTGGGCAAAATGGGGATAATCCTCTTATCTGCCTGTTAACTTCCCGCTTCCAAGGTGACGGCACCAGGCGCAGGTCGGCTACCTGCCTCCTGGCAGGATGGCACGGAGGTATGTTGGGGCAGGTTGGGCACCCGCCCCCAAATTCTGCCATTTTCCCAGCAGTCCCGCCTCCATACCCGCCTCCCCAGGGCTGACATGATCACGCCCTTAGATTCTCCTGATTGGTCGAGCTGACCACAATGACAGCTCCCCTCTCCATACACAATATTGCTGCTGAATCCATGGTGCTGAAGTCTGGCGTTTTCACCCATGTTACGCACCATTTTAGCAGATAACCAATAAGCAGTAACCAAGGAAGTGGGCAGAAAAGTGGTAAATGGAAAGCAATCTGGAGAATACATAATAATGGTAGGATACTGAGAAGTATAGAGGAACATAGGGACCTTGGAGTGCATGTCCACAGATCCCTGAAGGGATCTCTGCTTTTCATTTTACCATTTTACCAACAAATGTACAAAAAGGTATACCATGCAAAGTGAGTATTGAGATCACATGCCCAACGACAGTGTCTATGACTCTTTTTAATTTACTAATCAGAAAACCAACTAGCCACATTTGGATTCCTATTTAGCCACATGTGGTTAGTGGCTAATGTATTGGAGAACACTGTTCTAATAAGCTGTCAAAGTGAAGAGTTAGAATATGTAACATTCAGGATTCTGTGCTGTATTCAAAGTAATTCTTAGCCTTTACTTATATGTTTCTCCTATTGTTTTTATCTTTTCTTCAAAACTAACTATTAAGCTTCAATTTTAACTCAGGGTGGGATAGGTGCATGATGGGCCAAGGACGAGTGAGAAGAGATTTTAGATTCCGCGTCTCATTTACATATGCAAGATCAACCCGGCAGCAATCAGTGTCTAGGCGATAGTGGCAATTCAGGCAGAAGGAGGCCGCTGCCAGCAGGTGTGGCCTGGCGGGAGAGCCACCACTGCCTCCACGCTCAGACCTCAGGTTAAAATGGCAGATCGAGCCCTGATGATGTCATGACCTGCCTATTTAAAGAAGACCCTGCTGGCTTGGGGCAAGTGTTCTTGCTCGCTACATTTTAACTGCCTCCAGCTCCATTTTGATTGCCTTCCGCCAGAATTCTGCAAGATGGGGTAAGTTAAAATCGAGGCCTTAGTATTTGAGTGAGTATTCACCACTAACAACCACATAGATTTCTACAGCCCTTGTTAGGTAGAGATACCCATTAAAGGGTAGCAAACCATGAGAAGAAAATGAAGAGGAACAGGAAAGGGGCAAAGAACAGTCAAAAAGAAGGCTCTTAAGGAGGTTTGTGAAAGCAAGCAGCTGAGGGAGTGAGATCCGGTGTGCGGGGGCAAGCTGGCTGAAGGAACGGTTGCTAATGCAGGAGTGGATTGACGTCAACTCAATTTGACTTCTAAACTCTCCAAATGTTGTTTAAACCAAGGTAAATAAGTGCTCTATTTTAACAATGGTTTGAGTGTTGTTGTGTATGTAACCTGTTCCACCTTAAGAGAGCTTAAGCCTGTTCCACCTTAAGAGATGTACTACTTTCTCAGGCTGCTGTAGGCGTAATACCGGGGGTGAACACACCGGTATATAAGCACTGTGCAGTAATCTTGTATTCAGTATAGTCCCTACCTCCAACCAGTAAAGACCTGTTTTTATTGTACTCATTAGTCTGTGTCTTAATTAACTAAATAATTCACAGACTTAACACTGGCGACGAGTCAGGTTCTTACCCTGCGGCAGTTATTCCACGGTTGAAGAGAGGTTTCAAACCTCACCACTCACCACCCCACTGGAAGCGACAGGCATTAGGACCCTGAAGCCTCCATCAGCTTGTGAACCGGAGTAGAAGACAGGGCTGGGGAAGAGAGGTACAGGGCGATAGCGATCGGCAGATAAGGGCCGGGCCGCTTTCAAGTGCGAGGCGCAGCCGGGCCATCGATCGCATCCGCTGATAAGGGCCGCACTCGGGCGATCACGGCGAAGATAAGGGCCGCACTCGGGGGCTGAAGGGAGACGGCGTCGGGGGACGGGTGAAGACCGCCAAGCGCGGGAAAACCGCCATTTTGTGGGCGGAGGACGACGGCAAGAGCGGGAAGCTGCCATCTTTGATAACAAGTAAAGAAAAGAAAATCTGAGAAATTGCAAATCTACAATGCCTAAACACGGGAATATTAGCACCTTTGATAGTGACCTCGAAGATTGGGCCATATATGTTGAAAGAGTAAAAAATTATTGTAAGGCCAATAAAATTCGTGACCAAGATAAAGCTCTAACATTATTAAATTTAATGGGTGCGAAGACATACGGGCAATTAAAACACCTGTTATCACCAGATGAACCGGCGGATAAGACGTTCGATGAGATTGTTACTGTCCTGAAAGATCATCTAAATCCCACGCCGCTGATGTTAGCGGAACGATTTAAATTTTACGACAGAAGGCAGCTACAGCATGAAAGCAATGCTGAATATTTGCTGGAATTGCGTAAATTAGCGAAATATTGCCAGTTTGGAACGGGACTGACAGATGCACTACGAGACAAATTTGTGTGTGGTTTATTTAAACAGGATACACAAAAGCGACTGCTCGAGGAGAATGAGCTGACGCTTGAGAAGGCGGTCACTATGGCAGCAGCACACGAAGCCGCAGCGAGAGGCACAGCAGTAATGCAGCTACGGTCACCGGAGCTCAGTGCACACAAATTGGGTGTGAGTTCTGTTAAATGTTATCGTTGTGGAAAGACAACGCATGATCAGAACCAGTGTTGGTTTAAAAACCAAGAATGCAGAACATGTGGTAAGCTTGGACATATAGCTAGAGTATGCAGGCCAGGGAAGAAGACCAGCAACAAGAAGTCACCGCAAGGGAAATACGCAAAGGTACACAAGGTGGCCGAACAGGAGTCCGATTCAGACGCTAGCAGTAATGAACTGGCTGGCTTAAGCAGTATTGAACTGGCTAGCTTAAGGGTACTCAACGTTGGTAAGGGTGCAGACCTCCAGACAATTTGGGTTACTCTTCAGATAGAAGGAGTCCAAGTAAAAATGGAATTGGACACTGGATCGGCATTGTCGGTCATGAATAAGAAAGATTACAGAAGGTTATTCCAACATATTCCCCTACAGGATACGGAGATTATATTGACAACCTACACGGGGCAGAGAGTGTACCCCATCGGGACAATAAAGGTTGCAGTGGCCAACAAGGTAGAAGGAAGTCAAATAATGGACTTATATGTGCTACCGGAGGGAGGTCCACCACTATTAGGCCGGGAGTGGTTTAGAAACATAAATATGGACTGGCATTCGCTAAAAGCCATAAAGAGTGAGAACTCGGTGCAGATAATCAGCCCAGACTCTAGAACTGATGATGGTAAGACCAACCCATGTGCAAAAGACAAAGTTTCAGCACAGAATTCCACTGAGCAACAACAACATAGTTTAACAGAGAATTCTGAGTCTGTCAAGTCTACTGATATGCACATTTTTGAGGGACACTGGGCTCGAACTCAACTCCATTTCAAACTACAACAGCAATTAGAACAAATGATTCGCCGTTTTGAGCAAGAGATGAATGAAATAAAAAAGTTCTTTGTTACAGAGTGGGAGAATCTGGGAAGGCAACAGAAGCAACTGATGGAGAAAATGGAGCAGGAGCACACCAACCATCTGCGCGAGGAGGCCGAACAAATCAGAGCTGATTCAGGTTCTGAAGGTGCGTGCCATAATCTGGTGTCAGAAGAGTTAACGGTCAGCCAACTCCTTCATATGCTGAGGGACAAGACTCTGAAATGGGAAAAACTTGAACACGAGCTGCGATCTTCAAAGGAAAAGGGTTCGGAGCTCTCAAAAGTCATTGAGATGGCTGATGTGACGACACAGACTGAAACGACTGCAACAGAGCAGCCATTGGATGCCAAAAGTACGCTGACTCACGTCAATGTAGAACAACAGACCGCTGAAACAGCTGCTCCGGTAGAGGGATTGCATAGTCCGATCAATCAATCTCCAAAGGAAGTTGAAGTATTAAAATCACAAATGAGGTCACTAGTAAACGACTTGCTGAAAGCCCAGAAAAAGCTGGATGCAGAGGTACACATGAAGAAGTCTCTTCAGGAAAGATGTCTGGATTTGGAACAAGAGCTGGCTAACGTCCAGCTGGGTATGGAGGAAATAGATGACCCTCTCACTGGTCTAGCTCAGGACGACACCGAATATTACCATGACCTGGTGGACGACACTGAATATTACGATGTCCTGTCCTGCCCAGCTTGTAACTTCGACTCCCAAAGTGCAGAAATCATGGAGGAGCACCAAAAGTCTACGGAACATCGGGAGAAGCTGGCTCGACGACGGAAACAGGAGGAAGAGAAGGAGGAACTGCGCATGTAGCTGGCAGCTGTGGCAGCTGACAATGGAGCCCAGAGAGTCTCCAAGAAGCAGAAAAGGAAAAGTAAAAACAGAAGATGACCCATCTGAACCATTATCACCTCTACCAGATCACACACGTGGTCCCTCCGAACGGAGCCAAATCAGTTCGGAAGTTCAAGCTGTTAAATCCATGAAAGGACTATTGAATGAGTAACGTGAACCGACTACACCACAGAGATTGAATCTGTGAACTGTTTTCTGCAGAGACTGAATCTGTGATATGTTACGTTAAACATGAAGTTATATATGTATATATGTTATTACGTTATGTTAAATGGGGGGGATGACTATAAAGCTAAGAAGGGAGGAGTGTTGTGTATGTAACCTGTTCCACCTTAAGAGAGCTTAAGCCTGTTCCACCTTAAGAGATGTACTACTTTCTCAGGCTGCTGTAGGCGTAATACCGGGGGTGAACACACCGGTATATAAGCACTGTGCAGTAATCTTGTATTCAGTATAGTCCCTACCTCCAACCAGTAAAGACCTGTTTTTATTGTACTCATTAGTCTGTGTCTTAATTAACTAAATAATTCACAGACTTAACAAATGTCACTCAAGTTTAAAGGATAAAATAATCATACACAGCAATAAACAAATAAAAAACTATTTTAAAAGGTGCAGTGGTGTCTGTGCAAAACACGCAGCCTTGCTGGAACTAGCTGACTTAATGGAAATCTCCTGCCAGATGTGTATGCGCATGCGTGTTACGTAATGACCCATCCATCTATCAGAGTTTCCATGCTATGAACTTTGCTTCTCAGACCTTCGCAGTTTGTCTATAAACTGCAATTTTACAGGGATCCCTGGAAGCTGGGCACTTGTGGAAAGTAATATTTCCAGACAAGCTTTGGACCCTGCAGCCACAGGGCTGGTATTTATAAGATTCCAGTTTATCAACGTAGATTGGTATTTATAAGATTCCTGACTTGACTATTTGATGAAAATGTTTTCTGCAGTTAAATTATTGCTGGCGTCTACATTTTCCATTTGTTTTGATTAATGGCTACTTTTTAATGCATGCACTCACCTTAGTGCAAATGAGGAAGAATTCATGCATATGTTGAAATTGCTTAATGACAAAAGAGAATGTAATATCTATAAATACAAATTTATCTCCAAAATCAGCCAAGTGTCAGTTTTGCCCTAGGAGCATGTAAGAAAAGACTCTCCTTAAAATGACTGGTAATGTAAAATACTCACACTTTTCTGTATATTGTCAGGGCTGTGATTATTCCTTGGCTTAAACTGTCAAAACAATTGGCCAGATTGAGGAGTAGAACAGAAAGCAGGCTGCTTTTCCATTCAGATTTTAAAAATTCCTGTCACTGATTTGGTTTGAAGCAGGGAAGCACTCCTATGCCAAAACCCTACTTTAACTTGCTCTTCCATTTTTTTATTAGCTCTTACCTGAGCGCTAGTTTCTTGCAGTTATAAGTGTGAACATGCAAACCTTAGGTGCTTTGCAACCTCGATGCAGATATTGCTCTTTGCTGAGCTGCCAGGCTGAGCCCACAGCAGGTGGTGAGTGAACCAACACGAGGGAAAATCCTACTTGACCTTGTCCTCACCAATCTACCTGTCGCAGGTGCATCTGTCCATGACAGTATTGGCAGGAGTGACCACCGCACAGTCCTTGTGGAGATGAAGTCACGTCTTCACACTGAGGACACTCTCCATCGTGTTGTGTGGCACTACCACCATGCTAAATGGGATAGATTCAGAACAGATCTAGCAGCTCATAAACTGGACCTCCACGAGGCGCTGTGGGCCATCAGCAGCAGCGGAATTATATTCCACCACAATCTGCAACCTCAAGGCCCAGCATATCCCTCACTCTACCATTACCATCAAACCAGGGACCAACCCTGGTTCAATGAGAAGTGTAGAAGAGCATGCCAGGAGCAGCACCAGGCATACCTAAAAATGAAGTGCCAACCTTGTGAAGCTACAACACAGGACTACATGCATGCTAAATAGCGGAGCAGCATACTATAGGCAGAGCTAAGCGATCCCACAACCAACGGATCAGATCAAAGCTCTGCAATCCTGTCACATCCAGTTGTGAATGGTGGTGGATAATTAAACAACTAAAGGGAGGAGGAGGCTCCATGAACATCCCCAACCTCAATGATGGTGGAGCCCAGCTTCAGACAGAAGTGCCGAGTGGATGATCCATTTCAGCCTCCTCATGAGGTCGCCACCATCACAGAAGCCAACCTTCAGCCAATTTGATTATTTCCATGCGATATTAAGAAATGGCTGAGCGCACTGGATATGGCAAAGGCTATGAGCTCTGCCAACATCCCAGCTGTCGTGCTGAAGACCTGTGCTCCAGAACAGCCTCATCTCTAGCCAAGCTGTTCCAGTACAGCTACAACACTGGCATCTACCCGACAATGTGGATAACTGCCCAGGTATGTCCTGTCCACAAAAAATGCAGGACAAATCCAACCCGGCCAATTACCGCCACATCAGTCTACTCTCAATCATCAGCAAAGTGATGGAAGTTGTCATCTTCAGTGGCACTAATTCACCAATAACCTACTCACTGATGCTCAGTTTGGGTTCCGCTAGGATCACCCAGCTCCAGACCTCATTACAGCCATGGTCCAAACATGGACAAAAGAGCTGAATTCCAGAGGTGAATTGAGAGTGACAACAAATAGCTGCTGTGTCTGCTTACAGAACCAGCCAATTCAAAGTAGTCAATTGTGTCTGAATCACTTACAGGTTTCTGAGAGAGGTGGCAGGGCACTATATAAATATATAAGTCTTTCGTTGTTCTTTCCTTTTACAATAACCATGGCTAGAAAGGCACAACAACAACTTGCATTTATATAATGTCGTTAATGCCTCAAGGCGCTTCACAAGAGCGTAATTAGACAAAAATTGACACCAAGCCAAAGGAGACATCAGAATAGGTGACCAAAGATTTGTGTAAGGAGGTATATCTTAAGGAGCATCTTAAAGGAAGAGAGAGAGAGGTGGAAATGTTTAGGAAGGGAATTCCAGAGTGAAATTTTTATAACACGGGAGGAGGACCTCAGAAACAAAAAGGTTGAGAACCCCTGACTTGTACTCCACCGCATATAATGCAGTGTTTTGTCCTGCTCCTCACTGAGACTGAAGCAGTAGCCTGTACAGTGCAGCAACTTCACTGAAGAACTCCACGAGTCTGTACTTCCATCCATGAGAAAAAAACAAATTTAAAAAGGCCCAACTCTGGCCCAGGTGTGTCCACTTCAACCCAAGCTGCAATTATAGTTATTTTGTCTGGGGAGAGGGGGGGAAGCTTTGAGAATGAGTGCCTGATAGAGACGTAACTCGGAATAACAGCGCTCCCTGGGAACCGCATTCGATCTCACCTCCGAGGGGCCATTACCGCACATCCCTGGTCACTGCACCTACGCGACATGCTTCACGCCAAGACTTGTAATCTTCGGCTATTTTTGCATGGATGGAGTGGGTAAGGAGAACTACAATAGCCAGCGGGCTACTGTTCTGTGGGTGAGGGATGAGGTTGAGAAACAAGACAAACTTTAAAGTGGTGGAGCTGTGAAGCAATTCCAACTCACCCTCTTCTCCTGAACATCGCGAATCCTGTCTCCATGGGAAGATGTTTTGGATTTTTTTTCCTAAAACTTACTTTTGGTTGGCAGCTGCAGGAACTGCATTGTGTGGTGGTTGTGTTGGGCACCAGGTGAAGGGTGGAGATAACGGGTAGGATTTTTAAAAATATTTTTTGTAAAGCATTTTCAGATGCAGTAATATAGTTTTTGTAAAGAGCTGTGACCTGTTAGCATTTAAATAAAGTCACTAATGACTTTTATAAACCAAAAAATAGCAACTCATGATTTCTTATCAAATCTCATGATTTTTAAGAGTTTGTCTCATGATTTATGCGACGATGGTGTTGGCATTACTCTGAGCCTAATGGCTTGCTTTTTAATATGGTCATAATGAACCCGCAAGCTCGTCTTTCTGATGTGGAAGAGACAGGGAGCTGATTAATTCATGAGACAGAAAAGGGTGCATTAATCAGTTTGAAGTCTAGCAAAAGCAAAATGTGCTAGATCTTTCATTATGACTGTCAAACCAGACAAAGGAAGAGCTAATGGTGATAATTTTTAAGAATTTCTGTGGTATTACGCTTCAGTGACTAAACTTGTTCCAACAATCTCGCCTATTACCGGATTTCAGCACTTTGAACTTAGCCAATCATATTGCTCCTTTGCAATAGTCTGTCTACAAATGCAATTTAACCTTTGAAGTGTCAGATCTTTGCTCATTGCGGGAACTTCTTCATTCAACCGAGCAAGAGTTTATTATAAAATTAGTTGCTGAATAATTAGCATCCTTGGCAATAATCTGGCTCTGGTGCTATGACTAAACACCTTGTCGTGCTCCTGTTTGGCACAAACTCCAGTCTGACTCCTTGGGTTGACTCTGTTGAGAAGCCTCTATGTAACAGGCATAACTATACTAGCCAGACATCCACTCTGCCTTACTTCAAAGCTGGCAGCACCACCACTGACTACACTGCTATTACAATGCATTGTGATGAGGTTCAGAATCGGTCGCAGTTGCTCCCAGTTTTGTGCAGGGTGCATATCTGGGCCAACTAGTCAAATAAAGTGTGGCATAAGAATCATCCGGAGGAGCTGACCTTTGATGATAAGTCAGTGTAATGGGAATAAAATTGTGATATTACACTGAACGGTGGTTTCTGGGGTGTTGGCTCTAGATGTCAACACATTGGAGGTAATTTTGACTGTGCGATAGTGTAAAATGGGTGATAGTGAATCAGTAGGCCATTTTACATCTCCCTTGATTTTTATTACAATTGACTTCAATGGAAATAAAAATCTGGAGAAAAATAAAACGGGCTGCCGATTTGCTATTTCACGTTTTACACTATCACACAAAGTGAAAATTACCCCGATTGACTTTGACTGCAAGATCACCTCCTGGGCACATTCTGCTACTGGGTTAGTGTAGAACACTACTGCACTGGGTTCACCCTTAAATTTTAGAGCAGCATTTATGATCACAGTGTCATGGATATGATACCAAAACTTAAATCTAATAGGAATATGCATTTTGCAGAGGCTGTTCATTGCATTGCCAGCAGAGCCAAAAAAGAACAGTTAGTTCTTAAATGCAGGACTGCCACTAGCTCATGAAGAAAACAATGCTTACTGTCGGATAATTCTGTATCCTGATGTCATTTCGAGGCCTCCCCTCCCCCATCCCCATTTGAAGTGTACACAGTAAAGTGCAAAAAAGACGGTTCACTCACTGTCTGAGTAACAGTTTGACACTTTGTTGAAAATTGAGTACTCCCACTAACCCCCGCCTCCCCCTCATCCCCCACACACGTTTTTTACAATTAAACATGAACTCCTGATTTTGAGTGAAAATGCATCTTGAATCTTTTTAACTGAATTACAGGATCAAAGATGTCCTAGAAAGGAAATCAACCTTTTTGAGAAAGATAACTGCCTCCCTTTGCCCTCAACTGACAGCACAGATCTAATCAGGATACAAAGTCTGGTGGCTGAGTCCTTTCATTGTTAGCCTGTTGCTGCACCGACCACAAAAAACATGGTAAAAGTTTGATCTTGTTTTCATTGACTAATCACTATGTGCACTGTCAAGCCATTGTTTCCCTGATTACCACGTGTGGATGGAAATTATAACAGGGCTGCTGATGTATTCTGTCTCCGATCCAAAATACTTGTACAACTTTGCCAATTTGTAAGTTGTAGCTAGTACCATTGTCTAGAGTTTAAACTGGTCTTGTATATGTTACATATTTTATAGATTAATATCTGCTGTAACTATTATAGATTGATTGAAACAATGCTGTAGATGTGAGTCGTACCAGATTGTACAGTGACGTTGAGGAGTGACATAATTTTGGCTGTTTTGGAATTACTTGAATGGGCCCGATCCTTAAGGTCTATTTCCTTATTGTGTTTTGTGTGAAAGTGGGATGTTCTAAATTCTGGTTCTTTTACAATCTGTGATATCTGAGGTTTCTTCATTCTGTAAAGAAAGAACTTGCATTTATATAGCACCTTTCAGGGCTTCCCAAAGCTCCTTACAGCCAATGAAGTACTTTTGAAGTGTAGTCACTGTTGTAATGTAGGAAACGCGGCAGACAATTTGTGCACAGCAAGCTCCCACAAACAGTAATGAAATAAATGACCAGATAATCTTGGTTGAGGGATAAATATTGACTACGACACCAGTGAGAATTCTCCTGCTCGTCTTCAAATAGTGCCGTGGGATCTTTTATATCCATCCAAATGACAGCGCCTCTGATAGTGCAGCACTCCGTCAGTACTGCACTGGAGTGTCAGCCTAGATTATGTGCTCAAGTCTCTGGAGTGGGACTATAAACCCACAGACCTTCTGACTCAGAAGCGAGAGTGCTACCAATGAGCCATGGCTGACACCTAACACAGCGGTTGACACGAAGGTCACTGTCTGTGGAAAGGATGGAGACTGAACATACGAGCATACTCCGAATGAGAACTGAACATACGAACATACATACGAACATACGAATTAGGAGCAGGAGAAGGCAACTCAGCCCCTCAAGCCTGCTCCGCCATTCAATAAGATCATGGCTGATCTGATTACTCCACATTCCCACCTACCCCGATAACTTTTCATCCCCTTGCTTATCAAGAATCTATCTACCTCTGCCTTAAAAATATTCAAAGACTCTGCTTCCACTGCCCTTTGAGGAAGAGAATTCCAAAGACTCACGACCCGCTGTGAGAAAAAAATTCTCCTCATCTCTGTCTTAAATGGGCGACCCCTTATTTTTAAACAGTGACCCCTAGTTCTAGATTCTCCTACAAGAGGAAACATCCTCTCCACATCCACCCTGTCAAGACCCCTCAGGATCTTATATGTTTCAATCAAGTCACCTCTTACTCTTCTAAACTCCAGCGGATACAAGCCTAGCCTGTCCAACCTTTCCTCATAAGACAACCCGCCCATTCCAGGTATTAGTCTAGTAAACCTTCGCTGAACTGCTTCCAATGCATTTACATCCTTCCTTAAATAAGGAGACCAGTACTGTGCACAGTACTCCAGATGTGGTCTCACCAATGCCCTGTATAACTGAAGCATAACCTCCCTACTTTTGTATTCAATTCCCCTCACAATAAACGATAACATTCTATTAGCTTTCCTAATTACTTGCTGTACCTGCATACTAACCTTTTGCGATTCATGCACTAGGACACCCAGATCCCTCTGCATCAAAGAGCCCTGCAATCTCTCACCATTTAGATAATATGCTTCTTTTTTATTCTTCCTGCCAAAATGGACAATTTCACATTTTCCCACATTTACTCCATTTGCCAGAGCTTTGCCCACTCACTTAACCTATCTATTTCCCCTTGTAGCCTCCTTATGTCCTCTTCACCATTTACTTTCCTACCTAGCTTTGTGTCATCAGCAAATTTAGCGACGATACCTTCGGTCCCTTCATCCAAGTCATTTATATAAATGTAAAAAGTTGAGGCCCCAGCACTGATCCCTGTGGCACACCACTCGTTACATCTTGCCAACCAGAAAATGGCCCATATATGCCTACTCTCTGTTTCCTGTTAGCTAGCCAATCTTCTAGCCATGCCAATATGTTACTCCCTACACCATGAGCTTTTATTTTCTGCAATAATCTTTGATGTGGCACCTTATCAAATGCCTTCTGGAAATCTAAGTACAATACATCTACCGGTTCCCCTTTATCCACATTACATGTTACTTCCTCAAAGAACTCCAATAAATTGGTTAAACATGATTTCCCTTTCACAAAACCATGTTGACTCTGCCTGATTACCTTGAACTTTTCTAAGTGCCTTGCTATAATGTCTTTAATAATAGCTTCTAACATCTTCCCTATGACAGATGTTAAGCTAACTGGCCTGTAGTTTCTGGCTTTCTGTCTCCCTCCCTTTTTGAATAAAGGAGTTACTGTACATTTGCTATTTTCCAATCTAATGGAACCTTCCCCGAATCTAGGGAATATTGGAAAATTAAAACCAACGCATCAGCTATCTTTCTAGCCACTTCTTTTAAGACCCTAGGATGAAGTCCATCAAGACGTGGGGACTTGTCAGCCCGCAATCCAACAATTTGCTCAGTACCACTTCCCTGGTGATTGTAATTTTCTTGAGTTCCTCCCTCCCTTCCATTTCCTGATTTATAGCTATTTCTGGGATGTTACTTGTATCCTCTATAGTGAAGACCGATGCAAAATACCTGTTCAATTCAACTGCCATCTCCTTATTTTCCATTATTAATTCCCCAGACTCACTTTCTATAGGACCAACGCTCAGGAACAGCAGGGAAGCAAAACAAATTGAAGGAATGTGAAGTTATGTATGTTAAATTCTATTAATGCATGAAATGTTTTAAATTTGTATCTGCTATGATCTCACATTGTGGCACTGATGGTGTGAGTAATTGAGCTCAGCTGTAAACCTCTTTGAGATGTGCGCCAGCTGTTTCCTCTGTGGCCGACGTTCATCTTTTCATACGTTTAAATGGAAAATTTGCCTCAGCTCTGTTTCTTTCATGCTGCTCGAATTGGAACCGTAAGATTTTGATGTAGGGAGGGGAGAGTTTTGTGCTCATAGATATGCGTGCTGAGGACTGGAGTGTTTTTCAAACTTCAGAATATGGTGACATCATCAAACAGGTCAGGTACAGCAGTATTTATTTTGGGATTTATGCTTTTGTTTATCTCTGTTTTGATAAGTGACTTGCTGGGGTCTAGAAAAGGGAGAGGTTATGTGACAATAATTTAGACCAAATGAG
Organism: Somniosus microcephalus; assembly: GCF_052327205.1. Taxonomy (NCBI): domain Eukaryota; kingdom Metazoa; phylum Chordata; class Chondrichthyes; order Squaliformes; family Somniosidae; genus Somniosus; species Somniosus microcephalus. The sequence continues at coordinate 252,039,137 of NC_140991.1, forward strand.
AAATCAGTAGCTTTTACTTAGTTTGAACTGATTTCGAAAAGTGGTTAAAAAAGGGCCTGTATTATAGGCCGGGTGTTGGGAGAGTGGCCTTAGAGCACCAGTGGCCTGCATTTACTTTTGAACCAGACTTGGTGTCACTATGAGCTGGTGGCAATGGAACTGATCAATACAAGACTAGCCATGACAAACTGACCGTTGCATATGCACAGTCATTGAATTATGACATCATCAGGTGGGCATGCACCGTGGTCACACTGTCAGCACCACAGTGGCTGAAATTTTGTTTACCTGGGTGGGTCGAGTGCGGGCGGCCACCGTGGTGGGTCGCGACCCAGTTATCGATTCCATCCCGCTCCTCAGATCGATTTTGCGTTAATGGGGCCTATTAAGCCTGCCCTGCGCGTTAGCTGGCCCTATTAAATGGTGCGGGTCTGATGATGTCATCGATGATGCGTTTTCAGCTAGGATATTTGAAGGAGCCATGGCCACATTGCATTTGAAGGTTCATCTAGGAGTGTGCAGGCAGCACACTGCACCATTGGAGTGTTGCGAACATTTCCAGAGATGACTGCACAGAGGCAGAGGGCTGCACCCAGGTTCTCCGATGACTCCCTCCATATGATTCTGGAGGTAGTCAGAGCACACAGGGAGGTCCTCTTCCCTTCTAATGGGCGGAAGAGGCCTCCCTAGGAGACCAAAAGATTCTGGCTCCAAATAGCTGAGGAGGTCAACAGCAGGGATGTTTTCAGGAGGACCTGGGTGCAGTGCCGTAAACATTTCAATGATCTCATTAGATCAGGAAAGGTGAGTTCAAAACCACACTCAACTTCATCCGGCTGCACCTCTCATCACATCCCCATCACTCTGCCTTCCCAACCCTACTACTGCACATCCTTACTCACACCAACATACCTTGCACATCCACCCATCCCTCTCTCTCTATCTACATTATCACATCCCCATCTTACTAGCCACCCCTCACATTCACCCTCATCCTAATGCAATCATACCAACTAACAACACACAAGGAGGCCACATGGCATTGCCACCCAACTCCATCATAGTCTCCCTCTAAAGATGTAACCCATCCATTCCTTACACTCATTCCATCACTCTCACTCAACCTTCTTTTCTTTGCCTCCTTGCAGGAAAAGAGAGCCCACAATAACAGGGCGAGGGGGAGAACTGGAGGTGGCACACCATCATTGGCGACACTAACAACAGCAGAGGAGGCTGCCTTAGAAGTGTTGGGAGTCGCCGAGCAACTGAAGGTGGGAGATGGAGAGAGGGGGACATCTCAGCAACCCGGTGACAGAATTACATCTCTTACAGCCACATGGCATACATCAGTCACTCATATTGTTAGATCCGTGTATCTTAATGTTGTGTCCTTCAATAATCAGACAACAGACTGCAGGGAACGATTCAACAGGTGTTTACTGAATGAGGGTTACTCTGGAACTAACTATACAGATCACTACTCAGGGTTTATATACAGGTGTGGTCACTGCCGGTACTACAGTATACAGGAGCTGTAAAAAGTAGTTCTCTCCCTTAAAGGTACATACATTACAATTCCTCCCCTTTTAGATTAACAGTACCATAACACTCATTTAACAATTAAATATCAAACTAATTACAATTAACACTTTTAACATACAACATTAACTGAAAATAGTCTATTTATAAATTCAGTCTTTGGGGAGGCTTCTTGATCCTTTCTGGATAGCGCCTTTCCCAAGTGTCTTGCTCTTGGTGCGGAGGCGATTCTGGCCCCCTGTCGTCGGTTGGTTCATCAGCTTCCGATGCTATTGTTTCTGGGGTAGATGCGACCTGTACGTCGGGTTCACCACCAGGTACGTATGGGCGAGGCATGGGGTTGACTTGTTCCTGTGACTCTAGAATCTGGTCAGCATGGCATCTCACAATGCTCTCCCCAACGTCCAATGTGTACATTAGTGGGCCCTGCTGTGTGCATGTCGTTCCTGGCTGCCATTTTTCTGTTCAGTAGTCGCGGGCCAAGACTGGTTGCCCTACATTGAAGCTCCTTGTTGGCTTCTCATGGATGTGCTGGAATTGCTTACTCTCAACATCGCTTTGTACGTTTGGTCTGAGCAAATCCAGGCGAGATCTTAACCTTTGGTTAAAGCACATCATGGCTGGGGCCTGGTTGGTGACTGCATGTGTCGCATTCCGGTCGGCGAACAGGAAATTGTCCACCTTGTGCTGCAGTGGAATGTTGTCATTGTACATAGCCTTTATTGCCTTCTTAAAGGTTTGTACGAACCTCTCAGCCAATCCATTTGTGGCTGGATGATACGGGACGGATGTGTAATGCCTTACCCCATTCCATTTCAAGAACCTCTGGAACTCTTCGGGCACAAACTGTGGTCCGTTGTCGGAGCAAATCTGTTCTGGCAAGCCATTCCTGGCAAAAATGGTCCGTAGGACTGCAATAGTTTTCTCCGTGGTGGTGGAGGACATTTTGATGACCTCAGGCCATTTCGAGTGCACATCCACGGCTATTAAAAACATTGAGTCCATGAATGGACCAGCAAAATCAATATGCACCCGTTGCCATGGAGATGAGGGCCACTCCCATGGGTGTAGAGGGGCATGTGGTGGTGCATTTTGGACCTTCTGGCATCCTGAGCAGCTCTTTGTCAGGTCCTCGATTTGCTGATCGATCCCCGGCCACCACACATAAGCCCTAGCAAGGCTTTTCATTTTCACCCCTCCCAGATGACCTTCGTGAAGCTCATTGAGCACTCTCTCCCTTAACTTGGGTGGAATTACCACTCGGGATCCACACATCAAGGTCCCCTGGCATACTGACAGCTGTTCTCTTCTGGATGAGAATGCTGGCAACAGTGAGTCGCCATGTGCTGGCCATCCCTTCACCGTCAAATCATATACCCGAGACAGTGTCGGGTCATTTCGGGTCTCCTTCTCTATACCAGCGTTAGTTACTGGCAAGCATTCAATTATAGTTGAATGAAATATTTCGACAGGATCCACTGCTGGTGCTTCCTCCGCAGTAGGCAGTGGCAGGCGTGATAGCCCATCAGCGTTTCCATGCTGTTTCGTGCCCTTATACTCGATTTCATATTGGTGCGCCCCTAGAAGAAGGGACCATCTTTGTAGCCGTTGCGCAGTCATCACCGGAATGCCCTTCTTTGGATTAAAGATGGAGACAAGTGGTTGGTGGTCAGTCAGCAAGGTGAACTTCTGCCCGTGCAGATAGTGGTTGAACTTTTTCACTCCCCACACTAGGCTGAGGGCCTCCCTGTCAATCTGGGCGTAGTTACGCTCAGCTGAGGTTAGTGATCGTGACGCAAAGGCTATTGGCCTCTCTGAGCCGTCCGAGAATTTGTGCGACAGCACCGCTCCAATGCCGTAGGGTGACACATCACATGTCAACCGAATTGGTAATGCCGGGTTGTAATGGGCCAATACCTCTTTCGATGTGATTATTGTTTTGCTCTTCTGGAAAGCTCATCTACATTCGTCACTCAACTTCCATTGCACCCCAGTTTGCAGTAGGGTGTTCAGTGGGTGTAGTATTGTAGACAAATTCGGCAAGAACTTATGGTAGTAGTTTACCAGCCCGAGGAACGACCTCAGTTGTGACACATTTTTCGGTGCTGGAGCCTTGACTACTGCCTCAATCTTCTCTGGGGACTTATGTAACCCCTCTTTATCGATAACGTGGCCACAATACGAGATCTGTTTTCTAAAAAACTCGCATTTGGGGCGGTTAGCTCGGAGCCCATATTCCTGCAATCTAGTGACCACCTGCTCCAGGTTGGCAAGGTGATCACTGTCATTTTCGCCCGTGACCAGGATGTCGTCCAAATAACACTGTGTCCCTGGGATCCCTTGCAGGACTTGTTCCATTGCCCTCTGCCAAATAGCCGGAGCTGATGCTACCCCGAATACCAGCCGGTTGTATTGGTAGAGACTTTTATGGGTGTTGATTGTGAGGTATTTTTTTGATGCTTTTTCTACCTCCATTTGCAGATACGCCTGGGCCAGATCAATCTTAATGAAGCGTTTCCCTCCAGATAGCGAGGCGAAAATATCTTCAATCCGCGGAAGTGGATATTGTACGGTGTGAAGGACCGGGTTCACTGTTACCTTAAAGTCCCCACAGATGCGAACCTTCCTTGGTTCCCCAGGTGTGCTGCTCAATGACTTTTTCATCACAGGGACGATGGGTGTAGCCCACTCACTCCAGTCTACCTTGAACAGTACACCTGAACATTCCAGACTCTCCAGCTCTGCTTCGACGGCTGGGCGGATCGCATAAGGTACCGGTCTGGCCTTCAAAAATTTTGGGCTTGCGTTTTCTTCAATTTTAATAATCGCTGTCATGCCTTTTAGTGTTCCAAGTCCTTGCTGGAACACTTCTTTCGCGTCAGTTAGGATCTTTGACAGTCACCCAGGTGTGACATCGTCATCCTTTTTGTCAGCCACAGTCAGTGCCTGTATGGAATGCCAATCTAGCTGTATCTTCCGGATCCATTCACGTCCTAGTAGTGGTGGTCCTCCATCTGGCAATACATATAGGTCCATTTTTGGTGTTTCCTTGCCATTATATATAACGTTCACCCTTATTTTTCCTTTGGGGTAGACTTTTTGACCCGTGTACATCTTCAAGACAATCTTTGTATCTCTCAAGGGTATATGTGAGAATAGCCGCTTGTAGTCCCTTCGGTTTATGACTGTTAGGGCTGATCCTGTGTCCAATTCCATTTTCACTTGGACTCCTGCTATCTTGAGCGTGACCCAGATAGTTTGGTGATCCTCCGTTTTGATCACATTATGTAGTTTCAGACAACCCAGCTCCTTGCTTCCGGAGTCTGTATCACTCTTCTGTTTGTCTGAACTACTCTCCGTCACCTTATGTACCTTCTTGTACTTCTCCTGTGGAGATTTCTTGCTGCTGGTTTTCTTTCCCGACCTGCAGACTCTTGCTATGTGTCCTACTTTTCCACACTATCTGCACACTTTGTCCTTGAACCAGCAATCATTATGGTCGTGTGTTGTTCTGCTGCAGCGATAGCACTTCACTGTTCTTTATGACATTTCATTTGTGCCATATTCTTGCGGTCTCCGTTGTATCTCTGCAGCGCCCCGTGCTGCTGCTTCGTGTGATACTGCAATGCTGAAAGCCTTGTCCAGCGTAAGATCCTTTTCTGATAGAAGCCGTTTCTGGGTTCCTTCACTTTGAAGCCCACTCGCAAACTTGTCCCTTAAAGTATCTGCTAGTCCCGTTCCAAACTGGCAGTGTTTCGATAGCTTGCGCAGTTCCTTTAAATACTCAGCATTACTTTCATCTTTATGCTGGTTCCTTTTGTGAAACTTAAATCTTTCTGCTATCAGCAGCGGTGTGGGGTTTAAGTGGTCCTGTAGGATTGACACTATGTTTTCAAAATCCTTTTCTACTGGCTTCTCTGGGGTTACTAGGTTTCGCAGTAAGCCATACGTTTTTGCACCCATTGAATTCAACAATACCAGCGCTTTCTTGTCATCTGGCACTTCATTCGCCTTGCAGTATACTTCTATGCGTTCAACATATGTCGTCCAAACTTCAACTTCATTGTTAAACGCTGTGATACTGCCACTCTTCGGCATTTTTGGGTGTGGTTAGACTGGCTTAAAATGGTGTCTCCCGCGCTTTCCTTTCTTCCCCGCTGCGGCTTAAAATGGCGTCTCCCGTGCTGCTGCCAACGCCGCTCTCGGCGGTCCTCGTGGCAAATGGCGATGCCCTGTGGGTTTCGTGCGCTGCTCCTGCGCTGCTGCCAATGCCGCTCTCTGTGGTCCTCGTGGCACTGGAAGCACCTCGCGTTTTCCTGCGCACCTCTCTGCCCCGTTGACGCTGCTCGGCCCTTGAACACCGGTTGCACTCTGCTCTCTCTCGTCTCTCTCCCCCGTTGACGCCGCTCGGTCCTGAACACCGGCTGCGCCCTGTGCGCTCTGCCCTCTCTCTCTCTCCCCCGTCGACGCTGCTCGGCCCTTGAACACCGGCTGCGCTCTGCTCTCTCTCGTCTCTCTCCCCCATTGATGCCGCTCAGTCCTGAACATCGGCTGCGCCCTGTGCGCTCTGCCCTCTCTCTCTCCCTCGTCGACGCTGCTCGGCCTTTTTCTGTGCCGCTCAGTCGGGCTCTAGCCCATCGCTGTCCGGGAAGGGTCTGCGCGGTACCTGTTGCCAGCCCGTTTCGCTGGACCACCATGACTGGAAAGCCAAGCCTGGCTCTCGACAGCCTCCCCTGCGATGCTCAAATCTCAGCTGGATGACTGGGCGGTTGCCCGTGGTCGACGCCCGTGCTTCTGGACTCGACCTTCTTCCACTGTTCTGCAGGAGCGAATCCCTGGGAGGTGATGCAGAGTTGCAGGTAGGTTCGAGTCTGCCTCGTCGCCAATGTTAGGTCCGTGTATCTTAATGTTGTGTCCTTCAATAATCAGACAACAGGCTGCAGGGAACGATTCAACAGGTGTTTACTGAATGAGGGTTACTCTAGAACTAACTGTACAGATCACTACTCAGGGTTTATATACAGGTGTGGTCACTGCCGGTACTACAGTATACAGGAGCTGTAAAAAGTAGTTCTCTCCCTTAAAGGTACATACATTACACATATGGTGACTGATGTCAGCAGCCAGTGAATGGTCATCATGATCACAATGGTATCTGTACCCATTCTTCATATGACATATCTAACTCATCTCTTTACTCTCCCACTGGTCCATCAAGAGCACCCCCACCCCCCACTATCCAGGACGAAGAGGAAGACAACTTCTTAGAGGAGCCTCCAGCCTCTGAGGGCGCAGCATCACCAGACATAAGCACACCCAGCACCGATACACACCCCTCGGTGGGTGTCACGCAAGATAGAGTAGTGTTGTCACCTGTTTTCTCACAAGTCACAAGTGAACGAGACTACATGGTGGAGACAGGGACAGCAGTGGAGACTCCTCGCGGGAGGGCGTAGGACACACCGAGCTCTGCTCAGCTGCATGCAAACGCTGAGCCTCGAGGGACCATCCAGAAAGATCCTGGAGGTGCAGCAAGAAGTGCAGGAGGCTTTGACAGGTTTTGCGAGTGCCATGTCTGCAAATGTGCAGAGAATGGAGGAGTGCATCTCCAACAGGAGCACCACCGTGTCGCAGGTAATGTTGACTGTAGACTCTTCCCTGGATAGGATGGCCACCTGCATGGAGCAGCTAATGCACCACCCACAGGAGCACATGGTCTCTATGGAGAATAGATGACTATCTATGGAGACTAGATTGCAGAGGCTCATAGAGGAATGGATGTCAACGTGGACGTGGGTCCTCATGGCCCCACTCATGTGCAGCAAGGTGCTCTCCAGCTCCTTGCTAGCAGGGAAGTACGGGTGGCCCATGAGAGGGGACATGGAAGTGTGGGCTCCTCTCAAAGCACTCACACTTCTCCCCCGTTGCCCCCCGCTCAGTCAGAGCCCCAGAGGCCGCCTCGGACAGCGATGGCCAAGTTCGCCCCTGCACAGTCACAGGAGGAGCAGACTTTGACGTGCCATCAGAGGCTCCAAAACCTAGAGGACATCCGCCAAGAGTATCTTCACAGTCACAGCAGGGAAGTGAGCAGGTTGCCTCTATCTCTGCTGAAGCCACAGGGGTAGCACCTCGTGGAAGCACGTGGAAGAGAATGATGACACACAAGTAGATTCACAAGGGTATGGCAAATATAATATAACTAGCTGAAGTGCCCGGCAGTGCCGAGAGTTTCTTGAGGGCATGTTGTTGTTGGAAGAGAGAGAGAGAGTGACTGGGGGGAAGAGAGAGCGACTGGGGAGAAGAGAGAGAGTGACTGGGGGGAAGAGAGAGAGACTGGGCGAAAGAGAGAGAGAGACTGGGGGAAAGAGAGAGAGAGACTGGGGGAAAGAGAGAGAGAGACTGGGGGAAAGAGAGAGACTGGGGAGAGAGAGAGAGAGACTGGGGGGAGAGAGAGAGACTGGGGGAGAGAGAGAGAGACTGGGGAGAGAGAGAGAGAGGGTGACTGGGGGAGAGAGAGAGAGTGACTGGGGGAGAGAGAGAGAGACTGGGGGAGAGAGAGAGAGACTGGGGAGAGAGAGAGAGAGACTGGGAGAGAGAGAGAGTGGGGGAGAGAGAGAGAGACTGGGGAGAGAGAGAGAGTGGGGGAGAGAGGGAGGGAGAGAGAGTGGGGGGAGAGAGAGAGAGAGTGGGGGGGAGAGAGAGAGTGGGGGAGAGAGAGAGAGAGAGTGGGGGAGAGAGAGAGAGAGTGGGGAGAGAGAGAGAGTGGGGAGAGAGAGAGAGAGAGTGGGAGTGTGAGAGAGAGAGAGTGGGAGTGTGTGAGAGAGAGAGAGACTGGGAGTGTGAGAGAGAAAGAGACTGGGAGTGTGAGAGAGAGAGAGACTGGGAGTGTGAGAGAGAGAGACTGGGAGTGGGAGAGAGAGACAGAGAGAGAGAGGGAGAGAGAGACAGAGGGAAAGAGGGAGAGAGAGACAGAGGGAAAGAGAGAGAGAGGGAAGGAGAGAAAGGGGAAAGGGGGTGGGGGAAAGGGGGGTGGGAGGGGGGATGGGGGGGAAAGGGGGGTAAAGGGGGGGTGGGAGGGGGGAAAGGGGAAAGGGGGTGTGTGGGGGGGAAGGGGGGAGGGGGGGAAGGCGGGGTGTGGGAAGGGGGGAGGGGGGGAAGGGGGTGTGTGGGAGGGGGAGGAGGGAAAAGGGGGGTGGGAGGAAAAGGGGGGTGGGGGGTGAAGGGGGTGTGTGGGAGGGGGAAGGGGGTGTATGGGGGGGGAAGGGTGAGTGTGGGAGGGGGGAAGGGGGGTGTGGGAGCGGGGAAGGAGGGTGGGGGGGAAGGGGGGGTGTGGGAAGGGGGGGAAGGGGGGAAGTGGGGAGTGTGGGAAGGGGGGAAGGGGGTGTGTGGGAGGGGGTGTGGAAGGGGGGTTGTGGGAGGGGGTGTGGAAGTGGGTGTGTGGGAGGGGGCAGTGGAAGGGGGTTTGTGGGGGGGAAGAGGGTGTGTGGGGGGGGAGGGGGTGTGTGGGAGGGGGGAAGGAGGTGTAGGAGGGGGGAAGGAGGTGTGTGGGGGGGAAGGGGGTGTGTGGGGGGGGAAGGGGGTGTGTGGGAGGGGGGGGAAGGGGGCGTGTGGGAGGGGGGAAAGGGAGAGGGGGAGCCAGCAGACCCTCTGCCAGTGTTGGTCCCTGTCTGGGCCGGAAGCCTGGGACTGGAGTTGCGCTGCTGGCCGTTGGAGAAGCATAGGCCTCGGGCCCCTGCACTGACATGGCCCAGCCTACCTTTTAATACCTTGAAACATGAAACTTAAAGTACTTATAAAACATTTTTGGTAAATCTTTCTATAACATATACTTTACAACCTCACCAATCTTTTTATTAAAAAAAGGGGTCCTCAGCTGTCAGTGTGTTGTATCACAAGCAACAATGGCCACCGCTTGCTGTTCAGTTGGAAAGATTAGGCCCCGCCCACACACTCGATTGTCTCTCCAGGACCCAATTGGGAGCACTGAAGCCCCACCCACTCTATGTTCCTGTACTAAGATGGCCGCGCATGCACTCTGTTACACACTGAATCAAAATGGCGTCGCACTGAAACTTTTTGCCCTCCTTGACAAAGATGGCTGCCGTTAACCTGGGGCTGTCAGCAGAAGAAATCCCCTCAGCTGCAAACACGGGACCTTCAGATAATTATTCAGGGCTTGCGACCTACCCCAGTTGCTTATGAAGCCTCCCCACCTACCGACCCCGGGAATGGAGCGGAGGCAGCAGACCCTCTCCCCTCTGCCAGTGTTGGTCCCTGTCTAGGCCACGAGCCTGGGACTGGAGTTGCGCTGCTGGCGGTTGGAGAAGCCTAGGCCCCAGGCCCCTGCACTGACATGGCCCCGAGAAATAAATCACATACTGGACTCATTTATTACACGCAAATTATATAATGAGCTAGTTGGGCTCCTAAGTACCAAATTTGTGCTGGATAAAATCCCCTCCACACACACAGAAAGTGGGAAAAATTAATCAATAGTTAGTAGTTAGGAATCAAGATGGCTGACACTCACCTTGGTTCAGAATGATAAGGCCCGCCCACACACACACCGATTGGTCAACCGTCAGGTCACTGAAGTGTAGGATTGATCAATGGTCCTGTCACTCAACTGTAGGATGGCCCGCCTGCACACACAATGAACCCGCCCCCACTCGATGCAAATGAGCAGATAATGAGCGGAATTTTGAACGATTTTTGGATACCGTTGGCACAATTTTTGTCCGAGCTAAAAGTAAATATGCCTACAAGATTCACCTAATGACGAGCTTTCTTTTGATATAACATATGTGTAGGTACGCTCTATAACTTTTGATTGTATAGCCGGACAGAGAGACATACAGAGAGACAGACAGAGAGACAGACAGAGAGACATATCCTTTTATATATAGATAGATATAATCCAACACAGTGCACAGATGCTGGGAAGACTGACCAATCTGAAGGACCCTTCTTCAGACCACAGCAGAAGAAAGACCTCCAGGTAGCTGCCTACAATGTGCCTGCTGATTCTCAAGAAGTTATGGTGGACAGAAACCATGGCAAGGAGCTTGAGTACTGTTCCAAACTTGACATCAGTTTCCTCCATCCAATG